>NC_047557.1:64913088-65562785 GCF_012275295.1 Melopsittacus undulatus | reverse complement strand
TCTTACAGAAAGTATTTCTTTTACTACATTTCCCACAGTCTGAAACATCCACTCCTGCATAATATATATATGCTTGGAATTTACTGTCGCTTTAAAGATACAGTAGCATAATGTAGGAATTACGTTACCAGTTGACTTAGCATCAGACATGTTTCAAATAAATATGTGATCTGCTGCCTTTTATCATTGTTTTACATGCAAAGCTAAAGATGACCCCTTAAAAGAATGATCAACTGCATTTTTCACCTTAAACCAGCTGGATTCCTTACAATTACAGTAACATTTGTATTGAAGGCGTTGGACTTTGACTGTTGGCCTGATACAAGGATAATAGGCACGTTTTTAATCATCACTTGTCTTCCTCAGCTGAATGCACTCTAAACCTATGTGTCAATATTATGCTTGAGAAGGATGGAATTGCCTCTTCCTCCCTTTGTGGTCTTATACTCCTAACAAACAGCCACCTGACTTTATTACCCTTTTAGGCAGTAACTATATATTCTTTGCACATGCAAAGTACATTCAAATGTTCTTCTATTGATTAGAACAATTACAGAAGAAATTTGGAAAGCTGCAAAATTCTTGGTAATTGGGAAGGGAGAGGAAACTTCTCTGATAGGCAATAGAAGGTAACTTTCATGCCCTTTAGCTATATTTATGAAATTGTCTCTAAAGAAGCGAGGTGAGACTGGGGGGGATAAGAAGGCCCTCATAGTTTATCAGAGTTCTTCTGAAGTTTGAAAATTATAGTCCCCATTATGTGATTCCTCAGTACTCATGCCCCTGGTGAAAATGATCTTACGATACAACATTAAATTTCTGCATGGGTCTGTTGGATGCGATTCACAACAGTCTAGAAACACCCTATAAATCCTTTCATTAAAACCATCTGTGACTTATTTGAATAGCAATTGTGAAGGACAATTCACCTTTAATGTGGATAAAGGACAAATTGTCAGAACTGTGTACAGGGTCTGTCTACCTAAACTTGCATGAAACCTCTCCACACCCCCTCTTTCCCTTTTTCTATTTCAATGATGTTGAAAATTAGGCTTGGAAGAAAAAAAAAAAAAGTTGGTACAGGAAAAACTACTTTAAACACCCTAACTCTTTGTCTGCCTAAAGTTTAGCGTATGCCAAAGTAACTTATTACAAGGGAATTTGCCTGAACATGGGTGTTAACTGTAAAGGCACCTCCCTATAAAACAAAGAACTTCAAGCTGATATTAGTACTTTTAGATCAAAAATATAGGCTTTTTTGTGATCTTCAGTTGTAGAGAGTATGGTTCAAGGGAGATCAATTTAGGTCAACATGCATTTACAAACAAATTTAAAGCTCGGTTTTAGAACCTCTAAGATCTACAAATTCCAGCAGTATCTTTTGAAACAGTTTTCTCAGGAGAGTTCAGGTGCATTCTAGTATACTGTGTAGTATCAAATGAAGAACTGCTTTCACGGCTGAGTAGGTACTTTCTAAAAAGAAAGGCTGCTTTTCTCACAGATCTGATCTGTTTGCGAAACCTGACACTGCTATCAATTTTAGAACAGAGAAAAAACACAAAAGCACACAAACTCAGACATGATAACTGGCAGATCTTAATCCTAATCCAATTCCTAATCAGTAAAACACTTCTGATTTGCAGTTGAACGGAGATTTTCAGGTGAGGCAGAAATCCCCATTTTCCTTGATTATATTGTTTTCTCCTAGAGCCAGTCTCGGTGGAAGGGTTCTTCCACTATTCATGCTATTGAGGAATACAGGCTAAAAGTCTATATAGTTGGAGGAGAAATTTCAGTGATAAATTCTGCCACTTGCAATAGCAAGGGGATGTTCAGAAGGGATCACAGATAAAGCACGTAATGTCAATCAGCTGTTCTAGCATAACTAGGAGAAACGTATGACAGGACTTCTTTACTCTGCAGTTGTTGCTCCAGGGTGTGTTCAGAACTTCTTCATAAGAGAGCAGATGTGCATACGAAAAGGTTGTCCTGATGCACACGCAATCAGACTGCCCAAATAATGGAGGCCTGGCTGGTCTAAAAGGGAGTTGCTGCTGCTGCTGCCAGCATGTAAGAGCTAATAGATGTGTTTTGAGCTAACCATGTTAGCAATCAAAAAACCAAAAAGCAACTGTCAGTGCTTTAAAGGTGCTTTAAAAAAATCATTACTGCTCTTTATCTATGGACATAGATAAATTCCTGGGGAAAAAAAAGAAAAAAACAAATCCAGCAGATTCACAGTGAATGTTCTTACAGTGCTTCAGGCACTGTAACTATCTCTAAAACAACTTCAGGTTTGTGATGGTGGAAATACTGTTGGGCTGTGGATGCTCTGTAGTGACTGAAATAGCCAGGAATTTTGTCTGGGAAGAACAGATCTGTTGACTGGTGAGGTGAAGGACAGCCCAGGGCAAACTAAAAATAGAAAAAGGAAAAAAAATGCCATCTGGAAACAGAACATCCTATCAGGTAAGTGGAGAGCTACTGAGCTAAAGAAAAGCCCTTTCAAATTTACCCTGCTTGGAAATCTGACTGAATAGCTAAATTTTGCCCTGTTCCCATTTAGACATGCTGAGCATCTACTGGTTGTAGAGGTCTACAAAAGCAGTGTGGATTGTGTGAATTCACCTTTTGTTCTTGGTTTGTGCCTTATGTTGAAACTAAACAATACTTTCCTTTGGAAAAGCTGATTAATCACAACTGTTAAGTAAAATAATATGTGTTGAAAAAAAAAATACTCCAAATAGAAAGTGAATAGTAGATTTCAAGGGAGAACCTGAAAAAAACTGACAGGTTAACAGGGATCGAAGACATAGCTGGGGCAGCATGGTGAGCAGCTAACACTTTCCAGTAGGACTCAAAGTAAAGCAAGGACACTTTTTTACAAAAGAAATCAGAATTCATTTTCATTTCTCATGCTTGCAAATCTTTTTTTTTTTCCTTTTTTTAAAAAAAATTTTTGAGTGACAAAATATGTGTAAATGTGCCATGCTTGGGTTGTTGACTGTGCAATATGCCTAACCATGTCTCTTCTTAAAACCAGGCAGAGGCTAAATGGGGGAAACTCAGAATATACCTCACAGCAAACTGTTAACCCCACTTTGTTGTAGGAAGTTTCTTGTAACTATGAAATCTTTCGTAGAGCAGGAGATGCCACACATAGACAGCTGAACCAGTGAGTTTCTAGAACCGGTTTTTGCTATTTCTCTTTTTCTGGAAAAAGACCAGATTTCACTTGTGCCAAGCCGTGAACTCCACCAAACAGGAGCCCTCTGAAGAAGCTGTGCTTTTTGCCAGTCACATTCTGTGGGCAGAAGGAAAGACCCTCACTGTTTTCACAAGAACTAATGTACATATGATTTTTGTGTCTGTGTAAATATGCAGAATCCTAATGGTTGCCCTTTCTATGAGACTGAAAATAAGCTCTCCTTGGAGTCTCTTTACAGCTCTTACATAAATAACTTGAAGTCTGTTCACTTAAAGATGAGTTATAGTTATATGCTGTAAATTGCATTTCTGTGATGATTAAAAGAGTTTGCAGCTCTTGCTGTACACTAGAAAGCTTTTTTTTTAAAAAAAATAGATCTAAAATTGTAAATGCTCTGGACTGACTTCATCCTTTTTACCTTTGATTTATTTGGGGAATTAAGTAATGAACTATGAAGCTTTTAGCTAGCTCTAATTTTGCCTCAGGAATGCCTCTGCATTAGGCACAACTACAGCTCTATTTCAGCCCATTTTATTGACATCTTTCACTGGAAAAGAAAACAAGGTTGCGAATTTCTAGTTTTCACTCATTGTTCTTTCTGTCAATTCTGCCTTTCCCATTGTTCACAATGCTTGCTCTCAAATCAGTGATTGTGTTGATTTATTTACAAACCAGAGTTTACAGTAAATGTCATAGCAGGGTAACATTACCTGAAGCACATACACTGAGTGACTGAGTAGGAGTTGTCACAATGGACTACTCAAGACCACTTTATAAAACCAGCATGTAAAACAAAAAGACCAAGTCAACTGGTAAGATTATTTATTTCAGGATCTTTATCAGCTATCATCTAGGCTCAAAAGAATGAAATAAGAAAAGTTAGTGACACACCACAGTCACTGTCATCCACTATAAATTTCAGCTGCACAGAATGGCTTCAGGATTAGACAAGCACAAAGTTGATCTCTCCAGTTCTGCCTAACCTGTATTCTGAGTCTGCCTGTGCAGAAGCTTGAGCAATTTTATTAGGCTGTCTTTGCTTGATAATTGAAGCATCTGTGTGGATTAGGTCCTTCTTCTGCTTGAGTCCAAATAGTTACACAAACTGCAGAGTTTGCCTAAGCTTCAGATTTTCATGTATTAGTTTCAGATATTGACAGATTTATATTTCCTTTCAACTAAGGAAGTAAGAGTTCCTTAACCCTTAGCAAAAGTGATTGCTCTCTTAATTAAAAAAAAAAAAAAGTCTTATGTTTAATGGATTTTGCTCCTCAGCTGTTTTCTGGCTGTTTTTAGCAACAGATATATCAAAGAGATAGTGCAGCATGAGCTTGTTTTGTAAAACCACCAACCTTTCTTCTAAATGTGGCACAGTTATATGAGAGGAATTTTAAACAGAACTATGTCCAGCAGCTAGATAAGCAAGTGTCTTACTGGGAAAGGTGGAAGACTCATGGTAACTCATCTGCCAGAAAGCAATGGGAAATAAGAGCTGCCATCTTAGAAAATGACAAAGCCATTTCTAGTCCCTGTAGATTAGTACTCTGTCTTTCACTGAACAAATACGCTGTTAAAGGTGTTGACCTGTAAACCAAACACAGAAAAATGTCACACTGGTATCAGAGTGGAACTATTAATCTCTGTTTTAAATGTATTATACTTATTAAATTGCTTGTATTACTAGCAAGCCTTCCTAGAACTCTTCTTAAAGAGGCAAAACACTAAACCACAAAATGTTTCTTTTCCAAAGAGCTGTGAGCTAAACAGATAGATATGGCCCAGGAGGATGTTAAGAATCTTGTCCTTGTGCTGATTAGGTCAGTGGCAGTACTAGAGAGAAACCATAAATTTCCCCAGCCCCCAGTCTAGTTACCTAAACACTTGGCCACATGGGCAGATAAGTGATGACAGAGTCACATGCAAAATAATTTGAAGTATCCTCTCTAATTCTTTTGCATCTTTCTCTTGTACAGCTATCTCTTTCTGGCTGAGTAAGACTTTACCGCTGCCCTTCTAATAACATTTTTTTTTTCTCTCTCTCATTTTCCTTTTAAGCTGCTTATTAAACAGATCAGTATGCAGCCAGTCTCAGAGATTAACTTGTCTATATAGTGGCTTTTTAAGTGATTCCCTTCCTCCTTCTTTCTATCTTTTGGTCAAAATGTGTAGTTTCTATCTGATTATGGCTGGCCTTTGTTCAGCGTTTTGTACAGGGCTCATTTAGATTTTCCAGCTCAGTCACAGCAGGAAAGATAAACCCTGAACCACATGATGATGTTGGCAGTGTCAGACAGTGGAAATGAAGCCTCTGGGGGATACCAATTGACATTTCAACACTTTGGCTGCCAAAGAATGGGCTTATGCACACACATGTGCACACACACAGAGAAAAAGCTACAAAGGGAAAAAAAATATTAAGTCTTGAAAATCAAAAGCACAGTGAAAAAACTAACATGCATTTCTAAAAGGAATGTAAGCATCTAGTTTACTTCATGTGTGTTTTCACGTAACAGATGGAGACTGACCTTAGATACTTCCTGCCTTCCAAAAATAATACTTATAGTTCCCAGGAGTTACAAGTAACTCAGACACACTTGAAGAAGTGAAGATATGTTTAAAGTGGGCCTAGGATTGTTTTGTTCTTGTATATATTACAGGAATGCAGAGCTCCCTTACAAATGTAATTCTTCAGTGATTTTTTTTAAATTGAGTAGACCTAATTTTTAATTCTGATTTACACCAATACAGCTCCATATCCTCAGCTGATTCTAATTCACACAAGAGGCAGACAGGAATCCTTCTGAATGTTTTTGACAGAGAGGCATTTTCTCATCCAACTCCTGCATTTTTATATTTTTTTAACTTTAAGTAATATTTCTTTTTTCTTAATTAAAAAAATGTGAGAGAAAACAGAAGAGCAAATTCAAGTCATACTAAACCCTCTGATTTCTCCCACCCCCTTTTCTCTTTCTTCTTTCTTTTCAATGACATTTCTTATGATGAGCACTCAGAAAGAATAGTTATTGCCTCTCTTGTCAGTTTTGTTTCATCAGCTTTGAATGCTGGGTCTTGCTTTGCCATTTTCAAGGTCTCTTTCAATCCCTTGAACACAGCTGGTGCTTCAATCAAGAGCTCATACCATGAAGAAGCTGGCAGTTGATTCCCAACCAACTACGTGGAAGATATATATTTCACAGTACACAGTGGAATACCCTTTTCATTTCATCATTGAGAGAGACTGCTTCACTGAGGAGTTCTTCTATACAAAAATATTAATAATGTCCCTTTCTTCTCAGGGATGTGAACATTCAGAGTTTGAACTTCTGTGACCCCTGCTTGTCAGGTTGATGTGACTTTAACAAATTCAGTAAAGGAAGACTTTTTGTACCTCAGTTTATAGTTTCATTAGCTTCATCTTTGAGAATGTTTTTTAGTCAGGGAATTAAAAGCTGTGAAGAGAGTCTGTAGACACCCAAATGTCATAGAACTGTGTATATAATGATGCTATACAAAAAATGCTAATAGATCTGAATATTCTCACCTCTGTTTTCAGTAATTATTTTTCAGTTATCAAAGACAGAGCTGAAAACTCTTACTTTTATTATGTGTTTTCATTTTAGAATATTGATTGACGGCTCGAAATGGTCACACAAAATTCCCACTAACTTAAGAACTGAAGTGCAAGTGCAGATCTGGGAGTATTGAAGTATGAGGAGCAGAACTCACAGCAAACAGGGCGGACATCTAAGGATGGCTTCTAAACCAGTGCCTTTTGCAAGGTGTTTTGATTATGGGCAAAGGGTTTGCAAAAGCCAGCATGTGCACAGGAAACATGTCAACAAATCTATCTCTTCAAAGCTAAAGAGGGCCTCTGTGGCTAGTCTGCTGCTTTCATGTAGTCTGCTACTTTTCACATGAAAAACATGTGATTCTCTAAAATGATTGAAAGTCCTTAGCTCCTATTGCCCTTGTTGAACTAGGATCCTAGCCCTCAAGCAAGTCAGTTAATTCAATTCTGGTTTCCTCTATGCAGATAGTTAAAAGAATCTTGTGAAGCACTTTTTCTTGATTTTCTTTCTTGATTTACATATATAATCTAAAGTAATATGCTTATTAGCATATTTGCTTTTAAAATATGCACATTTTAAAATCAGTTAGAATACATTAGGAATGCTCATAAAAGATAAACGTCCACCCTCATTTTATATTGGAAATAAGTATTCTTCCTTACAGTTCCTTATTTTAGGATCAGGGAAAACAAAGACACTGGGGTCTCTTAGAGTTGTGAAGAATTTATTGAAAAGAAAACATCAATCTGAGTGTGAAAAAACTAAAGCCCATTTGGTAATTAAAGGGGAACCTTGCATTTTCGCTTCAAACACAGAAAACCTGCCAGATGGAGCACATTGCCAGCAACACCCAAAGCAAGTGGAATGTACAATATTTACAGAAAACTGGCTGTTTAAGTGGTTTGGCATACTCATAGGATATTTTTTCCTTCTCTTTAATTTTTTATACTCTCTCCAGTTCTCCACTCCCTCTTTCACTTGCATGAAATGACAACAATGGCTAGTTTAGCAAGTTAAGATGTCATTGTGGGTTTTCTTTACTGTAAAGGAGACACGCCATTGTCAGCGACTGATCTAGCAACAGGCACTCTGGTCTGATAGCTGAAAGCTGGTTGGAGCTGTCCTTGGGCTTTTCTCTTTTTTCTTCACCTCTTCAGAGTAATTCTATCTTTTGGGGGGGAATGGCTCTTCTCCTTAACACCCAGATGCTCATTGTAAACAAATTGCTTTTCTCTTAGACAATTCATTTTTTAAATTTTCCAAATACTAGTTCCCAGTATTAGCTCAACATTAAGTGAAGCACACTGCTTAAGTTTTACAAAGGCTTAAATGTAGCACTCTAGCCAACATTTGTAAGGCTAAAGTACATTATCACCATAGCGGTCAGTCTGGGAATTCTTTCAATATAGCTAATGAATTGGCATACATAATTTCAAAATTGCTTGACCTGAGGGGAGACAGTTCCCACCCTTAATTTCTCTAATTTTATTTTAAATGCAATTCACCCCATGTAAACATTTATGTATTCAGTTTATACAGAAAAGATATGCTGCCTAAATTTAAAAAACTTAATGTTTGCATAGAACAAGTATTTTGGTTATTATACATTTGTGGTAAATCATACTAAATAAGGATAAAAGGTTCATGTTTTCTGATTTTGTACCCACATGAATGGAAAATTTTGACAAGTAGGAATTGCAGGTGCTTTGTTTCCAAACATTTTAAACTTCTGGTTTTAAATATCCAGTAACTGAAACACCTTATCTGAAAAATAATAGCTTTCCTGAAAATTTAATTAGATCATCTACAGGGGTTATCTTTGGCACTCTGAAATTAGCTTTGTTGCAGACACTTGGGAGGACAATTAGGATCCATCTTATTAGCACTGAAGGTTAAAACTCCAATACTGTCTTCTATCAGGACATAATCTTTAATGCTTCACAGCTCTAGTTTCTACAGTGAACTGCAACAAAAACAGTAGAGGGGGGAAAGGAAACAGACTTGAAAGCTCTAAATAAATATCCAGAGTAAGGAAGTTCCTCCAGGCTTTTTATTCAATGAATCTGATAAATATGACACAGAAGAAGAAACAAAGCTGGTGGGGATTGGTGAACTACAATGAGATCAAAAACATTCTCCTAATTTCTAAAATGATGTTTAAAGAACAGGGTATTTATATGATGTTAAAGTACACCTTTTTTTTTTACTGGAGGAATGCATTAAGAATGTTTATAGTAATCAGATACACTTGTTCAGACAGATTGTTTAATTTTCATTTTGGTTAGGAAATACCATGCTTTGACAACTGTATTGATATTAAGCATGAAAGTAATGAGAATGAGTTTGCACTCACGTAACTATGGAAAAGATTTCACATCTCATAACCCCTTCTTAAAAATTCATACTGTGTTGTTGAGCATGGCCTGTTTCTAGGTTCAACATAAGAGATTATTCGTAAATATATTTGTTTCATGGAAATAAGTATTTTGTAAACCTGCATTTTACTGTGATAAAAGGATTCATTGCATCTTGCTTGCTGACTGTACACAGACTTTTCATAGAAAAAGTCTTTCTCGTATGCATTGTACAATAAAAAGTAAAATGACTCTCAAGGGTCATGGGATAACACACATGGGTTGATGTTTGTGTTGTTTGTTGGGGTTTTTTCTCCTCTGCCTCCCCCTTTTTCTTTTTTCATTTTATCTTTCCATGCTTTATTTTATTAAGTGGTGCCTGCTGTGGTGTTCTCAATATAAATAGTCTGCTTGCAGCAAATCACAGATATTTTACACACAAAAAATTGACAGGAGTCAATCACTAAAGGAAAAGCAGAAGTAGTGGGGAGGGCAAAGGAGGAGCGGAAAAGAAAGTCTTTGCTTTACATTTTCTTGCCATTTTCTTACATAACAGTGCTCTACTGCTATTAGTTTTTACTTAAAACCTTGCTTAAAACATGTAGGATTACTTTGTTGTTATACTCTCCCCTTCATGAACACGTAGCAAATAAATAATTTGTTTTCCTGTGGAGATATGGGAAGTGAGCAATGCTTGTTTGGTTTTCTTTTAAATGGATTATTAAAACGAAAATGCAGTAATACAGTCCAAAATACTCTTATTTCTAATTAGTTAACTGTCCTTAAACCTTTCCATACAGTTGTATCTGATTTATTATATTTGTGTAGAACGAAGAAATACATCAGGCTGTGGAGATCTATTTGAAAGGCAACCAACAGCATTGCTGAGCTTATGGAAAATACTTTTATGGAAAATACTTTGTGAGCTGCTCTTTCAGACGCTATATTGCTTTCATTTTCTGTAAAATCTTCTCTTGTCCCTCCCAGCCTCTCACAGTTCTTCCATGCAAATACAGTATCTTTCAGCTTTAGATACAATATAGGTATGAACCAGAGCTCCAAGACATTTAGGAAGGAGAAAGAAGGCTTGAACAAATAAAAAATAATTTTAAAAAAATCTGTCATTTTTGAAAAAAATTGTTGTTTTTTACAATTTATTGAAAGCTACAGACACAGGGGCATGCCCTCTCTATATGTAGGGCAGAACATCTCATCAGTTTTTCCAGTGATGACAGGCTGTTATTAACTATATTAACTTTGTTAAGGAGCAACAGAGACTGAATAATTATTAATAAAAAGCAAATACTACAGAAATAGAAGCTAGACTTTACTACTTTTGTGGTTTGGATTTTGTGGGGGTTTTCTGGTGGTGGTGGTGGTGTGTTTGGGTTTTTTTACTTTATATTCTACGTATTGCATTGTCTTTTCAAAATAATTGAAGGATAGTCTCTCTGAATCTTTTGGAGGGCTGCTTCTATTTACATGGGGATCCTGTGTCTCGGTCAAGCTATCATGATACATTCTGTACAAAGATACTGTCTGAGCACCCTGGGAGTATTGTCAGGAGATGCTCAAGAAGTGTAGGTGTACAAGTCTGTGACTATTACCAACTCACAGCAATGACCTGATAGACAGGTCTAGGGGTTCATTGCCCACAGTTTCCTGGCTGTGGGATGGCTTTTTCAGTAGGTTTTTATAAGGAATGCTTTGTGACAGTACATGTCTGGGTGTGCTTAGAAGGAGGCTGAGTAGTTAATATCAACTTCAGAATGGTTTAAGGACATAGACATATAATCATGTTATCTTAGGGTTTATAAAGAAAATTAGTCAGAAGCATCTAATCTTTAGGTCCCAAAGACAGAAAACCTCCTGGAAAAATAGTCTGGTTTAGGTTTTTTTTTCCCTATCCTCTCTCCCATTTATTATTTACGGGGTTTTTTTCTGACTGTTTTATGTTGTTATGGCTAAGGTTAAGAAAGTGGTTTGCATTAAGAAGACACTGGGGCATTTAATGCTCTACTGTTCCTCTGTCACATCAGACATCAAACGAGGACTGATGTGAACAGGACTGATGCCTGTTGCAGAGTAAGAACATCCTTGCAGGGTAAAGTTGACCAAATTATTGGCCTATATGGAAAAAAGGTGCCACTGCTTTCGACTTTTAATGTGATTCCCTGTGTGATGTAAGACATACTTGACCATTAATTTCAGTGGACTGCCCATCAGAAATCCAAATATCTAAGGTGTTATTGACAGCTGAGGTAAAATGTGTTTCCCTTCTCTGAAGTGAGCAGTTTGCAAGAATGCATCTGTGTAACGACCGAGTCTATCAATGAGATGTAGCTCCCTTCTCCAGGGCCGATTAACAGTGCCCTTCCAATCATACCATGTATTAGCCCATTCACCATTAATATAGTTTGTACATAGAATATCTGTGGGCATAAATTGCTAAGAATGACGATTACTGTAGCAAAGATAAATATCTCTGTGAAGCAATTATCCACTGTTTTAATATGCAGTATATTTCTCCTTCTAGCTGTCTGGTTTCGATATATTAATTTTCTTCAGCAAAAATAAATGCAGCATTCTTTTCTTCAGAATTCTGAGATTTGAAGAATTGGTACACAGATCTCTGTATTTAGAGCAAGTACTGAAAACACAATAGCAAAATCAGAAGGCAGCTTTGCTCCCAGTAGTTAAGGTCATGAAGTCAGCAATTTTATCCAGAAGGAGGTTTCAGAAAAAAGGACATCTTTACTTGGCTTCAGTAGAGTACCTTCAAGAAAGGAAATTGAGTCTTCATACAATGTGCTACTTTTCAAGACTACACACTCAACCAAGTCAAAAGCCTTCCTGTAAGTTTGAGGAGGCCGATGACTGCAATAGCCTTCTCATGAAGCCGAATAAATCTGCATTTAACAACCTATATAATCAGGAAATTAAACTTCTTCAGCCTCAACCTGAAATATAACTGTCAATACTTCCCCATTTGAACACTCAAAGTGGTTTCAGGTAAACAAATGCAAGTGAGAGGGAATAATACAAGTTTGAAATAAGGAAGTGATTCTCTTCCTCTACTCTGCGCTTGTGAGACCCTATCTGCAGTGTTGGATTCAGCTCTGGGGCCCTCAACACAAGAGGGTTTTGGACCTGCTTGAGCAAGTCCAGAGAAGGCCATGAAGACAATCAGAGGGATGGAGCACCTCTGCTATGGAGACAGGCTTGTTCAGCCTCAAGAAGAGAAGGCTTTGGGGAGACCTTAGAGCATCCTTCCAGGACATAAAGGAGGCCTGGAAATCTGGAGATAGACTTTTTACAAGAGCATATAGGGACAGAAAAAGGGGCAATGGTTTTAAGCTGAAGGAGGGTAGATTTAGATTAGATACTAGAAAGGAAGTCTTTACCATGAGGGTGTTGAGACATTGTCACAGGTTTCCCAGAGAAGCTGTGGCTACTCCATTCCTAGCAGTGTTCAAGGCCAGGTTGGACCCAGCTTGGGGTAACCTGCCCTAGTGGAAGGTGTCCCTACCTGTGACAGAGTAGTTGGAAGTAGATGAACTTTAAGGTCCCTTCCAACCGAAACCATTCTACAAGTCCAAAAAGGAATAAGCTTTTAAATTTCTACTTTAGAAATTTTGCTTCTTACAGTAACAAGTCCTTTTAGTCTTCTAACATTGTAAAGCTTGGATCAGGAGTTCACAAACTATTTATCAGAAATATTGGATTGTGTTTTGCCTGAGGCTTCAAAATTCCTGATTTTACCACGGGAAAACTTTACATCCTCCTTTGATTAATGATCTTAGTTAGTATTATTAGTAATTGTGTGAAATTTGAGATTAGGATTGGGGTTTTTTCCCCTGTAAACCCTTTCTGTACATCTTTTCTCATAGTCTGACTTGCTGATGTTTCACTAACTTTATGTGAGAATTTTAATATAATTTTTAAAATATTTTCATTTTTATCAATTTTTAAGCAAGAATGAGCTATTTTTGCGTGCTAAAAAGTGGCAAAGGGTGATTTTGTTGGGCTATGACTACACAGCTGAAGGCAGACAAATAAGAACTCACTCCAAACCAACTAGACCTGAACTTGATCCAGACTAGAAGCTGTGTAACCACATTAGCATGGCACTGAGCCCAAGCTAATAAGCCCTACTAAGAGGCACTAAAGCAGTTACACAATTTTTGGATCAGAGCTGGCTTGCCTCCAGGTATCTTGGAGTATAACCAGGATGATTTGTCAGGAAAAGGCAGTATACACAGAGTCTCAGATACCTAAAACATGCAGGGTTAATTTGTGCTATAAACTTGTTTTGTAGCTTAGTGTAAGAAATATGGAGTAGGAAAATGTGAAAACTGAAGATTTTAGGTAGGGATATTTAGGAAGCATATTCTATTATATTCTAGTTACTATCCTTTCAAATTGTTTCATTAACTAATCCATGTTATGAGAGATGTTTTTTTAAATGCTACTTGAAACGAGGGCACAAAGTGTATGTTCGTATTAGGTAAAGTTTGTAAAAAAAACTGTTGTTCAAGTCTTTTCTTTTGTCACATATTTTTTGCTGTGCTTTTTTGTTTGGTTTTTTTTTTTCTCAATTCAAAGACACTCCTTGTTTCATTGTCTCCAGTCACTTTTTCTAGGTGCCAGAATCTATTCTTGTATTAAGCAGATCTATTCTTCTGGCTTGGGAAGAATTTCTGCTAGTTTCATAAAGTAACTCTTTGTGAGCTTACATATCTTCTTGATTTTTAGGTATTTTTCTTCTAGGCAGAGACTCAATTTCTTGATGCATCCTTCCCTTTCGAAATTGTTGGGGTTAGAGTGACAATGGAAACACAGACTCATCAGAGCTAGAAAAGCTTATTGCATCCTAAGCCTTGTGAGTGTAATTATGAGTATTCCTGTGGACACCTGACACATGATGTGCTGTTCTTCAGCTGGCCACAAAACGACCTTAAAGAAACTGATTCTCTAGAATGGTACCAGCAGAGCACAGTGTCAGTTTCCTGTTTGTCTGTCATCCAGTGTGAATCCTAATGCATTTTCATTGAAGTCAAATTTGGTTTTGTATAAAACATAGTTAAATTCTTTAACTAGTTCTTAATCTAAATCACATTAACAGTATACAATATAACAAAAAAGCACTCCCCTGAGTATTCCCATTTTTTTAAACATGACAATTCTCTGTAGAGAGGAAAGAGCATTGAAATAATGTTGGATATTTTGCCAAGTCTGTCAAAAGAGTAACATTTCCACTTTCTCAGCTCTGTCTCATTAAAATTGTATTCTAATTCTGTCTCAACTTGGTCTCTTTGCTTCATAAGTCATTGCCTGCTCATTACTTGTAGTGTAAGAGATGAAATTTATTCAAACTTGATAGCAGGGATAAAGAATTGAAAGGCAAGCAGCTGGGAGAAATGAAATTAGCTTATTCTAATGCTTTTTTGACAGGATTTTTTTCATTGCCACAGGTTACTAAAGTGTCAGTTTGGATTTGTGGTACTGTCTTTGTTAGGTTTGTTAGAGATTTTTTAAAACACTCTTAAATGCTAAATTATGCCTTCCTTTGTCACATCAATTGAAATAATGTTCAATGTCTGTGTTGATAATATGGTCAGATATTACTTGCTACAGTAGTGTGAAATTATTTTATCATTATAATTGTCTAACAAACATTAGATTTTTACAATTGTTTTAAAATAGCTTATTCAGCCCAGTAGTAGGATATACTTAGTAAGGTCTGGTCAAGTGATAGAAAATGCAATATAGCTTACATGCAATTTAATGAGGAATGTGGAGGGGAGCTGAGCTTTCTAACCCAAATATTCTCTCTCAAGCTTTGAATGTCAAAAGAATACACTAAGGAATTTCTAATTTTGAATATGAGAGTATTAGAAGCAAGTTGACTTAAAGCACAGCACTTTTCCATTATGAAATTGAGTTGTTGAGGAATTATATAGTCTAATTAGTCAACTTGGTATTTTTGACTACTTGGATTACGAACAGATATTGTCATTAACTAACTAATTAAATTGACTGCAATAACAAGCAGTAGTTTAGAAATATGTTCTAAATTAGTTTTTATATGAAAGCAAAGTCTTTGTTGATATGTGCATGTGATTAATGTCAAGTGCCATGAATTAGCTCAGGGATCTCTGGTGGAGGAGGGGCATTATAAAGAGATGTATATGTATATTTGACAGAGATGTAGTCAGAGGAGCATTTTCTATTAAATTAAAAATCTAAATTAGAAAATATTAGTAAGTATGCATATTTGTATTTTCTGGAAGCATAAAACATAACAGCTCAGTACAAAGAGAGTGAATTATATTTTTCTCTCTAAAAGCAGCACATTATTTAGATGCAATGCAACTAATTCTATGATCCCAGAATCTTCCTGCTTGAATTACTTCACATTTTATTACTCAGAAAACAAAGCATAGGGCCTTTAATTTTTATATAGTTATACAGTATAAACACCTTCAAGTAAGTTGGTTTTTAACATCTGAAATCTCCTGTTAATTAAACATGGTGTCTTAAAAGCTTTTAGGAGCATGAACATAAAAATGCCCTCTGTATTGCATTTGGATTTGTGGCAATGTCTTCGTTAGGTGTTTTTCTTGCTGTTTTTAAATATACACTAGCTTAAGGGCTAAAACATGCTTTCTTCTGTCACATCATTTGATGTTCAATGACTCCATTCAAAACATTCACTGAGAGTACACCGAACATATGTCCAAGCAGAGCAGTTTGACTAGGATATTCTGCAGGAAATACATGCTATTATGACCCACAAACTTGATCAGCAAGGCAAACCTTTGCTGTAGATTTTGTTTTCTTTTTCTGCATAACAGCCATGCTATGCTATTCCTGTATTTCTTCACTGTTTGTATGATAGATGCTTTGGATTAAATTATTTTTAAAAGGATTTAATCACAAAAGCACAAAAGATACAGACAGCAGTGGGAAAGAGAATTGTTATAGGTCTTCAGTGGGAAAAACATAAAAGATACTCCTATATAGTAAGACACCTGAACCAATTTCTGAACAATATTTGACACCAGTGAGTTAACAGGATATAAACCCCAGAGGACTGATAAGCTCAGTGTGCAGCAGTTCAAGTGTTAACTGTTCTCAGTACTCTCAGCTGGGGACAGGCAAAATGTCACTTCAGATATCAGTACTCCTCTGAGTAACAAAGTCCTGTAGGGAATGAAGGGAATGGTAAGAACTAGGTTTTCTTTTTTAGAATCAAAGAGGTCCTTGGCAGTTTAAGATTTGTAGGGTTGATTAAGTTAAGGAGTGATAGGTATAAATTTCCTCCTTCAAAGACCACCTTAAAAGAGTTTTAACAGAAAAAAATATGTGTCTAAAAATCATTTTATACTATGCAGCTATGTATGCTCACCTGTATACCATAAATAGAGCAGTGAATTATAATTTTCTTTATCTTGCACTGATAAATGAGAACTAGATTTTATATTTCTTTGATATAAATGAAATCTCAGTGAATAATCAGTTCTTAAGTTTGATCATGAAAAATCAAAACATGCATTGCTGGTGCTAGTTAAAATTTAAATATTTTTTTGGATAAAACTATTTCCTGAAAAACATTTGAGTTGAACAAGATTTTTCTTCATCACATGCAAGCAGATCTCACAGTTATGAGATTGGAGTATGTCTTGACTCTCACAGTTCTCAAGATAAAGTCTCAAAACTCTTCATCCTGAGTCTTGAGAGATCCTGGCTAGGTAGCTGCAGGCCCATTACTACGTGTTTTCTGAAATTAATTAGCCAACTTGAGGTATGATTGGCACACAAAATGCAAATGAAATACTTGCATTTAAGAAAAGAGTGATCAGGATAACAATTAACCTCAAGAAGTTGCAAAGTTTTAGAAGAAATTCTGGTGGAAGGAATAGTTGAAGGCACAGAAGTAAGTAAGGGGCAAATTGAAACTGGGGTTTTAAAGTTAACTCCTGCTGGATTGACAAACATATTTTTCTGTTTAGAAAATTGCATCTATTATCAAAAGATGAATAATCTTACTTATCATGACTATTAGTTTGCCAAACTGATATAGCCTTCTGATATAAGTAATAAGAGCAAGAACATTAAAGAAGTTGATAAATTTGTGAAGGGAACAGAGAAATTACAAGGTAGTAAGCTGGACCTATGATCTGGAAGGACAGAGATAACCTCATCACATTTGTTCTTAAGCAGAAGAAAAAGATTTGCAAGAAATTCTAATAGATGGTTTTAAAATACTCTTGGAAAGTTTCATGGGTACACATGCACCCTGAATTTTTCATAGTACTTATTCAGAGTAGCGTCTGTGAATAGGGTAGGACAGCGCTAGATAAATGCTGCAAAGAAACTATGGAAAATTAAACAAGACAAAACACTTGCATTAAGACAGCTGAAGAGTAACAAGGGTTGTCATGTCTGAGTCACTTTAACATTACAAGTGGGGGGATCTATTCTTTTGACAAATTAATTCAGAATGCAGTGTTCTGGTGAGGGGGAGAGGGATGGGATTGTGATTGTGAGCAACTTCATATATGTGTTTACAGACAGACATCAGTTGAGGTAGAAACAGACTATCTTAGGAAGATGTATTACAGAACATGATCATGAAGATGCACAAGTGTTTGTTAAAAGTGAAATACATGTCTGATGAGAAGCTTCTTACAGCTGACATTTTCAGAAGTGTCTGTAATTGTAGTGTGACTTGCATGTTGCTCATTTGCTAAATACAGTTAGACTAATTCAAATGAGAAATATAATGGCCTGTCTTTTGTAAAGCTTAGAGATAAGGCTAGATATTAAGATATTAAACATGAAATTATGGCTAGATATTAATAGGTAAGGCTAGATATGAAGACACAATGAAGCCATTAAACATGAAAATATTTTCATTTTAATACAGAAAATAGAATTCTTGCATTGGTAGGAACCAACAGCTTTTTGGTCACATTTTTAAGGCTACTTAACCAACTGAAGTACCAGAGAGTGCCAATTGAGATTTTGGTTTGTTTTTCATCACATAGACACTGATCCAGGTTTTCAGAACTGTAAAAAAAAAATGTAAAAAATAAACTACCATGATGGTTCATTTTGAGCACACATAGATGGTACAGTGAAGGTACTATTTAAAATAAACAATGGATAGAGTGCAACTAAGATTTCAGGTCATCCATAAATCAGGTTCAAGATACTTGAACTGAAAAGGTTATTTCTTATTAGTAGACTCCTTAAGGAGATTTTTATATAGCTCATTGAGTAGCAGTGAAATAACATTTTCAATCACAATTAACTCCCCATGAGATACCAGGTGAGTTGTTTAATGCAAAATTAATAGATGCCTCCATTCAGCCGTTTTCCTTTCTATTTCTGTTCAAGTGCACACCAAGATTTTGCTCTGTACAGACTGTAAGTCCAAAAAAAAAGCATTAGAAAAGTCCTGTCAGATTCAAAGATCTGCTCCCAGCATCACTCACGATGACAACATTTTTTCTCATATTCCTTAGGGGGATTACCCAGGAATTAATCCTAACAGAAAAGCCCACACACTGCTAGTGAAATGGCTAGTGAAATGGCTTTCCTTGAAAGCTATAGTACTTGCTTCATAACAATCAAGACTCATCTCAACATAAAACCTTATTGAGCATTACCTTTTTTAAAGATTACCCCCCAGTGCATTAAAAAAGAAGAAATGCTGTTAAAAGACTGGCAGGTATTCCTGGGGCCAGGGATCTGGCTCCAAAGAAAAAAGACAGAGTACTTTTCCATTTTGCACTAAACCAAAGAAACAAGTGGGAGATGTGTTGATTACAGATTCTACCTGATCATTCTTATTTTTGGATTATGGCCAGTCCCAAGTTCCCTTTGTCAGCTAGTGGCCTGATCCTCATAGCAATCTGCAATTCATTATTATTCAACCAATGAGGTCAGCAGTCAGTTCCAGGTGCTGAAGCCCTGGGCCTAATATACAACCTGATCATAGCATAAAGTGTGCAAATGCCAGGGTTCTGACTATACAGTCTTTCAAAAGACTTATTGCTTTGTCCAAAGTCCAAAAGGACACAGTCCAAAGGACTGTGTCTTATTCCTGTTTGTGCCCATGATGTTGAGCATGCTACCCACACACTGACCATATACAACAGAAAGAAAAACATAGACAGGTCTCAGGTGACTGAGTAGTTTTGTGTCTACAAAGGTCACCATGGCAAAAGTTGGCCTATAATAGAGAAGTGTTTCTGCAAGCAGAAAGGTGTTGTAAGCCATATAATTATTGATAACTCTGTATATGAAGCAAAATATCCTGTCATCAGGGGACTGAGGTGTCACCATTGCCCCTCTCTTCCTATCTTACCTATGTCTTTTTAATTGACTGTATTACTTTGCTACTGATGTGTTGATTCATATTTGGTTTCAAAAAAGGAAAGAAAAAGAACAAAGGTGTCTGTAGATACTGACCTTGCCATATAATTTAGAAGTAACCTCCAAGCTTCCTACCCAGAGTTCTATGACTCAGGGAAGAAGTGAAGGCAGGAAGAACATAAGATACTTCCACACTTGATGCCTGTGCCATGAGCAACCCCTGTTTTTGGAAAGTCTTGGCCCCACAATACTTTTTCCTGTGACTTGAGGAACTGGCCACCTCTTGTCTTTGCTGAAGTACATTTGCCTGTCAGTCTTCTGGACAACTTGAGAAGGGCAGCTAGCCTCTCCTCTGAAACAATGACTAATGCTTTTGTGTTTTGCTGACCCCCCCAGGGTTTATCTTGGCTCAGTGGACTTAACATAGTATTGGCTCCTTGCATATTTTCCAAAGGTTCTCTTAGGTGTAAATCTTACCACAGAGCACAGCTAAGTATCATTCGTCTGGAATGACAGCCACGCATTTGTTCTAGCTGTCATTCTGCCACTCCAGTTTGCTGCTGTTGCACTTAAAGAAGGCCACAAGCAACGGTCAGTGCTCCAGCTGCTGAGCTGGTAGCCAAGCCTCACTCACTCTTTCTGTCTATCCTTCTGCTATCTCCTTTAGTCTTGTTTTCTATTTCAGTGTAGCAATGTAGCAAGACCTGTGGTGGAGCTGCCTCTGCCAGCCCCATGTTTTGTTCCTCAGTCTGTCTCTGACTTGGAGCACAGTTTCAGTGCCTCAGCCTGTCTGCCTCAGCTTTTACAAAGCATTTGACTAAGTCATTTGAGGTCTACAGATGCAACAGATTACTCAGACACAACCTAGAACTCCATGTTTTCAATTAAGATGTAAATGACAGGCATGCGTTCTGATTTTATTTTTTTGAAGGACTGATAAAATATCTTTGGAATGTAACTTGTGACCCTGTGAAAACTGACAGTTGGCTTAAAAAGCAGCTTTTGCTTTTGTCTGTTTAAGCAAAACCCTTTCCTTTGATGCTTAGTGATTTAGGGAAATAAATGCAACTTTGAACAAGCTAAACTAATGGAGTTGTAATGTGAATGGAAAGAATTCTAGCACACTGGGAATTTTGGTAGGAGCAGAGCTACAAAGAGGTTGTCACATTTGTTCAAAGTGTGGTTAGAACTCGGGTTTGGGAAAAGACAAAAGACTATAGAATTGGATAGTTACATTATGAGTGGATGTAATGGAGAGAGATCATTGGTTTCTACGTCTGTGTTAGATTCCCACAGCCCTGAACAAACAGCTCTCATGCTTGTATTTTCTAAGCTTTTGTCTTCCCACTTTGGAATTCTGACTACGGGCACATTACCAAGCCAACTGGATTCACTACAAAGCTCCAGTGTAGCTCTTTTTATCACAAAGATCAAGACAACAATTGTGTGCCTACAAGAAAAGAACAAGAAAAACCATCGAGCAAACATTAAAAGAACAATTCTAGAGATAGTTTCCTTTGAACTGCAATAATGGGCAACATTCAGTCCTGAGATCTGAATTCTGAGTGAAAGGAATTCATTACTAACTGCCTTTCCTTGTAATTATCCAAGCTGCTGTCAACATATATTTTCAGCAGCACTAATTTTGCACAACGTAATATTTTGTAGCTGTCCTAAACCCCACACAATAACAGCATTGTACATCTGCTTTATGGAGCTAGTTTTGTTTGTTATAGAATTTGTATATGAAAAAGGAAGAAATCTAAATTTTGTGTTGGCTTCTTCCCAAACCACAGAAAATGGAGTATTGTTTTACAAGAGCTTCTTCTGAAATATCGCTTCTTGTAAAAGAAGTATAGGATTTGTGCAGATGCATTCCACAAGTATGCACAGAGTCCAGCTGAAAAAATATAGTAAGAGCTGACCATTTTTTTTTTTAATTTCCAGAATAACACAGATTTATACTTTTGGGAGGGCTAGCGGTGTGGGGATATAATACAATTTTAAAATAAATACTTCATTTAGCAATACCCAAAAAGTAATTTGAGTTGGAATCTACCAGACACTAGTAATTCAAAACAAACATTCTGTCTGAGGATCTTTGACCACTGTTATTTTAGTTCTGGCACTACAAGCCTAAGCCATAGAAATAGTGAATCATCCTGCACTTTTTAGTCCTTCTTCTCTCCCTCTGCTTTTTAATAGATTAGTTTTCGAATCACTGTTAATCAGCTGCCTGAAGCTTTTTTTTTTTCTTGGAAGAAGATTGTATGATTGGAAGAGTCCTCCCCAGATATTTTGTTTTAATAGAAAAATTAGAGAATATAAAGTGAACTCAAACATCCAATTTTTTATTGGCCTTTTTAGCCACTGCTTGGATAGACTATGAAGTATACATTTCATCTGCAGCCTAGGCAAACTGAATGTTATTTATGATCCATAAGTGATGAAGAGGAAATTTTCTGCTTCTACCCATTGAAATATGGACAGATGTGCAGTCACTGTTAGCCATCTTAACCGCCTCTGGTTGCAAGAGGGATGCAGGTTTACAATAACAGCAGCCTCTCTGAGTTCTGAAGGGAAACAATTAGCTGAGTGATGATTTCCACATGCAATATTTGTCAGAGCACTTAGGTTTTCATCCATACACTTGAAAGGTTACAGGAATACAAAATGGCAATACATTCAAAGCCCTTTCTTTACCTTCCTGGAGCTGGTGTAAACTCATTATGAAAGTTTCATTTAATTAAGATAGCAAGCTTACAAAGAAGTCACTGTCCCTTTTCTGTTTCTGAGACCACAGCAATTTAATATAAGGAAGTTCTTCTGCATGACTTGAATAAAAGGAGCGCTAGCCTCTTGGAAAGGTGAGGTGCAGGAGAAGAAACTGTATTTTGCAGTACCTACCAGGTGTCCCAGATGATTTCATGCTCAGCATGACTCAAGTGAAATTCAGGTTGTACTTTGCAGGTGACACTACCTAATCTAGTAAATGTCCAATTTGAAAAGCTTTTTTTTTTAAAAAATGTATTTTATTTAATTGGAACTCTGTTTCTACATGTTTACAGAAAAGTGTGTGACTAGTATCTAGAAAAACTGCAAATAAATTGTTCATACATTTTAAGATTTTGGGAGAAGCTTTCTAAATTTCACAGGGTTAAAACTTTTCCAGATGATGATATAGAAATGTGATAGCCATTCAGATTACTACAAGAAAAAAAAAAAAAGAGAGGAGGTGGTCAGGAAGCAGTCAGTAGGTGAGGTTTACAGACTATTAAAAGAGAAAACACCATTTTAATAATTTTTATTATTTTCCTTTTCGGAGTTGTAGGCTAAGTGTCTTTCTAATGAGGCAAACAGCCCTACTTATTTTCTCTATTCTGCTCTAGCCAGGCCTTATAAATCAAGCTGATGTGTTGAAGCATCAACAGAAAACAGACTTTTCCTTTGATCAGAAACTGTAATTGGTCTAGATTTGTGGTTTCCTCTAACTTTGGGGAAATTCACATTTAGCATTGCCAAATAGCAATTAAAAGTATATCCTGACACTGCAAAGTCTCAATGAAATAGATACGATTACCATGGTCATCTCTTCTGCTGTACAGTCAATCCAAGTATTATTTTTCATGATATTATGTACCTCAGAGGTGTTTTCGGAAACCTGATTTGTGAAGTTCTGTGAAAAGCTAAAATGATGAAGGGCTGTGAAAACGTGGATGTTTATTTTTTCCAATCTACTGTTTTAAGTTCTACAAATCCCTTAATACAATTAAAAAAATACATATATAAAAAAACACTTGTCAGAGTCAGTAACACTGTCCATGAGGTCATGTTAGGAATTCAATTATAGCCTGACATATTTTTATAATACTGAAAGATCTGTATCATAAGTTTATATTTTCTTTCTATTTCTCTTTAAAGGTAAAGATTTCCTAAGGAGTACAACACTTACGAATTTGAGATTCCTGCCTCACTTCCACCCTGATTCTAACCTTCCCATGCTGAAGTGGTGTTTATCTTCCTGGAAAATAACACTGAGGATCTTTTCCTTTTTTCATTTTTTTTTTCTGTTATTTTTTTGTTTGTTTGGTTGGGTTTTTTTAGTTTGTGTTTCTTTTTTTTTCATTTTTTTCTTTTTTTTTCTTTTTTTTTTAGTTATTTGCATTGGTAAAATACCCCAAGTCCAGTCATTTCAGCAAAAAAGTCTTAATACTTTTTGTATTAGGTGGTAAATTTGGTCACGAGAGAATAACACAAATGCAATGAATGTCCATCAAGTGCAGTTTCAATAAAGGCAATGAAAATGAAAAACTGTAAAATGAAAAGAATAGGTGAAATCACACTATATCACCAACATTGGCTTTTAGTAGGTACACCAATTTACTTGTTTTAAATTATCTGAAATTAATAGGAAGTTGCTAATTTGAAAATGCTACAGATGCCAGAAAATCTTAATATAAGTCTAGCAGGAAAATTAAATATTATTCATATATATCTGTGAATATATACATGAAGATATATATGAAGATTTCTACTATTGCTTTAGCATGCAGCTGTAAGATGGGGAATCTCCATTAAAAAGTGATCACAAAATCATACATTATTTATCTAGTTATAAAAGACACATTCAGTATCCTGAGTTTTATAGTATTATTGGATTATTTACCTTAAATTGCAAGTCTTCAGCTTATTAAACATAAAAATATAGGGGTTTGGTTTTAAAGAGTATTATCTTAAGACAACAAATTTTTGGATTAGCTCTCAAAGTCTTGCAAAAACCAAAAGGCAGATATAATTCCCTCAACGTTAATTGGTGGTTTACAAAACAAATTATTCTCATTTGTTTTAAAGCCTCGAACTAGAAATCTCATTAAAATAGTGCCCAGTCTCTAGTTTGAATGTGAGGAGGGGTTGCTTCTGGGAAAAAAATAAAAAGAATAATTGTCTAAACTTTCCAATGTCTTTTGGAGCTGTATTGCACTTATTACAGCTTGTCAATAAAACTATGAGAGATAAAAATGTTACAAATTTCCTCTTCATTTTTGCTTTCTGTTCATCAAAGTGCTAGGACATTATTGAATATAGACTATAGATTAGACTTAATTGTATCTAAGTAGATAGTGCATATTTTAGGTTAGTTATACATCTGTTAAAGTAAAAACAACACCTATGCAGACTGAACCCTAAAATTATAGTTTAGAAGGAAAAAAATAAATAAATAGAAGACATACAAAATGCAGAACAGCTTCAGAGAGTTGCTTCATACCTCTATGTATTGAAAACATTTTTTTTCATGTTGTATATATACATTGCTTGCTTGGAAATCTGCAACCCAGAAATCTAAAACCCAACTACATCAGGTCTTCAGTGGGATCTGTTTAAAGACAAGCATAGCTCTCGACACTGTTTCTGGCTAGCAATGGAGATGTTAGAAAATAATTTTTGCCATGTGTGGAAAAAAATGGTTCCTTGTGGAGAGAAGAGCAAAACCAAATGTCTGCCATTTAATCTATTTGTGTCTTTTGGGTATTTACTTATTAATATTTGTGATTTTTTTTTATTTTTTTATTTTTACAGAAAAGCTTATGTGGAAAATAGGGTACTGTTTTTTCCCTTTAGAGGGGAGGATGATAAGTCTGAGAAGTCTCCAGTTTCACTTCTAGAAAGGTATATAGAGGCTGGGGAAGAGTCTGCACATCGCACAGACAGCATGAGAAGCAGACTAGTAGAACCTTTCCTACATCAGTGGTCAAAGTAACAGTAGAAGAAGAAAATGAGACTTACTGTGGAAACTTCTTTAGATCCCAATGTGAGGTCCAGCTGCAAGTGAGATTAGGTGCAAGTAGTGATAAATGCCATGTAGTCCCCTCCATCCCCTTTTACTCCTGGGTGAGTCATTCACTATGAGATACACAGACATCAGTGAACTAACCAGTGTAGTCCCCTAGGATTTTTGAAGCTTGCTTTCTTCTTTCTATTAAAATTGACTTTTTGCTCATAAGTTTGTGCAAAGCAAGGAGTTAGCATATTGCACTTAAGAGCTGACTACCAAATATCATTGTGGAACATTCAATTCTTGTGTATGTCTTCTGTTAACTCAACTGGAAATCTGCAGCAAGTGGTACTTTCTGGCTTGCATAAGAAGTGTTGCCAGCGGGTCAAGGAAGGTGATCATACTCTCCCGCTCAGTGCTACTAAGAAACACTTAGAGTTCTGGGTGCAGTTCTGGGCATCTAGTATGAGACACATGGACACATGGAATGAACCCAACAAAGGGATGCAAAGCTGATTAAGAGCTTGAAGTATATGACATGTAAGGAGAGGCTGAGACAGCTGGGATTGTTCAGTCTGCAAAAGGGAAGACTAATACTTATGGAATCTCATCCATGTGTATTAATACTGGGGGGAGCAAGGAAGGTAATAAAGATGGGACCAAACTCTTCTCAGTGGTGGGCAGTGAATGGACAAAAGGCATTGGGCACAAGCTGAAGTACTTTGAAAATTTCATTGAAGCTTTTTTTTTCTTTTTTTAACGTGAGAGTTCTAAAAACATTGCAACAAGTTGCCCAGAGTGGTTGTGAAACCTCCATCTGTGGAGATATCCAAAACCCTGAGCAACTTGATTGAGCTGATCCTACTTTGAGCAGACAGTTTCAACTGGGTGATAACCAGAGGTCCCTTCTGACCTCAGTCCTTCTGTGATTCTGTGATATGCCAAGAATTATTAGGCTGTGATCAATATGCTGCCCAAGACTTTTTTTTTTTAAATAGCTAATAATAATGTGAAAAGTACTGATCTTTTCATTAAACACAGAAGTGTGAAAATCTTGGTCTTGCACTTTTTGAGCATTATTCCCAAAATATTTCAGTTCTTCTGTTTAATTTCAGGTTCTTTTTGGTTTGTTCCTGTACTTATTACAGATTAAATAACTTGGTTCAAATAGCTGACCTCTCTCCTTCCCAGGAGAGGGTTTCACAATGGAAAGAAAAGCAGAACTTTTTTATGTTTTTCTGATTCCTGTGTGGGTCTAACATTGTTAAAAAATAGCACCTGGCATGGGTTTGAGATATGACACACAAAGGAGAAAGAGTAAACTCTGGCTGCACTGAATTAGCAGCCTGCAAAAGTTACCTCGCTGGGTGCAAACCAGCCGAGAGAGCAGGACCTGGCACTTGGAGACAGCAAAAGTCCCACTTGCTTCCCACCCAGCTTGTAAACTGGTGCATGCCAAGGAACCCAGATTCTCAAGAGCAACACTGATCACAAAAGAACATATCAATTTTCTGTAAAGGTTTGTTGCATCTCTTAGAACTCAGTCTCCCTGTTCTGCATCCTCATTGCTAACTGCCAGCATCTCCTTTCTGAAAACCAGTAACTGTACTTGAAGACAATTATTTCTAAAATGTTAATGTGTATGTACACTGTCTGTATAAATATATCCAAACTACATGTGATGAGGTGATATCATTTATTAACATGTTATATTCACATGGATCCACAGAAAACATTGTGTTGGGTTTTGCTTTTTGGGAGTTTTGTCAGAGAGATATAATCCCTAGTAATAGTTAGTGGTACAATAATGAAGCACCTGCCCTGCGAAGAGAGACTGAAGGACCAGAACTGGTTCAGCCTGAAAAGAGACAGCTCTGGGGTACCTCCCAATCTTCCTCCTACCGGGGTTAACCTGTCTCTGTGGTTCTAAAACCCTGAGACTGATGAATAAGGTGAAGAAAAGCAAACATTTGGTTAGCATTTAAATATCATAAACCAATTTATTTTACAAGAGTCGAGAGTGATATCCCATAATAAAGCATATCATATGAAAAAGGTGGGGTGATAGGTGATCCAACAAACATTTTTTTTTTTTTTATCTAGGGAACGTTTCCTGTTCACTTTGGCAGGGAAAGTTTACTTCAATGATTTGCAGAGCTATGATCCAGCTCTTTGCTTTCAGTTAACATTTTTGAAAATGAAAGAAAAAGGATAGCTTGTACAAATGTTTATGGAAAACAAATAAAAACATCTCTGAAGGCCATCAAAGTAGATACATTATTTTCATTCTAGCATGTTTATGAATACTTTCTTGAAGTATTCTGTCAGCTCCAGCCTTGAATTCAGAGCTTAAAAAGTATATACAAAATTCTTTTTCTCTTCCCTCTGTACCTCCACATTTACTTACTCACATTGGTTTTCTGTTTTCCATATGTTATCTCCAAAAAACACAATTCCAAAGAACTACAAACACAGAAAAGCTTGAGGCAAAGAGGCATTTGACCTGTTTTCCTTATTAAAATCTTGTTATTTCCTTCAAATATATTAAGTTTAAGCCAAATAAACAGTGACCAAACTGCACTTACTGCATACCAGTTATATAAAGCACTCCACCACTGTTTTGCCAGTTACCATTATACTTTCTGAGTATATAAAGTTGACAGTGATCTGTCTGAGTTTTGTGTTGTAAATTGACAGGCATATCCTGGGTTCTGACCATATTAGTGCAGCATAGTATCTTTCTCTTTCACAAGAAAAACAAATGATGTACAGCATTAATAATTTATGCTTAGGAAGTAGAAAGGATGATAGAGCTCAGACTGTCAGACTTCCACAACTGCACAAATATGTTTGCACGTCTTGCTTCTGAAAGGAAACTCTTGGCAAGAACATACAGACTGGGTGTTAATACACAAGCATACGCAGTGGGCCACCTATAGAGTCATTTACATTGCAAATCCTGCCCTACTTATGCTTAAAGGATGGTTGTCTGTCCAAATTATACTCTCATAACGTTGCAAATGCCATTCTATAAGGCCAGATTTTGGCATTTTTTTTAACTGTGCATTTTCTGTTAGTTGTGATGTTCTTCGGTTTGTTTGCTCCAAGAATGAAAAAAAAAATTATTAATTAGTTGCATTGTTCTTCTTAGGATCACACGTGCTAAGTGCTTTTTTTTCCCCTAAAATTTGATGCTGTTGTTACAGTTGGTGCTATGGCTAGCAACAGTACTACTCCAAGCAAGTTGCCAGCATCTTTACTAGCATATGATATATACTGCCATCACTTTCAGGACAAGGTTTTCTGTAAGGAGGAGACACAAAAACCAAACAAAAAAATTACCTTAACCTCATACATCTCTGTATTTAGGAAGACACACAAAAATGTGTACACAAATGTCATTTTTTAAAAGCCATACTCTCTTAATTATGTTAATATCTCATAAAATACACTTCTGGGTTTTTTAAACTGTACTGGAGATAATACCACACTGGTAACCTTCATTGTGTTTTGGGGGAGGGGAGGGCTATTTTCTTGAAAGCGTTTCCAAAAAAAAAATAATAGGATTATTCTCATCTTTCATTTAGCTTAATAATACACTACATATATTTGTCAATCAAATTAGCATTACTGTCAGACCATAATAATGCATTTTAGTTTAGCCAATATCAGTCAGACCTGATTTATTTGCTGAATACAAATCTAATTGACTTTCAGGCTGCTCTTCTCTTTTTAGCTGTTAACCGACCAAGTATATCTTTAATTTCCAAGACCGATGGGTTGGTAGCAGTTGAGAGGAAGAATGATTTGCATAAGGCCCCAGAAGGGTGCCAAAACTCTTCACGCTTTAAACAACAGCCTTTATTATTCTGTAAGTGGATGTGTTGAATTTTCATGCTTTTGTTTCCAATTCAGCCCTGACAGAAAGAATAAAGTAGATTTTGCCATCACCCCTGCTGTGCCCTGAGGGAGAAATTCAATGTGCCTCATTTGTCTTAATTGGAGAGCCGCCCTTAGTACCAGCTTTTTCTATGAATATATTAACATAACAGACAGAAAAGTCTAAGCCCACTTTTTTGTAGAAGTGGGGGTTTTTTCTTTCTAAAAAAAAATAAAAACTGAGAAGAATAAAAACACATGCATCATCTCCCAGTCTTCTTACTATTATTGTTGTTGTAAAACACACTGTACAGGAAAAATGAACCCAGCCTACTTATCTCCTCAGCGTTATTGGGAGCTGGGTAGAGAGAAATGTGATAAATGCCATCCATGACAGAGAGCTGAAAGCTGCTATTTATTCTTCATAATGTACTAATCCTATATATTTGTTCTTTGGCTGCTTGTGCTATTTTTTCTTTTTTTTTTTTCCTGATGGAGGAGATAGTTTTGCACAGAGACTGATGGGCAGCAACTAGGAATGAATCTAAGAAAAAAACCCAACACAATCTTACAAAAGTGAATTTATTAACACTGAAAGAAAATGCAGTTACTTCTGTCAAAGGAAGATTTCAAGCTCCAGGACTATTCATTTGAGAAATATTAAATTCATCTTCACGTTTTTCATTTCATAAAAGAACCATAAATCTGCACAAACAATCTGTGCAGTGTAAATCATTTCTCTATCAGGGCTCTTTCAGTGTCAGTTTGAACTAATGAGATTTAAAGGGTAATTTTTAAAGAAGTATTTTGTTTACATATTCTTATGACTAATATTAATCTTTTAATCTTTAAAAAAAATAAAACCTATTGATTGTACACTAAAAACATGGGGAAAAGGTAATTTTTAGTAGGGTGTGATGAATATATTTTCCCGGAAATATGACTGCATTTTAGAAAATGATGAGTCCATGTATAGCCTTGATATTTTTCCCCTGAGGCTCCAATACACTGCATCAGTCACACCTCCACTTAAATAGAAGCTTTCCATGGGTGTTAGAATAAAGGCTTTGCTGTTTGTCTTTTTTAGGCATCTATTAAAAATTAAAATATTCTTTGGGGCAGGATTGTTTCATTCAACTGGACAAGTTAATAGCTTTGAGGTTCGATTCCAGCAGGAGCTGGGGCGAATGACCCTGTTTCTCCAGGGTCATTAGCATAGCCCCTGGAGAAACAACAGACTCTTAATTCTGATATTTTCTCTTGCCTGTTCTCTGTGGCAATTTATCAAAGCCAGCCAGCACTGTAACGTTAGAAGTCTTTCACACCTTTTCCTCCTCCAGTTACTCATTACTGAACCATTTTTCACCTACATGCGCACACGGTGTCTAAAACATCTTCAGCAGATCTTGGCTGGGCTCTTCTTGTGTCTTGAAAAGTGGCAATAAAAGAGGCAGTTTTGCTTTCTTGTATGAATATATCTTCAGGAAAATTATTTAGCATGATGTAGTTTTGAAAGTATGCAAGAGTCCTGGTTTCAGCTGGGGCAAAGTTAGTTTTGCTACTAGAAGTAAATGGTGGTTAAACCAGGATAGTAGGGAACTCATTTGGATTAGAAAATTGGCAATTATTTACAATAGTTTATCTGATAAACCAAACTGTTTGGCTGAACAAAAAAAAAAAACAGTAAATCAGAATGGCAAGTGTGCGCTCATTACCTCTTTTTGCTTGCTCCCTCTCTGTCTCTAGTACTCTTTGCCTCAGTTTCCCCCTGGAAGCTGTTCAGACCTCCCTGCATTAGAAAAGATACATTTTTAGGATATCCCTCGAAGTAGATAAAGGGGATATCCTCTTTGCTTATACATATGCAGGCATATGCATAGGCAAATGCATATTTGCCAGGAAAGTTCCTGAGGTATTAAGTTCTAATACTGTTTGTCTCCTAAGAAAGAGGTTAAAAACTGTTAGTGCAACATAATCAATTTGTCAGTGGTATGTGGCACTTCTTGAAGTAATGAGATTGTGGGGGAAACACCTTATCTTCACATTGTGCTCTGTAAATTTCCTGGTTTAAGCAAATTGCAACAAATGGTTTGTGTGGAAACAAAATGGTAATCTAGGTAGCAGGACACATTGCAGGGTTATATAATTGTTATTTGCTGTGATGTTAGGAAGATTCTATGAATAGCACCGTTTTGATGGATCAAGGCATCCTCTCATTTTTCACAGCACTAAACCCTCTTCCAATGCTGAACAAAACAGATGGTAACAAACCAAGGAAAGCACGCTTTAAATAACTCCCTGCTGACTATCATCTGCATGTGTACTACACTGCATATTCACAACAAACCCTGTCATGTCAGTCTGCATTTTGAAAAGTGTTTCATTTCTAGAGTTTTTTAGGATGATGTGGCATTCGGTGAATCCGGTCTGTTGTCAGACAGGTCCTGGAGAGTAGCAGTGGGGCTTTCAGAACAAATTCTTCCAAGCCTCTACATGATTGGTTCCTAAAGATTCTGCTGCCATATTTATCCATTCTGTCTCCGTGATGGGAAATAGATAGCTACGTTTTCCTTCTTTCTTGAACAGAATAATATAAAGTAGCACCTGCCTTTCATAAGACTCCATGGGAGGGAGTAATTTCATGACAGCATTTGAAAACCTCTCTAGGGGAATTAGTCACTGGAATCCATAAACAGTAAGAACAGCAGAGGATGGTTATTTGCTTTCCATAGGTGGCAAACATACAATAAAAGACTATATGGGATTATGTGGGAAAAGTAGGTGTTTTTTGAGGGACACAAGAAATTATCAACAGCTGATTGATAAGAGGAAGCATGTACAGAGTTAGCTAGTATCTCCTCTTATGACTAATCCTCTCCTTGGGAACCATAAGCTCAACTCAGTACAAATGGGGTCAGTGTTGATGTTCAATTCTGTGTGTTTATTCACACAACCACCCAAGTGGATGCATGGCTGTAAGAAGGACATGAACATATATTCAGTAAAGGGCTTTTTCCCCTGATTCAAAAAGGTACCTACTTTAAAAAATAACTCTCTGATGAGTTTTAGCATGCATAAGCACCTAATCATCTGTTTCCAGTTATACTGCTCCATTTCTGAACTTTTGTGGATTCACAAGCCTGTCTGCATGTACAGTGGCTTATACATTCTCTATTCATTACAGAAAAATGAATAAAAGTCCTATTTGTGATGTTCACAAGGCTATCCCACATTGCTAGTCATTAATTCCAACATTACCCTCCCAGAGCATTAAAGGAGGGAAGGATATGTTATGTGTTCCAGTGGGTGCACAGCCAAAAAGAGGCATTCACATCTTAAACACACAAGCTGTAACTATTCATATGTGACATAAATAATGTTCTTTTCCAGAAGTATGGTTTTCAAGACATAAATCGCTGAGGGCAAGATGGTGTCATTCTTTCTGTTCATGAATAGGGCAGTGTGCAAATCCACAAGCCACATACCTTATGTATAGCATCTGTGTCTTAAAAAAGTCCTGTCTCCATGTCACACAGGAGTTGCCACAGTAAATACTTATTTCTATTCAAGACGTTGAGTAAATGGGCAAATGAAATTCACACACCTTTCTGCCATATTCTGGGCTATTTCACAGACCTGTAGTTAACAGAATACGAGCTTTCATGAAACCATCTGAAATATTTGCTGACCTCCTATCTTAGCCCCATGTTATCTTTCTGCTTTCACAGATGCTGTGTTTTGGTTTTATTTTTGTTTTTTCCTAGAAAAAAAAGGAACAAATTAATTTGTTTATGGGCCCTCTGCAGATAAAGAATTGTCTGGGTAGCCACACACGAAGAGTTGTGGTCAACTACTCAATGTCCAATTGGAAGACAACAATGAGAGGTGTCCCTTAAGGGTGGGTGTTGAGACCAATCTTGTTCAACATCTTTGTCAGTGACATGGACAGTGGGATTGAGTGCACCCTCAACAAATTTCCTGATGACACCAAGCTGTGTGGTTGGGTTGATACGCTGGAGGGAAAGAATGCCATCCAGAGGAACCTTGACACACTTGTGAGGTGGGCCAATGCCAACCTCATGAAGTTCAATCAAGCCAAGTGCAAGGTCCTACACTTGGGTAGGGGCAATCCCAGGCATACCTACAGGTTGGGCAGGCAAGAGATTCAGATCAACCCCTCAGAGAAGGACATGGGGGTGCTGGTTGACAAGAAACTTAATATGAGCCAGTTTTAGTGTGAGCTCGCAGCCCAGAAAGCTGAACTTATGCTGGGCTGCATCAAAAGGAGCGTGACCAGCAGGTCAAAGGAGTTAATTCTCCCCCTCTACTCTACTGTTGTGAGTACTTGGAGTACTGTGTGCAGTTCTGGTGTCCTTAACATAAAAAGGACATGGAGCTGTTGGAGCAAGACCAGAGGAGGGCCACAAGGATGATCATGGTGCTGGAGCACCTTTGTATGAACACAGGTTGAAAAAGCTGGGGCTGTTCAGCTTGGAGAAGAGAAGGCTGCATGAACTCAGAGCAACCTTCCAGTATCTGAAGGGGGCCTACAAGGGTGCCGGACAGGTACCTTCATTAGGGACTGTAGTGATAGGACAAGGGGTAATGGGTTCAAACTTTAACAGGGGAAGTTCAGCATACATATAAGGATGACATTTTTTACTGTGAGGGTGATGAGGCACTGTAACGGGTTGCCCAAGGACGTTTTGAATACTCCATCCCTGGTGGTGTTCAAGGCAGGGTTGGACAGAGCCTTTTGTGACACGGTTTAGTGTGAGTTGTCCCTGCTCATGGCAGGAGGGTTGGAACCTGATGATCTTAAGGTCCTTTCCAACCCAAACCATTCTATGATTTTGGGATTCTATGTCTGTATTCGTGCCTGCCAATCAGCTGAAACATCACACAACTGTTTTTGCAAGTTTGAAATAAAAACACAGAAAAGAAAAAAAAAAGCAGCACTGTTTAGAATTTAGCCTTAATGTGACATAACTAAATAAATGCAACAGCTGTCAGAGCTGTCTACTTCTTGACCAACACTAGCCCCTGGGAACTCCAAAGTAATTTAGAATTACTCATCCATGGGAAGAAGGAAATTAGAAGTAAGAACATCATATTTCAAATGCACCAAATCAGTGTAAGAAAGATTTTGACTTTGCTCTAATCTAATATAATCAGAACTATAATCTTCTTTTCTTTTCATGAAGAGTCTTGTAAATGAAAAAAAAACAAAAAAAAACAAAAATTCAATGCTCAGAAAGCACCAGTGAAGAACAAGTCACTATGACATTTTCATTTCACTAGCAGCTTGAAAGATACTGCTTTCTTCTGCAGCTCACGCATTACTATTTCTAGCTAGACAGAAATGAAAAATTGTGTACTCAACTCATTCTTTACTGCAGAAATGTTATACAAAGAGAATAAAAATTCACATCTTCTTTTCTGTTAAAATATTACAGACTTCATAACATGAGGGTAAGAAATACGTTAGTGCTATGCACTTTCATATTCAGGATCACTGAAACATTTTAATATATTCTAATTACAATGTGGGAAATGAGAGACTTATATTAAATTATGTCGGGGCTACAGCAATTTGAAAAGTTGTCATATCTACATTACATAGAAGATCTAACGATTCATCCTTCCATACCCAGAATCATTGCAGGCAGAACTGACCAACTTATCAGCAGCCAACAACTGATGAAGAATATAATTTAGCCAGTAGCTTTTAATGGTAACCAAATGTCAGAAACAAAGGCTAGTATGAGGACATTTTAGTGCAAATTGATATTCAAACACATGCAGTAGACACTACACTACTGTGCTTGTAGTATACATAGCGCATCCACCCTTTGGTGAGGAATGGCTTGTTAGGTGGATAATGTGGTTCAGTTATGTTTCCCCTTGAAAGGGACAACTTTGTCTTGTCAACAAAATGAGTGAAATTTGACAGAATGACCTGTTACAAAGATGAGATTGCCATTGATTAATTTGTTACTGGAATAAACAATGTAAAGCTGAATTTACTTGATCTGAGAGCTGGGGTCAGGAAGATAAAGTGGTTCCATGTTCAGTAATGTGACGAAAGACATCTGAGTTCTCATTGTTACCTCTGCAGCTTTTTTTCTTTTTTTCTATGATAGCTTTTACACCCATACAAGAAATCCCTGGCACACATTTTTAGGAAAGCAAACACTTCCATTGGTATGTTATGTTGTTTCAAGACAAAGAAACTCCTCAGGTTTTTATGCTTTTATTTAGTTTTCATACACTGAGCTATTCAGGTGTTCTACTGAAGACTCGTCAGACCAAACAAGAAATTAATTTCTAAAGACGGGAGCAGAAACCTGATTGAGGTCTTCTAAGGAAGTCTAATCAGTTTAAGCATTATTTCAGAAAAGAAGCCTCAAAAAAAGGTGTTTTTAAAAATAAAGGTGTTTTTTAGGTCTGGAGACTGAAGTGTGAAAGAAATACAAAATTTTTCAGATACAGGTTTTATCACATCCATCTACATAAGAGTTTTAACAGTAGTAATTAAATAATACTTGAGTTAGAAGAAGGCATCCATAGGAAGCTTGCTATCCAAGCTGCTTCCACAGGAAGGTTTCACAAGCATGAAAGCAAAAGAAAATAAGATACTAATGTTATTTTATTTTAATCACTTAAAAATTGCATAATGTAGAAATTATTTTCTTTGATGTCATAAGTCTGGCCATTGGTCATCTGTTGTTAACTAGGATTTACTCACCCACGTTTTCATTCCTAGATATGTTGCTTCTGTTGATATGATAAAAACATTGTTAAATTTGTATTATCAAAAAGCTGATGTTTAACTGCATATTTCATAAAGGTTTTTCACACTCAGAATTCACAAGTTCTGTTAGATATTGTGCCATGCAACAGTATAATATTGAAGATAACCTGTCAAACATTTCAACTGTTGAAGGACTATGCCTAGAAGAAGGGCTGTTGTACTTCCTGCACTTTTTTGTAATGAAAGTCTAAGAAGTTTGTGATAATTTCATTAATGTTTCTAACTACAAGGAGAGACAAAACGATTCCACAAATTAAGAACAGTTTAGTTAGTACTCCAGCTATAGTTTGTACTTTAGGTAGATCAGAAAGGAATACAAAGAAATTAAAAAGAAAAAAGGAGATATAAGATATATGACAAAAATAGGAAAAATAGGCACATTTTATATCTCTCAGCACTTGACTGGTAGGGAGCACATGTCTTTTGGAATTCAGATTTCCAGTTTCTTTTTGGGAAAGTGCTGAATCTCCCAGGAACTTCAATGGCTCTTCCTGACAAGATTACCCATGACTTTACTAAACATTTGGCCTCTGTGGTATGCAATTATATTGCTCTTTCTTCCTCATGCTGACCTCGAAGTTCAACGGCCTCTGCTATGGGCAGCAGGAGAGAGCAAGGAGCTCAGTATTGTGTGAAAAGAAAATCATGAAGCTGGAAGTTGAATGTGAAGTCATTACTGGTGCAAATGGAAACACTGGGGAGTGGCTCAGCGTACAACACTGGAGAAAAAACACTGCACAGAGATTGAATGGTGCCAACCCTGTCGTGTATTCATCAGTCTTCGAAGGCATGGATGGGGCAAAAAGCCCTCATAAAGCCTTATTTTCTGAATTCTCGTATGAAATTATGCTTACACTTAGTAATATAGTGCCACAAAACAATGACAGGAGGCAGGGGCTTTGGGTTAAGTCAAACAATATATGGCTAATTGAAGGCAGGTTGCTCACTGATAGCTTTCACATCGGAAGAATGATGAAAGGGTGGAGTAGTTCATTTGCTTAGGTTTAAAAATGTATGCCAGAGTCCTTATTCTGTCAGAGACATGCACTTGTTAAGCGTTCTCTGTGATTAGGTGATTAACCCATCTAACACCAAGAAGTATACTTCTATGCAGCAGTCCCCTCCCCAAGATAAATTGCACCCATACCATGTTAATCTTCTTTGGAGGGAGAGCGGGAAACATGGACCATTACTAAGACTCGCAGCAGAAGGAATGATTCATTTGATATGCATAACATCAGGTACGGAGAAAGGCCAGATCTTTGTAATACTGCTCCAAAGGTGAAAATTGGACAAACAGTGTCATCATTAATCTTGCAGCACTGTCTAAAATGGTACATTCATTTAGTCCAACAAAGCCTTTCTTAACAGCCAGGATACATATTTGATTTTGATCCAGTGACAAATGTCTTTTGATGGCTTTCTGGCAGGCTAGTAATTTGCTGGATCGAGTATCTGAGACAGCTGAACACAAGAGTCACTATAGAGGGCTCTGACTTTCAGATCCTTTCTGATAAGAACAGTAATTTTCTTACAAGACACATCTATAGAGAACTGTCTTTGGAGTATAGCACCAATATATACCTATTGTCCTGAAGTTCTGTTAATAAATGAAGAATATGCAATCACTTTAGTGATTACTTGCATGTAATTCAATCAGTGTTTAAATTCACCCTTATACTAAGTTTTCAAATCAGTGCTCTATCTGTGTAGCACTGAGAAACCAGACATCAGGTCGGCACTGATATCTCTTCAGCTCTTGAATAATGGAAACAATATTAAAGAAAGAATAACATTTCTCCACTAAATCATCCTTTGAACATTAGAAATCTATTCAAAGGAGTTAATTCAGTTATGCACATGCCAATGAAAATGTTCTAGCCTTTAATCTTTCAAAGATATTTGGAGAGGGTTTTTTTCCCTCCATGTAGAATTCATCACCACAGACCCAGCATGGCCATCCATTTTCCCCTTCTTGAAAATGCGAGTTATATTTCCCTTTTTCCAGTCACTGGGAAATTCACCTTATGCATGCCCTTATGTGTTCACCTGAGTGAGCCTGAGGATACAAATTCTTGTGACAAAACCATGTTTGATTAGATCAGTTTCCTCAATCTCCAGCTATAATGTTCACAGAAAATAAAATCCTGTTCTTTTTAGTGCTTTTGTGCAATCTTTTTTACACCATTTAGCAGCACTTCTGCCTTTCTCTAAGGATCTCACTGGACCTTGAGAGATGTGGAGGCGTTATGTGTGTTACTTGCAGAGAAAGATTAAATTCAGTCCCAGAGAATAATTAGTTTCCTTTAAAATGGGGACTTCTTTTACGGGAGTCATGAATTCGATGGGCTTTTATGAGCCCTGTGTAATATTAAAATCCTCAGAGACGTAACCATGTCAAGTGTTGACACCAAGCTCTGAATGAGTTGTGGAATTTCATGTTAGTTTTGAAGCAGTATTACTAGGCTGATCTCTCATACATGTAATGATGATGAAGTAAAAACTCTGTCATCTGATGATATTGGAATATATTTTATCTTATGTATAATTTCTGCCACATTGCAGAAATTTAAGATACCACAGATACTGTCTAAGCTGAACTTCATTTACCTCTGCACATGTTTTGTACATCCCTGAGTAGTTTAATTGTAAAAACTCAGGGTGGCCTCTTCTGTTTAATTTTTATTCTCTGTTATTCAGAGACAACTCCAGAAATTTCTAGGAGGTTTAAAACATTCAATAACAGTTTTGGAAATCTTGCCAGTCAGGCTGTGTCAAATGTCATGACAAGCACAGAAACCAATCTGATTTCACAGGAGGAATTGTAGAAGTGTTTATGTGCACATGAACTGTTCATGTGTGGCTAAGTGACCCTCAGAAGGAAAATGAGGCCTCAGAAAATCTGGGCCTTCTAGCATATACTTAAGTGGAATTATCCTTTCCAGAAGATCACTGTAAAAAGATATAGCATTTAACAAGTATTTCAGCATGTCATGTAAAGAATAAAAGGCAAATAATGTGTATAAGAGAGGAATTCCCCAAAGCAAAGAATATCTAAGAACTGTTACGTGAGAGAGGAAAACCAGCAGGTTTGTCAGGCTGCTAAGACTTTGTATGCACGATGTTATTGCACTGTCTTTGTTTTGGTTTTTTTGAAGTATTTACAGTGTGCTGTTAAGACATTGTAGGTGTCTTTGACACCCACAGTGGTGGCACCAGCTGCAAGATAGTAGCTTGAGGTAATTCATTCTTGTCAGAGAAGAGCAGGACCCTGAGCAGGATCTCGCTTGACAATAGTAGACTTCATGGAAACTTGTATCCACTGTTACTGAAACATATGGAATTCTGGTGTCATGGTTGCCTATGTGATTATTATGCTTTCAGAAACCTGTGTGTAGGCATAGATCCTCTGGAGATCTGTTCTGCTTCTGGATAAAGACAATTCTTGATATCTTAATGATTTTTAATAAAAAATAATCTATTTTTTTAAACTGGGTGAGCCTAGATTTAGATTGTACTATACGATCTTTGAAGGTCTCTTTAAATCCTAACAGTTCTGATTCTATGATTCTATTTGACCTTTAGACATAGCTTAAACAATATTCCCTTGCAATAAGTTGTTCTTGATCAAACAATAAGGGTGTGATTGGTGTCAGCCACCATGGTTTCACTAAGGGCAAATCCTGCCTGACCAATTTGGTGGCCTTCTGTGATGGGGCCACAGTGTTGGTGAATAAAAGAATAGTGAATGACATCATCTACCCAGACGTGTACAACGCATTTGAAGCTGTTCTGCATCACACTCCTGTCTCTAAATTGAAGAGTGATGGAACTGATCATGGACTACTCAGTGGATAAAGAATTGGCTGGACATTTGCACTCAGAGTTGTGGTCAGTGGCTCAAAGTCCAAGTGCACACTCCTGACAAGTGGTGTTTCTAAGGGGTTGGTACTGGGACTGTTGCTTCTCAATGTCTTTGTCAATGACACAAACAGTGGGATTGATGCACCCTCAGCAAGTTTGCTGATGACACCAAGCTGTGTTGTGCGGTTGACACACTGAGGAGAAGGGATGGCATCCAGAGTGACCTTGACACTCCTGAGATGTGGGCCAGTGCCAACCTCATGAATTTCGACAAAGTGAAGTTCAAGGTCCTGAACCTGGGTCAGGTGCACAGTTAGGCACATAAGCACAGCTATGTGCTGGGCAGAGAATGGATTGAGAGCAGCCCGAAGGAGGACTTGAGGTATTGCTTGATGGGAAGCAAAACATAAGCAGGGTTCAGTGTGAGCTCACAGCCCAGAAACCAGCCTTATGCTAGGCTGCATTCAAAAGAGCATGACCAGCAGGCCAAAGGAGGTGATCCTGCCCTTCTGCTCTCATGAGACTCCTGCAGTCCTGCATTCAGCTCTGGGTCCTCCAACACAAAACAGATGTGGACCTGCTTGAGTGAGTTTAGAGGAGGCCACAAAGATAGTCAGAGGTCTGGAGCACCTCTGATATGGAGACAGGCTGAGAGAGTTGGGCTTTTTAGACATTAGGAAGAAATTCTTTACTATGGGGATGGTGAGACACTGGCACAGGTTACCCAGAGAGGTTGTGGATGCCCCATCCCTGAAAGTTTTTAAAAGTTGAATGGGCCTTTGAGAAACCTAGTCTAGTGGTAAGTGTCCCTGCATTATGCAAAGGGATTGGAGCTAGATGATCTTTAAGTCCTTTCCAACCCAAAGCATTCTATGATTCTACTATTCTATGAAGCAATTAAATTACTAAAGGGATCTATAGTCATCTTGGACTCCAGGCTACCTCCCATCATGCCAATAAATGCCATATCTTGGATTTGCTTTGCTCTTTTTGCTAGAGAAAAGCAGTGGAGAAATTTACACTGTATTGTTAGCTTTTCAACTCTTGCTTTAATTGTTCTTCTAACACACTGTAAAGAACTGCAAGTGATGAAGTGTATATTTTATCATTGTGTTGTATGCAGGGGTGATGATAGTAGCATAATTTCATATTGCTAATTCACAGCTCTAAGAGTTGAATGAATACTGCTCTCTGTCTTCCTCTAACTGAACCATGCTATAAAACTTTTTTTAGGATATATTTTAAATCCCACTGAAATGAGAGAGTCCATTGATTTCTCAGGATTTTATGTTAGTCTTCAAAGGCCAAGGAACAGAGCACTATGGAAGAAGCGACGCAGGTGTAAATTAGCACATTCTTCCCTAATGCCTTTCAAGAAAGTTCTCCAAATACCTGTCAGCAGAAAACACCCATTAAAATCCTAATACACCTATGAATTGTTTGATGTTTTTCTAGAAACTACTTTAGATGATCAACACCAAATTCACTTATCAACTGCATGATGCTGGTAAATTCCTGTAGAGTTAGATAATTCATTGCTTTTATGGATGCTATTTGACATCTTGTCATTTGTCTTTGAACAGCTACTCATTCTGTGGGAGACAAATTTGTGTGTTACTCTTTTATGCTTTTTAATATTTTCACTTTCTAGAAAATCAGCAAGTATGTGGGGGCAGTATCACTTATCTATTTGCATCTTCTTTTCTTGCCATTATTTGTTTGCTGGGTGGTATAAAATGTAGCACATACTTGGGGTTTTCTACATTGCTTGTGACTGTGATGTGATAGTATTGTCATAATGAATCAAATTAATACAAAGAGAGAGGCTTATACTTTTATATTGGGGTGTGGCTGTCGGGAGATTTTAAAGAAAATTGAGTTAGTTTTATAAAAAATACTTAGTTCTGAAAATAATTTTTAAGGTATCTAGAAGCTGTTAATTACAACACTTATCCATGATGTGTTACTTTGCTCTCACTTTTTGGCAGTATGTGACAATGATCTCTCTCCTACATTGGTATACACGGATTTTTGTTCTATCTTTTTTCCCAAAGAGAATTCTATCTTGTACATAAGAAAAATTACCTGTTTGTCAGAAGTATAAGGAACTTGTAAGCACTTCTCTGTTACTACAAGGTGTTAAAGGCTGTAATTTGTCCCCCATACTTCTTACACATTAAGTCACTTCTTTAACACTCTTTAACTCTGGTGACTTAGTACTTCATATCACTAAAAAGGCATCAATGTCTAAAAGATGGATCTCTCCTATGTCTTTTCTTTTCCAGCTAATCTTTATTTTGATACAAAATTTACTATTGTACTGAAAATATTTACTGGTAACAGGGTTTGTCTAAATGTATTAATGATTGAACCTTTGAAATCTTAATTCTTTGACTATTTTATTTTGTGTTCTCAGTGTATTTGTTTTCTTAAGAAATTATAAGTTAAAATTTTGCATGAGATGTTAATCTGTTAAAAACACAGTTGTGAAAAGTAGAGGGTTGTGTCATGTGGAAGACATCAGTGACTATAAGTGTGTTCTAAGTCTGGTTCAGAAAGGCAATCCTAGCCAATAAAAGATAATAATAAGCTCTGGAACGGGCAAGTTTGGGAGCACAGAAGAAATCTATTTGCTAATTCATAAGCTAAAACAATGTCAAGGCAAAACATTCTGCTGTGGGTTCTTGGGGGTATGCAGGGGCTATAAAGGGACAAAAAGGAATTAAGAGTGATTTTGAGTGAGGAAAAGTCCTTATTCATACTATGCAGGGAAAGCATATTACAAGCAGTGTTTAAGACAAAGGAAGATGTCAGCAATAAAAGAGCAATTTAATTGTGATACATATGCATACATATGTAGATACATATATTCATACAGATAGCTACACATGTACATAGATACATATATATCATATGTATATCATATATGTGGTTATATAAGAGATATGCATAGTTCGTACCATTTAAAAATCTCAAAGTTCCATTCAAATGCTATTCAATGAACCCTTGCAGTAATCCTGCAGAAACATTTTGCTAACAAGGAAACTAAGCTACAGAGAGGTTAACAATCTTCTTCATGTCCACACAAATCAAGTCAGCTGTGCTTATTCGCTGTTATTACTAAACATAACAAAGCTATTGCAAATCATTGCCAGTGGAGAATTGTGTTGTAGGAACTAAAGGAGAAGGGAAAGCTACTTCTGGATGGGAATGCCCACAGAACAAAAGCATTACTCTAAATTGGTTTTACCAGTGGAAAATAAAGTTAGCAGGACATGTTCTGAGTAGAAATTATTTAGGCTCTCCCCCAAAAAAATGAAACAAAAAGGGGCTGGAAAGAAAAGAAGGAAAGAAAGCATGGTGGAAAAAGGTCTTCACATTCAATACGCTCGCTGTACTTTCTTTTGAATTAGTCGCAGTCTTTTAATGCCATGGTGAATTAACTGTTTGACATATGCTTCCAAAGTGGTCAGGAGGAATAATATGACAACGAAAGGTGTCGCTGGAGTTTTTTATTCACCTCCTTTCTGCATCAGCTCTTAGTACAAAAGTTAGGCATCTGCAATGCTAAGCTTGAATTGGATCCAAGTGTGGGAATTTTTTGGCCTTTAAGTACGAATTACAATGATAAGGGAGCATCACAGACTTTTATTTTTCAAAGCTTAGCTGTGTTTGGATGAGGATTCTTCAGCCTAATTTTTAAAGACAGTAAGAAAAAGTGTGCTTAAGGAAGATACTGCTATGAACTTTCTTGCATCTTTGCATGGAGAGAATAGGGAGTAGAGAGCTATTGTGCAGCTCCATCACACAGTAAAGGGTCTTGATCATGTTATTTATCTCCTGCTACTCAAGTTTGGAGTAGATGGATAATATAGATTAGAAATATGAAGCATGTTTGCCTTGTTCTCTTACAAGACCTATGTACAACACAAAGCAAATCTATGGCTATGGTCATTGTCAAAAGACCCAAGTCAATTCAGCCTAGTCAAGCAGTAGACACCCCCACAGACTGGTTAAAATGCTCTGTGTGCTGTGATGACACTGAGAAATTTTGCTATTCCTTTTTCCTGAGGTAAATTGAACTGCTCTATAATTTCTCTATTTGTGAAAAGGTCTGGAGAACCAGGGAATTATGTGCATCCTCAGTGAGGCAAACCTGAACTGAATTTATCAGCAAAGTTGTGTGAGACTTTTGCTTGCATATAAGAGCAAAAAAGAAAGGTTTGGGGTTTGTTCTGTAATGGATTTTGAGCTGTTTTGAAAATTAATTTTAAATCCTAGTTCCTCTATTTATTTAAACCCTTCTTGAGATGGTGACTTATTGTCACATGTTTTCCAAATCTCTTGTCTCTAATTTCCTCAATTTCTTTCTAAATTGACCAATTTAACTTTAAATTGAAAACTCCAGCTTAGTCTATTTATATACATATCTTTCTGTGGCCATAGATCCAGCCACATGGAATAAACTTGCTAATTCCTTCATTCATCTGGACTACATTTGAAGTAGCAAAGTAGACCAATTCTGTTTTCCTCTATCGTCTGTTAAGAATTTCTCAATGACCTTTTTTGCTAGTGTGTGCAGAAACAGAGACAGTTTATCACATAAGATCAGGAGCTCCTATGAAAACTTTTTATTACTTTTTCACCTAGTATGGATTTCGCCTTTCAGATTGTGTTCATTTTGACCACTTACACCTTTCTTTCTCTTTCTAGCAATAATATTTCCTTTTTTTTTGCCTTTTCATACTTACATGTATGTTCTTGATTATGTGGTGACATATCATTCCCTTTTTAGGTTATCATGCTACTGTTTCTGAGCTTTCAAGTCCCAGTTCTTAAAAAGACTTCCACACTTGTTTAGGTTTAAGTCACATGAGACAGTACCAAATGCATCAGTTTTTACAAGACTACTGTTTCAGACAGAGGTGTACAAAATCACACTTGGAAGTTGTGTATAGGAAACGCTCAAAGAAACTCAGAGTCTGTGTATCAATAGGTGAAAACCAAACTCCTAGATTATCATTTTTGGAAGAAAAACATATTAAAACAAGCTTTTGGCAGCACATACATTTAAGGTGTCTTTTTTTTTCGGTAATGCTGACTCTGAGGCAGTTGAGTTCATTTAACATCTCACTACTATTGTAATGGGCAGGTTTTATTCTCCCACCCTGCTTTCATTTCCTTTCACTTCTCTACATCTGGCTGCGCAATCACAGCCACTCCCATACACCCACTCTAGGACATCCCAATAAGCTAGTTTAGCTAATGATATATTCTCCTACCCCCACTGGGTCAGTTTTCTGCAGATTTAGTAAGCTGAACTTGCTCATGCACACTGCCAACAAAAGGAAGAATGAGATGGGGGGAGGATGAGGCTGATTGTTCTAAAACATCATAACATCAGATTGATCAGCATTTGTCACCTCTATTTTGTTGTTGTTGTTGTTCTTTTTTAATAATATTTTATATACAATTAAAAATACCACTCAAACTAGATTAAATGGAAAAAAAAAGTCTATAAATATTCATGTTGAATCAAGTGACACTGATTGCTTTTGCTCTAAGAATGTGGGGAGCATGTATATGCGCACATATGCATGTTCACATGCATGTATGTGTACATACACATGCACAGAAACATACATAGTCTGTGGAATTTGCCAACTATGTTAACATAGTTGTTACGTCCTGAGCCAACTCTATAGAGTGTTTATAGCAAGAACTATGATTTATGTCATGGAAAGCTACAAACTTTTTAAAATACCCTTGGCTGAAAGAACTTGCAGCTTGAAAGTTAACTCAGTGAAATACAAAGAATTGTTATTGTATTAAAACAAATAGACTTTGAAACACTAGAGGAAGGGTCTTACTATGTGTTGTACATAGACTGTAGAAAAATTGTTCAGCAATGCTGAAAACTAATCGTGTAATTAAGGTCTACTATAATTAAAAATGTTCACGACACAGAGCTAAGATTGCACATTCTGATTATTGAGGGCTTAACCATGGTGCCATAATATTCTCCCAAATACAGATTTTGTATAGAATAAAAGAAAATCCTAAATGCTGCAAAATAATTAACTTACTCAGTTATCAACTGTGAGATGCATGCTCTTAGTTAAAAATTCCATTCAGACTGAGAAGTCAAATGAAGAGATATCTCCAGGTCAAAATCAGAAACAGGGCAGAAAAAATGCCACCTGGAAAAGTTTTCTGTGTTTTTTACTCTCTCCTATTCTTCTGCCCAAACAGCTAACATTGTTTCCTTTTTGTCAAGAAACAAAAGCATAGAAATTCTAAAATAAAAAGTAATTTAAAGGCAAGAGAGCTTGTTTCAATACTAAAGTACTCCAGGCTTGCTGTACAAACCACATCTAAAACTATCATCAGTGGATAGATAATTAATGAATTATGAAATACTTCTGTCCCATTTGGCAATTCTAGATTCAGGGAGTATGTTGCAATTTTTTTACATCCAGTGAAAAACTGATTTAATCACACTTTTTAATCAGATCATTAATTATAATTTGTTTCATCCAATTTTCTTTTCCCACATTTAAAGATGCCAAGTGAGAAATATCAGGCAACTGAAGATGAATATCTGTTTATCTTGTTCTGTCATTGTTGACGTTTCCATCATACCTGATGGAAAATAAAATCTCTTCATGACAGTACATAATTATAGCAAGAATGGGAATTAATATTGTGAACACTCAGTGTGCTGGTTTTGCCCATTTTCCTCTCATTAGTTTATTTCCTTGAGCCAGTGGAAAAGCAGAGGTTTGAAACAGGTTGATAGTGCTGGGAAGCCAGCACCAGTGCTAGAGCCAGTAGACAAAAAGATCTAATCAATACCATCAAATATATATGTTCGTTTATCACATGCAAACTAATCAAAGGCAGGAACAGGTAAGCAGTAGCAGCCATCAGGACAGTTAGGAGCAGCTCTTTCTGTTCAGGCTGTGTTATACGGCAGGATCTCAGTGGTTTGTTACCTTCCTGCTGAATCCTGTTAGGTGTTGCTTTGGAGAGCATGTGTGGTCAACACATGCTCATGGTGCACTGCTGTGGGCCTGGGGTCTCAGCAGTCTGTGGCAGCTTCAGATCTGACTTTGCATCATTATAAGAGCTGTATGAGTGAAGTACATGTTTTTTTCTCATTTGAGTTGGGCATGTCTTTAGAGAATTGTCCAAAGGAAGACCCAGGGAACTACAGACCAGTCTCACCTCAGCGCTCAGCAAGGTCATGGAACAGCTGCTCCTGGAAACTATGATAAGACACACAGATAATAAAGGCATGCCTGGTGACGGCCAACATAGCTTCACGAAGGGAAAATCACACCTGACAGGTTTGGTGGGCTGCTACAATAAGGCCAGGTATTGGTGGATTGATGTCATCTACATGGACTTGTGCAAGACATCTGACACTATTCTGCACGACATCCTTGTTTCTAAGTTGAAGAGGCATAGATTTGCCAGATGGACCATTCAGTGAATAATGAATTGGCTGGTTGGTTTCACTCAGGCATGTTCACACTCAGTTGCACTCAATGGCTCAACATCCAAGTGGAGACTGACAAGTGGTGATCCTCAGGGGTCGGTGTTGGGACCAACTCTGTTCAACATCTTTGTCAGTGACATGGACAGTGGGATTGACTGTTCCCACAGCAAGTCTGTCCATGACACCAAGCTTTGTTGTGCAGCTGGAGGAAATGGATGCCATCCAGAGGGACCCTGATGCACCTGAGTGGTGGGCCATGAAGTTCAGCCTCATGAAGTTCAACAATACCAAGTGCAAGTTCCTGCACCTGAGTCAGGACAATCCCAAGCACAAACACAGGCTGGGTGGAGACTGGATTGAGAGCAGCCCTGAGGAGAAGGACTTGGGTTGTTGGTTGACGAGAAGCTCAACATGAGCTGGCTTCAGTGTGCACTTGCAGCACAGAAACCAACCTTATGCTTGGCTGCATCAAAATGAGTGTGATTAGCAAGTTGAAGGAGATGATCCTCACCCTCTGCTCTGCTCTCATGAGAGCCCACCTGCAGTCCTGCATTCAGCTTTGAGGTCCCCAACTCTAGAGGGATGTGGACCTGCTTGGGCAAGTCCAGAGGAGAGCCACAAAGATGATGTAAGGGCTGGAGCACCTCTCCTATAAGGACAAGCTGACATAACTGGGCTTGTTCACCCTTGAGAAGGGAAGGCTCCAGGGAGACCTTATAACAGTCTTCCACTACTTAAAGGGGGCCTGGAAATCTGGAGATGGACTTTTTACAAGGGCATGTAGTGATAGGACAAGGGATAATGGTTTTAAACTGAGAGAGAAAGTTTAGATTGGACAAGAGGAAGAAATTCTTTATTGTGAGAGTGGTGAGGTACTGGCACAGGTTGCCCAGAGAAGTTGTAGCTGCCTCATCCCTGGCAGTGTTCAAAGCCAGGCTGGATGGGACTTGGAGCAACCTGCTCTAGTGGAAGGTGTCCCTGCCCATGGCAGGAAGCTGGAACCAGATGAGCTTTAAGGTTCCTTCCAGCCCAAATCATTCTATGATTCTCTGTTCTATTTCTAAGCATGTCTGGCATAGGTGGGACTTCCGTGAGTACCCCTAAATGATGCTGGAGTATGCACATGCAAGGATTCAAAATGGTGGTGGGCTATGGCAGTGAGCTCAGATCTGCATGGCAGGGCAGTACTGTCCACAATAGAAGCGAGAGACACATGCACACTCATCATCCAGCATAATCTGCTTTAGTACAAAATTATTCTCGATCCAAACAGAACTAAAATGTCTACATTTGCACAAGGCGCTGTAACCAGTTTGCTTCAGGGTAGATTGCCTTCAGAAGTGAATCGCAGCTCAGGGATTTCCTGAGTCTGCTGTTTGCTGTACCTTAACTCACAGTGTCAGCAGCTTTTAATCATATTAGCTGATGAATTAGTGTGTGTCTGTATGCAATCTGCATCACCCACTCTAAAGAAATCATCATGAATATGTATTTTCTTCTTTAAGGGAAAGATGGGGCAACAGAAGGGATCAGTCCGCAGCAACTTAGAGTCCCGTGTCATTTCATCACAAAGTCAATAGCTCTCTTCATCCAAGGGTGAGAATGCTGCAAAAACAAACAGCTTTCTGTTCTGTAGCAACTCCTGAAAGAGCTTGCTCTGCATTAATCCCAAATCCAAGGGCAATCTATTAAGAACTCAGCACCACCAATCCTGAGAATCAACTGATAAGCACATTCTCCTCCACACTCCCCACTCCCCCCTCCCCCGTTTTTTTCCAACTAATCCTCTTAAAGATTGTGCTAAGTAATGAAAGGATGGGATGAAAGAGGACCTTTTCATTACTACCACATAAAGTGCTTGTGTAAATGTTTCATTAACACACTGCTTGACCAGTTTTTCGTCCTCCCCACCACCACTATGGCTCTGCCGCAGCCTGCAAGGCTCAATGTGTGATTTATACATGTTTAAAAGAAACATTCCCACACTTGAATGCTGCGCTATTCTTTAGAGAAGGAGAGACTTACAAAAAAACATTGTGTAGGACATTTTAATTTACAATTCTTTTTCATATGTGCTTAAAAAGATCTATTGCTTCCAATGGCACACAGGGATTTTGTTTTTTAGTTTTGTGAGGTTCCTCAGATATGTTTTACTTTTGCAAGTACCCTCTGCCTAGATGACATTTATTAATCATGATGATGCAGAGATGCTTTTTTATTTTCTTGGAGGAAAGTGCAAAGGGATTTAAAGGAAGTTTGCCCTTTTTGTACGCTCAGACAATATGCTACCTTTTAAGTCTGTGGGTATCAGTCAACTACTTCAGAACAGTGTAGAGAGAGAAAAAGGTTTTAAATAGCCAGGTGAAGGCTTACAGAATGTATTCTGTATTTGAGCCAAAGGGTGTAGATTTCTTTATCAGCTGAAGCATTCTGCAGTATTTCCCACTCATTGTATGATAACAATCATGAAGTTCCTTGTCCTGCAGCTAATCCAGTGAAGACTGGCCATTTTCATTACATTATTCAAACAGGAATAAGGTATTATTTTTCACACAGTCATTTCTGTAGAAATAAATACTAACTTCAGCAGACACTGCTTCCATGCTGACAATGTTCAACACAGGGCCAGCTAGAGCTGGCATGTCATCATCAATATCAAGTAATTCTGTTGAAACCAATAGTGTTGCAGGGAAGGCTTTGCTGGAGTTTCTCTAGGTTTACACAAATGCAATCAGGAGTAGATTTGGCACATCCTGAATAACACTTGCATAAAAACAAACTATAGTTTCTTTTTAAAGTGGTCATTACTTTAATCTACCAAGGAAAATGAGAAATTAACAGCTCTGTTATCACTATCAGTTCTTGTCTTTTTGTGTGGAATATGTGAAGAAGTCATTATAATTGTATTCTACTGCCACTCCCTTCACCTGAAATTACAAAAATAAATGGAAAATTTAATTAAAATACAGTCTACATATTTCAATCAAGTACTTGTTTTCAACCCCATTTTCCTGCATTAAAAACAGTGTTTGTGTTGCTATGAACAGTTACCACGGTTAATATAAGTGCTACATTTAGTTTGGTATATGTAAGCTTGTTTGCTGCCATGACCATGATCTGGTTTCAAAATGAATAGATTCAGTTGGATCAACTGAATCTCCAGGGTAAATGCTTAAATGTATTCAACCTTCGCAACAGCTGAAAACATCAATACCTTCATAAAGCCACTTTGATTTGTATTGACTAAAGTTGTGCTGCTAATTCACATACATCATTGTTTACTTCACTGAGCTTTTAATATGGTATTTGATTCATAGAAATAGTGATTCAGTTTCTACAAAGAAGTGGTAGGACAAGACCTCCCTCAGATTCTTTCTTTAGAACAGAATTGCTGAAACTCAAAGGAAGTCTGCCATTGCAATATAAAAATTGCTCAATAAATGTTCAATACTATGTATTTTACTTGCTTACAAATAGCAACGTAGATCTGTCAGGTAAGGGACAATCAATTACCTAAGCATATCACTAATGTGACTGTAGCAAAATGACTGAATTATATCTCAGGAGAAAGTGTCTGTGCAGTGCACTTCTCTTGCTCTACAGCATACATGCATACATACATAATTAAGGAACATGTAAGGAACATAATTAAGGAACATGTAAGGAACATAATTAAGGAACTTGTAAATAAAAAGGAGGATAAATTTATGAAAGGTTTTTCTTTTACTATTTTTTTTTCCATTTAGAAACTGTAATCACCGATCCCCTACAGGAAACTATTTAAACACTTTGGAAAACCCACATAAATAGCTTACAGATCCCCATACAAATAATTGCAGCGATTACATTTGGTATGAGTTTGTAATGTTTGTTTGATCCTACACCAAATACAGGCTTAAAAATGTCTTCTGTAGCTCATTAACTTTAAGCAGCTACAAACTGATAGTTTTAAACAAAAGTTTAGTTCCGTTTACTGAGAGGAAATCTCAATTACTTCATATGTCTTAGTAAACTTCTCCTGAACTATGCTCTTTCAGATTTTTCCTGGTTTAGAGCCAGATTCAACAAACTGTCATGCATATATGCAACTGGGCTCACAGAAACAGCTCTGCTGAATGAAGCACAATCAAAACTACATCTTTTTTACCCAGGAGTTTGAAAGGTCTTACTTTGACTGATGACTTTGGCCTCATAGAGGGTAGGAATTTCTCTTCACCATTGCCACTGTTAGACCACAACCCTGTTGCAACCTTTAGAATAGAACCATAGAATCATAATAGCTGGGGTTGGAAAGGACCTTAAGAACATCAAGTTCCAAACATCCTGCCATAGGCAGGGACACTTCACACTAAACCATGTCACACAAGGCTCTGTCCAACCCCACCTTGAACACCACCAGGGATGGAGCATTCACAACTACCCTGGGCAACCCATTCAAGTACCTCATCACCTTCACAGTAAAGAACTTCTTCCTTATATCCAACCTAAACTTCCCTTGTTTAAGTTTGAACTCATTACCCCTTGTCCTGCTACTACATTCCCTAATGAAGATTCCTTCTCCAGAACCCTTATAGGCCCCCTTCAGATACTGGAAGGCTACTATGAGGTCTTTATGAATCTTCTCTTCTCCAGGCTGAAGAGCCCCAACTTTCTCAGCCTGTCTTCATACGGGAGGTGCTCCAGTCCCCTCATCATCCTCGTGGCCCTCCTCTGGACTTGTTTCAACAGTTCCACATCCTTTTTATGTTGAGGACACCAGAACTGCACACAATACTCCAAGTGAGGTCTCACGAGAACAGAGTAGAGGGGCAGGATCACCTCCTTCGACCTGCTGGTGACGTGTCTTTTGATGCAGCCCAGGATACGGTTGGCTTTCTGGGCTGTAAGCACACACTGAAGCTGGCTCACGTTCATTTTCTCATCAGTCAACACCCCCAGGTCTTTCTCCATAGGGCTGCTCTGAATCTCTTCTCTGCCCAACCTGTAGCTGTGCCTGGGATTGCTCCGACCCAGGTGTAGGACCTTGCACTTGGCCTGGTTAAACTTCATGAGGTTAGCATCTGCCCACCTCACGAGTATGTCAGGGTCCCTCTGGATGGCATTCTTTCCCTCCAGTGTATCAGCTGAACCACACAGCTTGGTGTCATCGGCAAACTTGCTGAGGGTGCACTCAATCCCACTGTCCATGTCACTGGCAAAGATGTCCGGTCCTAACACTGATCCCTGAGAGACATCACTCGTTACCTGTCTCCATCTGGACATCGAGCCATTGACCACAACTCTTTGCATGCGGCCATCCAGCCAGTTCTTTATCTACAGAGTGGTTCATCTATCAAATTGATGTCTCTCCAATTTATAGACAAGGATCTCATGTGGGACAGTGTCAAATGCTTTGCACAAGTCCAGGTAGATGATATCAACTGCTCTAATCCTGTCCATCCGTTCTTTAGCCCCATCATAGAAGGCCACCAAACTGATCAGATCAGGTTCACCTTTAGTGAATCAGCCACCTCATTGTTTTTCATGTGCCTTAGGATGCTTTCCAGGAGAATCTGCTCCAAGATTTTGCCAGGCACAGAGGTGAGACTGACTAGTCTGTAGTTCCCCAGGTCTTCCATTTTCCCCTTCTTGAAAATGGGGGTTATATTTTCCTTTTTCCAGTCATCAGGAACTTCACCTGACTGCCATGATTTTTCAAATATGATGGATAATGGCTTAGCAACTTCAGCTGTCAGCTACTTCAGGACCTGTGGGTGGATTTCATCAGGTCCCATGGACTTGTGACATTCATGTTCTTAAGATGGTCTCAAACTAGATCTTCTCCTACAGTAGGCCTAGGGTCTTCATTCTCACAATCCCTGCGTCTGCCTTCCAAGTCTTGGGTGGTGTGGTCAGAGGCTTTGCCAGTGAAGACTGAGGCCAAGAAGTCATTAAGTCATTAAGAAGGCTGAGACCTTTTCCAAATCCGGGGTAGCCAGTTCTCCTGATAGCTCCTGGAGAGGGCCCACATTGTCCCTAGTCTGTTTTTTATTTGCAATGTACCTATAGAATCCTTCCTGTTATCTTTCACATCCCTAGCCAAGTTTAATTCTAATTGGGCCTTAGCTTTCCTATCTTGGTCCCTCGCTTTTGGGATAACATCCTTGTATTCTTCCCAGGTCACCCGTCCTTGATTCCACCTTTTATAAACCTCTTTTTTCCCCTCTAAGTTTCTTCAACAGCTCCTTATCCATCCAAGGAGGCCTCCTGACCCTCCTGCTGCACTTCCTTCTAGTTGGGATGCAACACTCCTGAGCTTGTAGCAGGTGATTCTTGAATATCAACCAACAGATATGGGTCCCGCTGCCCTCTGGGGCTATATCCCATGACACCTCACTAAGCAGGATCCTGAAGAGGTCAAAGTCTGTTTTCTTGAAGTCCAGGGCAGTGAGCTTGCTGCACGCTCTGTTCACTGTCCTGAGGATTTCAAACTCAACCATCTCATGATCTCTATAGCCAAGGCTGCCCTGGAGCATCATATTTCCAACCAGTGCCTCTATGTTGGTGAGCAATAAAAAATATAAAATATAAAATATAAAATAAAAAGGGATCACTGCAAAGTTACCCTGTGTTCCTGTGGGATCTGAGGACATACCTTGGTTATAGAACATTTCCCACTAGTGTATTCCCTATCCATCACTTACAGGGGAGAAAGCACTGAATATCGAAGTTGTAAGGCAATCTATCTCTCCCAGAATTGGTAAGCAGCATAACTTTTGCAGAGAAGAGCTGATCTAATTTAAGAGCTGAAATTGAATATTTCAGTTATAGAAATGGTGCTGATATGAAAGCAACAGAAAAAAAACCAAACAAAAAACAAAACCACAAAAAACAGTGGTAAAGCAGCTACTTTGTCAGGATTGTATTTTTGAATTAAGCTGTTGATAAACAGAATATTTTTGCAGCTACAAGACAACTCACATTTACAGGGAAGATAAACTTAGAAAGCTTAGGCACACTATAGGGCTCATCAGCATCTCACAGTTAATTAAAGGAGTGAGTGGAAAGCATCAAGGCTTGCTCCCCTCTACATGAATAATTCACCACCTGTATCCATTATTAAAGCCAGTTATTTCACCACAATGATTTCCAGCCTGCGATGCACTGGTCTCAGAAATGAGAGATAAATTGCAACAAGGCCTGCAGCTATATTAATAAATTGAAATGAACATTTATTTGCTCATCTCATTAGAACTGTAGTTTTTTCGAAGCGATGTAGTAATGCATTACCTTGACAGACAATACCTGTTGCAAGAAATAATTAACAGAAGCACTTCCTTATGAAATTCTCTTTCACTGAAAGCAAAAGTTTTTCTCCTGATTTTGTTCGCTTTGAACTATTTGGTTTTGGCTATTTTGCCTCAGACATATATAGTGGATTTTGCATTGCTAAAGCCAAGGAAGCATCTGTGTTTGAAGTGCCTGCAAATAGTCATAAACTTGCAAATAAAATAGCAATGTGTAAACCACTGCTTTCACCAACTCTCTATTAAAGGTGTAATGGCATGATATGCACTTTGAACAGCACCTAAGGATGTGATAATTTTTTTAAAAAATTTAGTTAATGTCATAACCAAAGTACTTTAACAGTTTGCTGATTTTCCAACCGCATTGAACTAATAAAGTCTACAACCTCTATGTGCAAATCTCATCTTAAATTCATTAACCTTATTCCTATTTATTTTCAAATATATTTTTTTAGATTACCAAAAAAAAAAAATGCAACATTTAACGAAGTTTTCATATCAGTGTGATTTGGGATGTTAAAGTAACAGCATTTTTACAATATCTTCTCTGAATGTATATTTTGAATTAACATAGAGGCTCCAGCTACCAAAATTTTAGCTTTTCCACTCTTTAGCTATGCACAGAATAGAAGGCACTCCAGGTCTCTGCTTTAGGCTTGCAGGTTTACGTTTATCAGTCCTGTCTGTTGTTATCACTAGGGCCAATACACAAATGGAAGCAGAAATGAGAGCATGCGGTGGCTTGTCATAGTTTCAGTCCTCCCATCTTCTCCTTCCCAGAACAGCTGGCCAACAAAAACCTTGAGTTTGGTCTGAAAAGCAGCTATTGAGCCAAAGGACTGGAGACTGATAATGTGTGTCAATATGTGCATGTAGAGACTTATACAAATATCCCTATAGATTTCCATAGCTACATAGATAGATGTAAAAGACAGATGTATATTAGGGAATAGATCAAATTATATGCAGCCATACTTCAACTCACACAGATATCTCCATGAGGAAAGACGCACCAGAGTGGCATTATATTCCACACAATTTCAGCAACTCTCAGCAGTGGTGTATAGCCACCATATGTTAATACTGGAAGCAGTTTACACTTTACTCTAGGGAGAAAATGGAGACTGGTAATCAAGAATCTTTCCAAACAGAATAATTTTATATTCTTTCACATTTTTTTACATGTCCTCAATTAACGTCCTCGATTTGTCAGCTACATATAAAATCTTTTCCAGGGAATGGTTTTCCAGAATGGTACTTTCTAATTTCTACTAGAAATGTTATTTAAAAAATCCACTGATTTTTTTTTTATTTAATGTAATAGATTTTGGAATAATCATTAAATGGTTTTAAGGAAATAATCAACCCACAGATATGGAATTAGATATCATGGCTGAGTTTGAGCTTGTGATTGTTTTTAGTTGTGGATTCAGGCACATAAAGAGATTAAATGTTCAGTCTGCTTCCTCCTGGTGTACATTCATCCAGCATGGGAACACAAAGCTTGTGTATTTAAAGAAGCATCTCAAAATTGCTTTGTAAAGCGAGGGAAAAAAAAGCCCCAGACCAAATGACAGGACAAGTTTATTGTGATAATCATATTTGTTCTTCTTGTAACTAAAGGAGTTCCACTGTAGAATTTAAATTAAATGACTGGTGCTTCAGACACACAGTTAGTGATTTTATATGGTCAATGTCATTTTTCTTCTTCTGGGAATTCAATTTGTTCCTATTGTGCCAAGGTCTCAGACTGGAGAATCTCAGAGAACATTGTTTTTCTGCCTTTGATGCAAAGGGTCAGTGGATTAGTACAAAGGAGAATTAATCCAGTGTGCTCACTCACCAAATGATATTTAAGTCATTTTTAATGAATGACTAGGAGTTCCTATTATTTTTCTTGAAGAAAATAGAAGCAAGTCTACAGATAATGACTTCATAAATGAATATTCAGGGAAAAGTATGACTTCATTGTCAGTTCTAATTGCTAGTTCTACCTTATTAGTAGAAGCTTTCTGTAGCTGAGTTTGACATACATTTGTTTGCACACTGTTATTAGTCAAAACTCATCGAAGTCTTGTAATTAACACCTCCACATTATCTCATGCAGTGAAAGCAAAGACTAAAACAGATGACTCACTTTGTTTCAGCTTTGTTCTTGTTTTCTGATACAGAAGTACTTAAGAAGAAGTGTGAACTCGTCAGAGTACCACATGGAGTCAACAGAAAGCATAAAAGGGTTTTCAGGAAGAAGAGCATCAAAGCTCATTAAGAGCTAAATGGTAAGGCCTCAGTGAGGCACAGAGTTACTGCACAGCTGTGGTATAACATTTTACCAGTATTAATTAGTCCTTGTGCCGTACTTCTCTTACATCTGTCAAACTATGGTGCATCTGCTTGTGTAACTTTTCCCTACTTAATGCAGGGAAATGTATTCATACAGTCATTTTCTCCTGTCCAGGACAGTGCCCACACATAAGCCATTGATAGCAGAGCATGTGTATGTACAGAAATCATGCTATGAATATCATCATAGACTATGACATTGAAAATACATTAATGGATTTTTCATGCTTATCATCCACATGCTATTTGGGGTTAAAACACTTCCTAATCATTTTCAGGCATAAGCTCATTACTGAAAGTCAAGTATTGTTAAGTATTATTTCACTATGGAGCCATAGGACAAAATTCACAAGATTGTAAGAATATGCACTTTAAGCCAAGACATGATTTTCTTTTAACATATGATTTCAGGAAAATAACCATTTTGGATGAGTTTTATCTCAAAAGTAGTTTTTCTGCTGAATTTTGGCATTGTGTAGAAGGAACGACTCTTTTGAGTTGGGTTGTTTTAGGGTTTGTTTGGGTTTTTTTTGTTGGGGTTTTTTTTGGAGTTTTTTGGAGTTTTTGTTTTGGTGTTTGGGGGGGGGGGGGTGTTTGTGTTTTTTCTTTTCCCCTCCCTCCAGTGTTGTAACAAGTAGGGAAAAACAGCTGCTACAACCCTCAGAAAGCGAAAAAGTCCTAACCTCCAAGATGGTAACAAGAATATTTTATTGTGGCTTCTCAGTGCAGCCATTCATTTAACAAGTACTCCCAAAGCAATATGAAATCCAGTCATTAAATTATTATTGAGAGCTTGGCTGAGTTAAATACTCAGATAATAACAAAGCTTGCTTAATAGATGGAAGCTGTCCAAGAATATTTGAAGAATTAACATGTACATGAAATTTCCCATAATTATGAAATAGCCATCAGAAAAACAAATGACTGAGAGCAATTGAATTTGTACAAGCTGCTGGCTTTGGTCGTAAGTACTTGCTGCACTGGTAAGTGCCTTAGTTTGCAACTGTTTGTGTTATCACTGTCTCTATTGATCAAGCCACCTCACATGTTCCTACTTTGTTATTTTGCTACTCAAGAGTAACCACCTTAAGTGATTGGGTCACAAATATTATTGTATTACTGCAACTTGGAGAATTATTAAAGATGGGTTGTTTCATTACTGAAATTCCAGAGGTGCTGTATATAGTGAAGCTGCATTAGTTAAGTTCAGTGGAAGCTGGTAGGTGCTTATTTGCAACTAAGGCTGTCTTAGCTTTTCTTAGTTCTTTACCTCAAGCCTAACAATGCTAACACTGATGCATTCTTAGGAACATACAGTTGTGCATGTTCAAGCTAAAATGGGTTCATAAAAACATCAGTGGTCCACCTCAGATTCTTGGGCTTTGTTTGCCATAGTAAAAAAAACAAAAAACCCAAAGTCATAGCACAGTGGAACTTGCCCAGAAACAGCATCCTGGAATGGTTTGTAACTTTCAAATAGGATTTCCAATAATAGAATTGCTTCTCACTTTGGGCACTGGCCCAGTGACTACAGACATCTAGAATAAGCACAAGCCATACACTAATCTAATCAAATAGACAGTAATATGGGACACACTCATATTCCAGAAGTACTCCCTGTGAAATATTGCTGGACTGATTTCAAGGTAAGTACATCCCCCATTTGCTTTTTCCAAGACTGCAAGGAATTAAGTACAAATCCCAGCAAAAGGAATTACCCACACAAGCATTTTGCTCTGTACCTTAGACTTGTCGTACTAATGAACACCAGGAAAACTGCAGTGAGGGAAAAACAAGGCATGTGGGTACCTCAGTAGAAGACTAAAGAATGCATGTATGGGCTTGCATTTGGCAGAGGTGATCTTGATTAGGACATTAACACTAGAGTAAAATACTATTTAGTTTTAGTATCCTTTGTATTTGCAATGACTGATCTACCATTTGCCTACTACTCCTTATGGAAACGGAAACTAGTCTTTCAGGCAGAGCAGGTCTGTCACTATATGGTAGGCAAAGTAGAGGAAGAGTTCACCTTGTCACCATCATGAAGATGTGCACTGTAATGCTTACAACTTTGATCCAGAAGTTAATGTCACAGTGGATGCTACCCCTGACGCTGGCCCACCATAACGAGCTCTCATGCACTTGCACATTTCCCCATCTCTTAGTAATTCTGTGGAAGAGGGCTATGGGCTATGGCACTCTACTGCTGTACAATATATGTGCTCCATCTAAGGAAGTGTGCTAGTTAAAAGCTAAATGATACCTTTTTATTGACAATATCATGTTGTGTCTGTTTGGAATGGAGGCCCTTTCATATTAGGTGCTATTAATACACAAGTCACTATAGACTATATATAAAGAAGTTTCCTTGATGTTCAAAATGTCTGAATATGTTGGTGGCATTGGTTGTTACAAATACCTTACATGCATTTAGTTGGTTAACATGTAAAGGAAGATTAATTGCTTAAAATCAGGTAATTAAGTGTGGGGACAAGCATTTTTCACTGAGGTTATTGCTACCATAAACTTTAATCAATGGTTCATAGGCAGCAGCTTCTAGTTCAGTGTTCTGACTAATGACAAATTAACTGTTTCTTAGCAGTTAATAAAGAGTTTTCACCAATCTGCATACAGAACATTATTTTCTCTCTTGGTAATTAACATTGTGCCCTGAATGCTAATTCCAGGTATCCATACCAAAATCCTTAATGGCAGAGAAGAAATGTGGTAAATTTACTACCATTTCACTACAGATTTTCTCCTTTATATAAAGCAACCAAAACAAGTTTTAAAGAATAGAAGGTCTGACTATTTAATGACCTATTTTTTGCTGAATAATATCTATTATACTATTGATTCACATTCGACACTATCCCACATGAGATCCTTGTCTATAAATTGGAGAGACATCAATCTGATAGATGAACCACTCTGTGGATAAAGAACTGGCTGGATGGCCGCATGCAAAGAGTTGTGGTCAATGGCTCAATGTCCAGATGGAGACCAGTAACGAGCGGTGTCTCTCAGGGATCGATGTTGGGACTGGTCTTGTTCAACATCTTTGTCGCTGACATGGACAGTGGGATGGAGTGTGCCCTCGGCAAGTTTACTGATGACACCAAGCTGTGTAGTTCAGTTCATACACTGGAGGGAAAGAATGCCATCCAGAGGGACCTTGACACGCTTGTGAGGTGGGCCAATGCCAGCCTCATGAAGTTTAACCATGCCAAGTGCAAGGTCCTGCACCTGGGTCAGAGCAATCCCAGGCACAGCTACAGGTTGGGCAGAGAAGAGATTCAGAGCAGCCTTGCAGAGAAGGACTGGGGGTGTTGGTTTATGAGAAACTGAACATGATCCATCTTCAGCATGCAGTTGCAGCCCAGAAAGCCAACTATATCCTGGGATGCATTAAAAGGAGCATGACCGAAGCTTGGTCAAAGGAGGTGATTCTGTCTCCTCTACTTTGCTCTCGTGAGACCTCACTTGGAGTATTGTGTGCAGTTCTGGTGTCCTCAACATAGAAAGGACATGGAACTGTTGGAACAAGTCCAGAGGAGGGCCACGAGGATGATGAGGGGACTGGAGCACCTCCCGTATGAAGACAGGCTGAGAAAGTTGGGGCTGTTCAGCCTGGAGAAGAGAAGGCTGCATGGAGACCTCATAGCAGCCTTCCAGTATCTGAAGGGGGCTATAGGAATGCTGAGGAGAGACTATTCATCAAGGACTGTAGTGACAGGACAAGGGGTAATGAGTTCAAACTTAAACAAGGGAAGTTTAGGTTGGATATAAGGAAGAAGTTCTTTACTGTAAGGGTGGTGAGGCACTGGGCTGCCCAGGGTAGTTGTGAATGATCCACTCCTGGTGATGTTGAAGTCCAAGTTAGACAGGCTTGTGTGACATGGTTTAGTGTGAGGTGTCCCTGCCCATGACAGGGTGTTTGGAAGCAGATGCTCTTAAGGCCCTTTCCAACCCTAACTATTATATGATTCCACAATTCTGTGATTCTTTTGCCTGGGGTTTTTTAAATTAAATTTTTTTACACTCAAAAGCAGAAGTCTGGAAGTAGTTAATGATCTACAAAAGTGAAAAGTGTAGGAATGAAGCTGGGAATTATTTGGTATTTCTAAGACCTACCTGGAGTCGTTGTGAAAAAAAAACACTAGAGAGCACTAATAAATATATGTCTCACAATAGTAAAGGGAAAAAGGTACACCTAACCTTTCTAAATAGCCTAAGGGCAGGGGTTTACTTTTCAATGCAAAGGTCATCTAGAATGAATTAAAGTCATTTTCTTGCAGACGTCTAAGCATGTGGCTTCACTTTTAAGGTTAGAATGAAGTTGTTCTTACCCATGTATCTTGCAGATGTCATTTTATAGAGTGTATTGAAAAAGAAACTGTGATATGTTTTCATTTTATCCAAGGAAACAAAAATTGTGACAATTAATATATGGTCTCCCAAGATGAAGCTTCTAATTTGCTATTAAAGGTGAAATACTTTTGCCTGATAGTTACTTACCCAGTTAGTGATACTTTAGTGACACATTCTTTTGCCATTTAATCTTTCCTCTGTTTTAATATTATTCATCCTTTTTCTACATTAAATGCTTTAGTTGATATCTTGGTCTGACTGAGAAAAAATACAAGAATTTGTGCTACCAGCATGACAAGGATAGACAGTGGGACAGTACATGTGAGACAGAAGGCTTCTACACACCAAACTAAAAGTTATGCAAGCAAATCTATGAATCCAGAGTACACTGTAAAAATCTGCTTGTGAAAAAGTAATTTTTTCGAAGAACTTACTCCAAAGATTATTTCCACAAAGACATATGCTCAAGAAATCAAATTGGACAAGCATAAAAGAATATTACTTTGCTCTCACATTTCTCAAAGACACTTAAAGCTTTTCAAATAGGCACCGGTCCCATCAAGATTCCTATATGAGAATCAAGATTCCTTTATGAGAGATCTTTACAAAGCATTCCACCAGTTACATCATATTTTACCTGCTGTAACAGCATCTGAAAAGGTTACCAACAATTTTGTTTGCACTGGTTGACATTTTGGTAAGAAAATTATGGGTTTTGGATCTTTAAAGCAGCCCTGAAGTAATACTAGAAACACACACCCCTGGCTGAGGTAACATGAGTTCCTGAATACTCAAGAAAATAATGCTCACAGCTAAGTTCAAGTTTTGAAGTGTAATGGTAGGAGAATGGTAATTCACCGTCTCCTAAAATCTCTTACAATGATTATTCATCCTGTCCAGAGGCATCTTAACATGCTTGAGAAATGGGCCAATGCCAACATCATGAAGTTGAACTAAGCTGACAGCAAGGTCCTCCACCTGAGTCAGGGCAATTCCAGGCATTGGTACAGGTTGGGCAGAGATGAGATTCAGAGAAGCCCTATGGAGAAGGACTTGGGGGTGTTGGTTGATGAGAAAATGAACATGAGCCGACTTCAGTGTGTGCTTGTAGCCCAGAGAGCCAACCGTATCCTGGGCTGCATCAAAAGGATAGTGATCAGTGACACCCCACTTGGAGTACTGCGTGCAATTCTGGTGTCCTCAGGTAAGAAGGCCATGGAACTGTTGGAACAAGTCCAGAGGAGGGCCACAGCAATGATCAGGGGGCTGGAGCACCTCCCATATGAAGACAGATTGGGAAAGTTGGGTCTGTTCAGCCTGGAGAAGATTCATAAAGACCTCATAGCAGCCTTCCAGTATCTGAAGGGGGCCTTACAAGGATGGTGGAGAGGAACTTTTCATCAGGGATTGTTGTGATAGGACAAGAAGTAATGGGTTCAAACTAAAACCAGGGAAGTTTAGCTTGGATATAAGGAAGAAGTTCTTTACTATGGGGGTGGTGAGGCACTGGAATGGTTTGCCCAGTTAAGCTGTGAATGCTCCATCCCTGGTGGTGTTCAAGGCCAGACTAGACAGAGCCTTGGGCAACATGGTCTAAGGTGAGGCATCACCATATATTCTATCTTAACATCTATCTGAAGATTCTATCTTAACACCCTTTCCCACCCAGGCCATTCTATGATTCTATGACACTCACACACAAATCTGGGTGCCTGGAGTCTCTCATGCATATCAGGTGTACAGGGAAGGAAAGTGATGGAGAGGTGGGAATCGTCTGGCCACTTGGGTGTGGCACCTATATCCACTATGATTTTGGTGGAATACCTGATGTTAAGATTGTATTGAATTTCTGTTTGACACCTTCTTGGCTAAGTGACTCCTAAAGCACAGAGAATATTCCTGAGAAAAACAGCTTTGCTTCTAGACTTCTAGATTGACCTGTGGAATATGAGAAGCATGAAAAGCACTGATCAAAACAGAGATGTAGGTAATTGACTATTTGGAAAACCATTGAATGCGTCTATCCAAAATTGTTTCTTTCTCCCTTTATTATTTTTGTCCTCCTCTTTTTTTTTTTTTTTAATTTTCTCCTTCATAAAATATGCATCTGTGTTTTCATTCCAAATTATTCCCCTGTTTTGGTTAGGTTCCACAGGAGGATTCCAGCTTATAAAGGTTAACTGTGCAGAAATCAAGGGTTTGTGCATTTTTGCAAAGGTCACATTCACCTCTAGTTCTGGAAGGACTGCTGGTAAGGGGTATAGTAACTACCCAGTGATTGAACTATGGTTCCAGGTTTCATTTCCTTCAAGAATACTGTTACAATCACTGGCTGTGTCACTAACAGATAAAGAGGTTGCTCAGTCACTTGAAATTCAATTTGTACATTAGTCAAATCTATCCCACCTCTTTCTTTCACGGTGCATGGCAGCTGCTTGCTGGCACTCTGAATTTCAAATGCCTGAGCTGCAGGAAGCAGTTTAATAAATGGGACAGGTTTTGATTAATGTAACAAGCTAAAAGTAGACAATGATGTGATGCATATCTCAACAAAGAACCACAGGCTTACATCAAATCTGTGTGCTAGGGAAGGCTGCTGTGGCAGAGTTCATTCAAAAATGCATAGTTATGTCTTGACAACACCTTGAAGATTTAAAAACTACCAATATATAAGATTTAGACCTGTAATACTATTATGTCTCTAAGCATCTACTACAGGTGACTGCACAGATATGAAGTTCAGGTCTAGATTACGTATTTTACATTCTAGCAAGGGCACTGTGCTCTTTACCACAAAGCTCTGGTTTTATCTGGAAGATGAAAACGATACGTTTATTTCTGTATGTATTAAGAATGTAAGCAATCACCTGCTATGCTTTATACAAAACAATGATATAACCAATGATATAAATACATCAACTTTCATTAGTAATTCATCAGCATGTAAAAAGTTTACATACTTGGATGTTTCTGACAAACAGTATGCAATTTACACTCATTGCTGGTTTCTGGCTTAAATGCTAGAAAACCTATTCTTTGCTAGTTTTTCCTCTCCCTAGCCACAGACACTCAGAATTGTTATTATGTTAAAATTACTCATCATCAACTTGCAGGATCACATTTCTACACAACAGTATTCCATGCCAGTAATGGTCAACTATGTCTCAAGAAAGGAAGGAGCTGAAGATGTCACTGAAGATTATGACCCCTTTCTTATGTACAAAGAAAATGTGACTAACATATACTCATTTGAAAGGTCTAAATTAAAAAGTCTTGTATTCACACATTTTTTTCTAAATGTCTCTCAATAAAACATGGCAAGAGGTTGAGCCTGGAGAGTCAGTCTGCTTCTGAAGGTGGCAGTAAGTGAATGCCAGGTCTTTAGGTTTGCGCACTGTTCCCTTATTGGCAAATGCTTCTGTGTTTTTGTAGAAATTCTTGTGAAAATATGTTCTATTTTACAAAATAATTAACAAACCCTGGATTTGTTTTCCTGTTTGTATTTTTATAATTTTGAAAACTAATTGTGCTCTCAGTGTTGCGTAACACATCATTACGGAACTTAAAGTATATGTATGTGTTTCATTGACATGGCTGGTGAGTAACTTCTGTGTAAGTGAATAGTTCTGTAGCATTACATTGAAAGTTAATTGGTTTCTTAATACTGGCATTGACAATCATTAGAGAATGTTATGGGATAGTTCTTTTCTTACATTTACATAGTGTGTGATGATTTCACTGGTATAAACTATTTGTGTTAATCATTGGTTGTGATTAATTGAATTAATACCAGTTCTGTAAGGAAAACTTCTGAGAATTTTAGTATTTCAGTGGATATAAGAAATTCACTTGAAAATCTGTACTGGAAATATCATTAACTTCATATTCTGGCACACAGGGTTGCGGATTAACAATGTCATAGGTTTTTTGACAAAGATATTATATTTAAAACCTCCTTCTGAGTTTATTTACCTTTATTCTCAAAGTGACATGTACTATGATCCTATAATCTAATTTCAAACATGTAATTTTATCCTTGCTTCATTTTTATCTTGGTTATCCATGCTTCCTTTCCTCCTATCCACTGAAACTATTTCCCATACAGTTCAGAGTCTATTGTGGTTTCTTTAAAATTTAAAGACTACCAGAACACTAAATCAATAAAGTGTTAACTCTTTGATAAGTCAGCTGCCATGAATAACAAATATATTAAGTCAGCAGTTTGCAAACAAGCCATAGGCTTGTTTGCATAAACTATTCAGCACAGATGCATAAAAGATTTTGTCAGGATTAGTTTACAAATGGTTCACATACAGAAAAAAAAGCTGGAGTCATCAGATATTTCACTCACAATTAATAATTAAGCTAACTCTTGTAAGGACACTGAGAATATCAAGATAGCATGTTTTCCAGTGGTTTCATTTTATATTGAAAACCAAAACAAAACAAAAAACAAAACAACAAAAAACCCGCATTGTCCTGATTAATTTTGAGGTGAGTTGATAGAAATATGGATAAAAACCAGAAGAGCAAAGCAATTCTGAAGAACACACTTGCTTTGACTTAAATTTCAGTTTCAGAACTTAAAAGGGTGAAATACAGAGGAGTATTCTGGTATTGTCAGAATTTCCATGGAACTTTTTTGTTAGCTTCAGATAATTCTTTCAGAAGTTTATTGAGGGAAAGTGAGTAAAGGGATAGGCCTATTTTAATCTCATTTTGATGCATCTTTATTGCTAGTGTTTCATGCATTTCTCAAAGAAGAAAACTGTGTTTTCCACACCTATGGAAGAAACATATATTATCCAGGAGACTATGTGGAAAAAGAAAGGGAAAATAAGAGCATGACTGTGGCCTGCTTCCCAGAGTTCAAGACATAATCTTTTTCTGTTGGCGTATAAACAAGAACAGTAGACATAAAAGCAAAGGTATTTACAGGAAGTTGGAAAAAGAAACTAACAGAACCAAAAGTAAAAGGTAAATTGTTCTTGAAGAAAAAGATCAAGAGTTTTTGTGTAGGGATGTGTTTTGATCTGGGTAACAGAAACACCAAGCTTTTTTTGAGTGAAATGCAAATAATGAGGAAGTATTAGTTCTCCTCTTTGGAAATTTAGTATTCACAGAGAAAGGTAATAGGAATCTGCATGCAAGTTTTGCTTGTAGAAATACAATTAGTGGATTTTAGAGATATTGTAACACTCTACCTAGTGGGTTCTTGCAATGGTATCCATCAATATAAGGAAAAAAGGAATTAAACTCATAATTTAGAAGTCCGAAGGAAAGGAAGAACCATGAATAATTGAGTCACCTGCAGTACAGATGAGGGAGGGTGAAAAGATGACAAGGTGCTTCACTTTGCCATGTGAGATTATCCTAGTTTGTAGCTTCCCTGTTACTTGAAGTCACAGCTAGACATTCAAGAGCACAAAGAGATAAAGACATAGGCGTGGATGTCACACAGTTGAAAGAATTTGGACTATCTGTATCTGTTACTCTTTCATTTCAAAAGGTGCTACCATTGTGCATTGTGTGAGGTCAACTTTTGAATAACTGGATGCACACAATTAAGTCAGTGAGCATAAAAGAAAACATTTATTTAATCAGGTTGCTTGTAAGGGTTTTTAAGAGCTTAGGGGTTAGGGTTAGGTTTTTTCACCCTGAGACAGGGTGCTTTATTCATTTCTATTGTAACTCTTTATATTTTGTTGTTTGTGCTTTGAAGGCAGTGCTAAACACATGAGAGACGTTATATTTATTATATATACACACACATCATTGCAATGAAGTACCTAATTATGCAATATCAAAATTTCTCAAAATATTCACAATTTTAATTTAATGGATTTAATCCACTGATATAACAAGCAGATGAAAAGCTCAGCTATTAATTTTATATTGCTGCTCAATTGGTATTGAATGTTTCACCCCCAGTTGAGCTCTGCATGATGCTTTTGGTGATATATTGTAATTGCTTCTGATATAAAGTAGCTCACTGCTTAAGTATAGGGGGCCTTGCTGTCTTGTGAACCTCAGCTGCTCCTGGTGTAACACTGAATGGCCAGAGGAAAAGTAGCATGAGAAACACTGCTGTTTGGTTTACTTTTTCACTGCAATTATGCCAAATGTATGGTTCTAATAAAAAAAAAAAACCCAAACATATATTACTCTTTTAGATAACACTTGTTTGCATTGCACCTTTTTCATCTACTATACTTCCTGTAATATTTCAGTTAATATTTAATCTTTCTAAATATTTAATACTAAAACAACAATAAAATTAGAGTGTTTTGGGTTTTTTTCCTTTTAACTACCAGACCTGCTGTCTGCTCTTAGTGTGATATAAAGTAAAACTCATTATCATAATCTCTCTAATATTCTGAGGAACTGTTTTATATAGTTGCAGCTTAATGTTGGTCTGCGAGCATTATGTCCTAATACAAATGCCACCTGGTTCAGATACATATGTTTGTATAACGGCAATACTGTAGAAAATCCTAACTCAGAGTAAATGCATTAAGTGACATCACATCAGGGTACTCCAGCATGTCAGAGTCCTGCCTATTGTCAAGCACCAGCCAGTGTTTACCAAAGAATGCATCAGTTCTCTTACATCTTTCAATACAGATTTATTTGAGTTTTATCCCAGGGTGAATTGTATAAATTTTCATTAAAGAAAACACTGTATGATGACAGCACTAAATAAATCATTTGCAATCACTTTTAAAATACTTGATTTATTGTCTGCAGTTGGAAGGCTATAAGTTAGGGAAATATTTTTGCTGACAAAAATGAAATATAGTTCACATATAAATAAAAAAGTATGTACATCTCTATTTCAGGAGTATGGGTATGTGTGTGTGCATGCATTTGTCATACCTGTAATTATGTAGGTATCTATGTGCAAGAATGTATTTTGGCAACATCAAGAAATACTCAATCAAATTTCCATCTCTAAGAAAAGAACACAAATGGACTAACAGCACAAACTAAAATAAAATCCACCATAACAAAAAAGAAATATTTTCCTGGAGTGATTCAGATTCATACATCTTTCTGTGACGACTTTTATATATTTGGTGACATTGTGAAATACCACTGAAGAAAAGGCATTTCAGTTTAGCTTTGAGCAAACATACACTTAGTAGAAGAATTGTGCATCCGTAAAGCCTTTTTCTTCATCCAAAAGGGACCTTTTTTCTCTATATACATAACTGAAGCTAAGCTCAGGCTAGTGAGGTGCTGCATGATAAGAACTTGGTTAGCAAACACATTGAGTGATAGAATGACTTGAATAACAAAATCCCCAGCAGTGTGTTTCAGAGGTAACTGCATTTGCACTCTGAAAGATCAATGCTTCACCCTCATTGATTTTCTTCAGTGCCAGAACGAGGATTATACACAACGTGAAATTGTATTCCCAGACATATTCAATCTGATTTTCTAGTCAGTCCTAAAAAGGCGCAGTGTTGTACTGAAAACATAAGGTTAGAGAAGTGTAACACATCAAATTTATACTTCTGGTAATGCTGCATGTTAAATGGATGCAACATAATATATTCTGGTTGTCATGCAATCCATTCTATAAAAATATTAGATTGGTGCTAAGAAGTTCCTCTTTTTATGTATATATATGCAACTTAAAAAAATAATGCGCAGAGATGCCAAAGAGAGAAATTGAAATGCATTGCAGACACATCACTTTAAAATGTAGTATAGTTTCTCACTGGCAGACTTGAGCTTCAGTGTAAACAGATAAATAATTTCTTCAAAATCTTCAAAGCAAGAATGTAGTACACCTTCAGAGCTTAAATAACCTTGTAATTTACAATGTAAGCCAGTTTTTAAAAATTAATAATTACAGTAAAACTTACCAGTGGGAAATGACAGGTGACAGGAGCTTCATTATTGTTTATTAATTATCTTAAATTTTTAAAAATATATATCTATTTAATAAATTAAGAAATTTCTAATTTCCCAGTGTTTGTAGCTTTGCACACAAGCCTTGGAAACATCATCAAATGCTGATCACCTGTAACTCAGTTTGAACTCAGGAATGAATTAAAATAGTTCAGCTCAGACTTTTCCTAAGCCATTTGTTGGTGGACATAGGTAAATGCAGACATGAAAGGACAAGAAAGAGCAGTGATGTTTTAAATTAGAAAATTTCACAAATCTACTTGATCAGCACAAGATCAGGTAGACTTATAAGTCTACGCAACCTCAAATCATGAAACAAAATCTACAAGCTTATGTTCTTAAATGCTTTTGTTGAATAGGGACAGATGTATGCACATATTTAAGTACTTTCAAAAACAAGATCTTAATCTTGATTCAAAACCCATTGAAAACACTGAAAGACTTTCCACTATTCCCAGTTCATCCAGCTCAATATTTCATGCTCTAAAAGTTGTTTTCAAAACCTATTTCTGAAGTGATTCCAGTTCCATACTGAAGTTAGATGCTAAACGAGTTTATTAAAAATCATCTTGTTACTGAGGAAGTCACATTTTTAGGACCTTGTATGCTTGATCTAGATTATAGCAGTCTAAATAAACATTGTAAAGTAATTTGATAATGAATAAGTAGGAGGATGAACACAGAAAACTAACACCATTGGTTTATCTCAAAACTATGTTAATAAGTAGGGTGACAGAAATGAAGCTCCAAATAAAGCAGCTGTTATTCTAGCCCACCAGGCTGTCTCAGGGGACTCATAAGTGGATTTGCCATGCCATGACTAAATGCAGCTCCAGTCCAGGATTTTGCGTAGCCTGAAGTATCTTGTTGCAGTATATGCTCACATTTATAGAAATAAATCAGGTTTAGTAGATAATACCTTCTTCCACTTAGAAAGGAGGCATATGTGTGTGTTATTTGCATACTATTTATTTCGTTGCATGTAAAATAGAAGAGTCTTCCAAAAATAACCATTTGTGAAAGAACTATCAGCACAAGAATATAAGTGCACCTGTTAGAAATTAAAAGGATCCTTTTAAGAGGATTAAAAAAAAAAAAGGAGAAAAATGCAAAATACCGTGAGCTCATGAATGCATACATGTGCACATTTGTTTGTCTGATCCTAGGTTGATTGTAATGCAGAACATACTCCAAGAGTTATCTGAACCCAGTTTAGGGTTGGATTAATGTACAGTTAATTGGCATTTACTGGTCACTGCATTTAATTTCTTCTTGCAACAGCCACACTCTGCCAATAAAAGATCAAATAATTCTGGTTACTAGGTTGAACTTTTTAAAAGTACTTAATGCTCCTCTTGAATCTGCTCTCAGTTACAGCTCACTAAAGGGTCTGGCCCACTGGTAGTTCTATAAATACAAACATAAGCTGAAAAAGCTGCTCCTAAATCAGAATGCACAAATCTGATGTTAAGTGATTTTCACTTCACTCTATCTTCTTTATTCAGTTTCCAGTCCTGAAAGTAGGTGGTTATGCAGAATTTAAAAAATAATTTAAAAATCTGGTTTATGTACTGTGTCCAATTTTCTGTTAGGCTTTTACAGCAGAGAAATGTACAAATACACTGCACTTGAAAAGCACTGAAATTAACTCTTTCTAGCTTCCCATATGTACAAAGTGATACTTTTTTAGATAAATTATATCAGAATGAAGACAGACAAGCAGGAGATAGCATCGTGGGTTTATTTCTGATTACTGGCAGTTAACTTTCCATCCCCATTTTTCCGTTTGTTTAAAAAAACAAACAACGAAAAGCAGAGGACAAGAAATCCTATGGAAACCACACAGCTTCTTAAAAAAATAAAAAAAAGAGTAAGTGATGGTCAGCTTTTATCATCCTCTCATACCTGTTGTTACTATATCATTTGTGCTGGATAGAAACCTGATCTTCCCATCATGCATTATCATTAAAGTCGCCTCAGTTATTCTAACAATGTAGGACTGCATAGTCAGTGCCTGGCATAATTCCAAGTTAAGCACAGTGAAAATCCTTGTAGCAGCCATAAGAGAGTCTATTCGTAGCTTAGCTGCTATATAGCAGGTGTCTGGTCAGTGAAGGTTTCATTGTTCTTTTTTTTTTTCTTCATTTTCAGGCGATTATTTCCCCCCCATTTAATTAACAGGCTGCATATTAAATCCTTTTTATTATTCAAAAGCCACACAAGAGTGACTGTTTGGAACAGCATTATTCTCCTCCTGTCCTATGTCCTGGTGGAAAAGTTCTTCCTCCTTTCCTTTTTTCTTTTGTGACTGTTTTTTCATCTTCTCAATTTACTCTCCTGCTTCCCTGTATTAATTCCCTCAAAACGTCTTGCTCAACCACATGGTCATATTTTCTTCACTTACTCCTACCACTCCTTGACCATCTTCTTGGTGCCACCATTCCTTCTCATCTTACATGTTCTTTGTTTCTTGCCCTCCACTTTCCTGCCCGTTCTCCATATTTCCTACATCCTCTGCAGATCCTCCTCTATGAATTTCATGCTGGGGCTCACTTCCATGTATTTGCAACACTGGTCTCAGAAGCACACTCTTGGCTTTGCATCACCTTCCCACCAGATTCTCTTCAGACTCTTCTGGAGGGATTATTTAGCTTATGGCATAGCAAGTAGCCATGTCTTCTAAAGGCAGCCCATCTGGCTGTCATCTGGTGACATGATAAAATAGAGGGCAACCTATACATAAAGTTCACTCAGGTTGTGGCTTACAGCAGGCACTAAGGACTAGCTGGAGAGCAATTACTTTTGCTCTGACTGCATTTACCCTGCAACTTCTTCAAATGCTGTGTTCTTATTTTTGTGTGCAGGGCTAGAGCCTAATATTACAGAGAGCATCCATTAATATTCCCAAGATTAGGTCCAAATAGTTACATGTTGTTATGCCATGGTTTCAGTTTTTATCTGATCAAGTAGACAATAGAAGGAGCAGTCCTTACAGACAGTGGGTTGACTGTAGATTCAATGACACAAAGCCAAAGTCTGTACTCAAAATGTGAGCACAATTGCTTAAGCGCTTATTTTATTCATTATATAAAACCACTCCAATTGCTACTACACAGCATGTGCAATTCTTATGTGCAGGCTAACAAAATAAGATTCTAACAACCAAAAAACACCAATTACCTGTGTCCTGGTCATTGCCTATCACACTAATGAAGAGAAATTTCCCTCCTCACAAATTGCCTTTTGTCTGAAGTAACTTTCTTCATTCTACCTTCATTCTATTTACTTAACCTCATCCTCTTTATACCACTGCAAGAAAATCTTACTTAACCACATCCTCTGTATACCACTGCAAGAAAATCCTGACTAAATGTTGCCAAAAATTTATGTTTCTGAATTAGAACTAATTTACAACCCACATTTCTAAACAGTAATGTACAGGTGTTACAAATACAGCTTGAAAAGACATAGGGAGACTGGCTGGGTTTGGTGACTTGCAGTCTTAGGAATTATACAAGGAAAGTCTTAAGAATATGGTAACCGTAAGGATCTCTGACAGCAGCGCCATTTAAACCAAACAATATCCTTATTAGTATCCAGGAAACAGAGCTGTCCTTTAATGTCAAACAATGAATCACATAGCAAATGGAAAGTTATGTCTCAGATGAAAATGGTTTCTTTCACTTATTTATTTAGCTCAGTATGCAGCTAAGCATACCAGGGTAAATGAGAGAAAATCTTAAAATGCATGTAATAACCATGCATGTCAAATGGCACTAAGATCCTCAAGTTCTTTTATCCCACAACCCTCAGTAGTATTACTCATTCCGTAATTCAGTGTTGCAGTGTATTTAAATCCCAATTCTTTTGCATTTGGCGTTATATTTCTACCATTCTTGAATGTACTGCAGGGTCTTTATCACAGGAATTTGACTACATTTTTTAGGACTTTAGAGTTACCTGCTTGCAATTTCAGTGGCCACAGAGCAAAAATTGGAACAAAGCATGAAAACACTGCATAGCCCATAATTCAAATTCCTGTAAGTGGAGGACTTTCCAATAAAATCCGAACACTTGAGATGTATGGAAACTGCTGTGGCTCAATAAAGTTGATTGAGTGCCCTCACCCCCTTCATATAGTACTTGTCAAGGGAGGGTGAGAGGGAGGAGAGAAAGAGAGAGAGAGAAACCATATTAAAAGAAAAAAAAAAAACGAAAAAAGGAAAACCACATCACAACTACAAAACTGAAGATAATAAAGACTTAACCTTCAGATGTCCACATTTAATCTTGTAGATATTCTCAAGAAGTCTGCAAATCTTATCGTACTCAAAACAATTAAAGGCACTATAATGTAGCAAATGGATAATGTAGTAAATTGAAATAGAGTGGCTGATTGATTTGATATGTGACTGAAGGCTTCTCTTTTCTGCAATCAATAACATAAACCGCTTCACTTTCTTGCCTTTCCTGCAGCTCCCTAATATTGCTTCTCTGCTGGGTGCTACACTGTTCTGGGAAAAGTTGACCACTGTATTGTTCTGAGGTAACAGCTCTCCAGGACCTCAATCCTGCAAATAATTGCTACCAATTTTAGTGCCAAGATGAATAAAATTACTCTTCAAGGAATTTACAAAAGCTATTTCGTTCAAATCATTTTTGTGATCTGACAGTTAATTTTATTTTATATAACACCAGGAATGCTTCACCTCAAATTACAAAACACTTGCCCAGCAGGGCATACTGAGACAGATAAGAATGATAAGGGAATGCCTGAACACAAAGTTATACAAGAAATCTTCCATTGTACAGAATAATTCCTAAACCTTTGCAGCGATATAAGATTTGTCTTGCCAGGATGGCTATTTATTCATCTGATAGTAGAATAATTCAGCTGCTGTGGATTGCAGAGGACAGGAAAGGAAAGGGACCTTTCTGGAGGCTGCAGCCTGTTGAAAGGCAAAATGAACATGAGCCAGCAAATTAAAAAAGAGACTTGTGTGGGCCAAGGAAAGATTTCTGGGAGAAGGTAACACAACCCTTTCATGTGATGCTTGAGCTCTGGCTTCTCTTGGATAGCCAGAAAAGTGGAGAAAGAAGGTGAAAAAGAGACAAAGAATTAGAGAAGATGGTAAGGTTTAGAAAAGAAGGATTTGGTACGTGATTTCAAGGCTGCGAGATTGCTTTGAGCAGTCTCCTCACAGAGATCAAATTACAGCAGAGAATTTTACTTTTGTTGTGTGTTGCTTTTGAGGAAAGAAAGCTGCTAGCAGTCATGTGTGCTCTCACCAGAAAAAAAAAAAAAAGAGTAGTAATTCAAGTTTGCCATACATACTGGAGGAAAAAATACTTTATCTTGTAACAGCATTAGCTTGTTCTGTGTAGTTATTCCAATACTCAGCTGCAGTGAAAACTAAAAGAAACCCAAACAAGTCGTTTTGAAATCCTTGTTTTCAAGGTGAGCTAGCAGAAACAATCTTGTGGCTTTGGTCAAGCTGAAATGTTAAGCTGCCGTCAGGTGGAGTTAGAAAATGTAGTGTTCTCTTACACTACATCTTACCTCTCAGCTTCAGAGAAAGAAGCATGCTGTGACATAGTGAACATTTTGATCTCAAGGACTTTCTTCAAATTTCAGAAAATAACCATGACCTCCTTGTATCTTTAAAGTACAGTCTGGATAAAATGAAATGAACATGGAGTTGAATTAAATTTCTGATCTTTGTCCAGCCAATCTCAACATTTTAACCTTATCTCTGTAGCTGAGGCATCTGAAGAAAAGGAAAACTCCCAGGTGGCTACTCTGCCTTGGCACTTTGTGTGCCCTTTCAGTCATCTGGGCCTCACAGCTCAGCTCATAGAAGAATATTATCTAGAACAGAGAGATTCAATGCATTTTTTCACATTTGTTCCCTCTGTTTCCTTCAGGACGTGTGAAAGTCTGGCATGTTTTCTATATGAACTCTGCTCCATCATGTTTCTCTGAGAGGAAAAAAGCACTAGGCTGAGTTTCTAATTCCCATGTACAGTCTCTGATCCTTTCTCAGTCTTGACTGGTGTAATCAATTACTACATCTTTTGGTACATGCTTTCTCAGTGGTAGGTGGCTGCGAAGATAATTTGTTCAGCATTTATTTTCTTCCCTAATTGTTTCCCTGATTTTTCTGGTCATTCTCAATCAATAATATGTGTTATATAGGAAATGCCAAAAATAGTTCAGATACTTAACTTCTGACATAGGAGCTTCTTTGTCTGGTGGGAGGGAGTCTCCTAAGTGTGAATCTAGCAAAAAAAAAAAAAAAAAAAAAAAAAGCCAGGGTAATTCATTCCCTTCCTTATCAGAGTAGCATTTTACTTAATGTGAGCTGAAATGTGTTTCAAAACAGCATTCACTTAGACCTGTCTTCTGCAAGAATTATTTTTAACTTCAACCCTGAGTTCCTCTTCCGTCCCTGCTATTGCCACCTCTCTTTTGACTTTGCCTGTGCAGTGTCAGCTGACAGGATATGAGAGCTGACTTACATTTGTATTTTAAGTTTTGCACTTCATTGAAAGTTTTGGATATTCATACTAAGAAACTGAAAATTGAACAGCTGTGTCTTGGCAGACCTGGCAATACTGCTCTTTGAACTCCCTGATCAATTCAGAAAACATCTCAGCTGAAGAATGAAACGTGGTTTATGCAACTGTGTCACAACAGTTGGAGAAAAATATTAATACTATGAATGCTTTACATTACTTTGTATAACTGGCAACACAGTCTTTGTTTAGCATTCAAGTAAGATTAGGCAGATAAAGAAGGAAGGCAAGAGAGAGCAAAACTTAAGCAAGCTATAGTTAAGGCAATCTAAAGGTCAAAATTGTAATATTAGATTAATCTTCATGGTTTTATAAACCTTAATTTATTGTCTACGTGCAGCCGACATTTTAGCTCTGGGTTTAATACCAAGCACTTCAAAGTATTCTTGTAGAAGAATAGTCGATAACCCTCTTACACAGTATAATTGGAATTCTGCATGTTAGAACATTTGGTTTCTGAAAGATTTTTGTAAATGTTAATAGCTGTCTTTTAAAATGGTGTAAGTGTGAAATGTTATGAAAAGCAAAGGTTTAAATGTCACCACATCTATAATTTTCATATTGTAAAAACTAAGTAAGTTTTTCAGAATGAAAAACCTAAAGGCTTGCTGCAAGTTTAAAGATATAAGCTAGTTTATTATTAGTTTTCTGAAACTAACATGACAGACACTTTTTGCAAAACTGAGAGTTTTAGGCTAAAATGGATAGTCAAACATTGAACTGTCTGGCAGTGTCATATTACCACAAAGTCTTCCTCTTTACAGGTACCCATGATCTGAGTATTAATAATTCATGGCAATGAAAGATTTTTTCTGAAAAGCATTCTAAAGTCTCATTGAAAGTATTCTTCTCTTACAGACTCACTGCTACTCAGACCGAAAAGCTACTCACATTTGTCTTGCTTGAGCATCATGATTTTCACCCGTTTACAGGGGGCCTCTGGCATGTCAGTAAGATGACTTGCCTTACATTTTGGGAAAGAGTTTGTGCCTAACTGGAATGCAAAGCACAGAGGTGTTAAGGTAAAGTGAGAAGAGCTTTTCTATTCACTAGGGTGAAGAATGGTGCCATGAATTTTGGATCACTGAAACTTGAAAAAAACAAGTTTTCATAGCCTAATCCTCTGCATTATTTGTCAAAAAGTCAATAGCACAGTAATGACCATACCACAAAAGAGAAGGAACAATTATTTGTGACTTCTTTATCCTACCATATTTAATTATGTTTTAAGAATAAAGAAGTGGCTCAAGACATCCACAGCCTCAGCACTTTGAGAGTTATCAAAGGTATCGGTTTACCATTCAGCCTGCCTAAATCAAAGGGACAATAGCATTTTAGACAGAAAAAAAACCAAAACAAACAAAAAAAAACCCACAAAAAAAATCAAACAACAACAACAATTAAAAAAACCAACCAAACAAAACACATAATAAAGAGCAGGTAACATAAACAAAAATCATGCTGAGAATGTCTTGTTCTCACATGTGAGTTTTAGGGAGCCAAAACAATCTTCTCCTCATGTACTGTAATAAGGAGTTACTTTAAGCAAAACAAAATAAGGTAATCTTTGTGAGCTAAAGGAAAGTACTTTTTAAAGTCTCTTTCCAAAGTCTGTGATCCCTCATTCCCTAAGCTGATTTCTTTAAGCAGTTCACTTATTTACAAAGTTTTTATTAGAAGTGTACATCAAAAGTTTCCGCAATTTGGCACTCATATCTCCATCCAGGAAAAAAATAACAGAGGCAGAGAGTGCATCCTACAGCAATCAGCTACAGTGTAGGGGCTAGGATCCCATCTATGAGGAGGTATTCTCACAACCAGTAGTTTATACATTTATTGTAACAGAGAAACCTCTGTAGCTTGGCTTGCTGGAGGCTGCTAAGTAGCTTCAGTTTTGAAAAGGGGATGTGACACTTTGCAATGATTTTTATTAAACTCTGCGGATCTGGAAACTCGGAATAGCTGCGACAAAGGGGAGAAGAAGAGAGAGAGTGTCAGCCTTCATGTAAAGAGTGTCACCATGCAAGGGTGGACACAAAAGGATATTCTACAAGACTGAAATTAAGGGAGTGTCATAAAACCTACATCTTAGTTTGAAAAAAATGTGTTTATCGATATTCTTGTTCATAGCTTCTTATTGTTGACTGTCACATTGCTTCTATGCAACATAAGAATCCAGATCTGCACTTCTGGAGGAGATACACTGTTCTTTTTGTTGTCCTAGAAATTAGCAAGAAATAATACAAGGAGAAAAGAGGTTATAATTTTGAAAAGTGTCTTGTGCCCTGTGTCAGGTGCTCTAGAAAAGTGAAGCTTAAGACAGAAACTGAAACATTAGTCTATATCTATAAGAGCTATTGCCTAGTCAACAAGCAAAAAGCTGAGAGGGGTGTTTTTTCCATCAAAGTGTGTCTAGGGTATCATAATTCTTGGTTATTAGCTAGGGATTTTTATATTGTCTAAAGGGAATTGAAGTATACTCATGTTTAATTTACAGATGCTTAGTTCTCCTATTCTGTAGTCATAAAATCATTCCAGGAATATACAGTATTTGAAAATATTCTATTACACATGTTGAAAATCAAGCCACTGACTTTGTATAACGGTTTATTATCTCCTGTAAGAACAGATTTTTAAAAAAGAATAAATAAATACAGCAGCGCTGTAATGCATAGTAGCTAGGACCAAATTTCTTATATACAATAATGATGGAAACCTTTGACACCTGTAGAGTCCAGAAGGCTAATATGAACATGAAGTAAATGTTAGCTAAAGTATGTTAGAAAAGGACATTTGCTCATTTCACATGCTGAATGATGCAGGATTTAATGATAATAGTTCTCAGCCTTCATATTTTCCTCTTTCTTTATTTCAAATTTCCATCTTTTCAGTCAAAAGAAATCATTTGATGACCTTGAAATCGGCAGTGGTATTTTCCTGGCAGAGAAAAAAAGCCCTCTTTTCTCATTTGCAAAAAATGAATAACAATTTGATCACTCTTAAAGCTTCTAAAAGGTTAATTATGTTCTCTCCATGAGCACTGAATAAAAACCTGCTTTATCTCTGCCCAATGAAACCCACAGGGCTCCCATTCCCTCTAACTCTGCCTGGAGATGAAATCCTGCAAACTGTCAATTAACTCTTATCAGCTCATAGATCTGTGTGAGCTGCAGATGATCTTCTCATCCAAAAACTGTGACAGCTCTCATTTGCCAGAGCTGTTGGGTGACTGTAAAAAATTCACAGCAGGAAAGTGTTATCTGGCTTTGGGCTTAATGGAGAGAAAAAGAAAGAGTGAGAAACCAAGAGGCAGAAATATCCTGGGTTAGGGAGAGTTCATTTCTAGTTCTAAGATTTCTGTCTGGTTACAAAACCCCAGTTGAACTCGAATTGCCTGTTTCAAACAATAATACAAAATGGACATGGCCACATAACACAGAGATATTTCCACTAGTGTTTCAGGGTTTTGGGTTTGTTTTGTTGTTTTGTTGTTAGTTTGGTTGTTTTTACTGCTGCATAATAACAGCCAGCCATGGAGGGGATGATAGCATAAAACTACAGTATCATTAGAAAAGAAACCTCAAGAAGAAACATTCAGCCGGATATTACTTCCTGATTGAAAAAGTTGCTTTTTAATTTAGAAGTCAGAATAGTAATCTGAAAGGGAAGACTGAGAGCCTGTAGGAGTACTATTTCACTTACCTTGCAAGACGAATAGTAGTGTTTCCAAATAAAACAAGAGGAAATAAAAAATTGCACTGAGTATTTCTGACCAGAATATTTCTGCCTGCATACTTTGTTTTTGTAATTTAGGGTCAACCCTTGAAGAGTCAACTACAAAAACCTTGCAACAAAGCCACAAGAACTGGTTGTGATGGCTCTGCACATGTTAGAAGCTGGTGTTATAGTAATGAATTTTAGGTGTATTAGAAACTGATGTTGTTACACTTAGCATGTGCATGGGACTGGGGAATCTGGGTTTTGCTCATGGCCCTGCTCTGACCTTTGGAAATCTATTCACTCTCCTCATGTGATATTAATGGGTTAGATGTAAACATCAACGCCGGCTCTTCTAGCCAGACAAAAAAACAGCTCAGATGTATGTCAGCATTCACTGCTAGACACTTACATCATTCAATTTTTAACAAAAAAAAAACCCTGTGAAAATTAAAAATCTTTACTGAGGAAAAAAGCCCAGATCAGCCTATTGAGTTCTTAACTTCTGTAAATTTAAAACACAAGATCTTTTGGACAGGTACAATAAGACCTTACATTGTAGAAAGTTTTTACTCAAAAGAAGACAGTACAGTAGTAAACACATTGCTTTTTGCGTGACAAAACAGAATTCTAGAGCTAATAAAAAAAAAAAGTTCTTATGTAGCTCCATATTTATATGATTTGAGTTGCCATAATATTTTCCTTTTCTCTTTCTCTCCCTTTTTTTCTCATACTTCCTGACTTGCCAAAGCTGTCACCAGGTAAATCTTTCTCAACATTACAATCAGTTGACTGATCTCAGCATGGAGCAGGATGGGCTTTCCAAAGTAAGTCTTTGAGTTGTATGAAAATTTTGCTCTGAAAGTACTATGAATGTCCAACTGTTTTCAATTTTGCCAAGATTTCATATCAGTGTTTTTAACAATTCTGGACGAAGTACAACTTCAGAAAATAACACTCAACTGGTTAATATAAAGGGGAAAAAATATTCAAATAAAGGTGATTTAGCAGTTAACTATATTGAAAATAACTTTATAAAGATGTATCTACAGAGCCATCTGATAATCAGTGGTACCTGATTTTTAGGAAGTTACATGATTTCATTTTATCTTTACATTTCATCTCAAAAATTCTTAGTATAACTGCTCTGAGTTTTCAGATGTAATATAATTAGCTATGTGGAATAAAAAAATGGTGTTGGGGGGAACTGACAAATTTCTGAAACAGACTGCAATGTGGTATATTAGGCCATCTCTATGTGGCTTTATCTCCATTTCATTAAGCAACAGAACAAAACAGCTACCATAGAATATATGTTTATATGGCAATACTCTTCCACTTCTTTAAAAAAATCTAATAAAGGTTGCAAATTTACAATAATTTAATTATATTTTAAATGCACCAAGAAGCTGTAATGAGGAGTTTTAAGCATCTTAATTATGTTATCAATATCACCTAACAGAGAGAAATGGAATACCTATTAAGCAGTAAGTAATTTAAATAGCTAAAATACATATAAAATATTCAATTATTATCTGATTTCACTTCCAGATTCTAAAAAGAGACCTTAGAAATTGTCATCTTAAGATTCTATATAGCAACAAATATTTTTAAATTTTCAGAAGTCCTGGACAACATAGCTGAGAGCACAAATTCTCTGAGCAAAGTACCAGTGTCAGAATGAGTATCCAAAAACTAAAGTCTAAGATGTAAAATTCTGAGCACTTAATTAATTATTAGGTATTTTATTTACCCACTTGTTGGTCTCTGTATGAAATAACAGAGTCCTTGTGTTTTCCTCCTGAATCTTTGCTCATCCCTCTTTTCTGATGCTTTTGATTACACTTTCTCCAGCCATGACGTATTTGTTCCTGGTTACATCCTGGGGGGTAAGAATGTTTTATTTTCCATCCAAAATAATCAAACATCAGAAGGATCAGTAACACAATGACTAGTTTCATAGTTAATGTGCCAGCAAAGTGACAGGAAAAAATAGAAGAATATGAGGTAAACATCAAATAGTTCAATAACACAATTGTTGCAAAGACTCATCCGCCAGAGCACATGGCTCATTCGTGCAGTGTGTGCAGTTCATTCATTAATTGTGTGATTTAAGGATGCAAAAACCAAAAGCAGCACGATCAGTATAGTACAATCAGCTGCAGCAGATATCTTTCATCAGTCTCTGGTTAAATGGGGAGAATAGATTGCCTGAATGCCCAAATGGCTCATAGGAGAATCAATAAGGCACTTCATATCATGGGTGAAGTTGTCCCCTTCAAATGAAAGCTTGATCTCTATTGGATGTTTTAGATGTCAAGAGGAAATAATGCATACAGGAAACACGAGGGGCCAATTTTTGTGTGGCTGTGCTGACTTACACATCTAACAATTATCCCCATTATAGATGAATATATATATATATATTATTGGACAATATATCTATTTATTTTTTATATATATATATTATTGGAGAAGAATATGTATATTATTGGAGGAGAGAAGGCTACATGGAGACCTCATAGCAGCCTTCTAGTATCTGAAGGGAGGTTATAGGGATGCTGGGGATGGATTCTTCATTAGGGACTGTAGTGACAGGACAGGTTAAAACAGCAGAGGTTTAGATTGGATATAAGGAAGAAATTCTTTACTGTGAGGGTGGTGAGGTACTGGAATGGGCTGCCCAGGGAAGCTGTGAATGCTCCATGCCTGGTGGCGTTCAAGGCCAGGCTGGACAGAGCCTTGGGTGATATGGTTTAGTGTGAAGTGTCCCTGCCCAAGGCAAGGGGGTTGGAACTAGATGATCTTAAGGTTCTTTCCAACCCTAACTATTCTATGTGTTCTATTCTATGAACCAGTGACAGTCTGGAGAAATCAGTGTTGGGTGCAGGCAGAAATACGTCAACAGCCCACATCTGCAAACAGTAGTTTCACTTTTGCAGTTCCCTTATCAACAGAGTCCCCCCTTTCTTCCATTTACTCACTGGACTCAAAGGCAGATTAAGCTGCTATTTCTAGGTACTTCTTGGACACTTCTCCAGTATTAAATGCAGATCAAGATTTTTTGGCAAATTTTGAAAACCCCTGTCAGCCAAAAGTGATATCAACTTTCTACCTCCTCCTTCTTCACATCCTGTGAAATCAGCATTTTCACCTGCTTTTACCTTGAAAGGTGGGGCAGAATTTGGAAACAAGACCTTATATCCAAAGTCTGCTCTAACAGGAGAGTCAATGCATCTGCAAAGCCTTGCACTTGCACACACCCACCAGGTGCAAACAAGGGCTTGTATGAGCAAGTTTTAATTGTTTACTTATATTTGCCAGTTCAGTGCTCATAGCTATGTGCCATTGCAAAATCATCCTTTACAATGTGCTCAAAAATACTGGTGTATATGTATGGTTCTATTTTTAATTTGCATACATTTTTTTTAATGTGAATTAGGAACAGATGAATCCCTAGAACGTTTCTGCAACTGCTCATAAACAGAGCACTAATAAGTTCACTCATCTCTTCTGCCAATGACAAATTGGTTTTCCTCATTTTCCCTTTGTTTTTGTCTGGTTGGTTTGATTTTGTCCAAAGGCACTCTGATTTCCAGATGATGATTTATGTAGCTTTCCATGTTTCTAATGAACAGCTAGATTTGTTGAATACATTAAGGATGTAATCAGCTTGGTATTTGGACTACATTTCTATCCACTTCCCATTTTAATCAGGATAATGATTTCCTCTGATTCCAATAAGAGTTAGCTCAGACAAGGAGCACTTTACTTTTTAAAGCAGTGTTAAACGCTGCTGTTCACTGACATTGTTTCCCAGACACCAGTGATTGTTCACTGACCCAGATGTGAACTTGAGTTTTTTTCTGCCTCTGTTTATAGACACCCTTTCTCTGTCATACTTATCTACCCTAGTCACAGAGATCGGTTTGACTTCCCGAGAAGTTGTGATGGATCAAATTAGAAAGCCTGCAGAAAACTGTTTACAGCTGCATACGTCAAAAGCAGCGTTTAAAAAAGGCACAATTAATATTTACCTAGATCAGGGATAGATACCTAGGTCATTTTACTGTTCCTCCCGTGCTGTTAGTTGCAGGAAAGAAAATCAGTACATGAAGGGGAAAAAAAGCAGCTCCCTTAGTAATCCCTGGAAACTGAAATGGAAAGCCACTCTCTACAGCTCTTCAACTTCTACAGTCAGTACAGACTTCAACTTGACAAGGCAATGCAGTGTTTCACAAAATTAAGGGTCTTTTCCAAGTGCTGCCCACACTTGCAGGCACAGGCTCACTCTTGCAGGGGTCTTTGTTCCTTTTCCCTAGCAAAGGAATAGTTTTCTGGTTAGTTTTTTTGGGTTGGATTTTTTTTTTTTTTTGGTCAAGCTGACAAACAAAGCCTGTGAAACCCAGAAAGGAAACAGAAAAGGAAAGTCTATTCCTATCTGCATTCTGCTTCAGATACAATGATCATGATTAGAAATAATTAGGACATTTCACAACACATCATTGTTGCCTGCTGCTGGGTTCTACATGATCTTGCTCTTATTCGCATAAATATTTTTAATGTGTCACAGCACAGCTGCATCATGTTTCAGATTTTCAGTACTAATTCTGTTTGCAGCAGGGTCCCAGCATTGAAGAGAGTCATGTGTTCAATGATCTTAGATTTGCTGACTGCAGTAGCATTACTTTGCATGTGTAAATAAGCACCTGATTTTTTTTCTCTATTATTCATTGTATGTGTGTTCAGAATAATCAGGGACAAATACCTTAAAGCTCTCAGGAGGTATTTCACTTCAAAGACCAAAGAAGCCTTTCCATTTCTTTTGTTCACATTGCAACTATTTTTAAATTATCTGTAAACTTTCTAACGAAATGAAAATTACAGATGTCAGAGCTCACCACCAATAAGTAGTTTCCAGTTGAATCTTGGCACAAGATATGCATTTTATAAAGAATAAGATAACAGACAAGTTAAAAACTGAAGTATTTACTCTCCAATGACACAGGAAATGATACTAGCTTCAAGACCTGTTTTCAAAAGACTTAAAAGCTGATTATTATTGTGGTCAAAATGAGAGAATCATCTTTAGTTTTTTGAGGGTTTTCTTCAACTATAAGTGTTTTTGCATGAGACAAGAGACTCAGAAACAGCCTCCTTGTGGGGGATCTACATCCTCCATCCCTGCCTCCAGGTAGTAGTGTAAATTAAATCAGAAAAAAAGTTTTATGGCAAAATATGGCTGACCATTTAGGGTTTCAGGGATTTTTTTTTTGTCTATTACTCTCTAGACTGGATTAGTACACACCTACGCCATTACACTACCTGAAATGTATTGAGGAACTATTTTTTGACTGTGCCCTATGCTAATTCTATGAAATTATTATAGTTAACTGAAATATATTTTGGACAATTATATCTTAAAACATGGTTGAGGAAACAATTGAACTGATACATTCGATTAGTTACCTTCAGTAGGATCAAGGAGCTGAATACAGGTGCAAACTGAGATATAACATTTTCTTAAGTCTGATCTGCCTTTACATCAGTGCTTCTTTTGCAAATATCAAATCATACCTGTAGTGGTAACTAATGTACATGGCTGACTTGGAAGCAAAATATAAAATGTATAGCAAAATGTAAAAATAAACAGGTCATTTGCCCTGACGCTCTCACTGGTGAAGAAACCTGTGCACTAGGAACTGCAAGCTTGCAAACATGGCAGTTTGTGAATTTGACTGATTTGTGTCCCACATACACTCAATTTTCTGTAACCTGGTATTTAAAAATGTAAATATCAAGATAAAAGACTTCGTTTGAAGAGCAAATATCTAAACTAATTATATTAATTTTTGCTCTAATGTACAGCAGGCTGGACACTTTTCAAACAGAATTTCAGTAGATTCTTTGCTGAAGTACTCAATTCCTGATCAGTAGTTACTGCTACAGTTGCCTTACTGATAACAGCAGATTAATATCTGACTGATTTGGTCTGCTTTTGTGCTGAATTGATTATACTTATTGCTTGTCTATTCCACCTTTTTGTAGTGCTTGAACAGACCTACCATCTGGCAAATACAGGAATATTCAGCTCACATCACTGTCCAGACTATTGGGAGAGGAACAGCTTAGAAAGCTATCTTCAGGCTCAGTAAAGCCAAATGCAGAGAGATTCCTCACAGTTTCACATCACAAGTGTCAAAGCAGCAGTGGATGGTCTTTCTCTTTTTCATATAGCATAAGGCATGTGACTACATTGGAGTTCCATTTCTCTTGTCTGTCTAGTACATGGTTTAGGATTCCACTTGGTGAAAGGTCACCCACTGATTTCAGAACGTACTTTTTCCCTCTGCTGAAGAGTAGACAGCTGTTTTTTCTGCAAAATATCCCATTTACCTACCAGATATGTACTAACACCCTGTAAGCAGCTACTGTATGAAATGCAATGTTTGAAATGACACAGAACTATCTGGAAAGTTTTTTAGCAACTTTCTTGCACAAAGGCTATTCCTTATGTGAAAGTATTGTATTTAAAGGATAGTCAGGTTTACATTATGTTTAGACTAGACTAAATATAAAGGCACCAGATATGCAGCATGGTCTTTTGGAATTTTTTTCTGTGTAGGCAAGAGGAGAACGTCACGCAGTATTGTGGACATAGGTTGTGTTCTGTGCTGTGCAGAAAACTGATTGCAGTCTTCTGAGTACATTTACAATAACATCTGCTGGAAAACCATTAATCTGATTGTACTTACTGACTAGTGTACAATCAACCTCTGCAATGTCTGCAAACAACACGTATCTTATTAAATTACTGTGCTACAAGAAATACTGTTAAAAGCAGATATTAAGGTTATTTCTTAGCAGTTCTGAGGGAGCACTGACAATCACATTGCTTCTTCACAGTACCTAGATGATTTGAACCAAACACTCAGAGAGGCTTTGCAGCTTTGAAAGATAGATAAGTTACTGAATTTAAACAATCCAGCACAGTCATTAGAATTCCTGAAAATGTCCACAAGTCATTGCACACAGATATTTCCAGATTATCCCTTGAATACAGGAGGATTGGCAATGAGGAAAAGAGATGGATATGAAAAGACTGCCAGGCAGCCTTTCTCCATTACGATAACAGACCCAGTTCTGGAGCCACTAACTACTTTTTGTTACTATTTAGCAGTTACAGCTTCAAGAGAAATAAACAGCACATCCTAAGAAAAGCAAACCAATGTTGCATTCATGACCTTATACCAAACATCCTTCATATCCAAGCTCCATTGACGGGCATGCAGTTTTGTTTCATAAACAAAAAGTAGTGTTTTCTCTCTAAACAATTCATTGTAAGCAATTTGTCATTGCAAACAGCTTCTGGCAGTTGACCTGTTCCTTTCAGAGAATCCTTCTTTAAACCAACTGGCCATTAAAATCTTGCCTCCCAACAATGGCACTGATTAATTCCTAATGAATAATTTGCCGGGATTACTGTATTTGCTGAATAACATGGAATGAAGCTTGTATGTCATAAGCAAAATAGTTAACACTAATTTATCATTTAATTGTCTTTCTCCTCATCTAAATAATGCTGGGTAATTTTTAATTCTCTCTTTTCATAGGAATTTTATAAAGCCAAAGGAATTTGTTTGACTAAAGCTATTGGTTAGGCCTTACACACACGTATTTCAGATTTCAGGTCATTATTTTCCTTTCATCATATTGAAAAAGCATAGTCCACAGTAAAATAAGTCTACAGTAGCACAGAATAAATAAGATTTAAATTTACCACAAAAATAGAGAAAAATATGGAAGTATCGTGATAAACGTAACATAACGGACGCTTCAAAACAGATAGAGATTAAGAGTCTGTTTAATTCACATTTGAGCAATTTGGAACTACTAACTTCTGGCATGGAACACTAAACAAAAGAGTATAAACATTAATATTTACACTACATTCAGCAAATTGCTTTCTTTTACTTTTTCTCCTCTCAATTAGCAGATTTTTATATATTTCCTACACCTATCTCAAATGCTGTTGAACCAAATCAATTGGCCGTATGTATCAACCACCTCCAAAAAAGAGAATGCTGAGATGAAGGTGTTGAATTGAGAAGCAGAGCACCTGAAATTCAGCTCATGTTTTCGTGGTGATCAATTTCTGTTCAGCTTCTTGTGTCCTCTGTGATCTGTAAGAAACCACTTCTGCAAGGCTTAACTCAATTTTCTAATCTGAAAAATTAAGACACTAATCATTCTGGTCTCCCAGGTGCTGTCTTCATGCTAAACTTACTGGTGTCTATGAAGGCTGTAGGTAATTTGGAGATGAAAGCAACAGACAAGGCTGTAAATAAGATAAAATAGGTGAAGGAGGAATTTATTTTAGCCAGGGCTGATAATATTTCTTGACAATACTGACATATTAGTTTCATTTTCCATTGTTTCTAGATGTTTTAGTTAAGCTAAAAAAGTCTAGCCTCTCAAACAGTGTTTAAGATGTCTTATTTCTTGTATTATAACCAGTTTCCAGTGGCTGTGTAGAAGGTAAGTTACAAAGTGCTATTCCTTGAAACAGCCATGGCTTATTCTTATAGGGGACTTCCATGTTTAGTCTGGGGCTGTGGTGACCAGACTTCTCCAGCCATTCTTGTTTAATGGCAATTAGATTGATAAGGGATGCTGTAAGCTTCTCTAAATACACAAAATGGGTTTCATCCCATTCCAGCCTTCTAGACTATAGAATCAAAAACATAAGATCAGAACTAGTAGATGATACTAGAGAGGATGGTTTTATTGGATAAAGAAGGAAAAAGGAAGCCAAACAGAATATAATTTTAATAATGGATGACTCCATTGTTCCCAGATTAACTCTTCTAGATTTTGATGCTTCAAAATACCATTTACATGAGTGTGAACAACAAACACTTCAGAAAATCTATCTTCCTTCAGCACTGAATGTTGACAGTTCGTGTTATTGGAAAATACATTTATTAATGACAAAGTGTCTTACATGTCATAAGAAGTCCATACAACAGATAAACCCATACGAGTACTCCCACAAATAAATAATTCAGAGATTGAATCATAGAATCATAGAATAAAAGAATGGTTTGGGTAGGAAGGGACCTTAAAGATTATCCAGCTCCAACCCTTCTGCCATGGACAGGGACACTTCCACTAGACCAGGCTGATCCAAGTTACCCATGTTACCCATGTAGCCTGACCTTGAACACTGCCAGGGGTGGCACCCATGACATCTCTGTGCAAAAAGATCGCATGAAGTTTGGTTTAGTTCACTTCAGAATGGTCCAGTAGCGCAGCTGCTCTTTTCTGATACTTCTGTGAACCTTATATACTAATGCATAACGTATGCCCAGGAATGCCCTGAAGTACCCAGCCCCACCAAAATAAATAAATAAATAAATAAATAAATAAATAAATAAATAAATAAATAAATAAAAGTCTACAGCACAAATATAGGCCAGGTTGGATGGGGCCTTAATCAAGCAAAACCTTATAAAGGTATGGAAATGGAAAATTGTGTTATAACTTTTTTTTTCCCTTTCTAGACACTAACTGGTCTACTACTCCATGTCCAGGGAGCATGGGGGTGTGAGCACTTAAAACAATGAACTGTGTACTTATTTAGTGTCCTGACATACAGATTATATGACTTTTAGCTTAAGCTATCATGAGGTTCAGATTTGAAAAGCTGTTGTAGTGCTTCTCTTGGCCAAAATTCTCCTTTGTCATCCTCTAAAATTTGTCTAATAGGTGAGAGCCTGCATGCATGGTAAGTGCTTCACTATGCCTGTCTTCGCATGACTTTTTTTCAGTCATGGGTCATCTGTCTTGTAGGTATGGTGCGTCCTGTTACAGAAGGCTGGCTATGAATATTGTCCAAACCACATATTTATGCATTCCTGCAATTCACAAGTTCTGGGAAGTGTCCCCCATCCCCTGCTACAGTCCTGGCTGGCTCAGTCCTGCTCTTCTCTCCTGATTTTTACTGTAGGTCACTAATATTTTTCCTCATGTCTATAACCCTCTCTGGCAATTCCATGAGATATCTGTAAGAGAACTGAAAACCAAAAAAGAGCCAGATGAAAACATCTTCTCAAATTACAAAGTGGCCTTTGCACACTTTCAACAGTGCTAATTTTCAGACAAAATGGCAACTGCAAAGCTGCTGAAACAGCTGGCAATAGAACTCATCAGAAAGACAGGCATTTGCCATAGCTAAAAACTTGTTATCCACAGTCTCACAGCTAGGTCCTGAGAAAAACAGAAGAATACAACTTCTCAGATCAATTGGCACTAATGTATCAAGGCTCTTGTTTAAATTTCAGGTGCAAACTCTCAATTTAGAATGTATGGTTAAAATTTTATCTTTATGCCTATAAGTAGTCCCAAAATATTTTTCACCCAAGTCAGCAGAATCTACCACATGACCTAGCCAGCTGAGGGCATTGAATCACAGAAAAATTGCACAGGAATTTCACCAGTAGGAATACGTGAACAGAAACGTATAGTCTTGACCCGTTTGTTCTACACTTTCATTCTGACATACTCCTAAAATTAAAGGCCTTATAATTAAATAAACACCATGTCTGCAGATAAAGATATGGATGCATATCATATGATATATATTATGGTATATGATATATATCATGTGTATGTATATATATATATATCACATGCATGCCTATACCCATGCCCATCCCTATAATTTATATGCATAAATAGCGATGTGGGTTCTTTCTGTTACCTACATAGCTCTCCTATGTGCAACAAAAGACCCCCAGAAAGAGAATACAAGAACCAGTTCTCTAAAAAAAATATACATACTATGCATACCCAGGAGCCATTTCTTCTGTCTTTGTCTTGAAAGTAGGAGCTCCATGAATTTGTATGTGATATGGAACTCTTACCTACCTATGCTGCTAATGTTACTTCAAGGATAGAATAGATGCACTTTTTTTCAGATTTATACAATGTCACTGAAGGTGACAGTTTACTTGAAAATTAAGGAGAATAGAAAATGTAAGTACAATCGCTTTCAATACAGAATGCACTTAAAGCTTTTATAACCAAACAAAGTCAACTGACAATTCACAAGTAATTAGTAATAAAAGCTGATTATCATACAGTTTGCACCCTGTCTACGTATGTTTTGAATCTCTTCTTTCAGTAAGATTAGGCTTCAGGGCTAATCTGTCCCACGTGAGTAATGGTAGCAGATTGCCTCCACTGCAGAGCAAAAGAGGAATTGTTTAAGTAAAGGTAGAGACTGTATAAATCATAAATCACTTTCTCAGATAAAGGCCATTAAATAAGTCTGTGTAAAAATTTGACACTTTGTTTCCTTGCCTTTGACAGCTGTTTAGAAAGGCTTAAATGTACAAGATCTGACTAAAGCTTTCAAAAATTTATCATGGTATATTTGTTAACCTTATTCTCTGATAGCTGTAGAACAAAGATAATACTCTTCAAATGGAGATAAATTACTATCCTTCAAAAGATTATCACCAGTCTTAATCGAGTTTGCTCCTACAGCTGAACAGTCAGTGACCTTGTTACTTGTACAACAAACATATCTGCTACTTTATATTTACAGGGAACAGTTTTAGTATAAACAGCCTGCTGAGAACAGCTCCACAGGTTTGTTATGGTTTTAACTTCTACAGATAAATTGGCAAATTCAGCTGGCTGGAGGGTAATTTTTTATTTATTTAAATACCATCATTTTGAGTGTCAGGTAAATTTAAAATGGAGTTTGCATATATTGAATCCCCAGTAGATGTAAATCAGCATGGCACCAGAGATTTCCAGGGTGTTGTACCACACCTACACCTACTGTAGCTGCCCTTTCCTTCAGCAAGAGCCAAGATCTGAACAGATAGTGAGGGTTGTTCCCATGTAGCTATGTGCCTTTTCAAAGGCTTCTTTTAGCTTTGCTTTATTTCAGCTAGGAGTACTCTTACACCTTCTTATTTGACAGAAACATTTCAGCACCCATTTTTGTATAATAACATGCTGGCTCGCAGGAACTGTGCTGCAGGGAGTTGGCACTCAAGCGGCTTATGCCCTGGCTTTTGTTCTTTGCAGAGGTGTTGGGGTGGAGATTAGTTTGCTATTTTCTCCTAATGGTATTAAACGCCACATTGCATGGAGTTTGGGACTTCCCGTGGCAGCCCAAGTTTAGCAGAATCAGATTAAACATCACAGGTTTAATATGCAGTTTTTGCAGAGAGAGCACTTCCTCCCCCCCCCCCCCTTAACAACATGACCTTTATTGGAATCGGCACTTCTTGATGTTGCACAATAGCACAGCATGGTACAGATGGCTGCAAGGGCACAGATGAAGCTGGGGTGAAGGAACAGCTCCTTCATCTCTGAAGCAGCCGATGCACTGGTGGGTAGAGTTCTTTGAGCACAGTTCAGAGTCAGCCCTGACATGAAAGTTAAGCCAAGGCGACTCTAAGATAAAGCATTTGGCATTACAGTGGGTCTATACGTTGTACCTATGAGACTTTCTCTGCTTTTTTCTCCTGTCTTTTTAGTAGCTATTGGGTTTACTGAGTATTTTTTTTTCATACCTTTTAGGAAAAAAGGCTCTATTACAAATGTTGATGAGTCCTTCACTGTTTCAATGGGAGCGAAGGTCATCCTGCATCACACAGAATCAGACCATTAGCAACAACATTCTCAGAAGATGGAAAAAAAACCCACCAACCCACCAAAAAAACAAACAAACAAAAAAAAAACCAAACCAAACAAAAAAACCCCCACATTTCTCATTTTACATTTCACATATCTGCACATTTCTCAAAATTGCAGCCAGGGAAATGGTAACATTTTGCCCTCACCATGGAATCTGGAAAAAGTTCCAAGGCCAATAATAATAATAAAACTTTTTGTCACATAGTCTGAAGACAAACCTTCATAGGAAACTGACATTTTGTGTGTTTGTTTGATGTTCCCTGCCTTCTTTCATGAGTAGTAAGTCCCTCCCTTCTTCTGGTTTCTTCTGGTTTTGTGATCACTGAACTGTCCCTGCAACTGTTGCTTATACACTTCTACAGTGGGATTTGGATAAAAATAATAGAAGATCCTTTGAGGCCTTTCACTCTTTTATGCACCCTGCTGCTGCATGAGTTGATTATCCCAGGAAACAGTTAATGGTGCTAAGTATTTTAAAGTATTACATTAAACCCCAGGATTTGACTGTTGCTTTTGTAAGTGAGCTCATGTGATTTTATTATTTTAGGGGAGAGCAAAGAGGCCATTTTAATCACATGTCTATGAACTGAGTTTCATTTTCTAACGAAACAGCACATGAGGCTTCCTTCACAAAAGCAACAGCAAGATCTTAGATGCAGAGGGATTTTTTTGTGGTTTGACACGATTATTTTGCATAACTTCAAAATAATGTTTACAAGGCACAAATATGACAAAGCTAAGCAGATTCTGGTATTTATCTTTATTTAACTATGCCTTTGGGTCAGCTGAGCTCTGCTTTATGGAGAGATAGTTGTGGGTTATCTCTGTGTCCTCCTTCCTTTTCTTAATCTGTAAAACAGCCCTTGGTAGGAAATCACTGTTGCTTGGCTTCTTCTGGTTCATAATTACAAACAAATACCACTAAGTCCTCTGCTCCTAAGGATTAGATTGGATTGCATGGCACACACACAGAGGTGCAACAGCTTCATGTCATCATGGTAGATAGAGTCATAGCATCAGTCAGAGGGCTCCTTGTCTAACTGCCTTCCAGAGCTCACAGCCCTAAGCCCCTGAAAAGCTCTGCCTCATAAACCAGTGAAGTTGCATGCTCCAGCAGTCCACAGCTAGCCTCCCTTCTACTTATCCTTTCAGACCAGTGTCACATCCCTGATGCACTACTCGATGACCACAAACTCTCTTAACTCATCTTTATTGTAGATTTCAGCTAGCAAATTTAGCATGATGAGGCATGTAAACACTCCTATGCCTGTGCTAACAGGAACTTGCAGACTGGCTAGTTAGACTTGGCATTTATCTGCAGGTGTGTACATACATTTGATATGCATCCAAATCAACTGCTTTTTCTTTTAAATTTACACACAGAGGTTTTGAGGAGCTAGCACAATTGCTTTAAAAAGTAAAACAGCTGAGTGTTGTCAGTTTTCAACTGAAACCCTGAGTGAAAGCCATGAATAGAAACCCCGCATTAACAAGGAGTTGCTAAAGAAAGCTTTGTTTTCTTTGAAGAGATGATTCAGCTAACTTCATCAGAATACTTCTGGGCATCTTGATTGCACAGTGTTGATCACTGGTGGGCAAACTAGTAGAGGCAGCCATAAGAAATTGTCAAATGTGCTGTAGAGCTGGGGCTTTTATTATGTTGCACGTCTATTGCTTGTAACACCTGAACTTCTTCAGATTTCCAACCAATTCATTCTCTTAATCAGCAACAATAATTCTCCTGTTGCTCTGCATTCCCATGAAAGAAAATCCTTGAAATGGTGGAGATTAGATATGTCTTTGATTTTCTTCACTCTCTTCCTGTTTCTTTCATTCCCCCTTTGTTGTTCTATATGAAAGACTTGCTAAAGCAAAGTGTTTGGGGCTGATCATATGCATGGTGGGTGGGACTTTATGTTCTGCTGTTTCCTGTAATCACAAGGGAGCAGGTGATGGACCAGGTTTCATGTTCCTGACACTTTCTGGACAAGAACTTCAGTTATCAAATACAGGCTGAGCATTATGATTGTCTTAAAGAGTCAGAAATGCATACCATATGTAAGCACATATGTTCAGTAAGAAAGATTGAGCATGTGAATTTGATATTTGCAGTCAGGGAGCCTGCATGCAGTCTTTGGGAGACATGCATTCTCAGCTACAGTAACTCAGGAACAGGTTAGGTAAGCTACTGAATGCAAGGTTTTTCTCCACAATTGCACATTTGATTCTTCAAGTCTAAAAGGTCAGTGATCACCATATTTGTTTGTTAGCTCTGTCTGTAACCAATGTAACTGTTTTCCCTGCTACTCTTTGCTTTTATTATTTCTCTGTGGTTAACCCAGGACTCTAGAGGAACAGTTGCTTTCTAGATCACACATGTTAATTTTGCTTGTCTTGCACATTTTTGCTTTTGCATGACTCGAAACAGGACACAGTGTATCTGTTGCAAGTAGCCAAGAAAGAGGCTGTGACCACAGAGCTGTTTGCTCACAGAATCGCCAAAACAAAAATTGTTTACAGAGCTTTTTCTTTTACAAGTTTTTAGAAGCATTCTTGAAGCCTGTACTGTAATCTGTCTCATGGAGAGTGCTTATTTGTTTGGTTCTTGTTTTGGCTTCCTTCTTTGTTGCTCCTTCCATGTGTCCATCTTCTTTTGTTTCTGTATTTTTTCAGCTATCTGTGGAGGAAAATTGCCCCTTCTTGTTTTTTCCATTGATCCTTTCATACCAGGACATCTGGACAATGACAGCCTTTGCCTAGCATTTAAATGATTGAATTAATAATGAGCTTGAACTTCTAGGAAGTTATGTAGAATTCTTACAGGTAGTCTTCGGAATTTGGATATTTATGTCTGTTGTCACAAGCTATTTAAGGTCCTTCATGGTGTTTCCAAAAGGCTGCAAATTAAAATACAGTTCTCCCACCAAGTTCATTGTAAAATTTGAACCTTTTTTCACAGATTTCTTCTTGAAGATTTCACCCAAATAGCACCAAAAATAGAAAATTACAATATCATTAGCCCCAACGACATGTCCTCATCTGTTACAAATGCACCTAGGTAGACACAGTTTTATGTGAAAACATCCCTTCAACATTTCCTAAATCCTCACAAACACAAATGCTGAATCATTCAGCTACCTAGCCAATAACATGACTGAAACCTCAATTTACAGATATAACACAAGAATTCATGGTTGATTTTCAGATCGAACAGTTCATAGCAAATGCATAAACAGTATTTAGGATAGCCTGATTGGATATATTATATAAAGCTCTCCATATTCCCAATACAATGATTTACCCAGTAACAGTTTTTCTTGGGAAATTATTAACATTAGAGCTTCCTTCCTTCCACCAGTGTCAACAGTGTTCACCTCTGTCTGTATATGCTTATATGCAACTCCTTCTAAAGTTTTACAAGAGAACATAGCTCTTCTAATACCTGAGAACTTGTCTCCATTTGCTGCACTACTTGCAGTGTCAGATTGTTATCAGTATCAGTTGTTATGCAGTATGAGTGAAAGTAACATATTTCCTAAATGAAATAAACTTTTTCAGATCTATGACTACTACACTAAAATGAACAGGTCAAATATTTTTTCAGCAAAGCAACAGTGGAAAACCAGTGGAATGTAATAGAAAAAGCTGGCAGAGCCTAAAGGCAGCATTCCCTGTATGTTGTGTTGAATTTCTACCAGAACTGCCTAAACAAGATGTTAGATCGAAGTGAGTGAATCAGCCTGTTTGGGTACCTGCGTGCTCAGGCAGAACCTATTTTCTCCACTAACTTGATCGGGAATGTAATAATAACAGCCTTCTAAAGACACCTACTTTAATAAGGTGGTTTTCCAAGTTTTATCACAACAGCTCTGTTCCCACATTATTTAGGGATGGATTTTCAAACAATTCTAGCCACAGCAGACAACCTCAAACTACCTGGGGTCCTTGAGAGGGGTACTTGAGTAGGTTGCATGGTATACCCATGGAGGTCTCAGTGGGAGTTAGACACATCCCAACAGGGTGGAGCACAGCCAGCATGTGCATCACTGAAGCTACTAGCAGGTCAACAGGCACTGCAGCCTTGTTCTGAATCTCCAGGTTGAAATTTCCTCCTGCAGAAGCCTATCTGAAATATTTCATCTGGGGATCATTTCTCTCTCTTTTAAATGCCTCTAGAAAGTATGAAAGTGGCATAGAAAGTCATCTCACCAGATGTTTCCAACCAGAGGGAAATAAAAACATCACCCCCCTTTTCATTTTCCCCACCAAAATCAGCAAATGATAGGGCAGTCAGGATCTGAGGCACTTATGAGTCTTTTTGTTGAAGCTATTTGATTTTAAGAAAATAATACAGGATTAGCACAGACAGAGAGTAAGTTGTCTAATTTTTTTGCTGATTCAGGTGCTGTTTGTATGGGCATGGAAGGGGCCAAAGACGGACATGACACATCTAATTAATCTGATCATTTTTGTTATATTAGTCCACATAGGCAGAGCCAGAAAAGTGTGAGACTAAGTGAGTACGTGAAATACTAACTTTTAAAAGGAGAAACATATGCAGGCAAAATTAACTGCAAACTGATGAGAGTACCAGGGAGCTGAAAAAAAAAAAAAAAAAAAGAAAGGAGCTAAAGAAAATAGAAGAGTAATAAAAAGATTTACGAAAAGTGACAAGGCCATTAGTGATCCCACTGTTGAAGCAGGATTGCCTTTGTCTGATAAAATGAGGCTTACATTGTTTATTAAACAAAAGAGCAAATGTGGATCATAACCAAAATTATACCACCTACTCTGTGGATAATGATTCAGTTTTATTAAAAGTTGTCCTGGGTTTAGCAGTAGCAGTCATTTTTTCTCCTTCTTAGTAGCTGGTGTAGTGCTGTGTTTTTGACTTTCAGCCTTGGAACAACACTGATAACACCAATGTTTTTAGTTGCTACTCAGTAATGTTTACGCTGACCAAGGATTTTCTCAGTCTCATGCTCTGCCAGGGAGGAGGGGAAGCCAGGAGGAAGCAGAGACAGGACACCTGACCCGAACTAACCAAAGAGGTATTCCACACCTCAGCACGTCATGCCCAGGATGTAACGGAGGGTGATCTGGAAGGGGTAGGGATTGTGGGGTTGGATCAGTCAGTGCTTTGTTGGGCAGGGTAGGGTGAGTTATTGGTTGGCGGATGGTGAGGTGTTGTATTCTCTTCACTTGTTATTTCCTTTATCATTATAATTAGTATTATTGGTGGTAGCAGTAGCGATTTGTGTTATATCTTAGTTATTAAACTGTTCTTATCTCAACCCGTGGGAGCTACATTCTTTTGATTCTGCTCCCCAACTCTCCAGGAGTTGGGGGAGGAAAGGGGGAAGTGAGTGAATGAGCTGCATGGCTGGGTTTAAACCATGACAAAGTTATAAGAAAATTGCTGAAGGAAATGGAACAAATACCTTTGCACTCAATAACTGTAAAAACTGACCTGTAGAAGTTATTCTGAAGTTTCTTTATATGTCTTTTTGTCCCTTATATATTGAAAGGCAAAGAAAATTACAACTCCAGGTCCTTAGATTGAATAATATCATAGAATTAGCACACAAAATTGCTGTTGAAGCCAGCAGGAGAGAAAATCATGCCATAAGACTGAATTACTAAATGAGCAGCTTCATTCATTGAACATTGTTGGATGTATTTTCAATTCTACTTTTCCGCATGAGCAAAGCATAGGAAATTCGAAGATGGCAGATACACTCAGTCATTAGTTGCTGTTTCAATTGCTTGCTGGTCAAGATGTTTCAGTAACAGTCTTGTAAACAGCAACATGGAACAATATGCCAATTCAGGATATTTTATTGCAAAAATAAAAAAAGAAACAAATCAGCACAAAAAAAATCTACTGCATTATTTTTCATCATGAGAAATACTTCAAAAAATTGCTGAGACTTTCTCCAGAGGATGTCTCCAGCAGCAAAACTACCCTGAATATTTTATTAACTAATTAAATTGATTACTTATACTTATTTTATTCATAAGTAAAACAATAATTAAAATAATTACATAATGAACTTTGAGCATAGTAATAGCAAAATATAAACTATAAATAATCATTGAGATAAAAGAAATATTATTTATGCAAATTATATCGTCTGTTATTTATTCATTGGCTTAGAGATAAGGTGAATGTCCACTGCAGTGAAAAAATCACCACTTTACATTCTGGGAAACTCAGGAAACTCAGTAAGATTACCTTGCCTGACATCCAAGTCACACTTTTAAGGAGCCACACTGAGAAGCATCCCTGGGCTTTGCACAAAGTTAGTTGAGATATTATTCCTGGATTTTATAAAGTCTCCAGACGGACTCTATCTGGGATTAAAAAATACTAACCAAGAAAAATCAGGGCAAAGAAGTAGCTGCAGAAGTTTCATCATTCCTAGAATTAAATAAATAAACAAACAGACAAACAACCTGTTCTCATGCATATGTGGTGTTCATCATCTGGAAGCCCTGTTGTTTCACTTTTTTTCATTTTCACCAAGACTTTGCTGATTCACTGCTCCTATTACTAACAAGTTAACATCCTCTGTCCTGAAGTATGTTTGAATTAACTTCATGAAGTAAGAAATGGGCCACCATTTATTCCTGTGGACTTCCTAATATCTATAATAACTCCCACAGAATTCATAATAATGGGGAAAACAGCAATGCATGGAAATCCGTTTTTGAAAGGTCATAACTGCCTATTCAGTTGGACAACACCAGCAGAGAAAATGAGTCAAAATTAACTGCAACTTTCCTTGAAGCACCATTTGTATATTAATTTACTTAAATTGTATATGACCTTTCATGAAACAGCCTTTAATACAAATATACAATATATGCTGGGATACAATGTGCTGGTTTTCATTAAACGTACTTTCTCCTAGGCTTACTTAGCACTTTCCTCAAAAGCTCTTCTACAGGTTCTCTCTTTCAGAGGTGTCATTTCTTTTACAACACAGAAGTTGAAGACAAACTTTACACTTAACTATTGGAAATATCTTCTAAATAGTAAATCCCAATTGTTTGGGTTTGCACGGGGGGGGGGGGGGGGGGGGGGGGGGGGGGGGGAGGGAGTTGAGGGTTATCTGGTATCTGTTTCAGTTTTACTTTGTTTTTTTTCTTTTGGGGTTTTAGGTTGTTTTGTTTTTATATGCCAATTCTTTCTTTAGGGAACAGCATGGCCCCTCCAGATTGCTGAACCACCCGTGTTGGAGGGCCAGTAATCTTTGGTGTGCAGGTAGAAACAGGCAGCCAACAGACAGAGGGAAGAACTTATGCTTGTTTCACCATCAAAGAAAACATGTAATGTAATTACAAGCTGTAGTTCAGACAGGTTACCTTGTCTTTTAGTTTCAGTGAAGAAAACAGGAGATGACATGAAGCCATGACTTGAAGCACTAAAAGAATTGTGGCAGCAGAAGCTGGACCATTTTCTATTTTAGTCTTTATGGTGTTGACAGCAGTTTGGCCCCCGACAATGCACAGGAGAGATGGCAGAGAGAGATCAGTGTGAGCTCATGCTTTCTGTTATAGTGCTTCTGGAGGTTTGCTCTTAGAAGATGAAGTTTTTTCTGTATGATCAGAGGTAGGGAAGTGCTTTGGGCAACAAAAGTGCAAACAAGCACTAATGGCTGGCTATGTTAAAGCAGATCTTGCTAGCAATTTATAAAGATTGTTGGAAAGACGTTACTGGAGATTCAGGGATTGTTAAAATGGAGATTTTAGGCATGTTTTTGGAGTAATTCTCAGGGGTAATTTTGCTTCATAGTTGTTCTACAGGTTGTCACAGTCAGATAACAATCAATCTCAAAGGAATTCAGTTTGGTTTCAAGAGCAGTTTCTGATAATAGAAAATATGATTTTGGAGCAGTTTAGTCAGAGTTTCTACCTTGTCCCAAGCTGTATATTCATTGCTCTTCAGGGCATGATGCAAAGTCCTTCTTATCTTTATAGGTATTTAGAGAGTCTGCAAGTTTGTAAGAGAAGGAGCTGAAGACTACAGCTGACTTAGCTGATTTTTCATGGTGGGGTATAGTCAGGCCTCCTTTAGGGTTCTGTGAGAATCTGCTAACAGGAAAATGCATAGCAAGCAATGTAATGAATAAAGGTTATTTTACTACAAAATGCTATATTTTCTGATTGGGTATTTTAGAGGATTCCAAGAAGTCTGGATAGATACCAGAAAATAAAGTAAGATGAAATGAAAGTAATAATTTCTTTCAATAAGACCTGAAGTTACAAAATGAGGGCAAGTCTAGGTTGAAATGTTTAGTGTTGTTCAAAGAGGTCTATCACTAACTCTTTCCTTGACAGCCTTATTCCTTTAGCAATCTTTTAAAATATATTTTTTTCATGTGGCATTACCATACGTTTCATATTGCATAGATTTCCACAAGCAGCCATACACACATTTCATAGACTGTTGGTCTTTATCCTGTTCTGAACAACGTTGATATGTGTTTTTTTGTCTTATTCTTATAGGAAAAGTTTTATTCTATTTTTTAACAGACTGAACTGCATCATATGCTGTTGGGGAGGTTGTAATTTCCTAAACGATTTCTTACAGCAACTTTAGAGACTGGGAGTAAACCAATAGATTTCTGGAGAAGCACATTCATCAGTCAGCCACCCCAAATGCTTACTCCAGTAAATGAGCTCTGCTACAGTCACTGAGTGATGTCAGCCAGGACATCTAATCTCTCTGCAGCTCATCCACATTCAGGCCTTGCTCACTTCCTCTGCAGACATTGAGGCCACCATTTTGAATGCTTCCATTTTTATCATGAGACATATTAAGGCGGATGTCATTTTCTGCAAATTACAGCTTTTAATGTATGCTGTTAAACAACCTGGATCACAGCCACTACTTTGAAAACAAAAAAAAAAAAAAAAAGCCACACTTAAGTACATATCTGAGCAGTTACAATGCCATTGTCAGCTATTAATAGTTGCACTTTGTTTGCAATACTGTTAGTTACCATTATATAGAAAAGAGTTGAAGGAAGAGATCACAGAAGTATGCCAGAGTATTAAAGCCATACTTTGAAGTGCAGCTGTGCCATCTCTGCTGCTGGAGAGGTCTCTGCCCTCTTATATAGTGGCTGCTCCTCTCTGGCCTGGTGTCACCCTGCAGATGGAGCCTGCACAATTACCTGTGTATTTGTGTCATGAGCTGGGATCAGGAAACCGATCCAGATAAAAGACAGCCTAGTATGAACTGTCCCCATACATTTTGGATGGATCAGTTCTCTCAGCTGTGTTTAGTCTCTGCTTCACAAATGCTGCTTCTGGCACGTTGCAGCTCAGCACAACGGAGGGAATGAATAACATTAGTTGTGTATGGGGATGGCTGTGATTTTGGCAGTGCTGACAGTTTACAGGTGCCTAAGCCTGCAGCCTAAGATTTTCAATAAATGATGAGGCTTCATGACACAAGAACTCCATTAATTCTTTCTTCTTATAAATTAGACATGACTGAAAAATTCTGTATACTATTATACAGAACTTATAAATAAACCAGAAATGGAAACACACAGGTATAGCAGACTTAATAATTTACCAGTGTTGCATTTTTCTCCATTCTGCATAATATCTATCTCTGTGCATAACTTCAGCTTATTCAGTTAAGTCCCTCTTTAATAAACAGGGAGTTAACATAAAGTTAAGTCCCTCTCACTTTTACAGGGTAGCCTTGCCTTAACACCTGTTTTAATGAGGGAAACAATACAGAATAAAGATCACTTACTGATGCAGCATCTCCTTTGATAAGGTTACCCTTAACAGGTAATGCAGAGGGGAGCATTAGATCTATTTGAAAGAGCAAATTTTCAAAGTGCATCATGTATAACTCTAATAATCCAAAAACGTTGTCATAGTAAAGAAACATCTTTAAAAAGGGAAAACTGGTGCATCATGTCATATTCTGAAAGAATTGTGTGTGATTTTTAAAATAGCACTGAGAAAGTTAACATTGTACTCCTTTAACTCTTCTTTATTCTTTATTCTCCTCCACACAGAGAATCTAGCTGATTATTATTGTAGGATTTCTTCCTGTGGAACTTTTTTATGAATACTTTCCTGTGACCTGTCCATAGATCAGTAAAGTTCACTCATACTTAAGGAAAAGGGAAATGAGCAGAATTTTGCATTACAATAGAATCCTAAACCATCCTTTTAAGGCTGTATCTTTATTGATGATACACACCATAGAACTCCCACTTCAGACTCATTCCCCTAGCAAGCACTAGCCAGTGGGGGGGGGGAGGGGCTAGAGGAAATACACAGTTATAAAAGCTTATGTCAACCATTTGAATAGCATTTGCTTCCAGCAGACATCACTAAAATGGAAGAGAAAATGGTGCCAAATCTCACAACAGAATCTTAACTACTGTTCCCAAAGGGTCAAATGTTGGCATGGCCAGAGAGATGTCAGAGCTGGTAGGGCTACAGTACTACAGTCCACTGGGCTGTGAACAGCTTTCACCATCTAATGAAATCTCTATTTGGTGTTGGTTCAGCTGTCCCTGAATCCTCAGCTTATTTTGCCATCGTAAGGTCTTAAGTTTTAGGATCTGGCCTAGAGCAAAGCACTGTTTACATGCGATTTTTAAGCTCTGGCTAGTAATTGTATTATATTTGCAGAGACCTGAGCTCTCTCACAGGACCTTGAGTGAAATTTTGCACCTCTTTTCCTCTCCTCATGAACCCATAATGTTGCAAAGAACTAAAAAAAAATCCTGTTTCTTGTCATGGTTGATAAAGCAAATGTTTTTTAACCAGATAGTGATAGCGTGCTTTCAACAGAGGAGTGAATAATACTAGGTGTTCTGTGGCATAGAGACATTGTACTCACATTTCATTTCTTCGGAACAGTGGAATAAAGCCATGTTTGCATTCTATAGCTGGAAACAAAGAAATGAATATTCTTGAAGTGGTTGCCTTCAGTGTGAAATGTGGAATGAGGAAGGTTTTATTTACTGTGAGGAATGTCACTACCAGGTTTCTTAATCCTTTGTCAACACCAAGCTAATTCAGCTTTCATAAAGACAGGGTAGGGCAATGAGCAAATGGATCAGTTACATTCTCCTGCTATCACACTGCATTAACATTAGTTTGCAGGTTGCTCTGCCTAAAGAGCTGTCTCAGATTCATGCTTCATGGTTTTTTTTTCAGGTTTGTTTCTTTTTTGGCTAAATCTTTCTCAGACTATGCTTTAAAAATATAAGGAAACAACAGAAGATAGCTACAAAACAAACATCATTTGTTTCATGCATTTCACAATGATCTCAGCTATGCAGTAATAGCAATTAAAAGCTACAATACCACACTGGTCACTAGAATTAATGCCATTAAAGTAATTAGGCCCAGCAGCTGTAGGGTCAAGTAAAGACAGCTTTGTAATGACAATATGGCAGAAGAAAATTACTGACATTTCCCTCCAAATTATATTTCCTAAATTATCATCCTAATATTAAATAAATAAAGTTACGATAATTCAAAGACTGATTACAGATGAAATCACTGCAACTACTTACTCTGCTGTTGGCTAGGGTTAACATTTTAAACATAATTAATAGCCTTTACTCACTGTATCTGGTTATGCATGGTATTTCTCATTTACATTCCTTTGCAATACACTGACAGCTCTCAATGTCTGAAAAGAAAGATCTCATCCACCAGAGGAAAATGGTTCTTAGTGTTATAGTGCTTATAATGAACATGGTTGCTGCACTGGTCTAATAATAATGACCAGAAAAGGAATGTGGAAGAGAGAGGCTCTATGCTATTTTCTTTTCAGTTTTGTGTTCCAAGCCTTTCCTGGAGTCAACGTGAAATGTAATTGCTCTTTTGACCTCCTATCTTCTCTCTCCCCAGGTCTCAGGAAGAGCTACACTGGCTGATTATTGCAGGAATGAAAGGCACTCTGACCTTGCCGACCGAACGCCTTGCTGCTTTCAATGTCACCCATTATGCTGAAGGCAGGCAACTCCTGGAGAGAGGATGAAATCTAGAAGAGAGCTGCTTGCCGGGCAGCCTGCCAGCCAGGGCTTCCGCAGCAACACAGCAGACACCACCAGGCAGGGAAGGAAGCCAGCTGGGGGAGGGAGAGGGGCGGACAGTATCAAAACGTTGCTAGCACAGGGCATAAAGAACTCTCAGATGCTTCCTCATTAATAGGACTTTACATCATCCACCTGAAAAGGAGCAGAGATTTTTTTTTTTTTTGCAGTGGAACGTGGCTGTCTTTAAATTAAAAATAATAATAATAAAAAATGCCACCTGAAGTCCACAGTTTTCACAAGAATAGAGAGGCTGTTGCTGTATAAAGGTCCATTGAAAATGCTCCTCCAAGGAAAATCGGTCAAATATTCAGTTGCTATAATTGTGCTAAATTGGAAAACATTCACCATAAAATCTTTCTTAGAATATTTTCGGAGCTATAAGAGGCTGGAAGACATACCACCTGGCAAACATTCTCTCTCTTTCCGTGTGTGCGTGTTTTTATACATATATTTTGGAGACCCAAAACCTCAGAATTCACAGTCATAAGAAGACATTATTTGAAATTATTTCCTCTTACTCTGACTGTAACTTTCTTTGCTCTCAGCCAGACATGATGCCTCGCTGAATGAGGTTTCTAATTTGACCTGAGGATAATGTGGAGACTCAGGTAAGGCTGATGAAGGGCTGATAGTCTGAAGTCTATCAATTTTAAATGAAGCTAACCAAAAAGAGATTCAGATAACATGAACATTTCATTTAGAAACAGCCTGTCCCAGCAGGGTCACTACTATTTCAATGTCATCGTGATTTGAAGGCTGCCTAGTGAATCACACACAATCAATCAATGCTCTGTATTTGGTTTTGTTTTCTTAATGGATCACACATCCCTATCACAAAAAAAAACACTACTACAACATGGACAAGAAGCACTCATGCTGTTTCCTCAAGCTGGAAAGTCCAGCAATGACTGGATGATTGCTAGATTACTGTCATACTCATGGAAGCTCATGCTGCATAACACAGTGGGAGATATGCAGGGTTAGGATGGCAAACAAACATCATGTGTCGAGTGGTCATGTCACACATTCCCCAGCCCTGCTAGATCCCTGCATGTTCTGCCATCAGCATGTCCTGTGGATGGGATGACGGCTGCTCCTCATGGCAGCAGGGCCACAATATGCAAGCAAGTGGCTGCCCTGCCGTTTCCTTTTGCCATTCTCCTTCTCCAGGTCTAGCAGGAAAGGCATGTCCTATGTCTTCATAGGCACTTTCTACCTCAAAAGGTCACTGCTGACCAGGAAGTGAAACCCTGTCCCACACTGATGTAGTACTGCTGTCCAAAATTCCCAGAGCAAGAAAGCTGAAGAAATCGGTCATGTCCAGAATTGGGTATGTGTATCCCTCACTGCCTGGGGCAGGGTGTTTGGACCAGCAATGGAAAACCTTTGCACACAGTAAAAAATTGTTAATGACCTTTACTGTTAAAAGGAATGCTTCCCATCAAGATTGCACTGAGATGATCTGGTTTTGCCTAAGTGTATCACCAATACATTCTATTCAGTTATATCTCTGATGGAGCTCCACATCACCAAATTTCTGATTCCTTGCAGGAGTTTGCAATTATGACCAATGCTCCCATTTAGCCTCTCTGTGATAAACAAAACTGAGTGCACACCCTAAATCTTTCACAGGGAGGCTTGTTTTCCAGTCTTTAAATTTCTCTTCTGATTATTTTTTGTTTTCTCCTGAATATCAACAACCAGTTTGAACACAATGCTCCTGTATTAACCATCCTACATAAAAAAACCAAAACCAAAACCAAAATAAAAAAACCAAAAACAAGACCAACAAAAAAAAGCCCACAAAAAACCAAACCCTAACCAAAACCAGAGCCAATAAAGCATGGAGGTGAGTTTTCATCTTTTGAATCTTATTTGAGAGTCAGCCAGCTTTGTTACTCAGCTGACTATTCCCCATAAGCCTCACTCAGCTCATTTTCAGAGCCACTGAAGTCTTCTACCCTGTAAGTAATGGCTTCTATTATTTGTTATAAGCTGAACTGCTATGTGGTATGGCTGGCTCCTTTCCCACAGATTCATAGAATATCAAGTTGAAAGGGACCTCAAGAATCATCTGGTCCAACTTTTCTAGGCAAAGCATGACTACAAGCATGTCTCAACACCCTGTCTCAGAAGTGTCCAACATAATATTTCCTTCCCCTCCAAACATGTTTACACCACATGAACATGGATTACTGTTCTCCTGGTTTGCTTCTCCAACAGCTGATTAAACTAGAAGAGTTTGGAGAGGCTTACAAGTTGCTTCTCCCATGAACCTAACTGCAGAGGCATCCTCATTCTCCAACAGAATGGAAAGCTGAATTGGTTTCCACTAGCTATGCTCCCACATGAGCTAAATTCAGATGCCCACAGAAGCTTTCTCACAAATAAAACCAAGCAGCTAAATAAACAACCAGGACATTTTTAAACTGAGGACAGACACATTGCTGTACTTCGGCAGCAAAGTGCTCCTTCTGAAGGCCCCATATACCAAGCGGACTTCTGCATTCCCAGATTCTTTAACCTAACTTCAAGCAGTCACGAATCTCTGTATTGGTGGGCCTTAGCTGCTGTGATCCCTTTCCTTTTGTTAGAAAATGAGAAGCCACAGTGTCGTGTCAAAGTGAAAGAAGCCATGTTTTAAATTAACCTGTGTAAAAAACCTAAGCCTGCTAATAAAGGGGATCCTTCCATGAATTTACCATACCTGCAAGAGCTGTTCCATAGGACAAACATACATTATTGACAGGAATTGTTATATTTACACTGCACCTTACAGTGAAAGGACATTCATATTGAATACTATTTTTAATATTATTTTTACTCATACCTTGTACATTTCAAAAAGAAGTTACCAGGATTAGCATTGGAAAAGAAAGCATATTGTACAGGCAGAATAGGCATAGTAATAAGAATGAAGTCAGGTGAGCAGGAGTCTAACACAAATAAGAGTAAATATATTACCTCCAACACACTACAGGAGCTAAGTGGCTTTTTTCCCCATTCTTTCCAGAGTTTAAATTCCTGGCAAACAACTTGCTACAGCTCAAGTTATTTTATTTGGAGAAATCTGAAAAGGTTAAGCCAACTAACACCATGAAACAAATGGATCAGAGGTATTTGAGCTCTGGAAAGTCAGAGTATTATATAAATTGTAAGTTCATACTGTGCCAGTTCTTGGTTTTTATTGCCTTAATCTAAAGGGTGAAGTAAAATTAAACTGTGTTAGATAAAAACAAAACAAAATAAAAAGGTATGAATAACATGACATGACATATATAAAAGTTTTCTCTCACTCTGCTCACATAGAACCTCATCAAGTAAATGTATTTTTCCTGAAAGCAGTTCAAAGAACAGAAGCTGCCATTTTTATCCTGTGTTTTTGCATCTCTACAGGCTTGCCATCTTCCACGCTTGATGTCTAAATGCCTTGTATTGTAAATACAAAACAGAAGTTTTGATTTTGAACCTGACAACCTGTTCAGGTTTTCTTGGCAGTCTCGATGGTTGCAGTTCTCTGCAATACAAGTACCTATTTAACACAAATGGCTTATGAACATAAACAACTGCATGCACTTTCAAAAGCAAATATTCCTGAATGTTGAATGCACTTTTCATGCATTAGCTTGAGGCACAGATCTCTGCCTTGCCTGTGAATGGGCCTGATAGGTATTCAAAGAGGATAGAAATGCTTACTACATAATATGTTCTCCTGTTCATCTATATCTTCATTCTATTAAAAAAAAATAATAATTGTAATTTTTCTGAAGTGTGGTGCTATATTCACCTTAAAATCACTAGTAGATAAAGAAAAATGTTTCAGAATTACCCACTAAAAACCAACTTTATGAAGACTTTCAAGGCCAGGTTGGACAGAGAAAACCTCCATGGTCTACTGTGACACCCCCATGGCAGGGTGGTTGGAACTAGATGATTAAGGTCCTTTCCAACCCTAACTATTTTATTATTCTATGACTTTGTCGTGGTCCAAAAATGAAAACTGAATACTAGCAAAATTTAAAACATACTAATAGTTATTCAGTGTGTGTGTGTGTATGCATGCATGTTTTGGCATATGATCTATTTGGAGTATTTTTAATCCTCATTTCAGGATTCTTTTGTTTCTTTTGATTGGTGGTGTTCTCACACAGATGACACTTCCTACTTGGGGGAAGAGCTGTTAGAAAGGCGACCACAATAGAAACCCTAAAAAATTATGGCTCCTTTGCTATCTGTCCAACCCTGCAAGCTGTTGGACTTTTACTGTTGTCATTGAGCTGACTTGGGAGAGATGATAAGCCTCTGGAAAAATCATGAACACCTGGAAATTGGGTTCAAGTGTGTCTAAGGGTTCAACAATTGTGCTTGACTCATACAGGCAATCTGCTTTTGCTCTTTGCTTTATTTTAAAGGTTGAAATGTGGCATTTCAAAAATATAATGTCAGATAAGTAATAAGTCTGAATGTTAAGGGTTTACTGATATCAGATTTCATCCAACGAAATAGGAAAGACATAATTTCTGCAGTAATTGCTAGAATAGGGCTTTTATTTTTGTAGGAAGGGTAGATTTTGTCAGGGTGGCTAGCAGCTCCTTTTCAGCAGATGGGTAGGAATACAAGAAGCTTCCTTGTGCTCAGTATCAGCAACTCCTCTTTGATTTGCATTTGAGGGAGTTTTTTCCATAGTGTATTCATTTGCTGGTGTTAATGTGTCCCTGCATAATCAGGTAAGAATGGAATAGAATTACTAATGATAAGAGGAGATAGAACAAGGGCATGCCAGTAGAGCAGCCTTTCCTTCACCCACCTAATCTGCACAGATCATCATTTCAACTACCTCAAGTAGGGTTTTTTGTTTTTTTGTTTTTCTCTCAAAACTAAGTTCAGAAAATTAAACGCTCTGGATTGTCTATGACAACTACTACATTCTGTGAAGCTGGAGTTAAAGAAAAAAGCTTTTTTGCTTGCAGCTAAGCAAACACATCACTTACCTTCTAAATCCAACCCAAGAGCCAATTAGTTAAAGCAGAGTAAAAAATATTCTTTGTGAAGCACAAAGGAAAAAAGAAAACAGAAGTATTTTGCTCCCAGCGCAACATATCCTTTATGTGTTCAAGTCAATAGTCATAATCACTTCAGAGAAAATGCAAGTGTCATAAACCATTAGGGTTGTAATGTGTGCCTCATGAGGCAGGCCTGCACAGTGAAGAAAGGAGGACTTCCAAACAGCTTTGTCAGCTGGTATTGGACCTGTGGGACTCAGGAAGGAGGTTGTGAGCAGCAATGTGTGGCTGCTGCACCAGACTTCTTGATGTTCAAGAGGTGAGGCTCTGAGGCTGTGCACTATAGGGGTTTGTGCTGCAACCAGGGACAATACTTCAGACTGCTTGGCAATGCACTTGTGGGCCCTTCTTCAACCCCCAATGAGGGGCACAATGACATGCAGAAGGCTGCCACATGAAGCTGTGGCATTTTAAAACATCACACTAACAAAAATGAATTTACCACTAGTAAATTCATCCCTTCTACTGTCTCTTGGACAAAGCAGCACTACAAACACCTTGGAGTTTTATGTTGTATTATTATTTCTAAGCTTCTAAAACTCACATAGATTATCCCTTTTACCTGAAATACTTTGTAACATAGATGAAGCTACTTTTGAGTCAGAGAGACAGATGTTACTGGCCAAGGTCCAGGAGGCCTAGCTTTAAGCTTGTGTGTGATGTAATTTCATTTCACTTCACTCAGCATCTATTTTGGTTTTGCCTGACAAATTCTTACTGAACTCAGTGAGCTTTAAATATGATAGCTAATAGAGGAGGGGATACTTCATGTTTATTAATTCTTTTTTTAACAAATTTCATAGTCATTTTAACATAAAATTATAAGCATATGTGGCATAATATATTGAAAGTGAATACAGAGCTATGAGTATCCATAAAGGTATATATGCAGTTTGAAAGAAATGAGATGAAATTAAAAGAAGGGGAAAGAAAGGGAAAGAACAGAAAGGAAGAAGAGAGGGGAGGGGAGGGGAGAAGCAAGGGAAAAGTTAACACAATAGTTCAATAGATCTGTTATGGTCTGTCAACTTTTTAAGTTGTTAAACACATATTATGTGGCAAACAGTTCCTGGAGCCTAAAGCTTTCCTGTGCATTTTGCTTTGGTCCCTTAACAATGTCCATATATACTTTCTGTTTGCGTTATCATCGGCTCAGCAGATATGCCAACTATGAAGTATTCTGATGAATTGGCATAAACTACATAGCCTTGCATTGGCCTCTGCAAATAATGACAAATGATGTGTTTAATTGGGAATTTAATGGGCAAAAGAGATGTTCCTGTGCTTTTCCAATGCACAATTACATTCTTCTGTTTTTATTTCCAGGTAACTCTACTGACTTTGAGGAAGGCACACTTTTGACAAAAAGAAAAAAATAAAAATGTATCAGTGTAGTAGGCCCAGGCTAACTTTACCTCAGTGCTGAAACCCAGTAGAATTTGTACCACCATAGAGCAAGCAGATCAAGCTGTAAAACAAGGCAAGTAACTACATTCTCTGCTGAAACAGACTTTACAAAGGCAGCACCAGATCCTTGAGATATATCTCAGCCACTGTCCCTGAAACTAAACTTTGTGACTGCTAACACTGCTGAAGAGCATTGAAGAATACTTGATCCTGTCATTGAAATCACAAGCATCTCCTTCAAGCAATACAGATCAAGAATAACCTTAAAGATTTCAACAGCCTAATCATTTCTGAAGAAAGCCTATGCTTGATGCTATCAAGTTCAGACTTTATTGTTCGTCTTCTAAACTATATTTTCTGAGTAGCATAACTGAGAAAAAAATATATACCCATCTAATCTGAATTGAGTTTTATACTTTGTCCATTGCTGTAATGCTTGAACACTTAGTACTACTGCTTTGAGAACTGTAGCGCTATCTCTCTACATTCAGGATAATCGTATTCCTTGTTTAGATAGGACTATGCTTCAGTTATCACTCTTAGAATTCAGATTCTATAAAAAAATCTAGCTTTGATTACTTCCAAAGTCACCTTATAATTAGCAAACTTACAGAGAAGGTGCAATATGCAAGACAGATGAAGGTATTGAGATCCAAGACAGCAGCAGAACACAAAGCAAAAAGGCTCCTTCTGTGGAAACTGAAACACATCTCAGGCATTGTTCAAAGCAGAAGTGCCAAGCCAAGTATATCTAGCACCTGAGGTAGGTACTCATGCAGGAAGAACAATCCAAGAAGGATGCTTATTCTGTCTAAATGAGAGAGATTCAAGCTAACCTGCTGCACACAGATTCTACCTTTCCATTGGTTTTTATTGACAACATTTCACCCCACAGGAAAAAATAAAAATGGCATGATCTGAATGTGCCCACTCTATGATGGCAGTGATTAATTGCTGGCTCTTTATACCCTCACTAAGTTTACTTATGGTAGGCAGCTGGTAAAGTGAAAATAACTACATGCCTCTGATGTTTAAATATAATTTTGTTCTCCCTGTCCTGAAGATTCTTTTAAAGCACAACTCAGCACCCACTGAATCACTGAACTTATAAGAATCATGGGACCCCACAAAATTTTCCAGAAATAGGTGTGTTGTGGTTTAAAACCCCACCTCAGTCTCCCACAGTACCACACACCCCTTTTCCTCCCCCACCTCCCCACTCCCGGAGGGTTGGGGAGGAGAACCTGAGGAATACAACTCCCACGGATTGAGAGAAAAACCAATCCAGCAATTAAGGTATAACACAAATCTCTACTGCTACCACTAATAAATCAATGATAGAGGAAATAAACAAGGAGAGAGAATACGATACCACCCGCCTAAACGAGCCCAACCCGGAAGAGAGCTAACTCCCCCCCTTCCGGCCAACTTCCAGTTACCTCCCCGAGCATGACGTGCTGTGGTATGGAATAACTCCCCGACTAGCCCAGACCAGGCGCCCTATCTCTCCCTCCTCCCAGCCTCCCCTCCTCCCTGGCAGAGCATGAGCTCAGAAAAGGCCTTGGACAAAACCAAACATTTGAGCAGTAACTCAAAACGTACGTGCCACCAGCAACCGCTCCCAGCACGAAAGTCAAAACACAGCACTGCACCAGCTACCAAGAAGGAGAAAAAATGACTGCTACTGCTGAACCCATGACATTATCCACCCCTTATTCCATACCATTCACGTCATGCTCAGATCCCACATTTTCAATATACCATCATATAGATATATGTATATATACATCTGCATACACCCAGACAGAGAGAAAGAAATAATTTCTTAATACAGGGACGAATCCCTATAATGCTATTGAGTCCATTTGGTCCATGATGTTAGGTTTGTAATAGTCTTTTTAGCAGGAGAGTCTGTGTGCAGTACTGGATTGTTGCCTGCTGATGTTGATCATTCCTTTACTGCAGAATTCATCTGGTTCTATCAAAGTTCATTCTCTGTTGGGATGATGGTTAGAGGGAAGTCAGGGCCAGTCGCTGGTGACCTGAAGACATCTAGTTGATGGACTATAAAAAAAAAATATTACACAGCAAGCAACAACATACAATTAAGTTCATTGGCTGTTTTCCCCTAAAATCAAATCCCCTTGAGGTATACATCAGATTTCCCCATCTTCCCGCATTACCCACCAAGTATATCCGGGTCCTTGAGCAAAAGCAATCCCACGAGTGGGTTTGCCTTGACCTGAAACAGGAATAACCCAGACTGTCTTCCCTAGCAAATTCTTTACATGCACTACAGGAACCTTGTCCCCCTCTACAATATGTAAAAGTTCTGACTGGGCTGGGTCAGCCCTGTTGGCAGATCCTCTGGTGTTGACCAGCCAGGTGTCTTTTGGTAAATGTGTATCCCAATGCTTGAAAGTTCCCCCACCCATTGCTCTCAGTGTAGTTTTTAACAGCCCATTGTACCGTTCAATTTTCCCAGAGGCTGGTGCATGGTAAGGGATGTGATATACCCGCTCAATGCCGTGTTCTTTGGCCCAAGTGCCTATAAGGTTGTTCCGGAAATGACTCAATTCTCTCTGGGGTGCCATGTTGCCACAAAATCTGGTTCTCAAGGCCCAGGATAGTGTTCCGGGCAGTGGCGTGGGGCACAGCATATGTTTCCAGCCATCCTGTGGTTGTTTCCACCATGGTAAGCACATGGCGCTTGCCTTGGCGGGTTGGTGGGAGTGTGATATAGTCAATTTGCCAGGCCTCCCCATATTTATACTTCAGCCATCGTCCTCCATACCAAAGAGGCTTTAACTGTTTAGCTTGTTTAATTGCAGCACATGTCTCACACTCATGAATAACCTGGGCGATAGTGTCCATTGTTAAGTCCACCCCTCGATCACGAGCCCATTTGTACGTTGCCTCTCTGCCCTGATGGCCTGAAGTGTCATGGGCCCACCGGGCCAAAAATAATTTCCCCTTATCTTGCCAATCTAAGTCCATCTGAGCTACTTCAATCTTAGCAGCTTTGTCCACTTGTTGGTTATTGTGGTGTTCCTCAGTGGCCCAACTCTTAGGTATGTGGGCATCTACATGGCGTACCCTCACCACCAGCTTCTGCACCTGGGCAGCGATATCTTGCCATAATGCAGCAACCCAGATGGGTTTACCTCTGCATTGCCAGTTGCTCTGCTTCCATTGCTGCAACCACCCCCAGAGGGCATTTGCCACCATCCATGAGTCAGTATAAAGGTAGAGGACTGGCCACCTTTCTCACTCAGCAATGTCCAGGGCCAGCTGGATGGCTTTCACCTCGGCAAACTGACTCGATTTACCCTCTCCTTCAGCAGTTTCAGCAACTTGTCGCTGAGGACTCCATACAGCTGCCTTCCATCTCCGATGCTTTCCCACAATACGGCAGGACCCATCAGTGAACAAGGCATACTGCTTTTCACTTTCTGACAATTTATTATATGGTGGTGCCTCTTCGGCACGCATCACCTCCTTCTCTGTTGACATTCCAAAATCTTTGCCATCTGGCCAGTCCACGATGACTTCCAGAATGCCTGGATGACTGGGATTTCCTATCCAAGCTCATTGTGTAATTAGTGCAGCCCATTTACTCCAAGTAGCATCAGTTGCATGATGTGTAGAGGAGACCCTGCCTTTGAACATCCAGCCCAGCACCGGCAACTGGGGTGCCAAGAGGAGCTGTGCATCAGTGCCAATCACTTCCGAAGCAGCTCAAACCCCTTCATAGGCTGCCAATATCTCTTTCTCCGTTGGGGTATAGCTGGCCTCAGATCCTCTGTATCCCCGACTCCAAAAACCAAGGGGTTGACCTCGAGTCTCCCCTGGAGTTTTCTGCCAGAGGCTCCAGGTAGGACCATTCTCCCCAGCTGCGGTGTACAGTACATTTTTCACATCTCGCCTGGTCCGGACTGGTCCAAGGGCCACTGCATGAACTATCTCGCGTTTAATTTGCTCGAAGGCTTGTTGTTGCTCAGGACCCCATTTGAAATCATTCTTTTTCCGGGTCACATGATAGAGAGGGCTTACGCTTGAACTCTAATTTGGAATGTGCATTCTCCAGAACCCCACAGCACCCAAGAAAGCTTGTGTTTCTTTCTTATCAGTTGGTGGAGACATTGCTGTTATCTTGTTGATCACTTCTGTAGGGATCTGTCTACGTCCATCTTGCCATTTTATTCCCAGAAATTGAATATCCCGTGCAGGTCCCTTGACTTTACTCCGTTTTATGGCAAAACCAGCTTTCAGCAGGATTTGGATTATTTCCCTCCCTCTCTCAAAAACTTCTTCAGCTGTATCACCCCACACGATAATGTCATCAATGTACTGCAAGTGTAGTGGAGCTTGCCCCTGTTCCAGTGCAGTCTGGATCAGTCCATGGCAGATGGTGGGGCTGTGTTTCCACCCCTGGGGCAGTCGGTTCCAAGTGAACTGGACACCCCTCAAAGTAAAAGCAAACTTTGGCCTGCACTCTGCTGACAAAGGAATTGAGAAAAATGCATTGGCAATATCAATCGTGGCATAACACTTGGCTGCCTTTGACTCCAGTTCATACTGAAGTTCTAGCATGTCTGGCACGGCAGCACTCAATGGTGGTGTGACTTCATTCAGGCCACCATAGTCTACCGTTAGTCTCCACCCTCTATTAGACTTTCGCACTGGGCATATGGGGCTATTAAAGGATGAGCGGGTCCTACTGATCACTCTTTGACTCTCCAGTCTACGGATCAGATTATGGATGGGAATCAGGGAGTCTCAATTGGTGCGATATTGCCGCCAGTGCACTGTTGTGGTCACAATTGGCACTTGTTCTTCGAATTTCAGCAACCCCACAACAGAAGGATCCTCTGAGAGACCAGGCAAGGTGGATAGCTGCTCAATTTCCTCAGTCTCCAAAGCAGCAATACCAAAAGCCCACCGGTACCCTTTTGGGTCTTTGAAGTACCCTCTCCTGAGGTAGTCTATGCCGAGGATGCATGGAGCCTCTGGACCAGTCACAATGGGATGCTTTTACCATTTCCTGCCAGTCAGGCTAATTTCAGCCTCTAGTACAGTCAACTCTTGGGATCCTCCTGTCACTCCAGAAATATAGATGGGTTCCACCCCTTGACAGTTCGATGGCATCAGGGTACACTGTGCACCGGTGTCAACTAGAGCCTTATACTTCTGTGGGACTGATGTGCCAGGCCATTTGATCCACAGAGTCCAGTAAATACGATTGTCCCCTACCTCCACCTGGCTGGAGGCAGGGTCCCTCTAATAGTCATCGTCATCACAATCTTGGAAACCTAAGTCATGCTGAAAGGGATTATTCTTCTTTATCACAGGAGCTGGAGTAAAATCAGCTCTTCCGCTCCATCTGGGAACCTGTTCACCAGAGACTGAAGCTGCAGCTCTCATGGGACGATCAGTCTTGGCCCTTGCTCCTCTCTTCAATTCACCCACACGTTCCTCCAAGGCTGAAGTAGGTTTTCCATCCCACTTCGTCATGTCTTCTCTGTGATCCCGCAGGTAAAACCATAGGGTGGCCCGTGGTGTGTATCTCATATATTTTCTCTCTCGAACAATAGGACGTCTTTTGTTAATAGCTGAAACGCGTGTTGGTACACTTGAGGAGCTGGATAAATCAGACAGATCGTCCCTCAACTGTATGAGATCCTGTTTGAGATCCTGAGACAGTTTTTCCACAGCTGAGATGATGGAAGGGGTAAGATTGTCTTCAAATTCTCAGAGTTTATGAACCATTTCATCCACTATTAGTGGTACTATGTCATTCCAGGTTACCGTTGCCAATGGATGGGCATATGACAATGGTGAATTCCATGTAAGTTTTCGCCACATGGGTCGTGTGCATTCAACTTCATCTGGGTCTATGGGTACATCCCCATTATTCAGCTTGATGTGATAGATCATCTCTGTGATAGATAGCTGATTCCCTCAGGGACTGGATGCTTTCGTCTAAAGTAGTCCACTTGGCCGAACGACTCATAACATCATCCTTGTATGGAAACCTTTCTTTCACAGCTGCCAAAAGCCGCCTCCAAAGACCGAGGGACTTTTTCTCTCTTCCAATTGCTTTGTCAATTCCCCCTTCTCTAGCAAGTGATCCCAGCTGCTTGGCTTCTGTACCTGCTAGTTCATGACCATCGGCCCCATTATCCCAACATCGGAGCAACCAGGTGATGATGTGCTCCCCTGGTTGACGGGTGAAATCTTTTCATATATTCCGCAGCTCAGTTGAGGTCCAAGATCGAGAAGTCACTTCTTCTTCTTCTTTGTCATGTGATGATGACCCCTGATCAGATACTGGGCCAGGTAGTGGATGCATAGTTTCTTCATCCTGCCTCCTCTTTCTTGCCTCTCTTTTGGTTTTTCTCTGTGTATAGGAGCAACCGATATTGGTACGAATTGGTCCTCTGGTTCAGATGCAGTGATTATCACTGTAGTTTGAGTAGCAACTGTACTTGTTGCTGGGGTAGCTGCACTGTCTGTCACAGTCGAGGTTTGAATAGCTGCTGTACTTATTGCTGGGGTAGCTGCACTGTCGCAGCTGAAGTTTGGGTAGCAACTGTATTTGTCACTGGGGATGGTGTAGCTGCTGTACTTGGAGTTGCAACAGCTGTGCTGACTTCTTTGTTGCTCTCAGATCCAGGGACATTTTTTTCCTTTTGAAGGTGTTGGATAATGTCAAACAAGGCCCTATAGGCATGGGCCAAGCCCAGAACATTGCCGTAATTTGTCCATCTCTGGTATGGCCAGAATGACAACACACCTCATTTAGGTGTTTTACTAATTATTCCGGATTTTTCACTTGTTTGGAAGTAAAATTCCAAAGTACTGGAGGGGCCCACTGACCTAGACACTTGCCCATACTATCCCACACACCCTGCCACTCATGGCTGTCCAGCCTCTGGGAAAATCTCTTGGTCCTCCTATGTCGTCGTTTAACCCCAATAAAGGACCAGACCTGACTCCGCTTAGCTCTTGAAATCAGATGGAATAACTGTGGGCAAAACGCACTCTGTATGCGTGCTACTATGGTGATCCCCATCACAATCAGCATAGAAGTCTCAACAGTATTAAAAGGCAATTCAAAAACTTCAAAACTCTCAAATGATGTTGTAGACCATCTGGAGAGAACACTGGGAGGATAGAAGAGTGTCTCCTTCACAGGTTGACCACCCGAGAAGGAGAAAAAAGATGTGAAATTGCTAAGCACTTCTACTATATACCTCCCAAAGTATAAAGTTGGTGACCACACTGGGAACATAAACCAGATCAGTTTCATGATGAATGCTTCTATTGTATTACAAGTCATTAACATAAAGAACAATGAGATAAGAAACTTAGCCCAAATCCCATGATTGATAAACACAAACACAGCTAATATATACTGAAAATAATTGGTAAGAACCTGAAACTGTGAGATCAAGAGAAACAACTGTGAGAGCCAATAAATTAGCATTGTGACAAATGACTATAAATCCTGTCAGATCTGTTGTTACCTCAACCCCTCGTGCCCCACATTGGACGCCAAAAAGAACTGTCGTGGTTTAAAACCCCACCTCAGTCTCCCGCAGTACCACACACCCCTTTTCCTCCCCCACCTCCCCACTCCCGGAGGGTTGGGGAGGAGAACCTGAGGAATACAACTCCCACGGATTGAGAGAAAAACCAATCCAGCAATTAAGGTATAACACAAATCTCTACTGCTACCACTAATAAATCAATGATAGAGGAAATAAACAAGGAGAGAGAATACGATACCACCCGCCTAAACGAGCCCAACCCGGAAGAGAGCTAACTCCCCCCCCTTCCGGCCAACTTCCAGTTACCTCCCCGAGCATGACGTGCTGTGGTATAGAATAACTCCCCGACTAGCCCAGACCAGGCGCCCTATCTCTCCCTCCTCCCAGCCTCCCCTCCTCCCTGGCAGAGCATGAGCTCAGAAAAGGCCTTGGACAAAACCAAACATTTGAGCAGTAACTCAAAACGTACGTGCCACCAGCAACCGCTCCCAGCACGAAAGTCAAAACACAGCACTGCACCAGCTACCAAGAAGGAGAAAAAATGACTGCTACTGCTGAACCCATGACAAGGTGTAACTAGCTTTCTTACTTCAATTTTCCCTAAGCCCCTTAAAGGATTAGTGTTGCCCTTCAGGTACCCAGACAATGTCTGGGAATGTCTGTGATCTTTCAAATATAAAATTCTAGCTCCACTGTATCTGTATGAAAGACAATTCTGTATTTTTCCCTAAGCTACAGAAAATGTCAAAATGTGTAAGGCGCAATGATGGTCAGAATTACAGCCCTTACTGCATTATTTATAGACATTAAAATATGTCACAGCATTTCTGCTAGATAAAGAAGCCCAAGAAGCTTGCATTTTTAAAGGTCTTCAAGTGGATATTTACATAATAATGACTGTAAAGCAGTAGGTGTGTTTTGCTAGGCAAACCTCTGTATGCACTCATTTCTGCTACTGGCAAAAGCTCTTATAAAATGTTAGAGAAATGCCTACAAAGTTGTTGCCACCTAGGCAGAAAAAAAAAAAAAAAAAAAACAAACAAACCCAAACCCAAAAAATCTGCATTTTAAGAAGCATTTATTCATTTACATAACTAGACTCTAAGTTGTGAGTGGTTGTGCCATGGTGCATGCTTCCATTGTTCCCAAAACTGCTGTGAAGGTTTATTAAATTGGCCCTTTCCAATGTTCAGTACTGGTCAAACCTTACTTTCTTAAGTTGTATTTTTATATACTTATAAATGTTATATAAATTTTATATAAATATATTTTATGTATGTAAAATATTAAGTAATATTTTTTAAAATAAAAGTGGAACAATAAATTTTCTTAGGATCTATCTTTCTAAGATCTTCCCTAAACTGCAGCAACAATGTGTAGGCAATATTCAAGACACACAGACTTACAGTTACATGTTTTAATTCAGCAACAAAGATGAATATCCATTCCTGACTGTTGGTAAGCCACCAGAGGATTTCTAAAAAATGTTCACAGACAATAACTTGTGTGTTGAAAACTCACACCCTTGGGGTTGCAGAGCAGCTTTTTGGAGAGTGTGTACTAGGTCCAACATGTCTGGTGTTAAGCATTCTGCAGGGGCTGTTGGAGCCTCTATGAATGGAAACCTGCAGCTCCAGGTGTTCCTGCTCTGAGACAATCTTGTGAACTCTAGCAGTAAGTGTGAGAAGCACTCAGAAACAGATTCATTATCCTTGTTGCTTGTTTTGGTCAGTTCCTACTGAGTTGTAAAAAACAACCAAAGCAATTACCTTCGTGCTTTTGAAATGTATGTGGTGATGACAGACATACATAAATTCTGACAACAAAGTTGTCTCCTTTTTTCTGCTTTATTGCTTGTTGGTGACCTACTGGTTTGACGGGTAACAGAGAAGACAGTGCAGAAGAGGGAGATTATGTTAGTAAACAGGCATTCAAATATTTGTTGTTTTTTTTTTTTTTCTGCAGGTTTTTGTCAAACAACTGCAAATCAAAATTACCTTATTTGATTACAATGTCTTATATACCATTTTGCATAATTAGTCCTGTTGTATTCCTTAGCAGCATGGAGTACTGTCAATTACTATTTGTAGGTTTTGAGATGTATATATTTGTTGTATCTTTACTGAAAGGCTTGAAAATAAAAGCATTTTAATTTAACTTGTTAGCATTATGTAAATAGCAACGTAACTAGTCTTGATTTGCTGCCACTACCTTGGAAATATTTAAATATTATTATTACTTAGCTCAACATTCCAATTTTATCTCTGAAATTAACGCTTTTATGTTCAATTTATGCTTGTCAACAAATAATGATAATAGATGTGCGCTGGTTCATAATCCAGAGGTACTAGGTTACAATGTGTTACCATGGAAACTGTGGTTTTATTGCATTTTCTCAACTTGATTTAAGACATTTGACAATCATAGCAACTGTTTGCCTGTCTTTCCATATCATAAAAAATTCAAAACCACAAACAACCAATATGGGACACTCACACAGTTCTTGGACCTCACTATAAAAATAATAAAGAAATGACAACCTTATATTTAATAGGGACCTTTTGCGAATAGTTTATCTCACAGAATGTCTAGGAGTGTTGGAAAATTCAATCAGTGGTTAGTCATCGAATGGACCGGTCTTGCCTGTGGTTCATTTTGTTTATTGCATCATATATCTTTTATGATCACTGGAACTTTAGCCTGAAACAGCATTTTCGTTAACAAGAGCCATGTTTCCTCTAACATTGTTTATTGCATCTGAAACATTACTCTTTGAAACCACAGTACATTTTCAATTGAGCAAAGGTCTGTAACAGAACACAGCATGTCTGTGTTTATTCAGGATCCCAAGTAAAAAATATCCTGGTTCATGTAACATTAATCACTTTGCCAGTGCTCAGTTGAGGTCATTGCCACATTCCTAGCAGTATTAAGCCAAGTCAATATTAATCACGTACATTAAACCCTGCAAGGAAAGCACGTGAAGCGGATCTGAAATTAGACATTTGGTGAAGGACTAAGAGACCACTGTAACAAAATATGTTAGCAATGCTGCAGCAAGCTTTCAGAATAAAATTACATATTCCCTACTATGTTGTTGTCAGCTTATCTATATTTAAGGCTTTGTTCCTGTCTCCTTCATTTAATCCATTCTTTAGAAGTTTTAAAATAACCACTAAAATGCTTGCTAGATTTTTCCCTTTTTTTTTAACATATCCGTGTATTTTAAAAATGTGTTAATGCATTCTTACATAACTCAGATTAGGCTTCTGGGATTTTTAGAAATCCAGGTAATAAAATCCTTTTAATACAGAAAAGTTATTAATTAAAATGTATTTAAAACAGTTTTCCTTTCACAATCTCTCTTGTTTCTGTATGTGCACATACTTTAATGCTTCATATTTCAGGCTGAGGCACCCCTGCCCATGGTAGGGAGATTGGAACTGGATGATTTTAAGGTCCTTTCCAACCCTAACTATTCTGTGAGTCTATGATGTTGCTGCAAGTGTAAAAGATGCATTTTACACTATATGTTCTACACAGCAGACTCTAAAAATTTGTTTGTCCATTCTTGTACAGTTCCATTAAATATGTCTGGTTCTATTCTGCTACGGAGTCATAACAGGATAACTAAAGAACAAATAATTCCTGCTGAAAACCCCAAGGAGAAAAACCTATGGTGACATAAGGATTACTGTCAATTAACTCTGCCTCAAGAATATATTGACATGTCAAAAACACTAGATTCATGTTTTAAAAAAATTAGGAAAACAAGCTATTCAGAGACAGGAATGGAAAGTAAGCTGCTGAAATATAAAATGAAAGAAGGCAGATGAACATTATTTTTCCATTCTGTAATGGCCTAGCAATGACCACTAAGATCAGATGCTCTGGCTTTCACTGATAAAAGAAAGGGTTTTTATACAGCAAACATTTAAAATCTGGGCTTGCCCTAATTTTATCTGTATAAAGTGCAGACTTATACAGCTGTACATAGTCACAGAAGTGAGAAAAATATGCTCTCACGCAGTTTTGGAGCACAAAAAAAAGCTCCTACCTGGAGCTGGATGGACTGAGCATTGAAGACAAACTTTCTCTCCTTGGAAACTCCAGTACTTTCTACCTGACTTCTATGATGTGCGGGAGGGATATCACCTCCTCAGGGTCCTTGACAAGAAAGGCTGTTTTCTATAGAAAAGGGAAGTAGTATCTCATCTTCGTGAAGACCCTCATCTTAAAAAGGACACCTAGCACCAAACCGTACAAGCTTTCACAGAATTGTGACATTTCTGAAATGCTACAGACACTATTAAGTTTTTTTTTATCTCCTTCCTTATAAGCTTTCCCTCAGCAAGAGTGGGCTTTTTATAGCAGACCTGAGCAGAAAGCAGTGAGGAGGTCTAACGCTTCCCTGCACTTAGAAAAGAATGTTCCTCTTGGGTATCATCAGAGGCACTGGTCACAGGTGATGGCAGTAGATTTTTCTAGTAGCAATGAAAATTAGGAGAAACATCTGTTTCATGTGTGTTTGCCACAACTATGCCAAACTGAAGTCTGGAAACATTATCTGTTTAGACCTGAACAGCATTTACTCTTGATATTCCTCTATAGAATTAGCCTTTTTCCAGTGGCTATACTGGAGGTTTCTCTAAAAAGTTCCCCTTTGCTGCAGAGACTTGTAATAACAACAACAACATACAACAAAAAGTGCTGCCTTCCTGGGACATACTATAGGTGTGGCTTTTGTTTGGATATAGGTCTCATACTTGCTGTAGGACTTGGGAATGAATTCTGTGGCCTATGATATTTCAGTAGTATGTAGAATACATATTTTGTGCACCTCCTAAAATACTTATTGTATGGTTTTCTATGATGGCAGAGATTTGGCCTTCTTCCCAATCCTCTGCCCTGGCGTGTCCTCTTACAAAATGGTTAGGAGTTAATGATTTCAACTGTGCTCCTAGTTCTGCCACAGACTTCATGTGTGACACTTGCACTTGTCTATACTACCTGTGTATTTAGCAATTTATTCACTAAACAATATTTGGGCTTCTGTCACATACTCTGAAGGGGTATTTATGAACATCTGTTTGAGAAATAAACCACACTTCCTTGGGATTTTTTTCAGCTATTTGTGGGCTTGTGGTGTAAGACAGAAAATTTAAAAAAAAAATGGGAGAAGGGTTTTTTCTGTCTTTGGGAATACTTGCTCACAAAAACTTAATTAATGCAAGTTTAGTCAACTACCACGGCCTTTAAGGCTTGGAGTATATTAAGCTGCATTTATAACACTGCCCCTGGAAATCAAGGCTTACCTCTGGCTTTATCTGAGACTAAATCACAGTACCTGCAATTTAGTACCTGTCCTATTTGCTTTAGGTGATGCCATAGTATTATGCTGGGTTGGTAGTATTACTACAGTTAGTTAAGTTCCACCACCATAACAACCTTTTTTTTTTTTTAATTTTTTTATTGATTAATTGGATGACTGATATGAGATTACAGATCTAGAATTAATAGTGAGTTTATGCCAGTCCCAGAAGTAGAAGTACTTCTCAGAGATATTTCTTCATGCTCAACTTCAGAGCTGAAGAGACAAAGTGGATGTGTCAAGGAAATTCACTAAAAAGTTCTGGTTTTGTTAAATTCACAGAGAAGGATAAGACTGTTGAATCCTCTGTGAAAAAAATACAAATCTGTGGCTCCATGTGTGCTAGTGTATGCATCCCACACTGATGCACTGAAGCTGAATGGTGATACAGCACAAAGTAGTCCACATAGGCAAGTCTCACACAGACATGTGATGATTCAACAAGAAAGAAGCCTGCCTGGAAGCAAGGAAGGAGTCAGTGAGCAACCTGGCAAGAGATTAGATGACTTTGTGTCAGGTTCCTCATATCTGAAAGAAGTTATATGGAGATTTACTTAGGTTTTCTAAAATCAGTCAATGAATTTAACTCAACACAAAAATACATAGAGCAAGACAAGAAACAGTAATTTGTGTACTTATTTCCTTACTCCTGATTTCTTACCATTTTGGAACATTCTTCTGTAGCCAATGGCCTAGTCCAGAATATTCTGTGTGACTCTTCCAAACCATTTGTCTTCCCAACCATTTACTGCCTTCAGCTCAGCTCATCATCTGTTACACATATTGATCTAACAGCCAAACCTTTCTACTCTCCTATGAAAACAAGTTATTTCTTCTCTTCCTTTGCCTAGGATTTCCCATGCATCTCTGTAAGTCCCTGTTCCAACACCCTGATTTCTTTCCTTTTTTTTTTTTCTTTCCCTTCAGTGAGGAAGTAACTGTAAAGTTGTGAATTTATAGCACAGTCATTCTTCTGAACTAAATCCTCCACACTGTGGATGCTCTGAGAACAGAGGCAGGTCATTTCTTTTTACTGCAGCCATGCCAAATGAAATGGTTCCTAGCCATAGGTACCAAAAAGTTTTTTATCTGTCCTTATGGTACAGTTAGATGAAATGGCATAACCCAGTTTAATGGTTCACTGCAATTTAAAGGGGTGGTCCTGCCTGTTCAGCCGTCAACTTCCTCTTCCTTGCTCCCACCTAACCTGCATGCTGCCAGAGACTCCCTTAGAGGTGACAAACCGCTCTTCTGACTGCAGAGTGAGCTGATTCAGCTCACTGAGCCAGCAGCAAACTAACCCCAAAAACAGACAACAGGTTTTTGTTGGCTTAACAAACTCCACTGATTCACTTAGGGGTCAAATGAGTGCCAGAACTGTGCAATGGAGAGGATGAGACCACACAGCTTGAAGAAGGCTGGAGAAAAAGTGGGAAAACAGGGCCTGAAGAATAGGACTGCCCCTTTTGGCAGCAGCAAGCTGTTAGAGCAGCTCAAGTGTCTGGCTGAGCTGCACCCTCACCCTGCACAAAGGATACCCGCGTGAGAAAGTGTGCAGCAGTTAGTGTGCTGTAAAGTCACACCCCTGCATACTTCGCAGTAACTTCACTAGATCCATAGAAGTCTTTTGTTCTGTGTTTGTTCTCTAAATTCCCTCCCTCCAGGCAGGTAAGGGAAGTAGCTTCAGCTAATCTCCTTAGCATACCTATTGTCTAGCTGAAGTACAGTTATTATGTCCAACAAGCCTCCATTGTAACCCGTCTGGGAGAGAGAAGACACAATCCATGTGGGTTGGATACCCATTTGCTGGGACATTCCGAAGTACTGCAAGCCTGCCACATCAACCGGGACTCCTAAACCTTTCCCATTCACCCCAGTCGCTGCATTATGTCAGGCTTCAAATTACTAGACATTGATTAGGTGGCAGAAAGGTTTGCCAGCAAACTTCTTTTGGCTGAATGCACATACATTGCACAGCAGAACATGTCGGGCCCCTTATCTAATTAATTCTGTAATTAACAGACATTGCCCAGTTTTGGAAAGATCAGCTTTTTTGTGAGCAGAAGCACGGCGAGTGACTGGGACAGAACATGTGGGTTTGAATTAAACTTTCAGTGATCAGTTTTGACCTTATTCCCTCTAGTAATTAGCAAGAATATTCTACTAGAATCAATGGCTTAACAACAATAGAGGCAGCTCCAGGATATGACTATAGGCTGTAAACAGCCACTGTAGATGAAGTATTTTCTAAGTCTACTGTGACTTGTTTATCACTGTATTCCCCTGTCTCTTCCAAGAAATCACTAAACTTCACCTCTTCCAGTAAGGCCCCTCTAACTCACTTCTGCCTAACTGTGTTGACTACTTACAGTGCAGAAAATACAGTCTTCCTAATTTGTCTCATTTTGGCTGGAATAGTCTAGGGAGTGCTCAAGTCAGGAAGAATACGATGTCCTGTCCCGAGGCAGATGATGGGCAGTGCCTCTTCCACTGGCAGAGTAAATATCTATCTCTACCACTTCAGCCTCCCAGGGAGACCTCCTGTAATGTCATCGGAGTAAGAAACTTTTAGGGACTGATTACATATATATTGGATAAGCTATTAAAACATCACTTCATTTTAATGATTTGGATCTGTAAGAGGATTTAAATTAGTAATGGCTTGTCAAACTTTACAGTTGAAGTTACTAAGAAAGAACTCTGAATGATTAAGAAAAATCATATACGTATGTACGTACATACACTCACAGATGCACATACTCACATTACTGCAGGAAGAGCTGAAATCAGCTTGAGGTTTTTTTGTCTCTCATAAAATAAATGACTCACACATGTCATCCATCTTGAAAGTTTCCAAGAGAGCTGATTGCCAGCAATTATATTTTATGGTGCATTCTTTCACTCTATATTTGGTTTTGTTCATATGGAGTGCTCAGTGCAATACAAAGGCTCGCAGAGGGTTGGAATTCCTAGATCCCTTCTGAAAACTTGTTATTAACAGAGGCTGCTTAAAAGTACTTTCCATAGCTGCTGGCTGCTCCTGAAATGCATAACAACAAGATTTTGGGGGGAAGGGGAGAACACCATAAAGGAGAAATAAACCCAAACAAAAAAAAACTATAAACAGAAGATAACACTAATTTTCCTCATTCTTAGTAGGAGGTATAACGTCTTTATAAAGTAATAATTACAGAAAAAAAAACCCACCACAATTATTGGTGCCTTATCTGGACCTTGCAGCTGTACTCCACCCTTTTGCATTAGTAGCATGTGTTTTAAAGTTATGAAAAACCATGAAAATTGCATCTTAAAAGGAGTTTTTGTCTTTTTCCTAGGATTTGATAGAAACAGAAAGCTACATTTTGTGTATATATAATTAGGCAGTAAAATAGGCTTTGAAGGCAGATTTCTGTTTAGTATGTGAGTCACATGCACAACAGTCTTTCATTCAACAATCGAAGACTGATCTTTTTAATGCCTCAAGTCGCTCAACATGTTTTCTGAATGCTACATCTTGGAGGGGAAAAAAAAAGAGGAAGAAAAAAAAAAGAGAAGGAAAAAAATCGCAACTTATCAGCTTTTAAGCCGTATTTCTCTCTTTCTGTTTTTCATTTCTCCAAATAAAAAACAATCTGAAAAGCCAATCTAGTTAGTCTGTGGTGATTTAACCTTATGACAAACTGATTTTTACCGCCTTTCTTTCCAGATTGTTGTCCAGGGCAGCACTGAATGCTGCACCAGCTCTAGGCATATCTAATCCCTCTCATAAAAGGCCATTGTGGTAGTAAAACTGAGACCAATGGCTTTTTCATTCTCCACCTCTCAGCTCTCCAAAGTAATGGCAATGGGGTGTCCTCTTCATGTTTTTCTTTTCAGATGCATAGTTTCTCCTTTTAATAAGGTTAAAATGAAGAGAAATAAAGGAACACAATCACATTTTACTCAAAGCTCTTCCTATAAATACCTTCTGGAGAACTAAATTTAGGAACAATTATCTGCAATCTGAGTTGTTCTGACACTGTGTGTGAATACAGAACTGTACCCTTGGAAGTTTCTAATCATTCTGAACTATGTGAACATGATAAAATGTTGGTAGATAATACTTAGGGCTTCATATTTTCTGCTTACGGCCACACTAGCATTCTTCCTCACCACGAAGGATGTGGAAGAAAGGATGTGGTAAGGTTAGTGCTTAACACTGGCACAGTTCTCACATAGTTCTCACACTTGCAAAATAATCACGTGGAAGTAATTGTCCGCTTTGTGCACTTGCAATGCATTCCTGTCAACAATATTTTCCCCAAAAAGAAAAATTATAACCCTGTATTTTTACAAAAAGCAAATAAGAAAAGTAGTGAGCAGTCTCCTGAAAAAGTGCTTTTTTTTTTTTTTTTGGTCAAAAAGCCTTGACCTCGGTGCTAGCTGTTTTAATTAATAATATACTAACAGATTATATTTCAGAACTGGTTAACCCTTTTGAACAGCAGGACAAGAGAAAGTTGGTCTGCATTTGATTGCAAATTTTTATTTGACCTCAAAGAATGCTTCTAACCAGCAAAATAGTGTTAGACAAAAACATTTACAGATAGAAATAGTTGATTCAAATTCATTTCTCCAAATAAAAATCACTGCATTTTAATACTTCTTATCAATCTCAGTGTATTTACAGATACTTTTTAATACCATTATTAAAACTAAAAATCAGCAACACTGTTTAAAAGCTGTAAAACCTTTATTTAGGCAAAATTTTAACACAAGTGTTTTGATTCTGAGGATATTCGTGCATTTATAAAAGCAGAGAATTGAGAAGCAAAATATTAAAATAAAAATTATGTAACTAATTCCTAAAGTTCAAATATGGAAAGATGAGGATTATGTACTCTGTAAATACTATTTTCATGGTCCAGAGTAGGGAGTAATACATAAGTATCACTGTCTTCTAAGTACAATTTGGAAATCTTCTGTTGGGCGTGACTATGAGCTGGAATACACTCTGTAGAAGCAGTGATTCTCTCGGTATTTCTTCCAAGTTCTTTCCTAGTATTTCTGTGGGAAGACAGTTCAAAAAATAGCACTTGTGCCTTTAGGACACCACAGAAAACCTTAGGCTCCAGAAGGATCCCTTGAGCATCTAAGCTCCCATGACTTCTGTAGCCAGAATTATGAAAGGTACATCATGTATTTTCTTACATCCCAGTGGCTTTTCAGGGAGTAAGACAAAGAAGTCTGCTGCCATCCCCACTTGAAAGGTTTGGAAGCACAGAGCATCTTTATACAAGGCAGATAAAGCTGGGACCTGTGTGTGACTCTCTGGACTGCCTTTTCTGTAGTCCTAAAGAAGAGAGCAGTTGCAGTCAGTAGAAGGTCTGCTTGAATAGTACTTATTTGCAATACACATGTCTAAATCTCATGCAGATGTTGTTAATCACATCACACTCGATCTCGATATGCTTAACAAACATAGTCTTCAGGGCACACTGAGAGATAAGTAATCCTTGTTACAGGAAACTGCAAGTGAGGAAGTAGAAGCATTGTGATGAAAAGACCCATGGGTTTCAAAGCCCAGATTGTGCAGAGGCTCACCAAGAACAGATCACCTCTGCCTTGTGCCTGACATGAACACTGCCAGCTCAAGTCCATGCCACTGCTTTAAAAGAAAGACACAAGCAATGCACTCAGTTTAGCTACAATTGTAACTTTCTTCTCGAAGAATAATCAGCCGGTGATTATGGTATTTGTTATTATCTTATATCACAGCTGTGGTGTGGAACACCAGCTAAATTTCATAGTTCCTGTTGTGGTTCAACTCCTACATGTTGAATCAAGGAGTACTTGAACAAGTCCACTGGAGTACTGTACACATACCATACACTCACAGGGTAAGACATCACTGAAAACATTTCAAATGCTGTACAAAATTTTCTGGATTCTCAGGTGATTTATTGCCTTTTGTGGGAAATTCTCACAACATTGTATTTTTTTTTGTGATTTGATATTTTTTACCACTGAACTTCTAATTCTCAGATCTTCTTTTCTTGCCATTTTCTTCATCTATCAGGCTTCTTCTCTTTTTAAATTAAACTTCTGCGATCCTACCTGTGCAGAAAATGTTTAAACGCTGGATGGGTCTTCTTGAACACCAAGAATGCAGTTCTGCAACGTTACTGGTAGCTCCATAGAGAATGTCAACCTTGAAAGTGAGTAATACCTCACCTGATCCAGGCTCTCCCTTCACTAAAAAACAGATGTGTTTTTTTTTTTTTGGCTGAGGAATTAAGGAATCTTTTACATTCATGCATTGTTTTAGTTACCATTTCAAGGTGAGATGGCCAAGTTACAGACAGAAGTACCATGAACTTCCCAAGGGAAGTGAGACAGCTGAGAACAGACCACCCCAATTCCTCTGCACTAATAAGATCATCTTTCTCCTTTTGTATTTACACTGTCCTCTTTTTTGTCTCACTCTCCTGGTCTCAAATTCCCATCTCCTTCTTTCCTACTGCTTTGATCTCCATCTCCTCATGCTTCTTTCCCAGCAGGTCCCTTCTTGTGCAGCTGAAGGTACAAAACTGTGTGTTTCTCTCCTCCTGCCTCAGTACAGCAAAGTAAACAAGGCAACAGCAACTAGGCCAGTCAGGAAAGTAAGAGGTCATGGTTACCTGTTCTGGTAGACACAGGGAAGTCTTACGGTACTGTCTTCATTTGCAGCTCACAAGCTTCATTTGGTAAAATGCCTCTTAGCCTGATTATCAAGATCTCTCTCAGGCATTCACCTTGCCCCAGAGCATTTATTTTCTCCTTCCACATCTCTGCAGTTTTTACATCTACCAGATGTAGTTTTATGTCTACCAACTCCAAAACACGTACTTCTTTGATAACTTATTTGGTGAGTTTTCAGGATCATTCCCCTTCAAGCTGCTTTCTGTCAAAAATGTAGCAACATGCTTCCTCATTCCTCCCCCAAAGATGACACACCTAACCTTGGCTTTGAAAACTTTTCCGGATTCATTACTCCCTTCAACAACCAGTACACAGTCTGCCTCTTAATCATCTTTATCTTACTCCTAGTATGTACCATCTGATCTAATCTCTGGCCTATTTCTCATGTTCATCCAGCATCATACTTCTTGCTCTCCTTTCTTACTGGACAAAACCTTCCCACTGCCACTTCTGCTGCAGACTCCCTACATCTAATCAGCTACATCTCCGCAAATTCCAGTTCAAGACTCATCTTCCCCCTCCCTGTCCTATGACTCCTAGCCTTCTCTATAATAACACAATCCAATCCTATTCCCTAAGCCTCAGTCTTACTACCCCATGCTCACCTGTTCTCTTGGAAAATCTAAGTATGGCACACAGCCACGGGCCTTTTAAACTTTTTCCACCTTAGCGCTGCTCTAACAAGGATGCTGCTCATCTAAAATACTGAATCTGCATCCATCATTTCTATTAAAAATTATAATTGACTGTAAAGCATTTAACTATTTTGAATGAAAGTAGCTGTAAAAAACACACGGTGTAATTGAGGACTAAAGCTATGACAAAAGGCTGTAACAGATTTTAACATGTATTGCCTGTTTCTCATCACACACAGCCTATTAAGCAAGAAACACGTTTGTAATATTATCTGAATATTTACTCAATGCACTACATAAATAAATAAGCTGTTGTTTAAATTACTTGAGGAGAAATTGAGCATCTATACAGTGAACTGAAGGCTATATTCATGTTAGGGTAAAAGGTTTCTAGTTCAAATTCTACAGCAGAACTTCACAGAAGAGTTAAGTTCCAAAACGGAAAACACTTACTAGGTCATTCAGTCCAGTTCTAATGCCAAAATGGAGTAATTCCCCATAGTATTTATTTTTAGTGCTTTTTTCCAGCCTAATTTTCAACTATGTGCAATAGGACTTAAGAACTTCCTTTGGGACATTATTTATTTCACTGATTAGCATATTACACGGCTACAGTTTTTTAAAAACAATCTTCAACTCTTTATTTGGTGGGTTTTATTTTTTCTTTGGTTATCCTCCCCCCTGTGCTCTCAGAAGGATGAGACCACCTTTTACACTCTCCCCCTACCCCCAAATAAATACACATACACACACACACACACACACACACGAGTCTTCCATAAATCATTTCCTTCAGTTGCCAGGCCATTTTTGTTGCCCTTCTATAAACAACACAGCACTACTTTGTTTCCATATATAACCTATATTTGTGTGCTGAAGCATCAGAGACATTGACCTTTAGATCAGGTATCAAACTGAGACTCCTTGTGAATGTTCAGATAAATGTAAGAGTCTGTGGACTGTTCTAAAGAAGAAGAAAGCATTATTAGCGTTGCTTCTGTAGAAAAAGAAAGTAGTATCTAATGTAAGAATCTGCGAAATGTACAATAACCTATGTTTTTATCACCAGTTCCCACACTGGTCTGTGGATCACTGGCAGTCTGCAATGCCATAATAAATTACCCACAACTAACCCAAAGAGATGGCAGTTTGTGCGCATCAACTCAAAGTTTATCCACAAGACTATGCTATAAATTCTGAGGATTGCAAGGATGTGCTAACCCAAAAATTTAAAATCAATATGTTAAATTTCCCAGGGACTGCTTTCGAATCTGCTGTAAGGAAACTCTTTATGTGCAAAACGTTGCATACAAGAGGAATGTCACCTATTGTTTACCTAATCGATCTGGCAAGTAGGAACTTGAAACAGGTTTTTGTCCTGTGCTCAGTGCCCGGTTAAGACCGTGGGACGGTGTCACCGTCGTGGGCGTGCTGTGTGCGATATCAAAAACGCCTGCACACAAGCCTACCTCTGCGACAGAAAACGCAGGAACAAAGGGTGCGGTTGGAAGAGGTCGTCTGAGGGGAAGTAGCTGAGACTCAGCTGCAGATGACGGTAGGACGATGGGGAGTCCTCATTTAGACATTACGACATCTTGCAGTTGTCCCGTCCGCTAGTAGGGGAAGGATGAAAAACAGCCCTTCCCGTACTTGTCGGTTAATAAATACTCGTTGCAGCCCTTACTTCCCGCCTACGGGCACAAGTATTGCCGGGAGTCAGTAGTGGGACTGACCCGCTGCCCCCTCAGGCAGCACCGCCGCAGCCAGGCGCACACCCCCGACCAGCCTCAACCAATGAGAGCTCGGCAAAGCGATTTCTGGAGAACTGATTGGCCACCGCCCGATCCGCGCCCAGACAGCTGGTGGGCGGGGGCTCAGGGCCGGGCGGGGGCGCAGGACCGGGAGGGGGGAGCCGGGCACAGGGCGGCCGCTGTGCGGAGCTTCGGCTGGAGGAAGCCCGGGTGTTCATTAGCGTGTATGATGTGCGTGTCTGGAGGGAGTAGGAAAAGGAAGAAGGGGAGGGGAGGATGGGGGGTGTGAATGGGAACGTGTTGGGAGTATTAGTGGTCTGCAGCTGCATTAATTAAAGACAGATTTCCTATGTTAGACAAACATCACTAATTTATTGGCCCTCTGTCTGCCTTGTAAAACGGGCATGAATGCAAAGTTGTAATTTAATTTGGCGAGTGGTCATAAATGAAGGCGAAAATAAGTCACACGGTGGGCACCGGCCTCCTTCTGCAGCTGGGGCAGTTCCCCCTGGGCAGGATGGTATGGTCAGTGGTCTTTTTGCAGCCATTCCTGGGAATTGGGTTCTGAAGAGGGGCCACCGGCCCTCAGGCTGTTCTGCCACAAAAACGGGTGAATAAAACGGATGAATAAAGCTTCCGCAACTCACATAGTGCCTTAGAGTGTCTCCTTCACCGTGTAGCCGCACACAAAAGCCAGGAGGGAGAGTCTCAGCTCTGAATTTTGTCACAAGCCTATATTTTGCCCATCATCTGGCAGCTCTGGCTAGAGAAACGTCTCTCCTACTGACGACCGCTTTTCAGAAATTAAAGTGATGCTGTAGTGCAGATAAAGCAGAGACATTTTTGCAATCTCTCCCAGCGGCTGTTCTTTGGCTGGTTAACAGACCATCTATTCAGAAGCAATTTTCTTTGGGCTGAAATTATGTGCTGACCGTCGCAGATCGCTTCCCATAATAGCCCTTCCCCCACCCACTGCTAAATACAAACTATCTCCTACTCACTGTATAATAATGTGAAAATTACTGTAATTTTGCAGATGAGAAGCAACCCAAAGTGAAACATGTCTAAACAGAGGTCGATATTGAAAAATCAGGGCCATTACCTAAATATGAAAAACACATATTGTAAAGAAACAGGAACAGTGATCCACAACTAAACAAACTTAAACAAAAAAGCGGGCTTGGCGTTGCTGACCTGAACAGTTTTGCTAACCAGTTGAATAAAATCACCCAAAAGTTACCCGGGGAATCCGTGATTTTCAGTACCTGTAACATCAGCGCATTCTTGTGTGCTCCCCACCCTAAACGGCTAGTGCCTGGTCACGAGTGGGCCTCACCAATACTCCAGCCGTGTTTGCAGCCCCTTGCTGAGCTCCTTCCATCCCATCATCCCAGCGTTGTTGGAGGCCACGGCACGAAGTTAGGGACTCATTTGCATTGTGCCCTTTCTCGTCTGGGCTACTCACACTCGGTACCTCTATTTTTCATTAAAATTTGTTGTTTTTTTTTTTTTTTCCCCCTTTGTAATGGCTTAAAAATTTAATGTGATCCAGGGCTTCCCTGGCAGTGAACTTGCCCTGTTCATGAACCGTTCGTTATCAGCCACTGAGGGGAAGTGTTTTTACACCGGGAGAAATGGAGCTGGTTGTCTCCGGGCTGGTTCGGTGCCCTCGGGGTTATGGTGACCGGAGGGCAGCATTTCCCCCAGGGACGCTGCTCACGGTGACTTTTACCCGCACTCGCCTCTCCCGCTATCTTGTGTGTCGGCCCCGGTGCCCCGGCAGCGAGAACGCTTTGCCCCTCCGGTACCGCACAGTTAGGCGGTATCCCGCTCGTATCCCGCTCGGCAGGAGGAGGTCTGAAAATGCGTTTCACTACCCTGTCGCGGGTGTGCGGAACGCGGTAAACGCTACACTGTGACTTCCCGACAGACACCCTGACCTGGGCAGCGCGTGTCTGGCAGGGAAAACATCCCCGACCGATTTTTCACAGGGAAATTAAGGGGAAAACCAGGGAAAATATACGAAAGAAAAAAGCGCTCAGGGCCATGAGAACGATCGGAACCCGACCCCTGGCCCGGCAGCGGGCAGCTACCCTTTCCCCTTTCACCACCCCACCCTCCCGCCTGCGAAGGGTTAAACGCAATTTAACGCAGTCGTGTAGCATAATGGCTCCCAACCTAAACAAAAGGAATGATTAAGGGGGATATTTTCGAGCCACACAAAGCCCGATAGGGAAGATTTGTGTTACTAATTCCTGTGAAAGGATGTTCGCGCGGTAGTTACAGGGTCGCCGGCATTCACACCACAGCGCCCGCAGCCGTAAATCAGCAGCCTGGAGACAAAACGGTTATTTTCTAACACACACACACACACACGAAAGGGGAAGGAGGGGGGGGGAAGAAAGACTAAAACCTGACCTGCACAACTTAAGTCATATTGTAAGAAATAACATGATATAAAATAGGCGGGGGGGGCGGGGGGGGGAGACGCAAGGGTTAGGGGCTGGTCTGGGTGCTCCCCCACCGCAGGGATGGGGAGCTATCCCTGCGCCTGCCTTCGGCCCCTTCCTTCAGACAGTGCTTGCTTTTTTCCTCCACTAAGCACGAAAATAATTGCACATGTGTACCAGCAGCCCTCTCTCGCTGGCTTCAAGCTGTTATAATTTTGAATGAGGGGGCATTTAAAAATTATGAGTGAGGTTCTAAATTGCCTCTTTGAAACCGGCACAGAAAAATCATTCATCATCGCTCGAAAAACTGCCCTGAAATTAAATTAAAACGAAATGAGGGAGTCTTCCTCCCAACGTGTGAGTCTTGGCAGAGCTACTCTCCACCCTGGTTTTCTGATTTTTTTTGCCCCTCCTTTCTCTATCTCTTTTTTTTTTCCCCTTTTCCTAAGCCCTAAATGTTATATGAGGTAATTGAAATGGGAAACATGATTTGTATCTTGCTGCAGCTCGGCGCAGGCTGAGGGCTGGAGAGCGATGGGAGAGGCTTTTTTCTGGGGGGTGAGGGGAAAGAGGGATTGGTGGGGTGTGGGGGGGGGGGCGCCTGACGCCTGTGTGTACAGTGTGCGTGTGTCTCTCACCCTCGCCGGCAGGCAGGAGGAGCGGAGGACCAATCAGAGAGCCCGGTTTCATAAAAGCTGGCTCCTGATTGGTCGGCAGGGTAAGGGCATTGTGAACAAAGAAAAGTCCCTCTCAGGTACCGCGCTCCCTTGCCCCGGCCGCCCCGCGGCCCCTGCGCCCGCCGGCCAGCCCTCGAGGGGCCGGTGCGGGTCCTGCCTTCCCTTCTCACCACCCCCCGCCGCCGGGTTTGCTTTAATTTCGCTTATAGAGAGAAAGGAAGGTTCACGGTTATCTGGTGCTCTCTTCTTCCAAACACAATAAATCTGTTGGAAGATAGTAGGGTGTTTTTTTTTTTTATTTTTCTTCCCTAAAATAAAAAGCGGCTGCAACAAAAACACACTCAATGCAGTTAGAAGGAAAAGGTCAACTCGATCCAAAACAGACCGTAAGTACGGTTGCGTGGTGTGTCTCTAGCACTTAGAGGGGATTTTTGTGGGTTTTTGTTTTTTTCTTTTTTTCTCTGCAAAGGGGAGTGCTAAAGAGTTCTGGGAGTTGAGACAACTAGGGATATATTTTTAGCTTTCAAAAAGAAGACGAAGGAAAGAACAATCCCACAAGCAGAATGAGTTATTTGAGGGAAATAAAGAGGGCGAGAGCGCTGTAGCCACACAAATCATATTTGACGGTGCACTTGGGGGGCGTAAAAGCGTTGTGCCTTTCTGCGGTATTAATTATCCAAGCGGGAGTGGTTCCAGCGACACAGCTCCCGACAAGCATGCGCCCCACTCGTCCGGGGAGCGGTGGGCACGGGCAAGGGGCCGCCGAAGGGGGGTGGGGGTGGTGGTGAGCATCCCGGAGCGAGAGCCCCGGGACACCGGGAGTGCGTGTGGTTTACCGGGAGCGCGCCGCCGCCGCCGCCCCGGGACGCCCCTTCTCCCCTCTCCCGACGGCGGTGGGAGCGTGGCAGTGCCGCCCGCCCGTCGCAGTGTTGTGCATGTGCGGGGCCGCCCCGCGCTACCGGGACACGGCTTGTCACCCATTCCCGTTCTCACGACAACCAATGGATCCCGCCGGCCTCACGTGACTTTGTAACGGAACCGCCGCGCCTCGGGGGTTGGCGGCTGCTGCCGCGAGCGCCCCTCCCCCCCACCCCCCTTTGCCTTCACCCCTCCTCCCGCCGTCCGCCGCCGGCAATTCATTACGGCTTTTAGCTTCCCATCGCCGGCTAATTAAAAATACTAAGCTAAAGCTCCGAGACAGTCTGACTTGGGGAGGGCGGGGGGCCTGGAGCAGGCTGCAAGGTTTGCCAAGACAAGGTGGGAGCGATCTGTCCTGGAAAAAAGGTCGTCTGCTTTATCTCCTCGGACTCTAATTACCGAATTACTTACTGCGTGACTGATTAGCCCCAGCTCCCGGGGTTTTTCATTATTATTACTATTGTTGTTTATTTTCCGAGATAGCATTCTGAAACTCTCTGTCTATGCTTTTTTCCTCTTCTTTTTATTATTACTGTTTTTCAAAGCGGTGATTGACGCGAGTGGGGGGAACAACGGGGACAGAGAGCAAACACCCCCACCCCCTCCGAAACCGTATCTCTGGGAAAATATACTTCGTTAGAGAGCACACTGACCTTCCCCCACTCCTACAAAATGTTTTGATAACCGGTTTATCAGATCAGTGATTCCCCCCCTCCCGCTCCTCCTCCTCGCTCCCCCTTCGTCTCTCCCTCCCCTCGTTTACCCTCAAGTTACTTCAAGAAATCAGATCTGTCAGGACGGGCGAAAAAAATGCCACTTCCCAACTAACAGGCGGAATCCAGCCCAGATTTTCAATCCTTTCTTCTTTTTTTCCTTCCTCCCTTTCACTAATTTATCCCGATGTTAGCACATTCTGTCTTGTAACACCCGGGCGCCTGTAGGTTTGTTTCATGGGATCATTACTTACTGATGAGGATGGCTCCCAGGTCCGGGGCTGAAGACGGAGTGTGAAGTTGGGGAAACAATTTTTTTCTTTTTCTTTTACATTACTCTGATGATTATTACCTCTCCGTGCTTATTCAGGAAAAGCAAACAAACAAAAACCTGGTCCTTGATGCTTCAGTTCTGAATGTTACCTACCAGCTGGTAAAGTTGTGAGGCTCAGCATTTTTTTTGTTGGTTTTTTTTTTTCTTGGTCTTTAAATAAGGAGGAAAAAAACCCCTAAACAAACAAACAAAAAAGGACTTCTGATCCGTGTGCCAAAGTAGGGGGAGATATGTTATTGACCGATTTATACTGGCTGAAATGATACTTGCGCTCCACTTCTTGATCACTTGCTCTTTAAGTAAAATGAGGCACAGAGTTGTTGCTGAGACGAGTGGGAACAGCATTTTGATTTGCTGGTTTAATTAAAAAGTGATAAAGGATTAAAGGTAAGCATTATGCATATATATGTATAAATATTTCGACAGTCGACTCTAGAAGGGAGAGATCCCTTTAAAAATCGTTTTAACTAAGCTTTGTCAAACACACACTCATTTGCGGTCACTGAGGCCACCTTGGTGCAGATCACTTAAAGTGTATGTCTTAATCAGTTTCCTGTACAGTCAGTAATACTATATTTAACAGACCTAACAATTGTGTAACCTAGGAGTACATTAGAACTGCTTTTAAAACTGTTACCTTGAGAATACAGGTTTTTTTTTTAAGACAATAAACATTTTTCTTTTTTTTTTTTACCTATGGAGTTTAATATTTTCCAGTAAACGTTTGTGTTTGTAGGTTGCTGGTGTTTAACAGAAGCTGTATTGTGGCAAAGAAAATGAGGTTTCCCACTTCCCTTAGCGCTCCCTCTCCCCCCACCCCAAGAGATTAAGTGTAAGGGGGGTAAAAGATAATACAGGAGAGTTACGAAACTTCAGGGGTCTGGTTTAAAGCCACAAAATAAGTGGAATGCTGCAAAGAGTGAATCCGTATTCTTACTTTTTTTTTTTCTCCCTTTTGTGCCTAGGTGGTGGTCCAACGGGTTAGATTACAACATGTGCTCCAACAGCTAGGCACCATGTCTGAGGCTCTATTTCCTGAGCATTCTGGATTTAAATACTAGAGTTCGGGGGTTTGGCTTGTTTTTTTTTTGTTGTTTTTTTTTTTTTTTTGTTGTTGTTGTTGTTGGCTTTTGCTGTTTCTTTTTTTTTTTCTTTTTTGTGCACATGACTTTTTAAGACAGATTGTGGGTGTTGGTATGCAAAGTAGATTAAAGATGCTCACCATAAAAGCATCACGGCCATTGCCTCCCATTCAACAAACTTGAGAGAGAAATATGTCAATGGTGAATAATTTTGACCGCCCCTACCTCGCCCCCTTTTTATTAGTCCTATTATGTTCTCCTTACACTCAGACAATACTTGACTTTTCTCCTCCTCACAGGGCAAGGTAGACGTGGACTGCAGGTTGTGAATGTAGACACACCTGGGGGAGGACAAGAAGAGTTGAACTTAAGAGAGCCCAGTGGAGATAAACGAATGTCCTCGCATCTCCGACGGAAAGTTCATCGGATTTTGACTCTAGAGATCTCATCTTCAGGATGTCATTGAACACTTCTACTGCAGGAAAAGGTGTGGATCCAAATGCGGTTGACACTTACGACAGTGGCGATGATTGGGAAATCGGTGTTGGGAATTTAATTATCGATTTGGACGCCGATTTGGAGAAGGACAGACAAAAATTTGAGATGAATAATTCTACTAATACCACCAGCAACAGCAACACCAGCTCCAAGGATTGCGGGGGTCTGGCTTCCAGTGGTGCTAATGCTACCTCAGCCTTAGCTGATGGCCTAAAATTTGCTTCTGTTCAGCCGTCAGCTCCCCAGGGGAATTCCTCTCACAAAGAGACTACCAAATCAAAAGTGAAAAGGAGTAAAACTTCTAAGGATGCTAATAAATCTCTGCCTTCTGCTGCCTTGTATGGGATTCCTGAGATCAGCAGTGCTGGCAAGAGGCAGGAAGTCCAAGGGCGCCCTGGAGAGGCAACTGGCATGAATTCAGCACTGGGTCAAAGTGTGAGCAGTAACCCAAACAGCAATAATAACACCACCAGCAATAGCGCCACCATTGCCTCTTGTGGGAAAAACAAAGAGGAAAAGCCAGGTAAAGCCCCAGGTAGCAGAGGCTCCAAGAGGGATAAGGATGGGGGAAAATCCAGGAAGGACAAGCAGCATGACCTGCAGCAGGGCCATCCCAATGGCAGTGGGGGTGGCAGCAGCCAGGCTCCCCCTGGGCACCTCTATGGCTTTGGGGCCAAGGGAGGTGGTGGTGGAAGAAGCAGCCCCTTCCAATGCACCTCCTCTGCCATGGGGGAAGTGAGCAAAAGTACCCCGGATTCAGGGCTACTGGGAAACTCTATTTTGGTAAAGAAGGAAGAGGAGGAGGAGGAGAGCCACAGGCGAATCAAGAAGTTGAAAACAGAAAAGGTAGGACAAAGCTTCTCTCCACATCTGCTCTTGTGTGTGTCCCTGTGTTTCTAATAACAGTTAAACAGCTCTGTGTTTGGCTCCCTTGCCCTCTTTGGTGTATTTGTGATACACATCTGTTCTTCCAATTTCCCCTAAAAAAAGAAACACCGAGACCTCTTCCCTAGACAGAAGACACCATGTTCTGAGTGTACTGCTCTTATCCTATCTCCCTGTCCTTGGACCCTGGAGAATAGTTCTGTTTCGTTTGTTCCTTTTGATAGCACTCACCCAGGAGAGACATGGAAATGGCCCTGACTGAGCTGTCCCTGGTTTTAGCAGAGGGCAGCAGTGTTGGTACCAGTGGGATGGCATGTGTTTGCAGGATGGAGATCTGTGTGTTTGCCGGGGGGGTGCATAGTTTAGGCTCCAGGAGCAGCAAGTCCCCTATTGTGCTGACCGTTTTCCACAACACCAGTGGACATTCGTGACTGTTCCTCGCCCAGAGTTTAAAGGGTCCCTTCTCCTGTCTGAAGCTGAGATTGTGCTTGGGGCGGCAAAACAGAAAGCATTGCCATAGATCTGGGCTTCATTGTTGCTTTTTGTTGGCGACACAGGATGCTTATTGTACGGGGGGGTTCCTGTGGTACAACAGGAACCCAGAGACCCCAGAAGCTGGTGCGGAGAACATGGAGGAGGGAGCCAGCAGACAGGCGGTGCCTCTCTTCTTCCTGGAAGGAGAGGGCTAGGGGGAGGGGAATGCACCTTGTGCTGAGATGTGTGTGTGCAAAGCAGCTTTTGGAACAGAGGGGAGCAGTTTGTCTCCTGTCTGGGGGAACTTTGCTGAGACAGCTCTCAAGTGTGACCTACTCATTTATTGAGTGGTTGAAATGCATGAAAGAAATCCCATGAGTGTGTGTTTTTCTTCCTGTTACGTTATGAAGGATGCTTTCTGTAAGAATAGATGGCCGTGACTCTTATTTGGAAGGGTGGAATGAGAGCTTGGCTTGTTAACTGCTGGCTCAAGGAGGTTCTGGTGTCAGTGGTAATTCTTCTGTCTGTAGGGCAGAAGGTGTCTCCTGGGAGACCTTGGGGCAAGTGTTTGCCCTGATATTACAAGTCCTATGAATTCTACAGGTTGTAAAGCAAAGGTAGCCTGGTCTGCCTGAAAAATAAAGCAAATTGTGTGTCTCTCTGCCCACCGAATAATATCAGAGTATTAGATTGCGACTTTATTGTCAGCTGTTGGTCTTAAATTAATTGCTTTTACAACTTCCCAGAATGAACATCCAGTGATGGGAAAACTTTTGGGTCTGTGTTAACTGTATGGCCTGCAAGTGTCTGGGAGGGCTGGAGGCTGCAGGGAATATTCATGCCTTTCTATGACCTGTTACTGTCTTTTTTTATATTTTGGTCATGTTGAAGGCTTTGTGCTATTTAAATCTGCTGGAGGATTAGATCTAGGTGTTTATGACACCTGATACTTGCTAAAACTGGAAGATAATTTCAAGGGCTTCTGTTCAAGGCAAGGAACAAATTAAATTTCATATTGTATGCATATTGCTGCTTTTAAGATAGCATACCTAGGGATGAATTTGAATGAGCCTTGTGACCTTTTCTAAATGCAGACGAGAGTCCAGGTTGCTGTAATTCATGTGTTTATGTTTGTGCTTTTTGTTTTATGAGAAGTTCTGTGCACAGTGAAAAGGTGTCCTAAAATCTCATGGTCTCTTTATTAACTTAGTACAGTAGGCATTTACTTCTGTTGCCAATAGTCTTCAAATTGCAGTTCTCTAATCTGTTTTAACTATCTAGATAAATTGCCCTAATCCGGTCTTCACAATGGCTGTGGTTAAAGAGTCAGAGCCGTTTGATTGGATTCAGTGGCTGCCTGGAATGTGGGAGGTACTGCCCTTTTGCAACCCCCTTAGCCTTTTAATCTTTCAGCCAAATGTTCACATTCAACAATTTTGTTTAGCTGGCAATCTGAACATTTCAGGATCTCAAAGGCTGCTGTCATGGCAACAGAGATTAGAGGGTGGCGTGGTTTCTCCCGGTTTTGTGTTCTTTTAACCATGCTCACACAGGAAACTGCATGAAGAATCCCTATACACACCAGTAATCCTATGTACGATGTAAATGGGACTGCATGCAGATTGAGAATGAACATGTATAGAATGCTCAGAGGCAGAGGTACTCGCTGCCTGGTGGCTCTTGCTCCAGGAGGAGGTTTGGAGCTTGCATTTCCAGCAACAGCCACTGCTGTTGGCAAGCACCGACTCTAACACAGACTTCACACATTAGAGTCGTGCAGTGTTGGCTATTGTCTGGCACAATGGTGTGCTTGCTTACTGTCTGAAGTAACATCCCTTAGTGTCTCACAATAATAAAGCTCGTTGCTGGCAATGATTGCAACCTTAAGCAGAGCCAATGGCCCTCTTAATAAAACTTAAGTGTATTATGTTGTGTTCTGGCTTCCCCCTTTCTCCCCCCTCCCCCTCCCCCCCCCCCCCCGATGTTTAATAATCATCAGAAAGATTTTTTTATTTTTAAAAAGGCTTCAGATTCCTTAAGTGTTCTTGCTTTGCCTATACATTAGAACATATCTTCTGTACTTGGCACAAAGCAGCTTGTGTCTGTAGATAACAAGCCCACATTTAAAAATTAATTTCCGGTTATCTTAATGTTGTGAAAGACATATCTCAAGAATTTGGATGTTTCCTCTTAGATACAAATGAGTTCATGCCTGCTGATTCAAAATATGCAGGTTTTTGTATGTGGTGTGGAATATAATACTGCATTTGTTTACAATTTGTGAAAGCTTGGAGCAGACTCCCAGGAGTTTTAGTCACTGTTAAGCTTTCACAGTATGGTTCAGTGTCTATTTTTAGTCTTTTTATTCTGTTTCCTTGCTGCAGAAAGGCATGTAAAACATGATAAATTGGATCTTATGAAGCCTAATTAAATCAATGACTGTGTTCTGTTGGCTCTTTTATGCAGAAACCGCAAGCATGTTGTAAAAGTCGCCACTCCCCTAATATGTGGATAAAGTCAAAGTATGCTGTAATTCTAAGATGTTTGAGCTATATTTGTGCAGCCCATTTTGTGGTTAAGCCACCAGTGACATGTCTGAATAAGTAGCTTTGACAGGTAGGCTAACCACTCCTAAGAATTTTGGTGTTAAAACCTGTCTCCATTTTTCCATTTCTCCTCCATACCGTTTTTAGCACAATTACTGACTGTTTGTCAGCATGAACTCTTCATCTGTTTTAGCTGGGTTTTTTTTGTTTGGTTGGGGGGGGGGGGGGGTTGTGTGTCTTTCACAGCTGCTACATTGAAAAGCATTCAGAGTATCTACAAGAATTTGCTTTGTGTGTGTTGCAGGGAGACTTTGGGATTCAGTCAGTTTACACTGATATATGGGAAAATTGTATCTGACGTGAAAATCAGTATATGTGAAAATATTGCAGAAGATAAAAAGCTATAATCAGGGGTGTCTAGTTGCAGTTTTTAAATGAATCAGTCTAGTGATACTTCAGGATTGAATTTGTCTCCTGTATTAGCTTATTGCTTCTCATTAAGATTGCATTTCGCATCTGAAAGTCGTCTTCAGCAAATTAACGTGTTGGCTGGTATTTACTTTAGGTTTACTTTGTAATAGTGAGGATTAAGGATGTTTTGCACTTCATCAGGAAACTGCATTTTACCTATTGATGTAAGTCATTTAAGTACATGCTTTGATTAATTACGTTACGGAGAAATGCTTTTCATGTACTTTTCTTGCTGGCCTTGTGTGTAGTTTATTCACTGTGAAATAAAAGGGCAAGGAGGTCACTTGCTGTAATTAAAGAACAAAGTCTATTGTTGTTTGACAGCAAACTGTTTTGAAAACTACATAAGGGATTTAGCTGTTAAAAACGTTGATAACTATGGGTGTCTAACAATAAGCACAGCTAAAGGTTCTTAAAGTTCTGTAGTGCTGTCTAGTAGTGTGAAGGTGCTTTTTGAGCTAGGTGAAGAGGTGTTGCCCTTTGGCCGAGGAAAGCTTTTTCGTGTGAACCTGCTGACCTCTGCTAATATGTATGACCAGAGCCGCTATTGAATTCCTGTGCAAAGCAAAGTTAGCGTAGCACAATGGAGGAGGCTGGTCTAGAACGTTTATAAAATAGTAGGAAAGCTGATAACCTTACTCATAACTACTGGAAAAATATTTCACTTTGGGCATTGGTAATTTTATTATTTTAATAACTTCATAAATAGCCAGTAAAAAGGGAAGGATTGATTGTCCAGGTGTCATGAGGTTAACTGTGTTCTCCATGTTAAAGGGCTTTCCTGCAGGACTGTTTTAATTACAGCTATATAAAGACTTGTTTTTCCAAAGTAGCATTTTATAGTCCAATAAATGAAATGTATGTTAAAAGTGCTAAGCAAAATCTCCCATAACCATAGAGGTGTTCAATAACCAGATTCAAGTAACATGGAAAGTCCCATCTGTTCCTAGTTTTCAGCATAAAACCAGGAATTGAATAGCTGGGATTTGCTCATATTTTTTCCTTTTATTCTTTATTATTATTATCATTATTTAAAAGTTCACTTGGCACTTTATAGAAGCTTTCTGAAATGCAGTAATATAGGAGAGACTGTGAAAACACATGTTCATACATCCAGTTAACCAGTTTCACTTTCATTTAAAGAGATTTCCAGAAGCTCAGTCATTGAAGAATTTATAACAGTGAATCACCTCCTGCAGGCCAACACAATAAGGGTCAGTTTTTCAAAGGTCGTACTATTTAGGTAGAACGTGAATTACTCTGTCAGGTTTTCCCTAAGAGGTAAAAGGAAGCGGGGGTGGGGGGGTCGGGTGAGGGAGAAGCGGCCTTTCAAAGGATAACTTTAGCAAGCTCCTATCAGTCACCTAATTGCTTATGATAAAACCATTGACTAAAATTTTCCATACAGAGACTTTTTTGCTCTTCAGAGAAGTGTTCTAGAATTGTTGATAGGAGGAAAATGACTCTTTTAAAGATAACTTAAATTCTGAACTGTTAGGCAATGAGATTCTTGGCTGCAGCCGTGGATAAAAGACCATCCGGCCTTTGTTTGAGGTCTTTTACAGAAGCTAATGACTGGTCTTGTGCCTCCCTGAGATAAATGACATTATCTCTGAGTGGTCTGACAGGAAACAGACATGTTAATGGTGAAGCCGCGGGGAGGATCTGCTGTAGTTCTGACAAAAGAGTAAAGCGTGGACCCCTGGTTGTGATCATTAACACATAATGCATTCCAGTTTCTCCTACGGCCTTAATAATTGGAAAGTTATTTTATTGACAGCAGCATAAATCATAAATCTGAAATGTGCGCTTTTTTCTTGTATGCTAAAATATTTTTTTCTTTCTATTTTCCATATTTTTTCCCCTTCAGAAATAAGTGGTCTCTATAGTACTGACTTTTTGTGGGAGATTCTGTGGCCTGTTTTCTGTTAATTGGACGCATCCTTTCCGTGTTGTTACACAGGTTTCCCTTTATTTGCTCTGTTTTACGCATGCAATTTGTGTCTGTAAAAGTAGGCCGAAAGAGTAGAAAAAAAAATCCATTTCCTCACATCTTACATGGTACATGAGGTATTGAGCACATTTTTACAACCATCAACAGGAGTGTGGTCTCAGGAATACAGTTTCAGAAATACTAACATTTTTGCTATCATGAAGTCCACCTTTACATCTCTTTTGGATAAAAATCACTCACCCTTGAAAAAAGTTTAGATTATGTCCACAGCTACTTTGGCAGCTTTGTGTTGCTGCCACGTGTTCTGTATTTCTCAGATACAATAGTATTCACTTCTTGAATATGAGAGCTGCATGTTTCAGATCTCTTCCATGGTATCAAGTTGGGATTGCTGAATATAGCCAAGTTTTATAGTCTTGCCTTGCTCTGAGCCAAGATACTTCATACAGATGATCCAACAGCCAGGTTATTCTTTATGTAATGTGCTTATCACTGTACCATCTTTATATTACACTTATATAATGCTCTAATGTACGTAGTGATGATGTCACTGCTTTACCTGAAAGGCTGGAGAGACTGTCTGACTGCAACTGTGCTTTATTTCTTACATCTGAAATACATGAGTCCCCAGACGGGGTCACACCTGTGGATCTGTGAATGCAGTGACCTCAGTTGAAGGGTTGGCCATAGTTTTGCTGAAAACCAGTGTTTATTTTAGTGTGTTTATGTGTCAAGGGGTTATTTTTATTTCTTAGTAATAATCACAGAAAATGTGTTGACATTTAAAAAAAATTTTGGTCTGTACCGACATGCCTGGTTGGGTGAAGAACAACAGAATAGTGTTCCATGAAAATTTCAAAATGATGATGTAAGCACAACAAGTAAATAGCTTTCAAAATTTAGAGAAGTTTGTTATATTTGTTTTTCTGTTTCAGTTTGATGATTTTTTTCTTTTTCCTTTTCTGCACCAGAGGGTTTCTGCCCAGTGGAGCTCTTTCATGGTGCAGCGTTTCCCCAAAATTAATAACAATACAAGCTATGATTTTTAATTTGCTTAAAAATCTGTTTAAAATAAGCTAATTTTAATAAAGGTAACAATTTTTCATAGCAGGGCTTGACAGGTTTTCTTAACATGAGATTTTATATCACAAGATTAAAAAAAAATTATTACACTCTCAAATTAAAACCACAATTTACTTCAGGCTGTAGTAGCCTTCAGTGAGTAGCCATTTGGGGAAATACGAAGATCAGCCTGACTTTTGATTTAATAAGACTGTTGCATTTTCTCTTTCAATTCTGACTAAATGGTCTTGGCAATTGGAACAAAACCTTTACATTTGAATGGAAGGTTATAAAATTATTTAGAGGGACCTGACTGACAAGTGAGTTCTTGTAGGTTTTTTTCTTCTTTTTTTTGAAAGAGCTGAGAGAAAAATCAGGGGAGTGGGAATAGGTGGTTTCCTCTCATGCCTCTATTTGCGTGTACATATACACATACATAATATGTATGCTTATATAGAAAGCTATTTGATTAAACAGCAAAAGTGAGAGTGTAGGGTAAATTTCATGAAAAGAAATAGGATTGATGACTGTATATATTGGTTTTCCAGCTGCAGGCTAGCTATGGTGTTGATTAAATTTTCTGAAGTCTTAGGCCAACACTGCAAGTAAACAAGTTGTATTTTAGTGACAGAAGTTTTTAGTATGTCTGATTTTCCTGAAAGTAGGCAAATACTGCTGAATCTCAAAGGAATCAACATTTCTAACATCTATCTGTAAGGCTGACTGAGGCTGTTCAGATCAAAGCCCTTGGGAATCAGATGTGAAGCTCGTTGGTTCAGTAATCCTGAAGTGAAGACATTCTGTGCTGAATTGTATATCCTTTATGATGAGTCTTCCTGAACCATTCTGACTTGCCAGTCTTCAGAGAAAGAAGATACTGAACATTTGGTTCTCTTCTCCCACCTTCTCCTCTCAGTGTTTTGAGTCTTCCTAGTCTAGATCATATTCTTGGGCACAATCGCAGCTTGGCTGAGGTGTTTCTGTGTCCTGAGAATCTCCACCAAATAATAACGTGAGAAAAATGTCCTTGTGTGGGTGTTTGAAGTACATGCCACTATTAGCATGTGGGTGCAGTTCTTACAGTCAACAGAGCAAACTAAAATCTATTGATTGTGGTTACTGGGTGCTTTCAAAACACTGGTTTTCTAGTTGTTGAATTGTCTTGTCAAGTTAACCAAGAAGCAGATGGCATTATGCCACAGAAGTGTATATTTACTTAAAGGAACTTTAGAGGTTTTGATGTGTTTTCCTTACATTTCCCTGATGGCTTCTTTTTATTGAAGAGTAACATGAGGAGACCTGGTAGCAATTTTATTACTTTCCCATAACAGTTTGAAATAATAGCTTGATCTTTGGTTGCCAGTCAAATTTCTACCAGTCAGCTTGATTCTGTTTTTTATCATGTGGCAATGGAATATAAAAAGTATATGTTTGTAGTCTGTCCTCAGAAACTGGCTTTTCTGTTCATGCCTCAACTAGCAACAGAAGACTAAAGCTCCAATTGGTCTCACTTTTGTAAACTCCTAAAGCTTGCTTTCTTCATTCTGATAAAAGGTGGCACCATGTTTAAGCTCAGTTTCCCAGGAAGGCTTGTGGCACATCTGGCCTCTTTAAGTAGGTGCACTAGGAGGTTTGATTTTGCACACATTTAGTAATTTGCATTAGCCATTGATTTAATTCAAGGGTTTTGCTAAGTCCACCCCCTCAAAAAAAAACCCACAACAAAACCCAACAAACAAACATAAATTCACAGTACTCAGATGCCACCTTTACTGATGAATTTCAGTGCTGCTGTTGAAAAAATACAACTGTCATGGGAGCGGTATCATCAGTGTCCTTTAGATAAGCTCAGCGTTTACAGTCTTGAGTGCTTCCCTCAGCCATTAAGAAGAGTGAAAACCAACTTGTAATCGCCTTTCTTATAGTGTTCAGGGCCAGACCAAATTATTTTTGGATTTCCTGTCACCCCCTTGGCTGATTTCTGTGGATGGCTTATATTAAAAGCAACGATAATGTTTGAATTGGAGGGTTTTTTTGGGTTTTCATTCTTCATAGAGAACTGTTTATTTGTGTGTGGTTCACCACACTACATGGATAGTGCTATCAAATCTGTGCTTTATTACAGGCTTGTAGCAGTAATGGCAGTAGTCTTTTTGGGATTTCATATTCTTGCCAATTCTTCCTTTTTGAAGGAGAGAATGAAACTAGATCTGTATCTCTGTGACTAAAGATAACAGTTAGAAGCAAATACAATCAGAAATGGACCTCATGACTCAGTTGAACTTTGTTTTGCTGTTAGTAGTTTTAACTCTGACTTGGTAAACGTTTGGGGAGTTTTTTAGTTAGCCCACGCTGATGATAAGGATCTGATATTCCAGAAGTATTTCTGGATATATTGAACATACTTGACATGAAGTTTTACTGGTTAATTTTTTTGCTCTGGGCTTAAAGTTAGTCAGTGTGTGTGGAATTGCAATGGAGTTTGGGAATTTGAAGGAAAAATGCTGATGCAGTTTGAGAACAATGAAGGTGGTTTCCCACACCCAGTCTTACTAAAAGTCTGAATTAATGTTCTTACCCACTTCAGCCCGTAGTAAGATGCAGTGTCATGTACTAGTGTTACTAGCTGCCTTTTAAACATAGGTTTGTATATGTGTATGTGTGTATGTATATCAATATACTCATATATATATGGGGGAGGTGCATATGTGTATAGATGTGTACATGTAACATGCACACATGAAAAAAGAACTGCTACTGTTTTATAAATACAGCAACTGAGTCTGGGTAATAGTCTATATTTACATTTCATGTTCAGATCTTTTAACAATCTTTCCTGTGATGCTGCACCAGATGCCAGACATTGAAGGAGAAAGCAAGCAGCTGTTTCCATTACAGCATTGGTACATTAGCTTCTAAGTTTTATTTTGGTTTTTATATTCCCTTCCAATCTTTCCTAATCACCCTTTAAAAAGGATATTTCCCTCCTCTCTGTGATTTATCTGTCTGCAGGGTTCTATGTTATTCTTAGCTTAAAAAAATGTAAAATCTCTGTGTTTTTTTTTCCCTCTTAAGAACTTAATGCTTTGACTCTTGCTCACAGGGAGCAAGGGTTTACAGACCTTTCTCAACTCAAGTCAATAGTTCATTGCATTACATCTGCGTAAACCCTACTTGAGAGGAGTACAGGTTAGAAAATAGGGTCCAGTATGACCAATTTGATTGTTCTTGTAACAACTTGAGCCACTATATGATCTATATTTTTTCTGCACACTACCTCAATAGTGTTATGTTCGTTTGTACTCTTTCCTTCACCATCTCTCTCAAAATAATAGTTTCGTGGCTGTATGCTGTTATTGCTGAGATGTGACTGAAAACTGCATTCAGTACAGTGAAGCACATTCATTTTCATCTAGTACCTGTTTATTGCCTTGAGCACTGTAAATCTGTCAGCTCTTCACGATGCTTTCACCTCTTTCTTCATTGCTCCAGTTTCTAGTTTGACAATGTTCCCCTGAGGCAGAATTCTAATCTGCTTCCAATTAGTTGCAAAATGTGATTCAAATTTCCACATTATGGCTGCTGTTTTACTTGCACGCACACAACTAGAAACAAATTAATGCTCTTGAATATTTATTTTTGAGTCTTCAGATTTACTCCGGGAGGAAAAGTTGCCAACTATTTTCAGACTACTTCCACGATTTACATTTTTCCTCAAACTGAAATATTTATTAGAGGTTTAAAATGCCTCTTACCGTGTAATTTTACAAAACCTTCTCTGTTGGTTATTATTGAGTATACATTGCATGTCGCTAAATTAAAAGAAATAAAAAAGGACAATACTTACAGGTGGAGTTAAATTCTGGTTGTGAATGCTGTGACAATTCACTGTATGAGGCACAAACCCCTTTCCCTCATCTCCCCCTCCCCCACGCCTCCGCCTCCTCTTTCCCTTCCCCCTCCCTTCCCCTCTTTCCCTGTTCTTTCTCCCTCTCTCCCGTTTCTCTCTCTCCCTCTCTCTCTTTCTCTCCCTTTCTCCCTCTCCCCCTCTCCCTTTCTCTCTCCCTCTCCCCCATGCTTCCTCCCTCCCTTTCGCTCTCCCTTGCTGGCTTCTCTCGCTTGTTTGCTTAATTTTCTGCTTACCTTTAAGTAGTTTTGGAGAACGAACGTTCTTACCTGCCACCAGCCTGCCTGACACCTGTAATCTGCACCTCCAGAAGTTCTAATTTGGCTGGGGAGAGGGAGACAGAGACTCACTTGGTCTTTGGTGAGTCTTAATAGGTGCAGTTAATTAAAACCTGTTTGTGTGTGTCCCTTTGTATGTGTCTGTACTTGTACATACATGCATATACATGAGTACCTGGGTATACCTTTAAACTATTTTATATAAATTGAGTTTTCAGGTTTTTCCTGCAGTGTTCATATTCCTACAATCAGTTGCAATAGGAATATGGCCTTTATTCTTGCATTGACTGGGGAAGAAGTGAAGTTTTGAGTGGAGAGTGTAGAAATCTAGACTGAAACACCATGGAAAGGACTTGAATCTAAATGCAAGTGGGAGTCTGAACTTCAGACCTTGTTCAGGCAAAACTGGTGTCAGAGGGTCTGTGACAGTTCTGCTCTATTGGCTGTCCACCTTGATGCCTTATGTCTGTAATTGCCTATATGGAGAAAGACAGTGTGTTTAATTCACATATTCCAGTAACTAAATTTATAGGTGCAAATCCTTAGTGGAGCTTAGCGCTGTGTAGCTTGGCAGATTGATGTCAGCAGCCGTAATAGACTTTAAATAGGCTTGGAGAATTTCATTGAAAGTATATTGCTGAAGTTGATATTGCTAAGTACCTGTCATTTCTAAATGAGATTTACAACTGTAAATTTAGCTTTCATTTACAATAATTCACTTATTTATAGTCACATTTAAAAAATGCTTCGTTATGTTTACCATCCCACATTGAAGTGGTGGCCTGCTAGCCCTGTATTGTATGTATTAACATCTGAATCAAGGCGAACACACATAGGCTGTATTTTGGTTCATAATCCCTGAGAACTTATTTTTCACCAAGAACAAAAATATAAAAATAGAGGTAAGGGAAAATCACCTTTGTGTTACTTTGTTTTCTCTTGGGTTGTAAGGGACTCTTAACTGCAGAGATGAGAAGCCTAATGTGTTATTTATTTCTCTGAAGGTTTTGCCTAGCCTAGTAGGCCTCTGTGATTCACAGCATCATTCTACAAGGGAACAATATATGCAAACATTGTGAAATGCTTCAGCAGCATGTCTTTTTCTTTTTTCCTCATACAACATCAAAGTCTTTGAGCTTCAGCTCTGTGGCCACGGTAAATTGCAGTTCTGTGGTTGTCAGTTATTGAGAAAAAAGGACAAGGACAAAATAGGAGTGGGGGGGGGAAAAAGTACGCATTTGTAGCTTACAATAACTGACTTAAAGACATCCAGAGTTTTTAGCCAGGCCAGTATATAAAAAAAACAGCCCCACACATCCACACATACGTGTATACACACACACAACCACACATTATTAATTTATCTGGCAAAAGCCACAGTGCATCAGAGAAGCATTAAATGCTTTTGTTTATAGCTTATAGTTCTATAACCTCTAAATGAGCTTATTGCCTTTTAACCAACACTAAATAATAGAAGAACCTATGAGCCTCCACATTGGACAGCAGCCAAGAAGCCAACGAAAGAAGGAAAAAAAAAAGACAGAAAAAAGGGCTGAATGGTTTAATTGTACAGCAAATCATTTGTTTACAGATTAAGACCTATTTGGTAGCCAAATAGGAGACAAGGAGATGAAAGTGAGGTGCTAAGGTACAGGAAATGAGCTTTATATTTTGTGAGGAAGTCCTGCTATTTTTGCCTCCTCCTGAAGTAGAGGAGGCAAGGAAAAAATGAATTGTTTAACAGCAAAGAAAGACTGCTGAGCAAAGTGCACATATTAAGTAGGAACAAAAGGGTGGGAGAAGGGAAGTGTTGGTGCACTTTACATGCTGACAGGAATGTGACAGCTGGAGTTGCTTCCAGCCAAGGAGCACCAGTTGGTGGCGAGAAGAGCTGCCCTATTTTGTTTTCTGTCTGAATGGAGTTGGGGAGAAATGCCTCTGTTAATGTGAGCAAACATAATAAATTTTCTTGAACCTTTCTCCCTGATACTCAGTTTTGCTTGCTCACAAGACTTTCCCTTCCCCCTTTCTTTTTCCTCTCTCCCCTTTATAAAGGCAAGTTTTTTAAACTGGCCTTTGTTTCAGTATTGTAATTAATTAGTTGACAGTTCAAATGGTTAAGAAGTGCTTGTGATTCCTGCTTTATTGTTGTGCAATATTTTTTTAAAGACCCACTTACTGGTGGCCTGTAAATTTGAAGATATTTTCATGAGTCATTGGTTTAAAGATCAAAGTCAAGAAAGCATTATAGCAGAAGTGGAGTAAGCACTACAGTAAAGATTGTTTAAGTTTCTTCATTTGAACCTCCCATTTTTACCTGTTGAGTTGAATTTTCTGTGACTTTGTTGCTGCAGTTTCCCCACCATGAAAATTAATTTATGAAAATGTACACTAGGAGAAAAATATGTCATGGGAAAGAAAACATTTTATTCATACAGAGCATCCGTTCTGCCAATAGCTCAGTAAGCAAAGCCTTCTTAGAATATGTTATGGTTGTGTGGCAGTTTGATTTGATTTGATCAGATAATGAACATTCTGAAAAATTATGTTTGGCCAATGTAAAACTGGCTGTAGATAGCCTGTTTTCCACCTTCAGTGACAGTAGTAATTTTGCATGAAAGAAGTAGTATATGTAGCTGAGTTGAGCAAGTTGTGTCAGGTCATCTGAAGTCACTATAAAATACACTTCTAGTTTGATCCCCTTTAAATTGTAATAAAATGGACATTTTGGTTTTTATCCCTTTGACTAATAGCAAGCTTATGTAAAGAAAAATCAAAAGATGCAGGAAAAAAAACAAACCAAGAACTTGTCAGTTGTTTATAGTTCAAATCTAGCACAGGAATAGGAAAGTTTTTAGTGTACATTATATTGTGTAGTTTCCATAAGGGGACAGGAAAAAAGTTAATGAGCTTCAGGTGTGGCCTTTTAAGTTCTTAGCAATACCATGTGTTGTTTTTTTTCATACTGCTTGATTGAAATTTACTGACCATATACGAAATGTTACTCTCTGGTTATATATAAACAAACATGAAAAGATTTGCCAGTAACTCGTGCTATTAAAAATACTTCTCTCTCCAACTGCAGTCTACGAAGTAGTAACCCTAACAACAGTATTCTTCTTAATGGAAGATTCATACTATTCATGCTATGTTCCTGGTGTATTTCCAGATCCAGAAAATACGTGATATAGTACATGGAAAAATGCTTGTTCCTGTGTTCCCAACGAGCAGATCAGTACATTTAGAGACAGAACCTGGTTGCTTTGAAATGAGTAGCAACGTTACCACTAACACCTCTGCAAGGAGAATGCTGCCTTGCTAAGAATTGAGTTTTTTACATGCAGCCTAAATATATACATGTTTGTATGCGGTTATTTCCTTTTGTTTTCTCCCTGGGCAGTGAAATTACTGTTTCCATTGGAACATTAAGTCAGTCTGTTATCTGATATCTATTTGGTAAAATGAGCATTGACATTGAATTTTAAGTGATTGAAAACAGTGTTCTAAGTGACCCTTAGAACTTTACATTATGTTCTGGTGTTGTGATTTTTTTCGCATTGAATTTAAGAGCTTGTATAATGGTACATTGTAATGTATATTATAATGTATAATTATAATTGCATTGTAATGTATAATGGTACATTAAAAACCAGACTTTACTTTTATGTTCTGGTATTGTGATTTTGTTCACATTGAATTTAAGAGCTTGTATAATGTGACTGGCATAACTACAAAACCAGTCTGTAACAGGACATTCGCAGTAGGAAATCTTAAGGCATAGCCTCTGCATGGTAATGTTTTTTTTGCATCTACTTACAAGTATACAATTTTATTGTTATTACTGCTTCTAGCAGATACATGGCTGGTCTTTGTGCTGCAGGTTAAAAATGACAGCATTGAAATAATGGGTGAGGTTTTGTAAATTCGCAAGACAATGTTATTCTTTTCTTGCAGGTATGAAAGGCTTACTTACCTACGGGGGCTTACTTACCTACAGGCAAATTCACTCCAGGCTGTCTTCCATTTTTGATCAATGTAGTGAAGTATGTAATAGAAAATTAAGGTTTTTCTTTTTCAGTAGTAGTAGTATATCCGAATTCTTCATAGATTTAATTAATTTCTGTCTCCTTGGAAAAGTAAAAACCAGTAATTAAGCAATGTGGTCCTGAATGTGGGCCTCAGTAAATTCAAAAGGAGATATGCATTCTAAACCAACAACTGAAGACCAAAAAGATACATAATTTCAAGATATTTTGAAGTTTAATACAGCCTTAGTTTGATTTTTGTTATTGTTTTAGTACTGGAAACTAAAGGATTGGTGAAATTCTGAGAAAAAGGAAGTTGCTGAAATGATTTTAATTCATTGGTATAATAATAGCGCTGGATAATATTTATGGTAGTATAAGAGCTCCTCTTTCTTATAATCCATACAAACGCAGTATTACATTCAGAACTGTGTGAGTGGTGTGCTTAACCTACATTAACAATGTTTCAGTATTTTGCAGAAGATAAACCTTTAAGTTTAAATACAGAGATCTGAGTACATTTTTCTCTCTCTTATTTGGCTTGCATTGTATGGCCCATGGGTATTTTTGATCTGATCTTGCCCCTATTACACAAACGAGTCACTGTATCTGCTTACTTAAGTGAATAAAAACCAGCCTCATGGATGAAGAATGTGTCACCTTTGGTGTTAATTCTTATACTTTCAGTATTTTCAGAATTTTGACTTGGAGTTGGTTATATGATCTGGAAACTGAAAGTCAATATACCAGGTTTTCCAGGTAATTAGGCTGATTTGTTTTAGTCATTACTAAATTTGGAGAGCATTCACTGAGAGACCAGAGTATGAGCAGGAAGGACATATTAGTTATTTTGAGATTGACTCTCCTTAAAACTTCATATAAAAATAAACTAGTAGCCCACTTTAGAGTTGAATTACTGCATTCATTGATTCAGGATATGAGAACAAAGCATCATTGCAGGTCCTTTGAGTGAGGAAATGTAATTTCTTTGGTTTGGTTTAAGTCAGGCTGCAGTTAGTCCTCTACCTGTAAGACTAACTCCATGTATATCACTATAGAAATTCTTCAGTATCTGTAGGGGTTTGCTGGTGTGGAAGTGGGCTATAGTAAATCTTGTTTTCTTAATTTCTGACACAAATGGTCACGTTTTTGTTCAGCTCTCTCACAACAGGGTTTGCACAACAACAAAAGACTTCAAATATCTTGGCTGTACTTTGTGTAGCCTTTGCATCTGGATGTGTAGTGAAGTTATAGCTGTGAAACTAGTTTGAATGGAGGAGTGCAAGGACAGAACTCCGTAGCTGACTGCCAGAGCATGCTTCAGCCTGCAGGTATTGGTGGAACACTTTTGTTACGCTTCTGAAAGTGAAGCTTGTGCTGCAGTCCCATGTGAGGTTATGAAATCTTACCAGAATACTACCAGTACTCGTAGCTCATGAGTGCTTTCTTACTTTCTGCAAGGTGGGTCATTCCCTAGTTGCTTTCTGTCAAATAAAACAAAAAGTCCATATGATCACAGTGATGTTCTGCTTCTGTCCAGGTGCAGTGTGGCTGGGGTGACAGGTGGGGTTACGTGGGGAACGTGAAACGAAGGGCAATGATGTCCAGAATAGTAGAGGTGGGCTGGTGTTTAGTAGGTGTGTTTGATACCCTCCTTTCAATTCAGCTCAGTTGCAGCTACAACAAAATGTGTGCTTCCAGCTTAAATATATTGATTTTACTTGGGTCTTTAGACTTGACATTTGCAAACTCGTGGTTAACCAGAGGAATCTATGTATTTATTGAAAAAAAAAAGAATAAAGATAAATGAATACTAAAAGTCTTTCTACTTTATTGCTTCATATTGTCTGCTTTCTTCATGAAGGCCATCACTACTGCATGTGTAATTCTTTCTCCTCATTCCTGCAAGCTGAGTGATTATTCTTACTTTTGTTTGTGTTTGTTCCTTAAATTTTAATACCACCTTGTAGTGCCCCTTTAATTTTGTGTTGCATTTAATGTTAGTAGAAGAGGTGTAGTACAGGGAGAAGCTTTTCCTCAAGACCCTCCTGTTCATTTGACAGGTTGTGTATGTAGTCAGATCTCCGGTTCCCTGGCATACTGTCAGTTTTCCCTGTTGTTTGTGTGGACTTATTAACCAGTTACCAGCAAGAGAAAAGTATTTCCAAATTAATAGGAAAACATGTTGTGAAACCACAAAAATATGTAGAGGTCTCCAGGGTGAACTGTGTATCTGGAACACTTGACAGGGATTTCCTTTTCAAAAAGCTTTCATGAGCCTGAAGGTACAGAATGGTGCCTGTAGAAACCTGATTGCTGAAATCTTTGTCTCCTTTGCTGTCCTGTGTTGGAAGTCTCTGTCTAGGCCTCTTCTTTAGCAACATTTGAAACTTCTCATCTCTCTGTCTGGCACAAGGTGCTCTGGACATAGCTAGGAATAAAAATCAGAAGAAGGACATGGTTTACAGGCATAAGTGTGATAGTCAGAACTGAGTCGCTTCATATGAATGAAGTTCACTTAAGTAATGAAAATTCACCCTTCAGTTCTTCAGCTGTCTGGGGAGAGGCTGGGCAACATCTGTCTTCTGGTCATGAAAAGGAACTTCTTAATTTGTTTTCTTTCCCTCTGTTTCCACACTTACCACCATACCCTGGGAAATGTATTTTTTGGAGCTGGCACTAACAGGAACAGCCTTATCTTTATGGCATTCTTGAGTACTACAGTCTTTTGGGGATCTCTCATGGGTCTGTTGATTGCCCTGTATATGTGGTAAAATAGTTAATGGTAACCTGTAGAGATAGGTAGCATGCAACTTTTTGTGCAAGTGATGTAAGTTGATAGATTCGGTACTTATGTGTAAATCTATACTGTTGAGGGAGCCAGGTAGTGATGTGAGTGTACAAATGGCATGCTGTTTCTGGCATTTAATGCACATTAGCCAACTTTCTGTAAGCTATCCCATGGTGAGGAAATAAAAAAGTGTCTCTTTGGAAAAGAAGAGGAAGAAAGAGAGTGCATGCCCTCAGCAAGGGAAGGACAGCCACTTAGCAAACAGAATCCCTGTGTTGCCCACTTGAAGTTGTGACCCAGAGTGACTCAAGAATCTTAGCTGCCTTGTCCTTCTATGGCCCTAGCCAGATATTGCAAGGTGCTGTGTTTAATGCTGAAATGTAGCTTCTCAGTAACCAATATAAATTGACAAACATTTTATATGAACTCGTTCCTCTGAGATGTTTTCACAGTGCAGAGAGGCCTATGGCAAGAACCAATTACTGATGGGGTTTTTCTTTACTACACCAGCATTTTCATATAGATGCTTATGCCTGAAGTAACCTGGATTTCAGGATGCTTTAATCTCAGCAAGAGATGCCTAAGCAGCACAAGAGATGTATGTACGTTGGCTGTTGCAGTACCAGAGGTTGAAAGCAGAACACCATCTTTCATGGTTACAGTTAACCTCTGGGTAAATTCCTGGCAGCTTAAACTGGCACTGTTGTCCCAGAAGCAGGATCCACAGAGAGAAGACATTTGTTTATTTCAAGTTTGCACAGAAAAGGTGGTGGTATCCCACAAAGCTAGCACACCACCCTGTACAAAATTCATGCATTTATGCAGTTCAGGTTAGTAACTGCCTGTAGCCCTCCCACCATTTAGCGATTGGTCAGCTAATCTACATGTGGCTACATCATTGATTTCTTACTACGCATGCTCAGGGAAGCATGTTTTAGTCTGGGCAGGAGACTTTTGACCTGTGGATGTGATTTTTAATATTATGATGAGGATATAGTGAGGATAATTCATCTAAAGGGCGCCGTAATCATGTCGTGCTGACATGCCAAAGTTGTATCTTGGCCACGTCTCTGTGTTTCAGGATGTATAAGTCTTTAAGGGTTGCTTTGCCTGATTAGAGATTTGTTAGTCGTGTTTTTTAATCTTCCTACAGATGGGCAAAACGTTCTCCGCAGCTGTCAATGTTTATAATCTCTTCTTTAGTCAGTATTCTTGCCAGGTCATCCTGACCTTTTAGGAGGCCCTTGTATCAGTTCAGGCTTTTCCATATTGACAGAAGTTTGAGGTTTTTTTTATTATCTATCTATCTATATAAGTCCCAATGTCTTTACTGTATGTGTACAGCAGCACCAGCCCCATGTCTTGGAGCTTCCTCTTCCAAATCTTTACGTAGAGATACCACGGGAGTTGCCATGATGATAACTGATGCCATTTACAAGGCAGTGGAGGCCTAGCTTAAATGACATGGTGTGAGAAATGTGCTTCAGGTAGCTGTAGAATGAAGCAAAGATACTTAATATATGAGGCAACTGAGTACAATAGTGACAAAAGTGTTTCAAAACTGTATTGCTTTGTCTAACCTCACTATAAAGATTCCAAAAGCTGTATTAGTAAGCCACAAATACTTACTGTTTAGAGACCTATAGTTGCTTCCATATAAACGAGCTTGAAAAAGTGTGCATAATTGGAGAAAACATGTTGCTGTGATGGGTGTCCTGTAAATCTTGAGCATTTAGAAAGTGGAGGTTCTCTTTAGTTTGCCCACAGAATCTGTGTCTAATTTAGTGGATATTTATGTTGCCTTTGATTATCAAACAGTTTCAAAGTACAGTGAAATACTGTTTGCTCCCAAGCTGTTGTCTTTCTGAAAAGTCACTGTGTATGAGTTAATTAGTGATGTTTATAGGGTCAGCATGTTGTTCAGTAAGTGAATTTCTCATGTTAATTAAAACGTGAATGTTATCATCTTAAAATACATTTATCTGACCTTTTAAAGGAACGGCTTTGTGCTACTCTGTGCCAGTATTATAATGGATAGGAATAAAAATCTATTAATGACTGCATTTTCTGTCTAATGAAATGAAGTGTGTCACTGCTGTTACATGCAAAGGTCTTGCCAATATTAAAATTTGAACGCCTCCTCCTCAGTCATCACTGCTGAATAAACTTGGTTTTGATTGTAACTTTACAGATTAGCAGTTTCTTTACTGCCCGTATTGCTGTCCAGCACTCAAGGGTAGCCCTAAAATGGCTGCAGATTATGATGTGTGGCTGCTCTTATGGAGCTGCAGCTGTGAATCTCAAAGAGGATGTAACCATGCAGAATCGCTCTTTTAGATGGTCATTAGCGCTGCATAAGTACAAGCCTTTTTTTCAGATAGCATTTATTCTTCACGGTTCTTCTACTAGTATGTGATGGCAATGTCATTTGCCAATCATTGAATAACAATGAATGTTTTATTGAAGTCCAGTATTCTGAACCAGTGCTTTTTTAAGCTGTTGAAGTGCTTAATTTTCGTTTGACTGCTCCTTTTCATGCAAATGTGTAGCAGAAAAAGCCAGTACATCCTCTTCTCTTCTGCTCTGTGATGTATTGGACTAAGTGAAGTCCTGTGTGAGGGAAGGAAACATAGCTTAATTTATCAGTTATCCACTGGCATTCTATCTTACCCCAGTTTTAGTTCTCTTTCTTAAATTTGCTTAGAACAAATGTGAAAATAAAAGCAGAATACTTTCTGTGTGATGCTAAGGAAAAAGCAAGCCAAGAAACAATCTCTTCATTGCTCCTAAACAGAATGAAGACCAAATACCTTTTACATGAATAAAAATAGGGATTAGGTTAAATATTTCAATGCATAGTTATTTCATTTGTCTTCCAAGGATCTCAAAGGACTTGGAGACATTACAAATTAATTTCTGAAGGGCAGATTTTTAATGTGGCTAAAATCTACAACTATGGTAAGATTTTTGAGCTGTCTAGCACCTAGTTTTGCCATTATGAGAATCTGAAGGAAACGTGTACACTCACTGTGCTTTGTTCTTTTGAACATCTGGCCTCTTGTTTTGATTTGTGAGCTATTTTGAAAATTTGGCATCAGTTCTGCGTTTTAATTTCTAATTAAATATAGTACACTGTCTGGCCATAAGCTTCACAATACTCAAAGGGAAGGAAGGGAATTTGGAGGGGTGGGAGTGAAGAAGCTATCCCCATTTTATAGTCAGTGAAATTGAGATGGTAAGATCATAGACTTATTGAAAATTGCCGATATATTACCATACTGAATAGCTCCATCAGAAGTGGCTTTTAGAGCCTAAATTCAGACCACAAGAAGTGTGCCTGTAATATCAACACTCCTGGGTTTTAGAACCACACAGCAAATTGTATTATGGCATGGGAATTACCCGTACTATGCCATAAGCACTAACTGCAGCTCTTCCTACATTGTCATCAGCCTCATTAACATGGTTTGTGAATGTGAAACAATAGTCACTTGTTTCTGGGGACAGAACAGCAGATACCCTGCTCTTTTCATGAAGCAGTAAACAAACACTCAAGTGCTGTGATACTAATTTTAATAAAAGAGTAGGGACTTCTCTGTATCATACCTATCAAGATCAAAGGAGCTTGTGTTTATCTGATTCTTTTTGCCATTTTTTCTCTGTAGAAAAGCTAGGTTGCAATGTAAGAAAAGTATGAAGCTCTTTGCCTTAACTGAAAGGCAAAACACTTTGTAAAGTTGTGACCCAGAGTGACTCAAGAATCTCAGCTGCCTTGTCCTTCTATGGCCCTAGCCAGATACTGCAAGGTGCTGTGTTTAATGCTGAAATGTAGCTTCTCAGTAACCAATATAAATTGACAAACACTTTTTTTGTGTCTTGGATGTTTGTGTACGTTTTTTCCAATGTGTCTGTGTGTGCCTTTTCTTCTTTCTCTTTCCTCAGCACACAAGCAATGCATCTTCAGGTATCTTTGATCCAGTCTTTTCTGCTTGGCCATTACTCATATTGATTCTCCAGTAATAAAGGAAGCTTTGTTCTCAGTGCAGTTTTTAGAGTACAGTATCAGAGCCTGTCACCTAAACATTATTGACATCAAACAGACCTTGCAAGACCACATAATTTTGTGAAAATACGAGCTGATTTGTATTTTGCATTTTGCAGTTCAGATACAAAAAGCAAAACTGACTAGATCGGTTTTAGTGCCCAAAAGGAGTGAAACCCCAGAAGCAAAAAATCAAAAGAAATTTTTTCTTGCTTTTTTGGTAACCTAAAGTGGTAATAATAATAACACAAGCAACTATAATAACACTTCATTTTTAGTGTCATCATCCCCTTAGTGTAGTTTATTATTGATACTATTTTCTACGTTTTTAGGTGCAGTAGCTCACTTAGATTCAAAAAATTAGTGTGCCATTAACTTCAGTGTGTGAGTAGTGTTTTGAGCTACTTTGTTTGCAAATGGGCTTCGAACTAAAATATTCTGTTACTTACTGAAAACTGTTGTAAACCAATGAGTTTTTCATGTTTTATTGTAGTACAGTATTTGTTTTAGTCAGTCCAATAAGAAGGAAAGGTAGCAGAGGTGTAATAAACACTGGTTTGATTTGCACAGCACAGTACATTATAGAACTATAAAATTATGTGATTAGCTAAGTCATTAACACTGTCTTAAGGCAAATAAGTGTTTAGAGCGTGACACAGTGCTGAAAACCTTTCTAATGTTGAAATTAAAAAGTAACTGGTTATGCTTGGAGAAAAAGATTCTGCTGCTGTGCATCATCAGGAGCTCTTTATTAGGGCTGGCATCCAATTACTATATTCTAATACATTCCCTGTTTCACAGCACTCTGTATCATTTTGACACTTCCTTGAGAACTGTGCCATGTAGAACCTGAGCATTTGTACAGGATCACCACTGAAAAAAGTTAATAGATTTAAGTCCTGCTCTCGGCTTGATGAAAAGGTTCATTTTCACTTGCTCTTTTGTCCTGCTTTTATTGGCAGTGAGTTAGGAGACACAGTAAGAGCCAATCTGAGAGTCATTAGAGTCAGTTAAAGTTTCTACTTCTCTAATAGCATCCCACTTATCCAGGTGCTGTGTTACTTATTTATGCTCTTAAATCAGAATTTTCAGTTATGATATGAGAGTTCTCTGACTGGTATGAGACATCTCAAAGTTCAGATTCTTACACAGAGACTGCTCAGTGCTTTCTGAGAAGCAAAAGCTGGAAATTAAGAAAACCTTGACCCTGTTCTGTATACAGTCTAAAAATAGATCTAAATAGTCCAAAACAGCCTTGCGTTTTAATTTGATAGATAGTGGGAGGCCACTGCTGTCAAACTTTATTCATGTCACTTGGCACATTAAGTCCAACATTTGGTATTAAAATGTATTAATTCATTCATATTTGAAAATTATATTAGAGAACTTTTGGAAGACAAATTTCCTGTCCCAGCCAAACAAGCAAAACCATGGTTTCTTAATGAATTTAACTTCTTTTCAATAATTTTGTTCTTTTTTTTTTCCATTATTAGCTGAACAATGGTTGGATCACTTGTTTTACGATGCATTAATGAAGTGATTGCTTTGGAAGACATCCGTCTGATTAAAGTTTTTTCCAGGTTAGCTTTTAAACAATTGAATTGCCAAATCACTAGCCCTCATAGAATGACAGAAGGAGAAAACACTTGGAAATGAAAAACTTCAGATATTTTAGGCTCACTCTCATAGCATGCTATCTCTTTGGACATGTAAAAGAAACATACCCCTTTTAAATATATACCAGGGAGAATCTCTTTATTTAAAACAGTGGATTTACTCACAAAGCATATCTAAGATAAGATAGAAAGTATTTCTGTCTGTTGTGTCTGTCAGCTCTTAAGCTGCAACTGATAGATCTTTTAGGACCTGGTGTTCTCCAGGCATTGCTTTTACTATGGCAAAATAGAGACCAAGCCTGAGTGAGCAAAGGACTTTCACACAACTGTCAGGTATTAGTGTGAGTTTAAAATCTTGCATGTCTTTGCCAGGAGTTGCCATCTCCATGGCTGTGCTGGCAGAATGATTGTGTGAGACAGGTTGTGGTATATTTGGGTTTTTTTGCCAGATGTGAGTTGTCCACATGTTCAACTATCGGAACCCAAGGACTGATAGAAGACTGTAACCTTAGTTAAAATTGCTGTTCCAGCTGCTAACTAAAGCGACAGTTCTACAGTGTGAATCTGCTGCTTGAAACACTTCTGTCTGTGTGTCCTTCCATGTGTGATTATGACCCTCTTAGCAATGTCAATTTGACTAACAATGCTATCCTACAGTAGGATATGTATGTGTAATATCCTGGGTAAAAACAAGAGAAGGGAATGAGCATCTGGAAGACCACAGCAAAGTGGGAAACTTTGGAAACTGGCTCATCTGACAAAGAATATGTATCAGCCTAAAGGGACAATTTTCACATTACTGGCTTTGGGCAGCAAATATGGTCCAAAAGGTTTCTGCTTCTTGTCCCCTCTTTGCTCAGAAGTTAATCGGTGGCAGTACCTGAGATAGCTTATATAAAGGCAGCCCTGCAGAATCCCCACAGACTAAATTACCTCTTCCAAACTGCATACCCTTAGATTCGGTATTGCTGGAATTAAACACAGGTGTTTGCAGCCATGCTGTCTTTCTATTTTTAGACCCTTGAGTAGAGTCCAGACAGGGTAATTGATGATTGGATGGTGACTGGGCTGAGCTTAAAGGCTATCCAGTTAATATTGCTGCATTTAAAATGCCAGCAACAGGTTGTTTGAGATCCACCTCAACCGGCATGTTTACATTTGTACAGAGGCATAACTGCTCCTTTTTTTTTTTTTTTTGTTTCCATTCATTTATGTGTAAGAAGAGTAAATTTCAAGTCAGACACCCTTCATAGAAGTCAGTAATATTTTTTTCTTCCCTAACCATTTGAAAACAAAATGAACCTGAAGATGAGTTGGTAGTATTTCTACTTTAGTTTTATTAAGTCATTAGTGAAATTGGGTAAATGAATGCCTTGAAGGCTGGCTAATTTGTTTATTGTAGTAAACAGCTCTGGTTTTGAGTGAGAGAAAAGCCATCAAATACTTCTGTGCATGGATGTTCATTTCCAAATATCTGAATAATGATTGGTCGTATGATTGATAGATTCAGGAAAGGAATGCATAGAAGTTGTTGCTGTTATCCACCAAATAGGGCTTTTGCAGCCTTTCACAACTTCCCATATGTTAATGAAAAACATTTTCTGAGAAACTGGCAGCTTCGTGCTTTGTAGCTGATGCCAGCTTTCTTCATGCACCAGTTCAAGGCAGAGCGAAGGGAAAAATTACTTGGTTTAATGCGTGAATTACTCTGACAAGTTTTCACATTGCCCCTCCTTTTATTAATATTCTTTTTGATATGAGCTTGTAAAACAGAGGATTGGCTGTTAATCTCTGAGATCTCAAGGGTTTTTGGCAGTGGCCCGTAATTGATGTGTTCACATGGCTGTTGTCTGACTACTAATGATTAGACAGCAGTGTTATCTCCCAGCTAAATCAGTGTTGCTTATAAATCACACTTGATAAACTGCAGTTTCATTTCTTCAAAGGATCTGTACATGTCTAGATAGTTTGATAGAGCTGCCAGAGTAATTTCATGATTTCACAACAGCTTAGATTAGGTTTATTTTTTATTTCAGTTGAGCAAAATACTTTTAATTTCTATCAGGTGTACAAAAATGTGTCTTTTTGTTTGTTACAAGATGCATTTCTAGAGTAGAAAGAATATATACAGCTAGGGCAGGGCAGAGAATAGAAGGTGTCAGTAACTGAAGAATATACCACAAAAAAAAAAATGACGTATTTGGAGTACTGATCTGTCTTGCTTTATTTGAACAGAAGGGGAGGTTTTGCAGCAGGTGTTGATCACAATGTTAGGCTATAAAAATTGTCTATAAGACAAATGTGAGAATGGAGGACATTAAAGGTTAGGTTGGTGTATTGAAACACAAGGTGTTTAACAATGGTGTTTTGGATTTTCTGTGTGAAATCGGATCTTTGCATGCTTCCATTCTTTTTCAGCAAGACGGGAATGATAAGCCTGTACTGAAACTCTGCAAATGTAAACTTTTGTCTCTGCATGCTCAGAGAGCACGCTAATGAGGATCCCAAAGTACTAAGGCAAAACTAATAGGGAAAAATGTCTGAGGGGGGGGGACAGAAGAACAGAGATCTCAAAGTGATCTGTTTCTAAACCACAAAAAGGACAAGATTTGGCTGTCTGATCAGTAACACAGCCTGTAATCACATGATTTGGTGCTGGTAATGTAGATGCTGTCATGAAAGAGAATTAAGAAAACGCTAAACCAGAGTTCTCTCTGCCAAAACCAAATGGCCTCAGAGCTGAAGCAAGTAGGTAAGTAAATTTAGAAAGATCTTCCCTCCTAACTTCAGTTCATTTGCCTTCTTACTGTAAGCTTAATCCTCAGTCTCACTGTTAGGGGTTATTGGACTCCGCGTTAGTCCTATGTTTGGCTTAGACATAGAGAAAAAAAAAAAAAGCCCAAAAACTATTTGGAGGGAATAGGTATTGGCAGTTTGTCCTCACAGGGATTGTTTTCTGCTTAAAAAATCTTCACTTCACTTTTATTATTTTCAGAATTTTTTTTAGAGCTCTTGAAAAATTATATGAATTGCTAATTACTTTTCTCACTGGTAGAACAATCAATCACAACACTCCAAATTCTGTCCATAGTTATGTCTCAGTGGAACTACTCTGGATTTACACCAGAGTAAAGGTGTACACCAACTGAGAGGAAAAAGTGACTTACCATAATTTTTCTTCCTCTAGTAAAAAAGTAAATACCTATTTTTTAAGTAAATTTGAGAGTAAAGATTTTATTTTTGTTATCAACTGTAGATATTCAACAGCAGATAGTTGCAGGGATAGCCAAATAATAATGCTTCAACTCTTTTTTCACTTCAGGAAAGCTAAAATATAATTTTAGAGGTGCTTTCTTTAGTGACTTGCTAAATAATCATAAATATGTATATCCCATTCTTTAAAGTAATAATACAGTTTTGTTCTTTAAATAAATTTGGTAACATGCACTTGGTAGTCTTTGTAGCTGATACTGTAAAGTTGATCTAAGGAATATGGAAAAAAATTAACATGATGTAGGATCCTGCACCCTGTTGAAAAGCCCAAGTGGGAGACCAGGGTAATAATACAGGAATTTATTAACCAAAGATCCACCTGTATTACCCAAGAAGCCTAAGGGCTAGGTAAATTAAAAATCTGGTGGTCTGTAGAGACACTGATAAATAAAGGGCCATGAAGTCAAATTATCAGTACGAGCTAAAAAATGTCATCCATAAGAATCTCGTTAGGCAACTAAAAGTTTTTGGTATACATAGACCTCTAGGGAAGCTCAGTTCTATTTCCGAGGATTATACAGATTCTTTGACAAGCTTTTGGAAGATAAATTAATAGTTCAGTTGATTTCTTCCAATAAAAATGTACTGAGTTGAGGAAGCAACAGCCTGAATCCTAAAGTATGCAACTTTACACTCTCAAAGTACAGCAGTCAGCAAAGGGGTTGAAAGGCAACAATGCTTTTGACATGCAGAAAGTTGAAGAGGTGTGAAGAAGCTATTTCTCTTCCCAGTCCGGTTTGCCACTGGATTGATTATACATTGTGGATTCCTGGAAAAACTCACAAAGTTGTATTGATTCTTTATGCCTTTGCACTCCAGAATGCCTGAAAAGGCAGATATTCTACCAGAGAAATATCTTTCTTGGCTGTTCAGAAAAATTTGTTTCTTGACTGTGGAATACATATGTCTCTAGACAGGATAGGTATCTGGAGAAAATTTCAGTGCTTGTTCTGTATTAAAGGTTAGCAAAGCACCCAAGCTGACTGAAGAAAATTTTGGAAGTGCAGACTGAGAAACTGACCAGGAGAAATGACATTTCAATGGAGAAAGGTGTTCTAGAGACATATGGACAAAATTATCTCAGTGAAAATGATTTTCTTGGGCTGAAAGAGGAGAACTGTCTTTACTAGAAAATTGCAGGTGGTGATCTGGGCATCCTTCCAGGACTGCCAAACTTTAGTTGACATACAGTGTTTCACAGATGCAGCCTTTGTCAGAAGGATATCACTGACAGCTGTCAAATGGTAATCTTTCCCACAGTAAAATGACTGAATGGCTTTGGGAAACCCCAAGCATCCGAGTTAGAATAGAAGGTATAAGAAAGAACAAGAATTTTTCCTTGCCTGTTGTTTAGCACCATTGTTTCTGCAATAGAACGTACTCAACACTGAGTTTTCATAATGGTTTTCATAGTATATTAACGCTGTCCTAAAAATACAAACGTTGTGGTGTCCGTGCTGGTGCTCTAGATTCAGCCACACAATGTTGGAGGAGGTCTGCAGGTCTACATGTACGAGGAGCATGTAGATGTCAAAAGACTCTGAATTTGTAGAACTGTGTGTGATGGTTCAGTAGTTACTGGGAGTGGCATAGAAGATCCTGATTACAAGGGAGGATTTTTTTCCTTGTTCACTGTAATACAGGATAAGTATCATATGAGAAGTTTTAAATTAATTTTTTTGCTTAATAGCAAATGCTCAGTGTATTGAAATTATTCCAGACATGAGAGATTTACGTAGTGTTCCTTTTTCCCCTCTTTTCTCTCCAGCTACTCAATAGAAGTCCAGAAGTTAAGAAGAGCAGGAAATGCTTGGTATCTCCAAGCAGATACTACTGTGTTAACTTGTGTTCAATACAATTAAATGTCAGGTTTCTCATCCATACTGCAATACTTATAAAGCACAAGTGTGGGGTTTTTTTGTGTGTTTGTTCAGTTGTTTTGGTTTGGTTTCTTGTTTTGTTTTGTTTTATTCTCCAACTTAGGTTTTCAAGTCTAAAATTTTAAATGACATTTAGGCAGTGTGAATCTCCTTTGTTATTCTTTTGTATTCAAGCTCTTGTGTTCCTCAACTAAATTGACCAAAATAAATAACTTCCTTAGTAGCTCTGACTTTTCTGTGTTTTGAATATAAGGCTTCTAATCTATAGTTTGTCCTGTGTCCAAAATTCTTCTCTACATCCATGTCTTACAGTATTTCCTGTTTTCTAAGCATGTCCTTCATGGCACTGACCTTTTCTGACAACAAATTGATGGAGAATGTTTGTTTGCCAAAAATGCCTTTAAAAGGTAGTAAGCATGGGTTATAATAAATGAAATACCTTTCGATAATGACCAGTATTTCAAAGGTATAGTTAAATCTTTCTCATCTCAAAATTAATACTAGGTTATTTAAGAAAACAAAACATCAGTTGAGTATGGTGTCAAAAGGCTTCTGAGCAGCCTCATGTGAATTTAGATACAAGAAATACTGAATTGAGATTAAATTGAGATTCTTCAGATTACACTGACATTCTTCATAGGGCTAGTTTCTGTTGCATCGCAGAATATGAAGAAATAGCTTTAGGTTTTAGATATGCAAATTCTTTGTAGGGCAAGGTTTGTAGCAAGGAAAGTTTTAAACGTCAGTGAGATGCATAGAAGTGCGGATACACTCCTAAGCAAACAGACTTTTTTTCCATGTTACATTCTCCCATATTTGTTTTCTTCTGAAGTCACATCATGGATTTCATTAGAATTACTTCTGATTTATGATGCTGTGCAGGAGATTAGAGTGAGGTCTTCCGGGGTCACTGCTGCTTTAGAAAATTAATGTAGGGACAAGCATACTTTTATGTAAAATGAAAACAATTTCCCTTTCACCTTATCTAGAGAAATCTAAAGAAAGCAAAGCTTCCATATAGGGCTGAATTCCTTTATTTCCTGTTTTTCATTTCAGACATAGTGAGTCTGTGAAGTATTAATTCATAACTCTTAAGAACTTGTCAATGTCATTTCCAAGGTTGGAGGTTTCTTATTCCATTCAGTCTTTATGTTGGTAGCTTTTTAAAGGAAGGATTTATTTTTGCAAAGGGTCAGGCTTTGTTTTTTTAGATATATCCTATAATGGGATTCAGAGCTTCTTTCCGCATTCTTTCTACTAGTGCAGACTTTCCCACTGGGAATGCTTACAGTAGATTTATTCTCAATTTAAAAAGTAGTGCTTTTCTGGAAGGGCTTATCCCAAGCCTAAAACCTGCTCCTCTGCCTTTCTCCAGGCTGTATATTAGTAGATGGATGAAATGGCTTCCAGCGTGTACATTTCAAAATCATCTGATGGGTGATACTGCAGTAATGTGCTACCCCATTTGGTAGACTATGTCATCATTGAGACATGCCTTCAAAGGTACACCTCCATTAAGGAGGTGGAACTACACATATGTTCATAGTTATGTACATGATAGCATACTTTGTTGGGTCACAGCACATGGCCTGGCTGCATGGCAAGTGTTTCGTAGCTTACATTTTGTCATTTATGACAGAAACATTTCGCACTGAAGATATGCACCCTCTGAAAGTTAGAATGAATGAAATGCATAGATGCAGAATACTTTCACTTAATCATATGATCAAAAGCTAAATGTTTAAATCTCTCTGAAAAGTGTTATTATTTTGGATACTACCGTAAATCTGCTTCTGTTAGGTTAGTACCATGTCAAATAGGGCCATAGATGTTCTGGTATCTTGCTCTTCTTTCATTCAGATGAGTTTTCTACAGGAGTACGTGAGAAGTTCTGTCCTATAAAGACCTAAAATTCTCCCATTCCCAGAGGAATGGGAATATGATATGGCTGGTTGCAGTTGTATGAAGTTGGGCACTTTCTGGCTTGGAAAGTCCCCTCAATTCTTTCTTCTGTGAGCTCAGCAATACACACTGGATTTCCTTCTGGTTGTCAGGAAATTGTGTACAAAGGACATAAAATGTTAATTTTCAGACATAATTTTAGAAGCTTACACTGCATCAGGAAGATGAGCAGAACTTAATTCCAGCATGTAAAGTGCCTGAATAGCTGTGGGAGAATTCTGCTTATTAGAAGGTCTTGATAATATGTCCTCTCTTTTCCACATGCTTTTCTTCATAGTGACTAATGTTATGCAGCCACCACATTTATTTATTTATATATCTATATATTAATTAATTAATTTATTAATTTATTTATTTATTTATCGTGTTCAGATAGAGGAGAGGTCCATGGAGCACTCACTACATTGCTTGGTAGGCATTCTTCATTTTCTGGGAGCTTCCTACTGCAAAGAGCTGTAGCTCTCTGATATAATCAAACACTTGGCAGTTAAAAGCTGCTGTGAAAAACACTCCAGCTTTTGCAGCCTTTGTCAGTAATCAGCTCCCAAAAGCTCTTGGAATTAGGTGAATGAAGAAAATGTTGCTTGAATATTTCTGTCTTTTTTGGAGCCCTTTGATTATGTTTATAAAGGGAATATCTATGTAAATAGATTTCCTCGGATTCAGATTTTTAGTCTCATACTGGAATCTCTCGTGATAAACAGCAAGATACTGCTCAGCATGCACTAACACCTGGGAATAATCATGTAAAAATAACAGTGAGAAACTGCAGAGCATCTGTTCTTGACATTAACTTTCCTCGGTTTGACAGACTGCCACCACCAGATGTTAGTCTTATGTGCCTTTTTTCTACTGGAGATGACGGCCTTCCTGCATCTCTTTGCTCTAATAGCTTACATCAGTGCCCTTTGTAGAATTCATGCAAACAACTGTGTCACCACAATGATTGCTGAGAACCACCACTTTGCTGTGCTGACATTATGATTATCAAACAAGACAGGATGATTTTAAAACATGGAAAACTGGAGCAATACTTAAGCTTAGTGTATTTTTTTCTAATTAGTAAAGTCATATTTGTGCAGTGAGCATGAACCTCAGGGACAGTAAATGTCCACTTAATTCTCTACCAAAGTGATACTGTTTTAATTCACAGAGCAGCAGCACCTTTTACAGCAGTAGCCGCTCTTAGGCCATGTCCTGTGTGTTTCATGGACAACATGAAAATTTATTAGCAAGTCTAAATAAACCAGAACTGAGTACAAGTATTTGTAACAAAGAACTTAGTAGGGTAGGCTGTCAGATCTGTGCTTTCTTTAGCTCCCCCTCACTGTTTATAATACTTGGAAAATGGAAGACACATCTGCCAATTCAGTCCACGTTCATTTAAAACATTGGCTAGTTTACTATGAAAATAGCAAATATTTTGGTTTTTCTGTGGCTTTGTGATGAGTGTATTTTATGGAAGAATGATGTTGCATGTGCAGTAGGAGGTTTTGCACAGCTTTACAAAACACCACATCAACTATAAAACATCAGCAGTTTATGGTTCTATAAGGGGATGTGGCTTAGCTTTCCTTAAGCACTGGGCTCCATTTACCTGCCAGTTTCTGGTTCTATTCTAGCTTGAAATAAGATACATTAAGAATTCCTCAGAATTAAGCCTGGGGTACACACTGACCCTGTTTCACTGACAGAGACCCATTATGCAACCCATGCCAATGAGGAGGGCTCTGTGCCATTCAACTGTTTGCCTCCAGTTGGCATCAGACAGACAGAAACTGTATCACGTAGAATCCATATCCCTCCATTCTATGCTATGGCTATGATTTTATGTTATGCTTACTATTAAAAATTTCAAGTAACAGCTGCTGTTGGGGTCAGTTGATACTTGTCTTGCCTGTGTGCATTCAAGCCTGCTCTGCAGAATGTTCTTGCCTGTGCGTTACCTCTGCAATTGTGACAGCATGAAGAGAATAATCAAGCTATCATCGCTTGACTACATTGTTTTTATGACACAGGAGCTCTGCTTTACTCCGTAGAGTTTTGCTGGTATTGGCAGTTTTTACTCCTAATGGATGCTTTTAGTATTCATGTTTTACTTTCATTTTTTTCCCCGCCTTGTTCTGTCTCTAACCTGAAGATTATGTTAGTCCTAAATAAAAGGAACCTCCACCAAATGAAGAGGAGTTTAGAGAAGAATGTGGTTATTACGTCCCTCCTCTTTCTTCCTTAGTCCTAGTGTAATTGGGATCAGAATCCAGGCTGGTCATACAAAGACCACACAAAACATTTTTTTAATACATTTAGCATACTTAGAGCTTGTGTGCAGGAAATGCTGGCTCTCAGTTTGTATGCATGAATGATGCTCAAAGCAGAAGAATTGTGACAATCTTTAAAAAGTTACCTTTAATTTTAATTTCCATTTTATTTTCTCCTTAGGAAAGTGGTCATGTGGTGAAGTAAGCTGATCTGTGATACAAAGGATATATAATACAAGACTAATACTCTTCTGTTTGTATTCCCATTTGCCAGCTTGGCTTTAAAACAAAGCAGAATTAATTTCTGTCTGCATTAAGATGCGTTTGAACAAAATCTGTATGACATCATATAGTCAGTCATTATGTCTTTTCTGATGAGTCTTCGTAAGGGTTCCAAAATGATAAGCAGCATAAAGACATTTGATCATCTCTTTGAAAGCACCTAGAAAGTGGCCATAAAAAAAAAAAACCACCAAAAAAACATTGTATTGAAGAATGATTTCTTGGTGTAATATTGTACTGGTTTAAGCCCAGTTGCTCGCTCACTCTCTCCCCTTCCCCCCCCCCCCCCCCGAGGGATGGGGAGGAGAATCGAAAGACCATAACTCCCACATATTGAGTAAGAACGGTCCAGTAACTAAGGGATAACACAAACCCACTACTACTACCACCAATGATAATAATGATAAGGGAAATAACAAGGGAAGAGAATACAACCCCTCACCACCCGCTGACTGATACCCAGCCTGACCGAGCAGTGATCTCACCCTTCTGGGTAGCTGCCCCCAGTTTATACAGTGGGCATGACGTGCTGTGGTATGGAATACCTCTTAGGATAGTTTGGGTCACGTGTCCTGTCTCTGCTTCCTCCTGGCTTCCCCTCCTCCCTGGCAGAGCATGAGACTCAGAAAGTCCTTGGTCAGACTAAACATTACTGAGCAGCAACTAAAAACATTGGTTTTATCAGCACTGTTCCCAGGCTGAAAGTCAAAAATACAGCACTGCACCAGCTACTAAGGAGGAGAAAAATGACTGCTACTGCTGAACCCAGAACAGTATCCACCCCTTATTCCATACCATTCATGTAATGTTCAGATCCCACATTTTCAATATGCCATCACATTTATATAAATTTATACATATATATACATCCACAGAGAGAGAGAGAGATCATTCCTTAATGCATGGACCAATCCTTATAAAGCTGTTGAGTCCATTCTGTCCATGATGTCAGGCTCCACCTCTTGTAACAGTCTTTCAGAGCAGAAGAGGCTGTGTGCTGTTTTGGTTTGTCACCTAGTGATGCTGATCGTTCCTTTACCACAGAACTCCTCTGGTTTCATCAAAGTTCATTCTCTGTTGGGATGATGGTTAGAGGGAAGTCAGGGCCAGTCGCTGGTGACCTGAAGACATCTAGTTGATGGGCTACAAAAGTGCTACATAGCAGGCAACAGCATACAGTAGAGTTCATTGGCTGTTTTCCCCTAAAATCAGATCCCCTTGAGGTACACATTGGACTTCCCCATCTTCCCACATTATCCACCAAGTGTATCCGAGTTCCTGAGCAAAAGCAATCCCAGGAGTGGGTTTGCCTTTACCTGAAGCAGGAATAACCCAGACTGTCTTCACCAGCAAATTCTTTATGTGCACTACAGGAACTTTGTCCCCCTCTACAATATGTAAAAGTTCTGACTGGGCTGGGCCAGCCCTGTTGGCAGATCCTCTGGTGTTGTCCAACCAAGGTGTCTTTTGGTAAATGTGTATCCCAATGTTTGAAAGTCCCAATACCCATTGCTCTCAGTGTAGTTTTTAACAGCCCATTATACCATTCGATTTTCTCAGAGGCTGGTGCATGGTAGGGGATGTGATACACCCACTCAGTGCCATGCTCTTTGGCCCAAGTGTCTATAAGGCTGTTCCAGAAATAAGCCCATTAAGTCCACCCCTCGATCACGAGCCCATCTGTATGTTGCATCTCTGCCCTGATACCCTGAAGTGTTATGGGCTCACCAGGCCAAGAATAATTCACCTTTATGTTGCCAATTCAGGTCCATCTGAGCCACTTCAATCTTAGCAGCTTTATCCACTTGTTGGTTGTTCTCATGTTCCTTAGTGGCCCATTTCTTGGGTACATGAGCACCTACATGGTGTACCTTCACCACCAGGTTCTGCATCAGGGCAGCAATATCTTTCCACAGTGCAGCAGCCCATATGGGTTTACCTTTGTGTTGCCAGTTGCTCTGCTTCCTTTGCTGCAACCACCCCCACAGGGCATTTGCCACCATCCATGAGTCAGTACAGAGGTAAAGGACTGGTCACTTTTCTTGTTCTGCAATGTCCAAGGCCAGCTGAATGGCTTTCACCTCAGCAAACTGACTCAATTCACCCTCTCCTTCAGCAGTTTCTGCAGGTTGTTGTAGGGGACTCCATACAGCTGCCTTCCATCTCCAGTGCTTTCCCACAATACGTCAGGACCCATCAGTAAACAAGGCGTATTGCTTTTCACTTTCTGACAGTTATTACATGTTGGGGCCTCTTCAGCATACATCACCTCCTTCTCTGTTGACATTCCAAAATCTTTGCCCTCTGGCTAGTCCATGATGCCTTCTAGAATTCTTGGATGACTGGGCTTTCCTATTCAAGCTTGTTGTGTAATTTAATGCAGCCCACTTACTCCATGTAGCATCAGTTGCATGATATGTAGAGGAGACCCTGCCTTTGAACATCCAGCCCAGCACTGGCAACTGGGGTGCCAGGAGGAGCTGTGCTTCAGTGCCAATCACGTCTGAAAGCATCTTGAACCCCTTCATAGGCTGCCAATATCTCTTTCTCCGTTGGGGTATAGCTGGCCTCAGATCCTCTGTATCCCCGACTCCAAAAACCAAGGGGTTGACCTCGAGTCTCCCCTGGAGTTTTCTGCCAGAGGCTCCAGGTAGGACCATTCTCCCCAGCTGCGGTGTACAGTACATTTTTCACATCTCGCCTGGTCCGGACTGGTCCAAGGGCTACTGCATGAACTATCTCGCGTTTAATTTGCTCGAAGGCTTGTTGTTGCTCAGGACCCCATTTGAAATCATTCTTTTTCCGGGTCACATGATAGAGAGGGCTTACGCTTGAACTCTAATTTGGAATGTGCATTCTCCAGAACCCCACAGCACCCAAGAAAGCTTGTGTTTCTTTCTTATCAGTTGGTGGGGACATTGCTCTTATCTTGGTGATCACATCTGTGGGGATCTGGCGACGTCCGTCTTGGCATTTTATTCCCAGAAATTGAATCTCCTGTGCAGGTCCCTTGACTTTACTCAGTTTTATGGCAAAACCAGCTTTCAGCAGGATTTGGATTATTTTCCTCCCTTTCTCAAAACCTTCTTCTGCTGTATCACCCCACACGATAATGTCATCAATGTACTGCAGGTGTTCTGGAGCTTGCCCCTGCTCCAGTGCAGTCTGGATCAGTCCATGGCAGATGGTGGGGCTGTGTTTCCACCCCTGGGGCAGTCGGTTCCAAGTGTACTAGACACCCCTCAAAGTAAAAGCAAACTTTGGCCTGCACTCTGCTGCCAAAGGAATTGAGAAAAATACATTGGCAATATCAATCGTGGCATAACACTTGGCTGCCTTTGACTCCAGTTCATACTGAAGTTCTAGCATGTCTGGCACGGCAGCACTCAATGGTGGTGTGACTTCATTCAGGCCACCATAGTCTACCGTTAGTCTCCACCCTCTATTAGACTTTCGCACTGGGCATATGGGGCTATTAAAGGATGAGCGGGTCCTACTGATCACTCTTTGACTCTCCAGTCTATGGATCAGCCTATGGATGGGAATCAGGGAGTCTCGGTTGGTGTGATATTGCCGCCAGTGCACTGTTGTGGTCACAATTGGCACTTGTTGTTCTTCGACCTTCAGCAACCCCACAACAGAAGGATCCTTTGAGAGACCAGGCAAGGTGGATAGCTGCTCAATTTCCTCAGTCTCCATAGCAGCAATATCAAAAGCCCATCGGTACCCTTTTGGGTCTTTGAAGTACCCTCTCCTGAGGCAGTCTATGCCGAGGATGCATGGAGCCTCTGGACCAGTCACAATGGGGTGCTTTTGCCACTTCCTCTCAGTCAGGCTGATTTCAGCCTCCAGTACAGTCAACTCTTGGGACCCTCCTGTCACCCCAGAAATACAGATGGGTTCCATCCCTTGACAGCTTGATGGCATCAGGGTACACTGTGCACCGGTATCTACTAGAGCCTTATACTTCTGTGGGACTGATGTGCCAGGCCATCTGATCCACAGAGTCCAGTAAATCCAATTGTCCCTTACCTCCACCTGGCTGGAGGCAGGGCCACTCTAGTAGTCATCACAACGTTGGTCAGTTACACCTTGTTCACAGGGATTAGTCTTCTTTATCACAGGAGCTGGAGTAAAATCAGCTCTTCCACTTCATCTGGGAACCTCTTCACCAGAGACTGAAGCAGCAGACTTAATGGGATGATCATCCTTGACCTTTGTTCTCCTCTTCAATTCACGCACCCGTTTCTCCAGAGCTGAGGTAGGTTTTCCATCCCACTTGCTCATGTCTTCTTGATCCTGCAGGTAAAACCATAGGGTGTCCCAGTGCATATACCTTCTATTTCTTCTTTCTCAAGCAGTAGGATGCCTTTTGTTAATATCTGAGATGTGAGTTGATACATGTGATTAGCTGGATAAATAGTCTCTCAATTGTTTGAACTCCTGAGACATTTTTTCCACAGCTGAAATTATGGAAGGGGCAAGATGGTCTTCGAACTCTTGGAGCTGATGAATCTTTTCATCCACTGTTGGTGGTGCTATATCGTTCCAGGTTATTGATGCCAGTGAGTGTGCATATGATGATAGTCCATTCTGTGTAAATTTCTGCCATATGGGTCGTGTACATTCGACTTCATCTGGATCTATGGGTCTGTTCCTGGTGTCCAGCCTGTGATAGATCATCTCTACAATAGCTGATTCCCTCAGAGACTGGATGCCTTTCTCTAGAGTAGTCCACTTAGCCGAATGACTCATAATATCATCCTTTCTTTCACAGCTGCCAAGAGCCTCCTCCAAAGGCTGAGGGTCTGCTTCTCTTTTGCAATTGCTTTGTCAATTCCCCTTTCCTTAGCAAGTGATCCCAGCTGCTTGGCTTCACTACCTTCTAGTTTGTGACCGTTGGCCCCATTGTCCCAGCATTGGAGCAACCAGGTGATGATGTGCTCCCTTGGATGACGGGTGAAATTTTGTCACATATTCTGTAGCTCGGTTGAGGTCCAATGTCGAGAAGTCACCTCTTCTTCTTCCTCTGATTCATGTGATGAAGACTCCTGATCAGATGCTGTCCCTCGCAGTAAGTGCATTGCCATTGCATCTTCATCTTGCTTCTTCATCTTTCTTGCATTTTTTTTGCTTTTCCCCTTGCGTACAGGGGCACCTCATATTGGCACAAATTGATCCTCTGGTTTAGCTGCAGTGATAATCACTGTGGTTGGAGTGGCTGCAGTATCTGTTGTCGCGGTTTGAGTAGCTGCTGTACTTGTCACTGAGGGTGGTGTAGCTGCTGTACTTGAAGCCGGAGTAGCTGCTTTGTCTGTTGCTTTGCCGTCAGATCTAGAGGCATTTTTTTTCCCTTTGAAGGTGCTGGATAGTGTTGAACAGGGCTCTGTAAGCATAGGCCAAGCCCAGCACATTGCCATGATTTGTCCCTCTCTGGTATGACCAGGATGACAACACACCTCATTTAAGTGTTTTACTAATTTTTCTGGATTTTGCACTTGTTCAGTGGTGAGGTTCCAAAGCAGTGGAGGGGCCCACTGGCCTAGATACTTGCCCATCCTATCCCACACACCCTGCCACTCATGACTGTCCAGCCTCGAGGAAAACCTGTTGGTCCTCCTGTGTCATCGTCTAACCCCAGACAAGGCCGAAACCCAACTCTGCTTAACTTTTGAGATCAAACAAAATGGTCATGGGTAAAACACACTCTGTATGTGTGCCAACATGGTGATCCCCATCACTATCAGCAGGCAGGTACCTAAAGGCCATTCAAAACCTTCAGAACTCTCAAATGATGCTGTAAACGGTCTGGTGGGGTGGCTGGGAACGTAAGGGTATGTCTCCTTCACGGGTTGACCACTCAAGGAGTGGAAAAAAGATGTGTAATTGCTAAACACTTCCATTATATAACTCCCAAAGTATAGAGGTGGTAACCACACTGGGAACGCAATCCAGATCAGTTTCATGATCAATGAGTCTATTGTATTACAAGTCATCACCGTAAAGTACAATGAAACAAGAAGCTTAGCCCAAGACCCCCAGCCGATAAACACTAACACAGGAAATACCAGCTGTAAGTAAGGTACGACATGTTGAAACTGTGAGATCAAGAGCAACGGTTTTGAGAGCCAATAAATCAGCATTGTGACAAGGGACTCTTAATCTGAAAGAAAGAATGCTCATCACAAATACGATTAGATACACTCTGGTCAGATCTGTTATTATTTCAGCCCTTGAGCCCCACATTGGGTGCCAAAAAGAACTGTCGTGGTTTAAACCCAGTGAGCCATGCAGCCATTCGCTCCCTCCCTCCCCTTCCTCCTCCTGCTCCCACAGGTATGGGGAGGAGAATTGAAAGAATACACCTCCCATGGGTTGACGTAAGAACAACCCAGTAAATAAGGTACAACATAAAACAACTACTGTTAGCACCAAAGATAATAATGATAAGGGAAATAACAACGGAAGACAATGCAACCTCTCACCACCCGCTGACCGATACCCAGCCTGACCTGAGTAGTGACCTCACCCTTCTGGGTAACTGCCCCCAGCTTATATTAGTGGGCATGGTGTGCTGTGGTATGGAATAGTGGCTAGTTTGGGTCAGGTGTCCTGTCTCTGCTTCTTCCTGGCCTCCCCTCCTCCCTGGCAGAGGATGAAACTCAGAAAGTCCTTGGTCAGAGTAAACACTACTGAGCAGCAACTAAAAACGTCGGTGTTATCAGCACTGTTCCCAGGCTGAAAGTCAAAAATACAGCACTTCACTAGCCACTAAGAAGCAGAAAAATGACTACTACTGCTGAACACAGGACAGATATCTATAATCCAGTGGGCCAAATAAACATGAATTGTAGGTTTTTGAGCTATCTGAGTGGGCATACTCATGCCCTTATTTAGCTATCTTTTATATGACAAAGAAACTTTTGGCCACAGTAAAATGCTGAGAACACTCAGGCCAAATCTGTATACAGGAGATCTGCTGGGTATATTGGAAGTCATATGGGAAAGATAACCTCTTCAGTTCATACATAGATATGACCTCTGTGTGAATTGTCTATGTATAGACTGGTTGTCTGTTGAGTTACATTCTTCCTAAAATGCATTTTGAAAACCTTGAGAAATTTGCTGTTTGCCTTCTTGTAAAAGTCCTCATCTGTTATTTCAAGTAAAAAGATGTAAACGTTACCTTTAGGCTGTTAGGTGTGTGATCCTAATGTATTTTTAATGATTGGATAACAAGAGATTATATTTGATGCCATATGTATATTAGAATTGTTTCAGGTGCTAATTTCTCTGTGATGCACATGAAAAGATGGCATTTGTATGTCTTTGTACTGTCTTTATAAATGTTTTTCTTTAAATAGAAAATGAAGTTCCCAGTTTGCAAAATTAATTTCCATCCATAAATCAGTCTCTGTCAGTGCCAAGAAAAAAGTGGCCTTAATCCTTGGTTTTAAAATTTATTATTATTTCATACTAGCAGTCTATGACAAGAGGGAATAGTCTTGCAGAAACTTAGCAATTTGCCTTGTTTAGCCTGATAGATATTTTTGTAGCTAATTTTTCATGTGCAGCATTTGGGCTGATGTCAAAAAGATTGAACTCATAAGACTGAAATTACCTGTGATACACCAACTCCCTGCATACACAAATGCAATCTCAGCAAAATGGACTTTTTTGGTTTTTAAAACTTTTTAATATTTTTTGGGGTTTTTGTTTTGTTTTTGTTTTGTGTTGTTTTAAATGTCAGCACCATTATAGTGAATTTATCTGTTGTTTTCAGGTTGATCCCCTGTTTACAGTACCTGCACCTCCACCTCCGATTTCCAGCAGTATCACACCTCAGATTCTGCCTTCCTACTTTTCCCCATCTTCATCCAATATTGCAGCACCAGTCGAGCAGCTTTTGGTACGGACTCGTTCAGTGGGTGTAAATACTTGTGAGGTTGGAGTAGTAACAGAACCCGAATGCCTTGGACCCTGTGAGCCTGGGACCAGTGTGAACCTGGAAGGAATTGTGTGGCATGAAACGGAAGAAGGTAAATTGTTTATTCCATTAGGTTTGTCTGTGAGATATGTTAATGAGGAGGAGACTTTGCTCTATCAGCTACGGTGCTAGCTAAGGGCTTGATAGTCTGTTGGCACACAATTGAGTACAATGGCTGTCACAGCTTTGTAGCTCAGTTGGTGAATTTTATTTTTTAAAAAATTACAGTTTTTTCCATTATTTAAGTAACTGTTTTCCAAATGACCTACCAGGCAACCCCAATTAAAATAGAATTGTTTCCTGTTGCTATATTGAGAAAAGCATATGGAGAAATAGCTAATAAAATAGCATAAATGTGATATTTAAATGTAATCATGAGGGGGGTATATGTGATGGGAGTGGCTATATGAATACTTTAGATGAAAACTTTGAAAGCTGAATAGTTTGGAATTCAGACGCTATGATAAAAAAATGTCACTATTACATAAAATAGAAGTCCATAAGACCCTGCAGAAATTCGTTTTGATATGTGTATTGTTTGCATTTTGGTTATTTGAAACATGCTTTAAGAGGAAAGCATTCTTGCTTGAAGAGAAGTGTTCCATCTGGTGAAGAAGTGCTATCTAAACCAGAGTGTTTTCATTAATATCCTTTGAAGGCATTTGGCCAAGTAGGAGTGCTGGAGAGCTTTGGGAAATATTAAACGTTGATTTGCTATGATTTAGAACAAAGTAAGTAGGAAGGAGATTATGCTGTGACATGCAGATTTTTTTTCCATTTTAGTTTTCAAAAGCTTATTATTAAAATACCAGCTTTCTCCAGTTGATGCTAAAAATACTGCATGTGTACACTAAACGTTTGCAATTTTGCTTCAGTAATATTGGATTTCTCTAGTAGAAACAGCTGCTTGAGAGTCTTCCTTTGATTGTTCTTATGTTTGTTTTGAAGATTATTTAATTTTTGGTGGCCTACCTCCCTCTACAGAGAAAACAAGATTATTTACAAAGGGATATAATGGAAGAGTACAACAGTGTGCTGCATCATGATAAATCCTGACATCCTTCAGTCATACACACAACAGTGTTTGGTCCTTCGCAGTGATATATAAGACCTCAACAAAGTGCTCTACACTGTCCTCTCAAAAATCAATAGGGAGAGTCAGATTTACTTGCTTTTATGTGCTTTCATCCATCCATCTTTATCTCTGTGTATTTCTGCAACAGATTCATAAGGTAGATTGATCCTTTTAGATTGTTTTTAAAGCACAGTATAAATTCTGTTTAAAAATATCATGGCAGAGATGACTGCCCCTTTGCATCTCCAATCTTCCTTGACTGGCCTGTTTTAACCAGAGCTGGAATGTGTGGGCACTACCTTTGTTGACATGAAAGAGCAGTAGCTGTTAATAGTGTTATTCTTGCTGAATAAACTGAAGTTCTTACCCCACTGAATTTAAGAAGCCTGCCTTGTAAAAGGTTTGGCACCAGAAATTAAGTATTAAAAAAAACATTCTGGTCAAGATGACATTCCATTTACCAGTGTCTCAGCACTCTACTAGTTTAAAAACTCTTGTTAGTTAATAGAAATTAACTTCCTTAACCTTTCCCCGGTTTGCCTAAAACAATTTTCTGAAACAACTCAAGAGTTCACTGACGGTGTGTTTAAACAAAACAGGTTAGAATGTGCTTGTTTTCACAGCTTTACAAATACTGTTTGGCAACACTACAGCTACGAGTGACCACAATAATAGATAAAATGGGATTCTAAAATACTCTAGAAATATAGTTAGAATGTAGATTAAGAGACTGAAGATAATTGATATGATATATATTGTATGGTAGTACTGTGCCTTTTGTGGTTTATTGATTCAGAGCCCTGGTGACAAGAGAATAACATAAATTTTACTGTTTTGTTTTTTTTTTCCAGTGTTCACAATCAACACTATATTGCAAAAAACGAGTTCCTAATGATCACTTTTGCATTTTAATTAAGTTTTGAAGTTTAAGGCACACATATATGTATATATTTATCTGTTTTCAAATTTCCTGACATGTTCATGAAAGCAGCTACATAGCAGCTTGTATGAAACTATTTCTGCCAAATTTTAGAAAACAGGGTGCAGATGGGTCTTCTATTAATCTTGTAATAGAAGAAAGTTTATAAGATGCTCAATTTTCTAGTTACGATTTTGACTTCAATTAGGCCAGAACATGACCTTTCCTAAATTGATGTAAATCCAGAATACTCTAACTGCAGTCTTTGTAATCGGTGACTTCTAAAACTATCTTGATGTTCATAATGACCAACTGAAACAAAAAATATATAAAAATGTCTTTTGTGATGCCCATATGTTTGTTTCATATTCACTCTTTTAACTGCTTTCCAAACCTGTTATAAAAACATACATGCAAACTGATACCTATCTAGCTATCTATATATCTGATAAGTTTTTAACATGAAACAATTCTAAGAAGTTAAGAACATTTCTGACTTTGATGTGTTTTGAGATATCTGAATTACTTTGTATCTGATTTTAGTAAGATGAGTTGTGAGGTGATTAGAATAGGCTTGTAACATGTTTGCATACTCTATGGTATGTGGAAACTATGAACCAAATGTGCTGCTGAGCAGCCTTCATGTGCTGCAGCAACTAGCTGTGGGAATGCACATACAAAAGGATGTGATGATCATGTTTATTATAATAAGAATGGTAGAGTGAGTAGAGAAAAATGAAATCATATAGTATATATAGAACTCATTATTGAATGTAATATATGCTTTAAAAAGGACAAGGCATATACTTGAGAATTCATGTTTTGAATGTTTTTGGTATCTGAAATAACCAGTTTTCTTTTAGGAATGTTAAACAAGTTGTCATGTTTTGTTGCATTAGTTCTTCAAGGTCAGGAAAAGGATGATATTTGGTTTTATTAGTCATATTTTTAACATAATCACTCCAAAGGGCGGGAAAAAAGCAGCACTGAATTTCAGACAAAACTGGCAGATCAAAAGAGCGTTGTTATTACAGCTCTTTTCATTTATTCCATGCCAATCTATTCAGTTCACTTGATCGACAGATGTAATAGACCACACTATTTTTTCCCAGCATGTTTCAATCTTAAGACGTGTAGAGGGAAGCTGGCATCTGAAGTCTGTCACATTTTATTACAGGGCTTTGTAACTAACCATAGTCGGTTACTCATATAATTGGGACTGCTAGTTATCACATGGGCATTTCTCAGTTGCACTACTAAGTTGTGTAATGTTTAACTTCTACATATGTATGCTGGAGACATTTTTATCTTCATACAGCCATGTTTGATATGACTTGATAATGTGTCCACAGTGGTGCTAACGGCTCTAGATAATAATATTGAAGGAATTAGTTGAGGCTACCCTGAAGTAGTGGACTGAGAAATGGTTATGGGCATGTCAACCTGAAAGTTGTCAGCTGATGGAGATGTTTGGCACCAGAAATTACCATCCAGTTACAGTAATACTCCTTCACAAAAAAAAACAGCTTGGTAGTGTTACTGGAGAGTTTTTTTTTTGATTGATTGGTTCTTACAATACTCTGTGAAACAGCTGCTAAAAGTCTGTGCTTCTATATTAAGAAATAAGATTTATCTAGAATCAGGTACTTACCAAACTGTGCAATTACCTTCTGGGAAAACAGTTTTGAAGAAAGCAGTAATTGTTTCTTATTGTCTGGAGGAAATAAAAATGACCCAGAAAAAAGGGAAACCACCAACCAATTTCCTAAATTGTTTATTGCTTGCTTTTTTGTTTAGCTTCTCACACACAGTTGCCCTCTGTCATGTCCTGGTTTTGGTTCTGCATCTAGCAGTAGAGTCTGCCTTTAGATGTGGGAAGCACTAGTTCTGATGACGATGTCCTGTTTGGCTCAAAACTGTGTAGGAGACAGCCATCCATCACCTTGCTGCCTTTGTGTGCAGAACAAGCTGTCTACATGCAGTCTACATTGCTGCACTGATATTTTTCCTCTTTGTGCAGTTGGAGTAGACCATGCTCTTGTTGTTAAGTAACAAATAATGGGAAAATGAGTTGTATTTTTTAAAGTGCCCTCTTACTAGGTTTAGCTTGTTGATTTTTATGACTTGAGACTAGTTGTCAAATGTGAGAAATAGGACTCTACTGGAACTCAGAAATCTGATCGGATCATCTCCAGGGTATTCCAGATTTATCCCAGCATCGGTTCTGACACTATTTTGCAGAAAATTTCAGCAAAGAAAAGAGAAACAAGAAGACAGGAGAACACTTAAATGACAAAGAGGCATGCCTTGTGCTTGTTGCATATGGGTTTCCCACCCAGCCCCTTTTGCAACTAATATGCCCAGGTGTTTTTTGAGAACATACCTTTTGCAAAGAGCTGGTGTGGATTCTTTCCTGCCTTATTATGTGGTGTTTGATTTGCAAAAACTATTTTAAAAGAACAGCCTGTTTTAAATGTCTTTGGTTATGTGTGCGTTTGTACATGTGTGGTAAGTAAGAGTGTATGTGTCTATAGAATTAGAAGAAAGAGTAGTCTGCCTCTGATTCCTCTTAGCAGTTCTTGTGGTTTAACAGCCACATTTTCCTACTTTCACAAATACAAAGGCATGATGAAACAATGAAAATTGTAATGCCATGTCAAATATGTGGTAAAGCAAATGCAGAAATTTGAGATTTTTTTTTTTTAAATCTGTTTTATCAAAGAACATTACAGTAATTAATGGAAATGCCCCATCCCTGGCAGTGTTCAAGGTCAGGCTGGACAGGGCTTGGAGCAACCTAATCTAGTGGAAGTTGTCCCTGACCATGGCAGCAGGCTTGGAACTAGATGACCTTACGGTCCTTTCCAACCTGAACCATTCTATGATTCTATTAAATTAAGATAAATACGATTAAGTCACACTGTTGATTTGGGATCAGACAAAGTTTATAGAGAGAGATAATAGCTTTTATTAAACCAAGTGATTTTATTAAACCAGTTGTCAAAACCAGGTAAGCTTTCAGACTGGATGCATTTATATTCTCTCCTTTCTGTGTAATACAGACCATTGACAGGAGGCTTTGGTTTGGCATTGTTAACCGCCATACTCACTTCAGAATTGAAAGACAGTGGGTGTTTTTATAGGAGAGAAGCATAAAGATCCCCATTGCTTGATACTCAGGTTTTGTCATGTCTGTATTACAGTAAGTGATTTGTGGAGAAGATAGGGTTGGGTTTGTCAGCTGGTTTAATGGAACACCTAAAATTCAGCTTTTTCTACTGTCCCGTGAGTTATCTGGTGACCAGAATGAGTGTCAGCCAGTATAAAAGTATCATCTGTTTTGAAAAACATCTATGTATGTGTTTATATTTTGAGATGTTTCGTTTAATTTTTCCTCTTTCTACTGCCTGTAATACCAGACTCAATAAATCCGTGTAATTTAAAGAAGCCTCAGATAGGTGAATTTTTATAGACCTCAAGTGTCTCTTTGTATTGTCCAAGGCACTTGGAGTTGGACACCTAGTTAAGGGTTACATAGAACCTTGTAGCAAAAGGGGAACAGGCTATAACTCACAAAGGTAAGCCAGAGACTTGCATAAGGATATTTGTATTTTATGGAAGCTCTACCTACTTTATAAAAGGAGTTTGGGAGATTGAATTTGGGGATGTACACAGGCTATCTGAGAAAAATTCTAAGAGTTTAATGTTGCAGGATTCGAACTGTGATAAGAATTTAGCAGTAGGTACACTGAGGGGTCTTTTTGATCCTCGCAGTATTTTCCTCGACCTTATCAGTGTATGCATTTGTTTAGGGACATAAATTCTGACATTGTCCTGTAACTGGCTGCTGTAGTATTTCTTGTGCATTTAAAATACGTAATACTGGCCAGTGTTAAAGGCAAGGATAGAACTAGATAGACTGCTTGTTCAAAGCCAGTATGGCAGTAATCTAATTTTTATGTATTTTGTTGCTGTAACACAAAATGTTTGTGCTGAGAGAACAAGAAGGGGGACTGGTTTTGACCAAATCATAGAATCATTTAAGTTAGAAAAGACCTTTAATATCATCAAGTCTAACCGTTACCCTATTGGACACTTTCAGTTTTCCAATTAGAAAACCATTTGCAGTCTATGTGATACTAATTTTATATAAAATAAATGAAGCAAATAGAGCCCAACCCCATGTAGTTACAGAAGCTCCTTCAATTGATTTTAAACTATTGGGACTGGCTCTTATGAACCAGGTGTACATGGTTGAATTGATGTGGCTTTAATAAGATGCCATGAATCAGCTGGGCTGTTGGTAACCAAACCTTTGCAGGCTCTTTGTTCACAGCAAACAGCAGATAAATCATACACCTTCTCAGTGAAGCAGAAATGCAAAATAGGCTACGGATATTCCCTGTTGGCAGAGCTGTGTGTCAGATGGGAGATATTTTAACCTCTTAGAGTTTAATTCTGATTCTTTTCCAAAGCATTAATTTTTTCAGAAATATTCAATTACTCATTCATTTAAATAGTAATTTAAGTTTAAAGCATTTGTGTAGGTGATGGAAAACATCACAGATTAGTGAATGTGGGGGAGAGAGGGAAGGGAAAAAATGAGGCACAAATACTGCTAATTTCCAGGCTTTCTTAATGGAGTCAAGGTAGTTCATTACCTCTTCCATTCCTGCCCAACACAATTGCTTCAGATGATTTTTGAAAACTGCAGACCACGACTGGAAGAAAAACACTTCGGAAATTTGTGCATAAATTAAATTTGGTATTTAAATGTCAGTGTTCCTCCTTGAACATACACACACTGCAAGGTCTAACTAGTGCTAGTCCTACGGCTTTGTTTGGAGAGGCTGTACATGGCTATTGCATGCCACATTTTACAGCTCAATGAGAAGACTAGGTTCAACTCTTTTGGTATAACCTAAAACAGAGAATGAAAAAACTTAACAAATTCCAAATAGTGCTTACATAGAAAGTTTTATATTGCCAGGCTGCTACAAAGGAATACTCCCCTGCGCTGCTTGTACATACATAGAGAATTATCCCTTTTACAAACAAGCATATGGGGGTAGGAGGGGTGTGCTGAGAAAGGAAGGAGGCTAACTGAAATTGGAAACATTTGCTTGGAGCTATTTGAGTGTGAAACTGAGCCTGCTCAAACAGTGAGGTTATGAACACTGAAGGAGTTGCTTTAAGAAAAGCAACAGTTTTGAGCATTTACTGCTCAAAAGCAAAGTCTCAATAGCAGCAGATTGCTTAGAAGTGAAACCATTCCAGTAAAAAATACTTGCATAATGGTGTTTGGATTTGTAGATAGAAGAGGGGAGAGATGATTATTAATGAGGAAGGTGGGTATTTGTGCAAGTGTCTTCTTACAAAATAAATACCACTGGAGTATGGAATGAAAGCACAACTAAAATGGTATATTTAACCAGTGTGGTTCAGGGATTAAACATATTTAGTAACCATTTATAAACTTATTATTATTTAAAGATGTTCTCACAGTCACTCTAACTTCGTACTAGTTTAACTACTTGGGACAAGCTGTGGTCTTCCAATTTTGTTATATGCTTAAGTATTGCTGGTCTTCTGCAGTGGTGAGCAATAGGAAGTTCTCTCAGTTGCAGAACTGTGTTTTCACTAATACAGATTAATGCTGGTTTAATAAATTATTTTTTTTATTAAGTTTTCCTGTTGTTTCAGACTGTATAGTGAAAAGCTGTTTTTGGCATTGGCACTAACTTGGCTGTGTAAGATCAGTGGCTGGCCTCACAGCCAGCTTTTAATTTTTTATAGTCATTGGAAACTTACATTTTGTCACCCTGAGGGCGTATTCATAATTCTTTCCAGTTTTTTATGTGGTTGTAACTAGCTTCTGGTCTGGAACTCTTGGTGACAAGAGGCAATCCAAAAAGCAGAAGGAAAGCCTCCATTTAAAAAGTTTGAACAGTGAAGAATTCTTTGGCCCTTGGGGTTATTAAAAGATTACAGCTTATATTTTTGTTCTAAAAAAAGGAGACAGGAAAGGTAGAGGTTGAGTGTGATAGCAAAGAATATATAAAAAAGGAAAGCTCAAGGGAAATAGCTTTCTTGATTTAGACTGAAAAACTAGGTCTGGATTTACTAAAGCTAGTGTTGCAATGGAAACCACAATTGAGGTTCATCAATTTTATATCACCAAATGCCATGAGATTTAGGGGAAAAAACTACCAAAACCAAATGGAATAAACCCAAAAGGTCAGTATTAGAGCACTTTGCTGTAATTCTGTGGGTTTGAGTTGGTTTGGTTTTTTTATTTTTTAGGAGTATCAACTAAAGCAGAAACACTTGTATGTCCATCAGAAGTAACACTGATTTGTATTTACAAATTTATTATTTGTAAATTTAAATCAAAGGATTTTTAAGGGGATATAGCTATTGAAATAAAAGGCTATGGTATTAATTTTTTAATGGCAGAATTTACCACTCTTGTTATAGATTTTATCGGAACAAAAAAGAAGTTTTAAGAAAAGCCTTCTTTTCCCTTACTTTGGTTTTGTTTTAATAGATATCAGTTATTTGTTATGCTTAGCTGGGAGGTTTACTAGGACTTTGCTTGGGGTGTTGTTTTCCAGTATATGAGTGATTTTGTTTTGTTTGAGTTTTGTTGTTTCTGTATGGGTGTTATCAGGTTGATGAGACTATTTGTTTTTTTTTCTAGTGACTTGGCTAATAGTATAAAAATCTCCATTAATAAAATTGAACTGAATTTAGTTGCAAGTACTTGGTGATTCTGTAGCTGATTCCTAATAACTGAGGACAAGGGCTATGGAGAATCGGTTTCAAGTGGGAACAGTTCCAGATCAGTTAATCTAGAGGTTTTTTGTTTTGTTTTTTTCACCCAGTCATTTATACTTTAGCATTTAAGTAGGTAGAAACAAGTAATTACATTTTACTGCCTGTTTACTTTCCCCTACAGTGACTGGAACTGTGCTTCTTAACCTTGCATTCATATACAGCTGGCTTTTGTGGATCTTTTAAAGCCTGAGGCTGTGTGACCCCCTCTAGCTGGGAGGTTTTAGAAACAGAAAGAAAATCTCAGGTTTCACTAAATGAGCAATTTTCCTTTGGGAAGAGATAAGCTGGTGTCAGCCCTTAGCAGAGTTTTACTTCTAATGTGTATTACAGATTTAAAGAAAAACCACCCAACTTCCTAGGTTATTCTCTACAATTTTATTAAAGTCCTGAAAGTTACAACTGCAGATTCTGTGGCTTATGAGAAAGTTTTGCAATGAACTAATACTTGCTCCTTGCGGAATTTTGTCCAAACCGTGACCTGTGGCAGTGGAGCAGTACAAGTATGTGAGCATCCAAGACAGTTTCATCCAGGAGAACCACTGGACATTGGTAGACTTCATTTAGCTTCAGAGTAAGTAAAGTGTCACAGGTTATAAGCCTGAGAAATAAAAAAAAAATCCAGAAAAACCAAAATACACACACAAAAAAAACCCCAACCAAACAAAACAATAAAACCAAGCCTAAACAAACAATTATTCCTGGTTTGCAGATATTCCCAGCTAGGGACCTGTCTTTAGAGGTGATGCAACCTGAACTAAAAGCCAGTAGAAGCTACTGTTCATTACTTAATGCAAATCAGATAAATTTTGTTGAATCCTGAAAAGAGGGGGTTACATTTCAGCATTCACACACTTGAAAAAGCCTTCCATTTTTCCATTGTTGTATAAAGGAAAGAAAAGTTTTCCTTGGTAGTCTTATAAAAATTAAGAATTCAGTATTTTTAAGTATGTCAGACTTGTGTGGTTCTGAAGTGGCAAATATAGTTTAGTTCTTTGACAGCAGCTGATGTCTGAGCTTTTTCAACTTCACCAGTTTTTGCCAGCTCCACTTAGGCCCCATTTCTTCCAGAGTGGAAGAAGGCTATGTAAGATGAAAGATCTTGGTTTTGAAACACAGTGGCATAGCTGTTTGTTTCTCATTAGGCTGGCTAGTCAAGGTTTGTTAGAAATAGATTTAGCTGGGAAGGTGTTCAAACATCATCCTGGTGGGGGGAGAAAAGGTGTCAGCAAAGTTGTGCCTGCAAATGCTGGTGGAAGGCTGAGAGGTCCATAGAGAGCTGCCAGCTCCAGAGGACTGAGCATGTGAGGGCAGAGGCATTCACTGGACCACAGGCATTTCCTTCCAGCCTTTCAGAAACTTCTCCCAGCAAACCTTCACATCTTATTTGAGAGCTGTCTCCTCAGTGTTGTGTGTGTGTGGCACAAAAGTGGCACAGATTGGGGTTTTTGAATTTTCCTTTCTCCAGTGCTCAAAATTCTGACATCCTCAACCATTGTGGTGCTATCCCAAGGTATGGCTTCTTGTCGACCAGAGAAACTGCAGATGCCAGTGGACTTGAAACAGATTTTGAGTGACTACACCGCCCCTGCAGACACATTCCTACTGGCAGTGGGAGTGAAGTTGTGTAGTATTTTAGTAATTTATTTCATGGTACCCCATCTGGAGGTTTTTCCACAAGAACCGACAGGCAGTTATTCCCTCAAATAATGATTAAAGGGGGCACGGAGGTTCAGATTTAACAAGTGATGATGGTGTATTTTTATAAAACATAAACTGGTTCAGACTGATGCCATTTCTTCTTACCTTGACTCTGCCCATGCAAGTGGCACATGAAATTATTAAAAATAAGGGGGGGAGAGGAACTCTTGAAGGGCAGGAGTATATCTGTGCTTGGGTTTGTTCTGATTAGTGGGTGTGATTGGGTTATAGATGATTCTGTTGGCCTAGACAAGCAAGTGGCAGGAAATAACTTAAGAGAAAATGTTTTTATATCCCCAAAGCTTATCTTCAAGGAGCACAGTTAGTAATGCTGTTGTGAAAAGAAACCTCCATTTGGACAGACAGCTTGATACAGGCAAAGCTGCTATTTGTTTTCAGCTTCAAGGAGATTTAGAGTCTTTGCATCCTTGGCAGTAACACACAATGTAATTGTTTCCCTTCTCCTTAATCTTCAGTCTAGTTGTATTGGCTTAGTGTATCTAGGAAGGGCTGGAATGTTCACTGAATTAGCTGCACTGGATAGCTTCTCCTAACAGGCAAGAAGTTAATGCTGGGACTCTTCTGACTTTCTAGTATGTGAGGAGAACACTTGCTGTTTCTTTCATGATTACATCTAGTCTCAGAAACCCTTTTGCGCAGAAAGGAAAGTTAATTGTTGGGTATGAAAAGGAGGTGACAGAATTAATGTTCTTACACTGGCAACGTTACTCAGTTATTAGGGGCTCTGTAAATAACAGCTTTTGCTTTCATCTATTTTCTGCCTTTTTCTTCCACAAAAGTAATTTTGTAACCCTACAATTTTTAAATACTTTAAAAAAACCTAACTGTGCATGGGGAGATTTGTTTGCATTCCTGTTATTCAGTTTGGCAATATCTGTGGGCAGCAGCTGCTTACACTTTGGAATATGTGCCATTAACATACCACTCTTTTAAACCTAACTAAATTCACCAAAAGTACAATCTTCAGAGAAAGGATACAGCATATCATTCAGCAGTTAAATTATTTAGTCAGTCCAGTGGTTAAGCTTGGGTCAGCTTTGAAGGGTAAATTTCATTGCTGGGATACATTCTTGGCTATGAATGAATGCATGAATAATCTTTCTTTGAACCTTAAGACGCACAATAGACACAATAACTCTTGAGTTGAACTCTTGAGAGTGGGCTGATTTATGGGCAGCTATTGAAAGTGACTCTAGTCAAATTATTTTTTCATCTGTGAAGTAGAAATCTGTATTAATTACTGGATACCACTGCAATGGCAGACAGACAAAACCTGTGCACACCTTTATTTTATAAATTTTTAATTTATGTATTAAAAGTAATGATTTTGATGTGGTACACTGCCATAAACTGAGAATCACTTGTCAGGAAAGTGATACAGCAGGAAAATAGCTGAAGGCATTATTGACCTTAACTGCTCAGACAGTTGATCTGTGTAAGTTACCTCCCATTTAGCAGAGACAACAGCAGGAATTGTGTGCACTCACCAGTGCCAAGAAGTTCACAAACCTGCATAAGCCAGCACTAATTTCAATTACATTAGTCCTGTGATTGCAGGTGACCAAGGATCAATGACACATTTGTTTCTGCCCTCCCTGCTCCAAGGGCTGTAGCCTCAAGTGGAGGGCTGGGGCAGACAGGAAGGGGCTTACTATCACCTCCTGTATCAAGATTTGGCCGTGTTTATCTGCTGGAAGGCTTAGTTTGCTGGAAAGATCAAGAGAAGTCTGTTTTGTGATCAGTAATAAATGGCTTGGCACAGCGCCTCTTCAGTTCTGGGGGAGAAGGGACTGTTCTTGGCTCAATACCCATTTTTGTGTGTCTGCACAGTGCTAGGAGGTTTGCTGATTATTGTAAGGCATTCTGCATTATTAAAATCGTGTCATGGAAGTTGTTTTTTAGGGAGCTCTTCAGAGAATTAGTTGCAGAAGGAGCAATTTGATTTTATTTTCTTTCAGTTAACGGGCCAAGCAGATGGGAAAGCAGACCTGGGGTAGTTTTGCTGGCTGGCTGCCATGATTCTGTAAATTTTGATTTGTATGGATATGTAGCAGTTTTATTTTTCCCTCTTTGGAAATGTATGCCTGTAAGTCTTTGGGAAATTAATCGCTGGTTTCCTGTGAAATGTGCACTTGTAAAACAAATGTTGTAGCAGACCCTGTGTTCTGTCAATTAGGAAGTGTGACATCAGCAAACTCCATAGGCTGTCAAAGGCTAAAGCACTTTTCAAAGCATCATTTCTTCACAGCTCTCCAGAGAAAGGATTAAAAAATGACAGGAATTTGAACTGCAGTTCAGTACTGTTTCCCTGTTTGCCTTTGCCACTCAGAAGGCACAGGGTTCATAATTCTATCCAAATGAGATTTTTAATGCCATTTGACCTTACACTGTTCTGTGTTTGAAATTAACAAGGCATTCAAATTTGAAGAATGTGTACTAACAGCTATGTGTGAGTTGATCGAAACTAGGAAATCCTAAATTTAACATTCCACAAGGGAAAAATGAAAAATACAACTCATGTTGAACCATTGGTCTGTCTCCCCTTCACTTCCTGCTACTTCCTGCACCTCCACACCAGAGTGACCTGCAAGGAAAGAGTTACTTAAGCATTTATTAACTGTGGTATTGATAATGACATCACCACTAATTACATGCCAAGAGAGCTATGTTTAACAGTAAAAATGCTAGGGATTTAAGCACATGATTGACAGTCTGGGTCATAGTTCTTTTTTTGCAGCTTTTTCCCTGGAAATTTAAAGAACTCAGATTCTCACTGTTCAGCATCTGAATCTCCGAGATCAAAAGGCAATTCCTTCAAAGAGTTTCCTGTTGTTATTTAAATGGTAATTGGCTCTATCCTCAGATTGACTGTGAGCATTTTAACTGTAGTAGGTTTGGGACTTTAATTATTTTCAGTTTTGCGCTTCTAATGGAGGAGGTGATTTGGAGAATGACAAAGATTAATTGCAAATTTGGAAGCTAGTTACTAGTGACAAGAGTTGATAACTCAGGGGAAGGTGCATACACTATTTGAGCAACATATGTTCCATAATGAATGTGCTGCTGTAATAATCTGTCTCTTCTTTTCTGGTGACTTTTATATCTGAAGTAGTTCCTTACTGACAGGTGAATATTTCTGTACAGTGTGGACTGTGAAGTAGACATAAATTATGGGGTCTGTTACACTATTTACCTGCAAACTTCCTGTTCAGTACAGTACTCTGCAGAGAAGGTCATGGCCATGAAACTCTGATCTGCAGGGAGGCAGTGCTTAAAGAATAGCAATCTTCCGTGAATACTTTCTGTTGTAATCTTCAACACTTTCTGGTGTAGAAAAAATTATGATCCCATGATGTTTTTAAGAGACAGATCCAATATTTTTCTTTAAATCCTATTCTCTCCTTGCTGAACAGTTCATCTGTTGTAAAGTCTATTGCACTCAACTGTCAATGTGAAGAAAAAACATGGAAATTGCTATCCTTGTTACCCAGGAGAGGCAAAAATACTTTTACGAGCAAATGTACTGCTGTATGATACCACTAAAACAGCAGTTAAGTAAACTGCCGTTGAAGAGCATGATGAGACATGACTGCACTTCCTGTGATTGGTGACTTGGTTTTCTTTCTGCTGGGTGGGTGGAAACCCCTAAGACCCACTGGTATAATTACTGCTAAAGTGGCTAATCTGTATTCAGAAGTAAATGCCTTCATGCCAAATATTAAACAACAGCCTTCAGACCTGTGTCAGAGAAACAAACAGATTAATGTGTCAGTTTCCAAAATGCAACAATTCAATTTGTATGTGTAAGGGAGAGGGGTAACTGAGGAGTCTACAGCAGGGCCTTTGTATTGGTGATGTAGCACCAAGGACTGCATTAAGAACTTGTGGTGTTTTCTGATAATGTTAGATGTATCTTCCCATTCACATGTTCATTTTCCACCGGCTTTAGACCACCCAACATCACATCTAACCTGCAGTCTTCTTTTCCTGCAGTCTCCTACCCTCCCCCAAACATATGGTGCATGTGTATTCATGCTTTTCTTTCTGTTCACGAAGGTATCCAGCTGGGAAAATATAGTGTGTACAATACTCTCTGCCTTCAACTGACATTTCTCATAAATTGCAACAGAAACACTGCTATCAGCAGCTTAATAGCAGGTATAATACAGCTGTACATATCAAGTCTCAGCAGGACACAGAAACTATGGTTACCAAATTTCCAAAGAGAAAGGGCTGTGAGGCAAAGTTTTTATATAAGAATAACTGGAGAGGGGGGTGAAAAAACATTTAAAATGGATTCATTGAAAGCTGCCTTTCTGGAAAGAAAAAAAAAAAAAGAGCTTATAGGGGCTGACTCAGTGGCTTCAGCATTCACTTTCTGCTGAATTGTTGTTTTAGAAGACCTCACAAGAGGTTTTTATAATAAGTGGTGCAAAAAAACGTGAAAAGCAGTGAAACAGTCTTTTTCCTCTTTGGTCCTTAAAAATCTACCCTGCACACCCATTCCTTGAATACTTTTTGAAAAACATGTAATACCTAACTACTGCTGTAGTATAAGGTGTTTAGGACAAAGTCAGGGTCAGCCACAGTGCGTTTATGCAGGAAATACAGGTTAGGTGGAAATAGACTAGTAAATAGCATTATGTTCCTAGTCACAGGATTTAGTAAATTTCTATATTGCCCCCAGCAATATTTAAACCCAATGCTTGACTGAAGAAGGTCAGTCTAAATAAGAAAATAACTCAGAGAATTGGTTAGAAAATATATCACAATACTGAAATTAACTAATTAGTTGAGGATTTTTGTTTTGGTTTGTTTTTTTTTTTGTGGGGAAGGGGGAGTTGGCTTTGGGGAGGGCATCAAGTTATGAGATCTTGTTTATCATTGGTCTGTCTTTGTGACCATGGCAGAAAGGGCAGGAAATAATGATCTGAAATTGTGGCAAGAGAGATTCAAGTGAGACATTAGAAAAGTGTTTATAACAGCAAGAATAAGGCTGTGAAGCAGGTTGTCTAGCAGCTTGTGAAGGAAACTATGCAAAAATCTTTTAGGATAGGCCCTGCTTCAGAAGTAGGTGGGTGAACTGGACAGCTACTTGATGTCCCTCTAGCTCTATAGTTCAGTGCTTCTAGAAGCAGGATAGTTCATAATTAATTTGGTTGTTTTTTCTACTTCTCACACAGGAATTTTGTAGGAAATTAGGACACACTGTGTCGCCTTTATTTTATTTTTTTTTTAGATCTAAAATTAGTTGAATGGTGTTACTGAAATATTTTAAAATTGCAGTAAAAAGAAAGTCATGCTACCTAAACCAGGGCTACACATAAAATATAGCAGACTGCTTTTAAACAAGGACTCATGGGAACCAAATACAGAACAGAAAACAGCTCTTATGAACAGCCTAGTAATGAAGATACCAACTCCTGAATCTATACAGCTGAAGAAAAAAGAGTGTTCAGGTACTATTTCCTGGAAAGTTACCCCTGTGCTTGGCTTAAGCTTTAGTTTTTCACACCAATTCCTAGCTAGTAAACATCTCGTAATTTTGAAGGATGCTTCTCCAGTAACCTTTGCTTTTTTGAAATGTAATCTTTCAAAGCTATCTTATGAGGAATGAAGGAAGGCAGTGTTATAAACATAGTACAGCATTTTAAGATCCAAGAATATCATTGAGTCTCAGTGAGGCACATAAATAACACTAATCTTTCTTCTGTGAGGACAGCTGTTGGTTACAGTTTGGAGAGTAATAAAGATATACTGCCCTTCTCCTTCAGTTTTTCAGACTATTTTTAATGAAATATTTTTCCAGCAGTAAAGATGCGTTAGCATTTTTGTTTGTTTGTTTTGGAGTATTGGTTTTATGCTGAGTTTGGCTTGGAGAGAAAAGAAAAATCTCTTCAAGGTCTCAAAGATACAGACAGATATATTTTATTTATGGCATCTTTAAGACAGTTGGCAGCCAGCCATAAAGAGACAGAATTTCACTGTTAGTCTTTCCACTTTCTCACTCTTTCCTCATTATTTCCTACCATCTATTAGTAATAGTATTTACTATTTTCTTAGTTCTGTGTTGTTTTTCCTATAGCTGACTCTTCTGTGACAGAGGAAGAATAATAGTAAGCTTTATGAACAATGTTCTCTTTGATTCATCATTCATTGGGTTCTTTCTGCAGTCTTCCCTGGCACTCTCAAGTTTTATGAAGTCTAAAGATTTCATACAAATTTCTCAGTTGGTCAGCCATACAATTTTGTTAGAGAACAGTCTGTACTCATTTGCTTATCTAACCATGAACCTTTGCCAGTGAAGGACTGGCTTGCAAATACATTACACTCCTGTCTAGAAGCTCTAATAAAAGAAGGAGGGTAGATGTAGCCTCTACAAATGCCTTCCATGATATTTATTGAAAACCTAGCTTACTCTCTTTTTTAAATATTCTTTTGGCCATTTTAGGTGTTTTCAGATCTTTGTTAAGAAAATATCAGTTCCTGTTATCAAGTCTTCAGTGCTCAAATCTCCACTGGTGTTCTTTGTTTCAGAAGCAAGATGCTCCCTTTCTGTGGAGTTTTCATAGGTCATTTCATAATTTCTTTCTCTAAAAGACATTTGCAGAAGCTTTAAAACCAGAATAGGAAAGGTCTTCCAGGAGGAAACATCCTCTTACCAACAAAAGACAAAAGTCAAAAAGGCAAAAGTCCTGCTTCTGTTCAGTTTGCATAAGAAGCAGAAGGACCTTCTGTCCTTTAATAGTTAAAACAAAAGTATAGTATTATTGTGATGTCTAGTACTTTTTTCTGTCTATGTCACAGAGGAGGGTCCATGAGAAAGAAATTCAGCCTCAGTAATATAAGTAAATACGTGACTAAAATACCCAAAGATCATTGGTAGAACCTCTGAACACAGTGAAACTGTGAGGACATGTGCCACAGCCTCTGCTGCCTTCTGGGTGAGGAGAGAGGTTTCTGCCAGAGAGTTGAGAAAGGTAGCCAACTGTCATTCCTTTCACACCTTCCAGAAGTGTTACAAACTTCTTGTTTTGACATCTGTTGTTACTGCATTTGGTTGTCTGCTGCTCAGGGATGTAGTCCATCAAAAGGAACCCATGGGTGGATACATACAGAGGTCTGATCTTTTCACCATTGGCACCCTTCTGTCAGTGCTGCCTTCTTTTCCAGATGAAATGCTCTGATTCTCTGCAGTTCTACTCCATCCCGCCCTCTAAGCATCCTTAATCTGCTGTTGAATATTGCACAGAAAGCTTAAGGGAGAGAAAAATACAGTATTACTTTTGCTACTTACTTTTGTGGTTTCAGATGGTCATCTTCAGATGATACTATGTCCTGAAACACAAAGACACCTCTTTGTAAAGCAGGCAGATGAGTTAAAAGATGACAACTATTATACAGATAGCATGGAGGACACAGAGCAAGGGAGCAGTCTTTCCTTGCAGCTGTCTCCCAACAGTGTGAACATCCAGCCTATCGAACCTCCACAATTTGCAGGGGTATAGCAAAAAAATGCATTGGCTAAATGGTGCAGCATTTACTTCAGAACTGACAGAGCTAGATTTTAGAAGTGCTGGTACTTCACAAAAAGGGAAGGTCCATGTGAGGTATGTAAATTATTCCGTGTAGTATAATGATGGAATCATTTCACTTGCTTCTTTCCTGACAGAAACCATTAGCTGTAGTGGTTTAGCTACTGTCTGAGCGAAGTTGTTCCGAGAAAGATTATCATGGTGGAAGAGAGAGGTCGGGAAATTAATGCTTTGGAGGATTTGAAGAGAAAGAACAAAAAACTCCCAGAAGCCTTGCTTTTGTGTCCTGTTAGAAGCAGCTTGCTTCATGTGGTCAGAGAGAACGTAAATGACAATAAAACATGCAGTGAAGGGCTATACTTAGTCTGAGTAAATAGTATGCATAAAATCTCTATCAGTCTTTCTTCTTCCTGCTTGTTGCAGGCATATATTTTCTGACATGCAGTACATTTCACCCTCCCTCCCTTGTGCTCCTATTAAAGGTTGCAAAAATTTAAATTAGCTGTCATTTTCTGTATCATACATAGAGGATGAAGGGTTATACTGGTATGATCTGGTAACAGTTAACCCTAGTTCAGACATACCATTGCTTTTTTTTAATCCCCTCATCAGTTACAGCATATTACAAAGCACAGTTCATAGTGTAGTGGGGATCCTGTTCACAATCACTATCATCACAAAGATGGGAAATAAAAATGTTCCTTGGCAAACTTTCAAAGGAGCTGTGGGTGAGGACTAGAGATCAAAATTAGGCTCTTGGGGCTTTTGGTCAATGTATGATGCCCTCCCCAGCACAAGTCTCTGTAACAGAATTAAGGGAAGAATTTTCCTCATTAATTCATGTGACAAGGAAGTGAAACAAACCACACAGCTTGTACTACAAAATTTTTATTGCTTCATAAATTTTATTGAGATAGAAATTAACCAGTTTCCTCTGTGTTTTAAACAGAGTTAGTTTATGTTTACTGACATGGGGGAAGCTCATCTGTGTTCAAGAACAGATCTGTTTTCTGTTAGAAAAGGCAGTTTCTGAAAGTCAGACCTTCAGAAATTTTTTTAATATTATCATGTATTAACTTCACACAGCATGCTTAAGAATCTGTGGTTTGGAATTTCTTAATTTAAGAGCAACAGTTTTTTCTACCTGATTTGGTTTTGTGATAAGCAGAGAAGTATCAAGAAAGATTACAAGAAATTACAAGAAAACCACTGTGAGATGCAGCATATGTGCTAAAGTCTAGAAATGTTTATATGCGTTTCCAGAAACTTTTCAGCACTGCATCCACATTAGGGCTGCTGCCATGTTTACTGAAGGATTTGAATGATGTTTTCCTGCTCACTTAGGAAGGAACATAAGCATGGGTGCATTTACATTGTGGCAAACATATTCAAGAATGTCGTTCATTTAAGCTGTATTATTCATTAAGGGTTTTAAGCTGCTCTAAAACATATGGAACATACACAGTTTTATTTGGGTGCTTCAATACAGACAGGTGTGTATTTGAAATGGAAGCTTAATGAGCTGTGACTATCTGAAAAATGAAAATGTACAGGCAGAGCCCTTGAAACATCACCCTTTTTCCCTCTCTATTTTTACAGTAATGATTGTACAAGATGGGATTTACATCTTTGAGCAATGAGTTAAATACTTCCAAATCTCCTTGAAATCAATTTTGTGTGATCACACATGCAGATTGAAAACCATGACTTTGAGATTTACGTTCTGTGAATAAAATTTACGTTCCCTGAAAAGCAAAAAAGACTGTAATTTCATGCTTCCTAACATTCATTGTCTATTTTTCCTCAGTACACATAAGCCCATTGCGCATGCTCACAATCTAGAGGAACAGCTTTCTGCGCTGTCGATTCTGTTTTGTAAAAGCCCTGTTTTATTTATTGCCCTTATCTATTATATCTGTAAAATTTATTTAAGCAATGACAAATTTCTCTTTTGGGCCTGGAGTCTAAAAGAATAGCTACTGCCATGCTGCTGGTTAAAGATTTGTTGGTTATGACTGTTTATTAAATTGCAAGGATCCGTGGGTGAGGGTAGCTGTCTAAAGCTGCTGTTGAGTAGGTGAGTTATGGGCTGTACTTAGTGAATATACATCATTAGAGAGACAAATGTGCTTCAGCAGCCTCTTGTTTTGTTCAGCTAAAATGGGTGTTGATTTTGGAAAGCTCAGCAAAATCACTTGTCTTTTTTCTAAATCAGATGTCATTCATCCTACAGAGCACCCATGAAAAACAGCATTTGTTTAAATACAGCAGCATTACTTCTCAGCTTTGTAAGCTGACAAGAATAGCATTACGTTTATTTCCCTTAAAAAAAAAAATAGCTTAGGCTGAATGCAGTGCCTGTGAGAGCTAATTGACAGCACTGTAAACGGGAATCCTTGTACACTGCAAATGTTCAGTCCAGGGTGCTGCAGCATGTACCTTTTCACACTGCGTTGCCAGTTTCACCCACGTTTTATGTCCCCATACAGACAAATTTAATGTTGCATGCATTGTTCTTAAGAAATGAGAGACTATTTGTAGGGATAAACACTTCAGTAACTAATACTGTGACTGATCTACAGAAATAAACTGAAAGGCCTGTTGTGTTTTTAATTTTTATTATGCTACTTCAGCACTACCAGTACTTACTGTTATGTTTATTTAGGTGTCCACCTAAATAAGTCTGAAACTTCATCTTCAGCAGAATCTGAAAACAAGCTATTTGATGGGCTACAAATTACGAGTTCTAATCATTCTTCAGGGTGTAAGTATGCTTTCAGCTGAAAGCCAGGGGGGGAGGGGGAGCCTTCATTTGAAACAAGTTTTTAGTCTGCACTTGATCTCTTCTGGTTTTGTATGAAAAGCCACATGGGACTGAATGACAGCTGAAAAGGCAAGCTGCTGTATCAGGGGATTTAGCAAAAGGAAGCTGATGTGCTTTCAGCCAGCACCTTCCCAGAAAGCTCTCTGAACCTCTTACCAGTTCAGTCTACTCATGAAATCAGTGCACTAAAAATATGTGGATGAAGCAGTTCAACTGAAAGTACAGTGTCACCCTCTAAGACAGTAAATAAGTATTCACTTATGGCTGTCAGTTTCTATTCTGTAATTTAAAATGTGATTATCCTTTCCTAAAAGCTGAAGTTACAATGGTCTAAGACTATTGCTCAGTTAATTAAAAACATAAACAAATAAATAAAAGGAAATGAAAAAGAGCCACTCTTTTCCTTCTGTTTCTTCAGTATCCAGGGAAACTGATCTCTGGAGTTACTGCAGTTGGTTTCTGCTAGTTGATCAAAAGTTCTATTCATGCCACTGGGACCTTCTTAAAAAATGCTTTCTGGTTGGTTTTTGTTTGTTTTTCCAATTTTAACTTTGATAAACAGGAAAAAAAGATATGGAAGACTTTATGCAACGTTGAAATTCTTACACACCAAAGAACAAAAAGGTTTATGCACCTTTGATGACAGCATGTTATGACCCTGTAAACGACCTGTTGGTGGTACTAAGATGCATGCAACTGAAATGATTCGCAGTTGTTTGAGAATAATAGTAATAACTAATGGTGAATGTTTTCAAAAACAAGTCAGTATTCTCTCATGTTAGACATGTAGGAGTCCCATCCTCCCATTTAGGAGTCCCAGTTAAATGCTCTTCAGACCTAAGGAGAGTGCTAAGGAAAAATAATGACATCATGATTAGTTCTGAAAGTGTTTTTCCATTTTGAGCACAATGTGATATTGATTTTGAAATAGTATAGGGCGACTAAAGTATGTACCTGTTTGTCTGCAGTTAGCGCTCGCATGATTTCACAAGGGATATTTCTGATGATGTCTGTTTTGGTCACTGGTTTTCTAATACACAAATTATGTTATGGAACATTTGTTCCATACCAAACACCAATATTTGTATGACAATTCTGTGAGACTGAAAGGTTATCATTCCTGGTGTCCATAAAATTATCTTAGGATATGTAAATATGATGAGTATAGCTGTTTCAATGTTACACCTTTCTTTCACATAAGTATGTGTCTAGGGGCTGATCTTTGTTGCCAATTATTATTAGCAAGTAGGAATATGTTACTTTCACGGAAAAGGCTTTGGGGCCATTGTTTTGCAGCTGAGAGTCAATAAACTCTGAGCTGCTCATAATAGCCATTCTTTCTCACTGAAGCCTTGGACTTGCTCTAACTTCATCAGAGAAGAGAAAAAGAGAATAATGTGAACAATAGGAGCCGTGAAGTTTAACTTAGGCCTAATGTGAGGGGGCTGTAGAAGCTGTCAGGGAGCTTGATTAATTGGCTTTCAGGCTGTTGTTCTCAGTACAAAGCAATAATGTTCCTGCCTCTTCTGAGGGGGCTGGATGTACCACCTGGGGTCAGAGCTTATCAGCCTCAGGGGCCAACGTTTTAGATGAGGCCAAAGTGCAGGCAGCAGTTTATGCAGAAATTTGTGTGTAGATCCTGGAGTAAAGCAAGCTTTATCTTAGTATTGTTTGTCTGGCCAAGGAAAGAATAAAATAATATGTGAAAGTCCAGCCTTTTTTTTTTTTTGTCTTTTAGTGACGTGGGAAAATAGTCTCCTAAAATACAGAAATGTGTTTCTGTCATCATGCTGGTTGTAATTTAATGATGGAGAGTATACCTATAATGATCATTTGAGCGATGTTTCACTACCAAGAGAAATGTAGAGAATTTTAATATTGTATTAGGATTCCTAGAACCCGAAGATTTTACTTACATTTTATGCAACAGTGGTTTATCCTCAAGAGCCTAAATAGTTTTGTTTCTAAACCCATGAGGGTCAAAAGTTGATCAGCTCTAGTGCATGAAAAAGCCAAGAGAAGCTGTAGTAGCAGCATAGATCACATCAGTCAGAGAAAATGAGCCAGGCTCTTCTTAGTAAGTGGAGAAATTAAGACAGCCTGCACAAAAAGAGGCTTATAAGAAAATAGTCCAACCAGTTCCTGGCAGAAGTGAAGCCTACCAGAAAGTGTACTGATTGCTAGTGGGCAATCAGTTTGCCAGTAGCTTGCTTTTGCATTGCATCAGTATTCATGAACAGTTACAATAAGCCAGATGGATAACTAGATGCTTTACTAGTTCTCGTGGTTTAAGCTCAGTCAGTAACTCAGAACCACGTAGCCACTTGCTCACTCCCCCTCCGTCCTCCCCCCTGCTACCAGAGGGATGGGGAGGAGAATTGAAAGAATGTGACTCCCATGGATTGAGTAAGAACAGTCCAGTAACTAAGGTATAACACAAAACCACTGCTGCTCTAAGGGAAATAACAAGGGAAGAGAATACAACCCCTCACCACCTGCTGACTGATACCCAGCCCGACCAAGCAGTGATCTCACCCTTCTGGGTAACTGCCCCCAGCTTATATACCGGGCATGACATGCTGTGGTATGGAATACTCCTTTGGTTAGTTTGGGTCAGGTGTCCTGTCTCTGCTTCCTCCTGGCTTCCCCTCCTCCCTGGCAGAGCATGAGACTCAGAAAGTCCTTGGTCAGAGTAAACATTACTGAGCAGCAACAAAAAACATCAGTGTTATCAGCACTGTTCCCAAGCTGAAAGTCAAAACCAGAGCACTGCACCAGCTACTAAGAAGGAGAAAAAAATGACTGTTACTGCTGAACCCAGGACACTGGTTTAACCACTTGGGTGAGAATTTAAAAGAGAGCATAGAATATCACAGTGAGTGGGCTCTGCAGAACTGACACCTATTGAAGTTGGTTAGTTGATAAGTAGTTCACTTTTGTTCTGTCCCAGGAAGATGACTACTTTGCTTCAGTAGATGCTAACAAAAGCTGTTTTATCTTTCTTCTACTCAAGGAGAACTATTAGTCAGTTCATTAGGATTGTTTACAAAACAGAACTGGTATCTTAAGTGTGTTACTGAAATACTTGTAAAATGTTCTGGGCATCTTTTCCCTCACAAAATTAGAAGAATTTTGTAACAGGAAGGACAGCACTATCTACTATTCTTTTAAGGAAAAAAATAGTTTGTGGGATGAGAACTGAAAAAATTATGTAGCATTTAGCCTTGGCAATGCATAGTACTTGTTTTGTGGTTTTCAAATCTAGAAGTTGGACTTTCAAGCATAATTTTGTTTTTAATCTGCTAACTATAGCAACAAAAGACCTTACAATAAGGTAACTCCAAATACAAAATGCAATTTTATAAGAAGAGCCTCAGTATGTGTAAGGTCCTTGGTCTGATTTTCTTAGATGGAAGAAGTGGAATGGTGGGCTTCACCATACTGTGCTGAACTGGTTCCTTCTTGTTTACAGTTACAGTATTCATAGCACTCTAATGTAGATCCCATGCTTGATTATACACCGCTTTCAGCTTTTTATTCTACTGTGATGTTTTATAGTGGGGTATTACTGTATTAAGATCTTTATTAATTAAACTTTATTACCTTCACAAACATTGAAGATGTGTCCTTGAAAGTCCACGAACTCAATAAAATAAGAAGAGGTACTTGTCTCCTATTGGCTGTAGTAAGAAAGCCTGAGGGAGTTCTGTAAAAGAAATCCCAAATGCTAGGGCTTTTTCTCTTCCCCTGTGTCTTCGATGTCTCTCTCTCAGGTGTTTACTTACCTTTTTCCCAGGCTGAGGACAATGAAGTCTTCATGTAATAAAGGAAGCTTAATTCAGAGACAGATGTAAATTCAGTTCAGTAGATTTCATTGTTTTCAGCCACTGCTTTAAATTGCTATTTTAAATTCCAGTGAGTGGAATAATAGAGAAGTTACCATGTCTAGTAACTGCAGTTGGCCTGTGTAAAGAATGGCTTGTTAGGAGGCTTTATGATTTACTGAGGCCACAGCTGGCTGCCAGCAGAGCTACAGGAGTGTGTTCTGTCTTGGGCCTGGTAGCTAGAGATGAAAAGGATCCAAAGTTGGCACAAAAGCAAATAAATGCTTTGACTTTAAATAAAGCATCATAATTTATAAGAGGCTCTGCTTCTCAATCCCAGTGAGGTACATGGATCAGCAGCAGCTCTTTGAGGCTGAACAGAATTGTCTGCCTGGCTCGACTGCAATTCTGGTATCTGCAGTGTACAGATTTGGAAGCATTTTCATGGTTTCAGGTTGGAATTGTTTCTTTATCCATGCTGTTTCTTTTCCACGAATTATCCCTCTTCTGTCTTTATTCCTTTATGTTTCATTAGCTGCTCTACTGTTTGATATATAATTGTACCACAATTTGCACCTGGCAGGTCTTTCTCATGATGTAGAGCACTGGGGAGCTAATCACCAAAGACACGTGAAGGTTTATAGGTGCATTTTATCATCTGTTATTTGCTTGGCTTTCACTGTCTTAAGTGAATTTTTCCTTCAGTGGCAGAGTTCAGAGCTGGGACACAAGCTTCTACTGAGATGTCCTAATAACCGACAATGTATGCGTTCCTTAAGTTGTTTCTTTTCTTTCTTTTTTTTTTTAATAGATAACACATGCATACACACAAACGTATACCAGCTTCTCTATTGCTGAAGCTGTTTCTCAACAGTTTGCTGATGAAAACCGCATTTCTGTGGTCTGGTATTTGAGATAAAGAATAGAAATGAGGCAGATATGTATTAAAGGAACTCCTAAATGCTTGTCAAGGTGAAAAATAATGGTTTTGGTTTTCCTTTTTTTCTCTTAGTTCTTGTATTTAAGCAGTATTACTTTTCCCTACACTCCAGTCTTGTTTTCCTTTGCCATTTACTCGCTTTTGAGGGAGAAAGAGTTTGGGAGACAAATACTAGCTGAAGAGATCCTATAATTAATATGAACTGCAGGAAGTGAGTGTGACAGACAAGTTGAAAAGCCCTATGTTCGGTTGCTTATCTCAAGTGACATATGGTCCTGGAGTACAAGGAGAGGCAGTGGATTGTGAGTCTTCTTTTTCTTCCACCATAGTGGAAGGCAGAAGAGTGTCTATGTGTTCCACAGGGCAGGAATACAAAAGCTGAAATAACACTTCCTGAGAAGCAAGTGGAAAATTAAGGGGATTACAGAACAGTATTTCCTTCTTCTAAAATTGAGACTATGTGACATTTTTCAGTGTCAGGCTATATGAATCACAGTTATGATTACTGAAGTAGAAGAGAAAAAAATCTGCTCAAAACAAAATATTTCTGAAACAGATTTGGTTTTCTTCAGAACACACAGATGTTATTTTCAGCGTGCATTTTTAGTGTCAGCTGAAATAAAGTAAGATTATTTTATTCTTGAGCTTCAATAGAACAGTGAAGTGGTTCAGTTACTCTGACCAAAGAAAAGGTAAGGTTTGTACAAAAATAAATCTTTAGTTGTACTCCGAGGTTAGAAACTATGGTTAGTGTATAATAACATTGACTGCACATTTCCCCTTAAACACTGCAAACATGTGGTCTGACATTCAAGAGGTGTAACAGCAATTTATCCAAAAGTTTCCCTAGTCCTGCCAAAATCTAATCACTTTGATATAAATCTGACAGGAGAAAATTATGTTGGTCACTGTGGCTTCATAGTTTTCAAAATCACTGTTCTAAGTAGCTCATATTTTAGTAGAACTATTCAGTTGTGGATAAACCTAGAAGCCGTTTGGGACTCAATCTGACATACTTTCTGGGGTATTACCCAGTCTTCATTGAGTCTTTTATTGCTCTGCTAATGAATGTAATATTTAGTCTTGTATTTGATTAGGACCATTTGTTTTTCTTTGAGCTCTCCATTTGTATCTAGGTCTTGCTTACTGGTTATCTGCTAGGCAGACTGTCTTTAGAAGAAATATACACTGAAAAAATTATAGTGACATTATTATTATGACTGATAAGGGACATAAGGTCTTTGATTAGAAACTGCCCTATTTTCCAGAGCCAGCCTGCCTTTATCATTTCAGTCACAGCTTTGTCCAGAGGCACATTTCAGCTCACCCTCAGGAGCAAGTCTTCTTAATGTGCTGTTTTGTTTTACACTAAAGCTGGAAAATGATAATGTTACTAGGGAGGTAAGAGAAATAAAAGAAACCAGAGCTTCTTTTAGCTGACTGTTCCACTGAATATTGACCAGCTGTCTTCATGAGAGCAAAATAGATGGTGGTGAATAAGCGAGAGGTTAGTTTTCCAAGAAGCTGAATGATTTTCCCAAATCAATACAGCTCATCAGGCTTCAGAACAAAGGCTGCAGGAGACACGACAGCGATGGAAGTGGCTGTGTGTTTTTGTTGGATTTTTTTTGTTTGTTTTGGGTTTTGTATTTTTTGTATTAAGCACACGGGCTTCTAGGGAAACAGGCCTTCAGTTATTTCAGTCTTTATTCTTCTGTGTGCTCTGAGATGGATCTCTAAATTAAGAAAATACATTACAGTTATTATGGAGTGGGACAAAAAAGGTGTCTCCAGCTCCCTGGCTTTAGGCGATACTAATTGCTGCTTCTTGCCTGAATGCAGATGAGAATATGTAATGCAAGTCCAGGAATGTTATGTTTTGTTTGTATATCACTGAAGGTGTAAGTAACATCTTTTTCAAGCAAGGGTGGTGACTGATACTCTAAACGCACTGTACTGATGACTTTATAATGAAGGACAAAAAGGTCATGCCATTTGAATAAAGTATCAATTAAATTTAACATTACTTAGAACTCTTCAGAAAATCACATGTATATGAACTAAGTTTATTATGCTGTCGAAGAACCTACTGTAGTTTATGCGGTTAAAGCAATCCCAACCCGCTTTAGCCACCAACAGGGCAAAATTTCCCCAAACAGCAGGTTTTAGCCTATCAGCCCTTTAACCTTTAAGCTTACTATGCTTTCATAAAGTACTAAATTAACACCACAGCTAAAATTCTCAGAGGTTTATGACTGTACCAGCAGTATTTCATTACGCTGCTTTTCCTTAATGTTATCCACGCTTCTCAACTTCATTGCTATGTACAGTATTTGTTCAGATAAAGTGCAGTGTCCAGCATGACTAATTGCAGGTCTGTGCTCCAGATGATTTGATTACAGGATGTGGTTAAAGTGACTTTTCAAACATTTAGCACAGCAGTAGGGCTCTCAAAGAAGAAAACCCAACAAAATAAAAAAAACCCACCTCATAGTCTTGCATTTATTTCCAGGCCACCTGACAGTCATTATAGTCTCAGGCTTGCTGATCTTGATGTCTGTTACATGTGCACCTGCTGTACATACAGTTAAGTTCTTGTGCTGTGCTAGACAGAGAGGGTGATTAAAGTAGTACATAAATTGTATGTCTATGAGATAAGTATTCAGTGTAGAAGACTAGACTTTATAGGTAGAATGTTTACTGATAATTTTAGATTACTTTCTTGATGGAAGCAATCAGGGAGAAATAAGCCATTTGCATTTCAAGTCTAACATAAACATTGTTCTGTGTTTTTTACAGGGTGGATGAGCTGCAGGTGTTTATGTGGATCTGGGATTGATGATGATGTGGTGGATATTGTGAGCCAAATGAGTTACACTGCTGTTACTAAACCGATGGCGGTGAAAAGATAATCCTAAAATTACATATTTTCATCTTGCACTTCATATACTTTAGTTGCTGTTAGAACAATGATGTCAAACAGATATATGTGGGATTAAAAATTCTAGTATGCTAGATGCAGAATTAAGTGTGTTTAATCCATAGTGGTGGTGTACTCACTGATGACAGACTTACCGTGGTTTTGCTATCATGAGCATGTCTCTATTATTTGTACTTGGCAAGGCTGCTGTGACAAAAGGCAAATGGAATTAGGTTTGCAAACAAATTGTGAATGTAATGATTATAAAGATATGAGGAATTGATTTTGCTGTAACGTTACATCAAGTGATGATGTGATGCCGTCTCAATACTGAGAATTACATCTGATCTTTGAAGAGCTTCTATGCCACAGGAATATTATTATAAGAACTTGTCATATTAAACTTTTTTAAGAAGTAATTTTATGAAAGTTTCTACAAAATACAGTATACTTTGGTAGATCTTCCCCTGGCATCAGCAAGATTTGTCTTAAAATTATAATCAGAATAGTAAAGGCAATAGGCAGAACTGTTGAACAAATGGGAATTTTGAGCAAGTGGGACTCCAAGTGACTAAAGTGGGACTCCAAGTGACTTATGTGGATTTTTAAACATAAGTGATGTTTAATGACTTAAAAACAAACAAATGACTCCTGGTTTCAGAACATCATTTAAATATTCTTAAACAAGTCAGTTACAGAAGTGTTCAGAAAGACTATGTGCAGATCTGCTTTTTCCAGAATTTTGCTGATGCTTTTGAGCAGTTCTCTGCTAAGAACAGTGGAAGCAGCAACTTTTACAAAAATGAAGGCATATCCATTTACTCGTTCAGATAACTGGTCTTTTGAGTTTTCTGGGTAATTAATCAACTTGAACTAAAGCAGAATTTTGTAGCAGTTGCTGTGAGCTGAACCCAAAAGCAGCCTATGCTGTAAACATTGAGTCAGACTTTCCAGTCTGATTAATTGTGTAATGTCTACTTATATCAGAATTTGAGTATGTTTGTTTTCTAAAGCCAGTATTTTAAAAAACTGGGACCTGTGTTTAAGATATTAATGTGATAATTTGATTTCTAACCACATGATCTCATTTTCAAAGTTTTGAATACAAAGTGTAAAAATTCTGGACTGATCCTTATTGCAGACAGAATCAAGAAAGCAAAAGACTCAATATTAGTATCTGGTTTGGAATAGATCCTTCACTCTTTCGTTCTTTAGTTAGAGCATCTGAAAGAATGTGTCATGTTAGATTTACATAGATCCTTATGAGCTTGATGTGGCTGCTGTGTGGTTTTAAGGTAGTCAACAGGAATAGTGCCTTGACTTGGTACTGAAGATGGCTTGTGATTACAATACTTTTATATAGCACATCTGCATTCATTAGGCTGACTTTAAAAGAGCATGGCTCCTTTTTTCAAATAGTGAACAACAAATTTAAGTAGTTCATTTCCAGTTTGTGATGACATATTTCTTCATGTTATCGTATACACACTGTGAAGGAAACACCAAAATATGGAATATTTTCTTGCTCCTAACAGGCTAAAGCAATTCCCCTTGATGTTAAGGGAGGCACCTCATTGTGGTGGGCGCTAGATAACATCCACTTTCACCATACATTGAGGTTTTTATGTATGGCTAGTGGTACGGATTTTGTCAGAAAAGATAATTGACTAGTGTAAGTGAACTGTGAAGCTTCCAGGGAACATGAACCCATTTTCTTTTGTTAGACACCATTCTGTAATTCCTACACGTAACATGTTCACTTTACTGTGTTTGCTTCTTAATGATACAAGTACCATGCGTAGAAACATCTGAAATTTCTGTTTATTATTTTTGTCTGCTTTAATTTAGGGTAGGCTGGTGGAAGTTATTGCTAATTTCAGATATACTGTAACTGTAAATAGTTACCCAAATTTGTATCATTTACACACTAGAACAGGTTGCCCAAAGAAGTGGTAAATTCTCTATCCCTGGCAGTGTTCAAGGCCAGGTTAGACAGAGCCTTGGGGGACATGGTCTAGTGTGAGGTGTCCCTGCCAGTGGCAGGAGGGTTGGAACTAGATGATCTTAAGGTCCTTTCCAACCCTAACTATTCTGTGATTCTGTTTTGTAATTTGCAAATGGAATGATAAACCAAAATAAGAAATTTACACCATCATTTGGGACGTTTTCCTTTATTACATCCAACTCTTGTGAACTTTGCTCTGGTAACTGGTGAAACTCTGGAGTTGACACCCTTACTTGCTGGAAGAAACGTGCATGTATTCTGAATGTATTCATTATTGTTTGATCTGATCTCCCAAGAACAGGATTAGGTATTTGGCCAGGTGTCCTGAACTGGAAATTTACAGTACCAATACCCTCACCCTCATTGCATTACAAGCAACTGATTTCTTCTCCCATTCTTCAGTAATGGTTACTTTAAAGAGTTTAGTTTCTTAGGCTTGGTTTTTTTTTTTGTTTGTTTGTTTGTTTTTGGTTTTTTTTTTAGGTAAAAATACATCTCTTTATTCAGACAGTACAAAATCTCTGCGGGTTCCTCAGAGTGTCTTCACATTTTCACTCCTGTTCAGGCAATGCCAAATGAATGATTGTTACATGATGTGTACTCTAATGTATAATCTAATGTAATGGGAAATCTCATTACAGGGACTTCTTACGACTTGAAACAGCACTAGTGAGGTTTGATCCTGTGTGTGATAATGTTACTTACTTTTATCAGATGGAGGCAGTATGTGGAGAGCTATGCCCCAGACACACAAGCTCAAAAGAGGCATTGGAACAAATTTGAGAGAGTTACTGCACCTACGACTGTCTGGCCAGTGTACTCAGATGCAATACTCGGTGAACTGAAGGCTGCTGTAGTACTAGTTGTGTACTGTCTTTGAGACGGTTTAGAAAGGTCCCAGCAAAGGTTCTTGTTCGGAGCTTGAACTCTGTGCCAGAACAAATATTTTGAATCAAATAAATGACTGGATGCAACAAGAATAATCTTTTCAGTACTGCAACTGGTGTATAGTGTGGATTTATCATCTCCATTCTAATTTTCCAGTGCCATGGTCTAATAAGCCTTCAGTTGCATGTTTCCTTAGGGGTCAGTTTTACTTCCCATGCCGCATACATTTTTTTAACCCATTTCTGTGATAATTGCATCAGATTAAATGAGCTACCTTTGCTGGCCGTTCCTGCCATCTTACCAGTGGCTGAGTGTAAGCTATTCATAAGGGAAATGAACTTCATTCCTTGCCAGTTACTGTAACACAACATGGAGATTAATCTTCCTTCCTAATTGCATAGTGTGGCCTTTGCTAAGGCTAACAAACTTAATGAGATGCTAAATGTTACTGTCTTTAAGGGAGGAATTTGTGTTTGCTTTTGAAGTATTGACTTTCTTAGGCTGGAAGGTCATTTGAATGTCTTCTAAGAATTGCTGAAATATGTATTGATTTCGGGGTTTATTATTATTTTATGTACTCTACACCTTCTACCTTCTGCCCTCTATTAATAGGTAACAGACTATCCCTAGGCTTGTTATCTAAATTAATAACTAAAGCAGATAGATAGACAAGCCTACAAATACTGAGGAAGATGGAGTTTTATTTAGGAATCCACCCTGAGTTAAAAAAAAGAACTCCAAACCTAAAAGAACCCTAATTACATTTTAAACAGGAAGATAAAGGTGAACTGGCTGAGCAAAATTGAATGGCTCAGTTAATACTCATAGGGAAGCCAGAGAGCCCTCTTTCGTTTGTACATTGAGAAGAAGATTGGACCAACAGTGGGTAAATAAACAGGAGGGAGCAATGGTGCTGGTGCCGGGAGGTGGATACACTGTGTCACAGAATTTAGCGATGGGAAATACCCGTGGTTTTCACTCGGAGAGTTATGGAGTCAGCTGACAACCTGTTAGGTGGAAGGAACCCATCAAGGTTACCTTCTCCTGTGGTGTGGAGCGGCGGGTGGGAACAAAGCCTGGAGAAACCCAACTCCCTGCCGTGCGCTCTTCCACGGGGGTCAATCCCGCACTTCCGAGCGGGTGTGGCGGTTTCCAGACGTGTCGTCACTCGAAGGACAAGGCACGGCATCTGCTGTACTGGGCCCGACCTCTCCCCTCCCAGACCGGCGACGGTTTTGCAGAACCTGCCGTGCCGGCTGCCGGACTTCTCCCCCCGCTCAACACCCGAGAAGCGGCAGAGAATAGCTCCGGCGCTGCTGTGCCTGGTGCCAGTCTGCCTTAGCTTGGCTTGGCTTGGCTCGGCTCGGCATGGCTCGGCTCCGCCCCGCCCCCAGTTCGCCTCGCCTCGCCACCAATGGGCTGGCGGCAGCGACACAGCAGCGCAGGGCGGGCCAATCAGCAGCCGGAGCTGCGCGGGCCAATGGCGGTGGGGGCCGAAGAGCCCCGCGGCGTTAGGGGCGACAGGGCCTCTCGGCAGCGGCGTGAGCGGGGTTGGGCCCCTTCAGTGGGCCCTCCCCAGCGCCTGCCCCGGCCTTTCCGGTGGAGGTCTCGGTCGAAGGGGCGAGGGTAAAACGTGTTTGCTTTGTTTTCCAGGCTGCCAAGCTGGGTAGGTAATAAAAATACGGCATAGCTATTTAACCGTGATCATTCCAGGTGTTTGGTGCCTGGCTGTGACCCTGGCTGTGACCCTGGCTGTGGGACCTTATTGTCGTTCACCCTTCAAACCAGTTTGCCCCAGCACACGAAATTCCAGTCGCCTTATCATAATGGCAATATAACCATATGGGGAGTCATACGCTACAGAGCGTTTTCAAGGAAATCCCTTCTTCCCCGGTACCTCCACTAACAACACAAATGCTTCCCTGCTGTTAGAAGGCCCCTGAGGAAATCAATGGCTGGTTGCATGTTTACCTTTGTGTGGCAGAGAGGGGATCGCTTTAGTGGGAAATTAGGAATTGCACTGGTAAGTTAAAGTGAAAAGATGGGATGGAAACATTCTGGCACCATGCCATTATTATATCTGCTGTAGAAATGCTACAGTTTCAACAAGGAAAGTGTGGGGGGAAAATCAAGTCACAAGGCTGGCAGTTGTGAGGTAGTGTCTTCACACCTCTCATGAGCTGGAAACGTTCTGCGCAGGGCTTGTCTGTGCTAAGTGAAACGTGTTTTCTTCATGTGTTTAGCCCATGGTGGGGGGGTTAGAACTAGATGATCTTGAGGTCCTTTCCAACTCTAAACATTCTATGATTCTATGATTTCAGTGTAAGTTCTAATGAGATGGTTGGTTCTGTAAGAGTACCTTACGTTTATCTGTAGAAATGAAAGCATTAAAGGGGTGATTATGTTATCTAGTCTGTAAACCCTATGAAAAATTATGTGAAGAAGTGTTTGATGGCAACCTGAAAACATTTGAATGACATCCCCAACATGTATTTTATTGTTACATATGATATTCTTAGCATGCACGCATTTTATATGTATAATTCTAATAAGCCAAAATTCAAGGTCTTCTCTAGGTGGGCAGATGAATTTAGATTTAATAACAGTCACAAGTGGAAAAACAATTAACCTACATTGTATTTGTTTAAAAAGATCCCTCTTTCTATGTAACTGTATTGCAGTTCCAGTTAGATTTACTGTGTGGTGGCTGTTTCATGAGTAGTCCCCTTGCTTTCCACAGAAGAAGAAACAAAGCAAATAATACACATTTCCATCTAAATCTGCTGAACACAGCCTGCAGTGCATATGTGTATATGTTTGTGTATTTGGATATAAGCAATTTCAAATAAATAGAAGTGTCATTATCATAATGTTCAAAGCAGATTCTTCTCAGTCACCTACTGATTTAAACACTGTAGCTGGTGCTTAGTTTATGCTGGCTGGCTGCCAAACGAGAGCAGTTATGTTCAATAATAGCAAAATTAAGAGGTGAGTTTTGCTGTTTTACAGCAGGACATGGCAAAACCCATTTCCTTCTGTCAGCTGTATCTTGATTATACACACAGTCACACAGGCACACACTGTATCTTACACACACACACATGCACACACATTCTCCTTGTAACTTGACATTTGCTATCTTTCCTGTGGTTTTTAACTTGAGGTAACTGAAACCAGAAAAAAGAATATAGACCACAATGTTTGAAAGTAAATGAGAGAAAAGCTCTCTCTTTGTGGGGAAAGAGAGTAATAATGAAAAAAGACCAAACAGAAAAGCCTACCCCAATTATTGTTCTGACTGTGATACTTTGTTTTACTTCTGCTGGCAGGTGTCCTGGTGGTAAATGTTACGTGGAGGAACAAGACTTACGTGGGAACACTGTTGGACTGCACAAAGCACGACTGGGCCCCTCCTAGGTGGGAAATCATTCTGAGTCTCTTTTTTCTTGGCTGCATTTTAACCCTCAGTTTCTGTCAAGAAACTGCACAGAGATTAATAAAAAACAACTGCTTATAATTAGAAACATGTACCAGTGAAAGGAGTAATTAGAATCATAGAATAGTTAGGGTTGGAAAGGACCTTAAGATCATCTAGTTCCAACTCCCCTGCAATGGGCAGGGACACCTCACACCAAGTCACCCAAGACTGTCCAGCCTGGCCTTGAACTGCCAGGGACAGAACATTTATGGCTTCTCTGGGCAAGCTATTTCAGTGCCTCATCACTCTCACAGTAAAGAACTTCCTTATACCTATCCTGAACTTCACCTGTTTTAAGTTTGAACCAGTTGCCCCTTGCCTACACTGAAATGTGGGGTGCAGGTTTGGTTTGTTTGTTTTTTGGTTTGGTTTTTTTTTTTGTGTTTTTGTGAGGGAAGGGGAAATACATGGGGTTGAGTCAGAGGGCAGTTAATTTAAAAATGCATTTCAGCAAGCTTGGAAAAATTTGCTTTCCATTGTTCTAATTAGCTGGTCTTGTTCTTACTGTTTTTGTTCTTTTTAAATTACTTTCCCATTGAGACTGTAACATTTTAGTCTGGCAGAAGAATATCTTTCCTTTAGCAAGCACAAATATTCTGTTGTGGGAAGTGCTGTTGTTTTGCTATTTATTCAGTCCACAGCTGATAAAATCTGCTCTTGTTCATTCAGGTTCTGCGAGTCGCCAACAAGTGACCTAGAGATGCGCGGAGGGCGAGGCAGGGGGAAGCGCGCAAGGTCCGCTGCAGCTGCAGCTGTACCTGGCAGTGAGGCCAGTTTTGCAGAGTCCAGAGGACTTCAGAATAAGAACCGCGGTGGTGCCAATGGGAAGGGCAGGAGGGGCAGCCTTAACTCAAGTGGGCGCAGGACACCCCCAAACTGCGCCATGGATGAAGTCAAAGCCAGCCCCTCAGCCACCAATAAGAGGAAAACTAAGCCTCCAATGGAGCTTGATTTGAATTCCAGTTCTGAGGACAATAAATCTGGAAAACGTGTTCGTACTAACTCTAGAAGCACTCCCACCACCCCACAGGGGAAACCCGAGACTACTTTTTTGGACCAGGGCTGCTCTTCTCCCGTGCTGATTGACTGTCCTCACCCCAACTGCAACAAAAAGTACAAGCACATTAATGGACTACGATACCATCAGGCTCATGCACATTTAGACCCAGAAAACAAACTGGAGTTTGAGCCTGACAGTGAAGACAAAATTTCAGACTGTGAGGAAGCACTGACTAATGTGGCCCTAGAATGCAGTGAACCAAGCACAAATTTGCCAGGCTTTGATCCACTGAAAGCACCAACATCTCCTTCCTCCATCACTACCCCAGGGACCCCCAGGGGAAAAAGGGAACTGACCAGCAACGGCCCTGCTTCAGTTATCAGTTCCAAAACCAGCAAGAATTCTGGCAAAAAGAAAGGTCTCAACAGTGAATTGAACAGCCTTCCAGTAATTTCTAATATGACAGCCACACTGGATAGTTGCTCGGTAGTTGATGGCAGCTTGCAAACTGAAATGCCGAAACTGGAGGCTGAAGGGTTAATTGACAAGAAGAGTTTGGGTGATAAAGGCAAGAAAGCAAACAATTGCAAAGTGGATAAAAACCTTTCCAAACTGAAAACAGCCAGGCCCATTGCTCCAGCACCAACACCAACTCCTCCCCAATTAATAGCTATACCTACTACAGCCTTTACAACCACAACCACGGGGACAATACCAGGACTGCCCTCTCTAACAACTACTATTGTTCAGGCTACACCAAAGAGCCCTCCACTAAAGCCTATTCAACCAAAGCCCACAATTATGGGAGAGCCAAGCACTGTAAACCCAGCTCTCACATCACTCAAAGACAAGAAGAAAAAGGAGAAGCGAAAGCTGAAGGACAAAGAAAGCAAAGAGATGGGAAGCCCCAAGATGGATTCTAAGCTGGGAAAGCTGGAAGATTCAAAAGGTTCTGGGAAAGACTTATCTGGACATTTCTTAAAGGACCATCTCAACAAGAATGAAGTGCTAGCTAATGGATTGTCAGAGTCTCAGGAGAGCAGGATGGCAAGTATCAAGGCTGAAGCTGATAAGGTTTACACATTCACAGACAATGCACCCAGCCCTTCTATAGGGAGTGCCTCCAGGATGGAATGCAGCACTTTAGTGAATGGACAGCCTGCCATGGCGTCACTGCATGTGTTGACACAAAATGGTGCAGAAAGCACAGCCACTAAAACCAACAGCCCCGCTTACTCAGATATTTCTGATGCAGCTGATGATGGTGGCTCTGACAGTAGGTCAGAGGGCATGAGGTCAAAGGCCAGCTCTCCGTCGGATATTATTTCTAATAAGGATGGTGTTGTAAAAGGACATTCTTCAACCACAGCACAACCAGCTCAAGCAAAAGAGTCCCATTCTCCCTATTACCATGGCTATGACCCTTATTATTCCCCAAGTTACCTGCACTCTGGACAGGTCAGTGCCCCAGCAGCTGGGAACAGCAGTACACCACAGGGACTGAAGATCAAAAAAGAGGCTGAGGAAGAGGCTGAAAAGAAAGAGAAGGCAGAACTGTCGGATGCCAAGAAAAGTGAAAGCACTTCCTCTAATTTGCAACCACAACATCAGTCAGTGATAACTCAAAGACACCCTGCACTTGCTCAGTCACTTTACTATGGACAGTATGCCTATGGGCTCTATATGGACCAAAAGTCCTTAATGGTCTCTAATTCTGCTTACAGGCAGCACTATGAAAAATACTATGAGGACCAGAGACTAGCAGAACAGAAAATGGCACAAACTGGGAGGGACTGTGAAAGAAAGAATGATCCCCCCTTGAAGGAGATTGGGAAGGATGACAACAAGCAGAAGAATATTCCATCAGCCACTATTTCAAAGGCCCCTTCAACTCCGGAGTCCAGCAAAAATAACACTAAAATAGGGTCATCAGTTCCTAGCAAAGGTGAGGAGACAAGCAAATCACAGATCCTTTCCAATCACCAGCAGCAGCTTCAGGCTGACAGCTTCAAAGCCAAACAAATGGAAAACCACCAGCTTATAAAGGAGGCTGTGGAGATGAAATCTGTTATGGACTCCATGAAGCAAACGGGAGTAGATCCAACTACAAGATTTAAACAGGTGAGATTACAGAAAAGGCAACTAGAGTGTCTTGACTTATCCTTAAGTTGAGGTTATGTCCCTGGATCTATGTTCTTCTACCTTTGCAGCCAAAAAAGCTCCACCATCCTTTTTTATAGTACTGCAGTCTCTGAATAGACCAGTAGACCTTTCAGTTAAGCTGTTTGAAAATAAAAAAAAAAACTAGCAAGGTGGTGAAAGAACCCAGGCTGAGGACCTGAATAGACTATATTAAATTACGTGCATTAATAGAATAGAATTAGATTTCTCTTTTAGATGTAAATTGTAAAGCAATTTGCTTAGTTCAGAAATGTGAAATTTCAAGCAAAATAAGCAGCTTTCATTGTGAGGGGAGTTAAAGTAGATTTGAAAAATATTTTGAAATTTTTTTTTTGTTGTTAAATGCAGTTGGCATTTACTAAAGATGGGTGAACTGGTTCTTTGAAAAGTTGTCTTGAAGCTTAGCTCTTTATCTTAAACCAAGGTGGCCTTTTCGAAGCAGTTAAGCTCCTCATCTTTACTCAACCAACCTCAAGCCCCTGCAGATCTACATAATGGATGAAATCCTCTGTCCATTAAAGCCAGTGATAGTTTTGCCATTGACTTCAGTGGCACCAGAATTTCATCCAGTGGCTTCATGCTAGCCTTCCTAGACGTCACATTGCCTTCATTTGGGACAATGCAACCACCTTCATGCTCTGAACCTGAGCCTCAGTCCCAGAATCCCGAGGGTTGGAAGGGACCTCAAAAGATCATCTAGTCCAACCCCCCTGCAAGAGCAGGGTAACCTAGAGTACATCACACAGGGACTTGTCCAGGCGGGCCTTGAATATCTCCAACGTAGGAAACTCCACAACCTCCCTGGGCAACCTGTTCCAGTGCTCTGTCACTCTTACAGTAAAGAAGTTCTTCCTGATGTTCACATGGAACCTCCTATGCTCCAGTTCACACCCATTGCCCCTTGTCCTACCACTGGATATCACTGAAAAAAGCCTAGCTCCATCATCCTGACACCCACCCTTTACGTATTTGTAAACACTGATGAGGTCACCCCTCAGTCTCCTCCAAGCTAAAGAGACCCAGCTCCCTCAGCCTCTCCTCATAAGGGAGGTGTTCCACTCCCTTAATCATCTTTGTGGCTCTGCGCGGGACTCTTTCAAGCAATTCCCTGTCCTTCTTGAACTGAGGGGCCCAGAACCGGACAGAGTATTCCAGATGCTTGATACTTGCATGTTCCAGTGTACAGTATATCCCAGACTTCACCCTTAGGAACATGTAAAGGAGGTGGGATGGTACAGCCTCAAATAGGAGAAGATTTCTGCTGATTCAAATGGGTATTTGAACCAGACTGCCCAAGTGTCCAGTTTTCTGCTTATTTTTCTGTTGCATGTGCCATAAATCAGTGTTTACAATTAGCTTTTGCATATTCTGTATTAGAAAAAAAAGTCTTCCAGTTGTAGCTCAGTACCGATTTAGTGTAGTCTTGTAACAGAACTCACCTACTTAATTCTAGAACATGTTTATAAACTAGTCTATGTAATATATTATGCAAAAATATATTTATCATACCCTCTACATGTTCTTTAAACTGTGTGGTCCTAATCCTGTAAAAACTTATCCATGTGTAATATTACAAACTTGGAATAAGACTGTCAGCTGAAGAAGTCTGCCTTAATATATGACTTCCACTGATTCCTGAATGTTTTTAATATCAGAGGCCACATTAGCATCTTTCCAGATAGATAAATTTTTTCAGGTTCATAGTTTCAGGTAATCTAAGTGCTTTGACATATCATTAGCCAGCTTTAATTTTGTGGTTCACAGATACTTTTTCTCTCTAGTGGGAAAATTTCTCTGGGATTTAATTAAAATGTTCTATGAATAGCGTGGTCTCAGAACTTTGATACAATGTATATGTATTTATATGTAGTTAAAAACATGAAAGGGGATATAAGATGAAGCAATTGAATTTAATTTTGTTAATCGTCTCTTGCTTCTTCATGGGAATATTTTTTGACTTTGAGCTCAAGGCACTCTGTAGCAAGGAAAAATTTCCTGTATGTAACAGGGATATGTTATTAAACCAGCTATTAAAAAATATTAGCTGAAGTAGGGGAAATACCAATAATGATCTTATTCAAACATCTAAGTTCAGAACAAAATTGCTTTTTCTCCTCCATATTAGGATCCAGATTCACGAACATGGCATCATTATGTCTATCAGCCCAAATACCTTGATCAGCAAAAATCTGAAGAACTTGATCGTGAAAAAAAGTTAAAAGAAGACAGCCCTAGAAAAACACCTAACAAAGAAAGTTCCCTACCTAACCTTCCTGTCTCATTAGCAAGCATTAAAGAGGAGCCTAAAGAGGTCAAGCGTTCTGATTCTCAATCAGTGGATGAGAGCAAGATAAAAAACGATGATCGTAAGACTCCTGTAAATTGGAAGGACTCTCGGGGTGCTAGAGTAGCAGTTTCCTCACCAATGAGTCAGCATCAGTCGTATATCCAGTACTTGCATGCTTATCCTTATCCACAGATGTACGATCCCAGCCATCCAGCCTACCGCGCAGTCTCTCCTGTCCTAATGCACAGCTATCCTGGTATGTATTCTGAATTTTCCCTGCATGCTAGTTAAGATTTACACCCTGAAACTGCAGTAAAGCCTGCATTTTAACATTTCTGTTAGTGGCTAGGGTAAATTAGAAGCTTCATGGGTGACATTTGTTTTGCTTGTGCTTCCACTAGAGAAAGTTCTGTAGATGAAACTGTTTAATGCAAGATGTTCCTTTTATGAACTGTCACAGTTCCCAGCTACAGTTTTCTTAGCTCTTGACAGTCTGCTATTGCTGTTAGACTGACAGATAGTTTATTGCCTATAAAAATATTCTAAGTATTTACTGTCAGAACCATTACAGTTACTATTCCTTTCACTTAAAGAGGACTCATAAATGTCTGAAGTGGCTATCAACTCAACCCTCTTTATAACCTCCATTCATCAGGGTAAATTAGGGTGAAGAAACTGAAGAGCAAAGATGCCATTTGATAGTCATGTGATCCATTTTTGATGTTATCCTCTATCCTGGCATCCCCTCCTCCCACCTTGATATAACCAATATATAAAACCAATAACTCAGTGTGGTATTGATTGTTTACCTGCAGGGGCCTATCTCTCCCCAGGATTTCATTATCCAGTTTATGGGAAGATGTCAGGGAGAGAAGAGACGGAGAAAGTCAATACCAGTCCAAGCATCAATGCAAAATCAGCCACTGAGTCCAAAGCACTGGATTTGCTCCAGCAGCATGCCAACCAATATCGCAGCAAGTCCCCTGTTGTAAGACTTCATCTGTTGTTACTGAAGAGTGGTACATATGGGAAGGGATAGAGAACATAATTTTAAGAAGCACACAATCTGGCATCAAGCTCTGAGTGTATGATTCTTCTTTATAGTACGGCTTAAAATAAAAGCAATTTATAGTCAGGGTGCTTCTGTGGCATAAACTGGAAGTGACACATCGAACACAGTTCTGTGCTCAGAATCTTTCTATCGTGAATGGACTCATACAGAAACATAGATTCAGAGATACCTCCTGGTGCAGTTTGTTGCAGTTAAACAGAAAGCTCCTGTTTGGAAACAGATAATGAAATGACAGGTTGGGTGGTGGGATTTGGTAATATCCCCCCCATATATTTCCCAAGAAGCTGTATCTTCCAAATAGCAGACTACCAGCCCCTATTTCTGAAGATTTTCTTACTGGAGTGTATACTGTTATTTTACTTTCAGATAAGCTGATGCTAGTTTTAATTGTGAGCAAGTCACTGACTCTGATTCTGTTTTTAAAAGGGCTTTCTTGCTATTCAGGCTGGCTTGATCCCCAGAGTGTCTTAGAGGGCTAAGGATTCATTTACATCAGCTTTCAGCAGCTCAGCTTGGTTGTTCCTACACTGGCAAGTCAGACAAGCTTAAGGGAGCCCAAAACTAGAAGTCGTCACGGTGGCTTCAGGCTGCAGTCTGTTGCCTCAAAATCACTGTGCCTTGGAATTATCTTTCATTAGCCAGATACACCAGCTTTAGATTAGAATCAAATGCAAATAATATAGCAGAGAAAATACTCAGAAAAGATCTGCTTCATCATATGAATTCATACGGTTGATGCCAGGCAATAGCAAGTGTGGTTTGATTGTTGTTTCATCCCTTCTAAATCCTCACATCAGTTTTCTTACACCTTCTTTTACAAGCCTGTGGAAAAATCAGCAGCTGAGCGAGAACGGGAAGCAGAAAGGGAACGAGACCGTCATTCTCCTTTTAGCCAGCGGCATCTCCATACGCACCATCACACACATGTTGGAATGGGTTACCCCCTTATACCTGGACAGTATGACCCATTTCAAGGTGAGCAGATGATTTCCTGTGTTGGGATTAGCTTGCCTCATCAACTTGTTACCTTGACATTGGAAATCACAACAATGTGAAGCATTTTGGATAGAGATCCCCTTGTTAATCAGAAGTGCTTTACATTTAGGAAGAAGGCTTGAAAGTTCAGAGCATTGACTAACATGACTAAATTAATAGCCTTATGTCTGAGAAATACCAAGCTTTATTTCCAAAACTGGATGTTAGAGCATTATTACAGATGCACCAGTTAGGCTGTCATTGATGTGAATGTTTTGATTCCTACTTCAAACTGACATTAACTGGCTGAAAGGCAGTAAAAAAAGCAAACCAAACAACCCCCTTTTTGTATAATTAGGGTTGTGTAAGCAATGGAAGAAGTGTAGCAAAGACAAAGGCTTTTTATACTGAACATATTTTATGTACAAGGCATCACAGTCACAAGGCTTTCAGCTTGTTATAATTTGACCACCTGAAAGAGGACTCTTTGTATTTTGGCAAATGCAGTGCACAAAGCTGCAGTCAGAGAAGAAGTAGCACAGTAAGATACGATTCATTCTCCCTAGGTTTTATACCAGTCTTTGACTGTTTTTCTCTAACTCTAGACTCTAGCTGAATTAAAAAGAGATTTCCTCCCATGCAGCAAAGTACATGCTATCACAATTGGTGGCTAAATGACATTAATGCATTACGTTCACTTGGTGCCCCAGCAGCTATTTTTCCTGTGTAAAAGCCTTGACATTTCTCGGTTTGATTCAGTGATTCCACATGCCTTTTGGGATGCATAATGCTTGTTCAGTGGGAAAACTGTAAAAATGGTAAATTATCATGAAAGTATTGTATTCTGAGCAGCTGGCATGTCATTTCTATAATTCACTGTGACTTTTGATTCTTGTTGTTTCCTGGTACCTATTATTTCTGCTGAGCTTCCTATTCAGGAACTCACACAAACCACTTAGCATCATGCAGTGCAGTACTTGGAAAGGAATACAATAAGTAGCAATGCTGTATTTTCTTGTAAAATATATATCAAGGAAAATTCAGTTTACTGTATGAATGCATATTGATCATACTGGGCAAACTGTGTTTTAATGCTGTTGCCTGAAATATTTGCCGTTTATGTAGTGTTAAAACCCCACCATTTTCTGATGGTGGGATTTTTTGTCCATTTGATTTAAGAGATGCTTCCTAATACTTCGGAGCACAAAAATCCATTAAAACAAGAAGTACATCAACATTCCTTCATTTCTTCTTTCCCTCAGGACTGACCTCTGCTGCCCTCGTTGCCACTCAGCAGGTGGCTGCACAGGCATCTGCATCTGGTATGTTTCCTGCACAAAGAAGGTAAGTAGCCAGTAAATCTTCCACTTTATATCTTGCCAGATACAGAGATGAAGAAGCAAATCATAGATTTTATAGCCTGATGATCTGCAGTATGACACAGTTTTTAAGGGTAAAGAAAAACCTGTGACTTTGGATTAATTGTAGTTTTATTTTCCTTAAGGTGACACTTTGTCTTTAGTTGTAGCCTTTAACTGTAACACGGATCATTAGGAGGGGACAAGTAGTCTGTCTTCTGAGATTTTCCATAGACTATGTTTTAAGGATTGGTATTAAGAGAAAACAAATCATTATGAAATATAATTTCATAGAATCATAGACTAGTTAGGGTTGGAAAGGACCTTAAGATCATCTAGTTCCAACCCCCCTGCCATGGGCAGGGACACCTCACACTAAACCATATCACCCAAGGCTTCATCCAGCCTGGCCTTGAACACTGCCAGAGATGGTGCATTCACAACGTCCCTGGGCAACCCATTCCGGTACCTCACCACCCTAACAGTAAAGAATTTATTCGTTATATCCAGTCTAAACCTCTGCTGTTTAAGTTTCAACCCATTACCCCTTGTCCTATCACTACAGTCCCTAATGAATAGTCCCTCACCAGCATCCCCATAGGCCCCCTTCAAATACTGGAGGTCTCCACGCAACCTTCTCACAAATTTATTATTAGAGGGCTTTAAAGTTCATGTTCAGTTAGATCCATGTACTGTCAGGAAAATTTAGGATTTTATCTATCCTGCAAGTCTCCTGGTTTGCTGATTTTGCTTTCAGAGCAGTTTGCTTGGGAGTCCACTAGAGGCGGCATTTTATTTAACTTACATGTCCATTCCACAAGTTTACCCTTAAATTATTTATTAGTTTTTCAGTAGAATTTACTATTCCAATCAACCATTTTCAAGAGGAAGTAATTACAGTTAACAATGAAAAAGCCAAGATATACTTACCGAGGGCTTCTTTCATCACTGCCATGTTAAGTCTGAGTTTAATACATTCCATGGTTATGGCTGTCTTTCTGAAGCTGATCCTGAAAATAAGTGTGTGAGGCTTGTAGCTAGAATTATTTGCGTGAGAAAGGTTTGAAGCCCTGGGGGAGCTGATGGTATCAGACCCCAGAAGATAAATTCTGGCACAGATTACTTGTTAGTGTGTTGTTCCTGGCAGGGGAGGGATGGAGACATGGCTAGCTGTCTTTCCTTCTTGGGACTAAGAGTACTGTGCAGATTTCATTTTGTGGTGTATCCAAGGTGCAGAAAAAAACCTAGGAGGAAATGATACTACATACTAAAACATTTTTTTTTCTCTTTTCAGAGAATGATGAGTTTGGAAATGTACATTGTCATGTGACTGGATCACATGAGGAAGCGCTTTATTACAGACATCAGTTCCATGGTGTTAATTTGAAATGCCTTAATGGCAGGCAAAAACCAGTCATTTCATTTTTGTAAATTGCAGATTTTATCACAGAGTAACAAATGTTGCTGTAATTAGACTTCTGTTTTTATATATATATATATATGCATATATATATATATATACATATATATAAAAATATATATATTCTTTACTTTTTTTGTATCAGTACCAAGGCTCGCACACAGGGTCTGCTGCTAAATTGCGAACCACACAGTAAAAGGTGATATGTATTTGTCATGTTTAGAAAGCGTTTAGAAACCACAAAAGGCTGTTTCTTCTTCCTTTTTTTTTCTCTTTCTCTTTTTCTTTTTTTTTTCCTTTCCAATTGTAAATAAATAATGTTATGTATCAGTGTGCCTGAACCTTGCATACCCTTCTGGTATTTCCCATAAGCTCTCAGAGAGGCTAACTGTGATGACACTTTGGTACAACGTAGATGTCTATTTGGTGGCTCCTATTAAGATGCATCAGTGTAAAATGTTACTGTATTCACTGTTTCATTGTAATTGTGTATTGTGAAAAATATAACTTTGGAAGGCATGGGGATTCTAGTACCACAAAAACTGTGTTGTATATAATGTATAGATTTTAAATGGAGATAATGAGCATCTGTGAATAATGAAATGTCATTTTTGATAATCTTGAATGGTGGATAACCTAATAGCCTGCATACCAGAAGACACCTGTGATTGTTCTATTACTTGAATAGTCCTGCAGTCTTTTTTTTAATGTTTACAATTACCCAGTTTTAGAAGAGAGACTTTAATGCCATTGTCTGGTTACTTGTTTTATGCTGTATTCTAGTTTATTTTATGTAAAACGTATATTGAATGCTTTCATTTTTATACCTGCCTTAAACAATTTGGCAATCATAAATAAAAGGTTGGTTTTATACTTCCGTGGTGCCTATGGCCCACTTTGAAAGGTGTGTCACAGGAAAAGACAGCAGAGGCTGCAGCTGCCACAGAGGTATTAGTGTTTGTATGCCCTGAAGCCCTCCCTGGGGCTCACTTACTGGTGTGGACCTGCAGCCATCCCTGCCTCCCCACCTGGGCTGGCCTCTACCAGTGGGCACAGTGGGGCCCAATCCAGATGAGAATGGGCCTGTTTCAGTTGACCCGGACAGGCTTGAGTAAGGCCCATAGTAACACCTTGGATGCTATTAGAAACTTTCTTAAATACCTAATGACTGGTTTAGAGCAGCTCTGTGTGCTGTAAAATATATACAATTTTTTCTTATTATATCTGTATTATCCCACCTCCAAAATGAATAGATGCCTAAAAACAGAGGACCTGACAATTAAAAAAAAAGTCCTTTGCTGTGTTTAACCTGCATTAGCACAGAGTACCTATTTTATGTGGCTATGCCACCTGTTTTGTTACAGTGCAGTTAACACCGTGCATAGTAATATGAAATCACTAATCATGATATGGAAAAAAATAAAATTTGCTGGTCAGGTTTCAAAGGCTTTAACTTTTATCCTTTCCTTCTTATCCCTGTTATACTGATTGTCAAAACAGTTTTACTGTTGTGTTTGGGTTTGTGTTTGTTTTTTTGACAGGGTGAATTACTGCAAGTTAAAGCTTGTTCTTGAAGTTGGTTCCATTTCTTCTACCTTGTGAATACATAATACAGAAGGATGAATTAAAGATTCCCAACAGACAAGCACAGTTGGACTTTTTATATTACTATGATGAATCTGTCATTAATATTGCTATAATTGTTTTATTTTTATAGGCATAAAATCAGTTCCCTTAGTGACAAGTTACAAGGTTTATTGATTTTTACTACACATCATTCATCTGTGGCTTACACTTATTGTCTTGTTCTGAACACATTCGGAAGTCTCACAGTGGTGGCATACTACAAATTAGCCTCATAAAAAATGGGAACGAAGGGGTGTTTTCTTTTGAAAGGGGATATTGTGAATGCAGGGCTCTTGAAATAATAAATGCCTTATTACTTCTATAGTAAAGGCTCAGATGACTTTTGTATTGAAATGTACCATTTTTTCCAGCCTCGACCATTAATGCTTCTACAGCAAACAGATCTTACAAATTCATGCTGTTGGTGACTTTGCTTTAGTGTGGTTGAAGAATGAGTGTTGTAAGTACCTGGAATGAATTTCTCTGATACAGCGTAAGCAACAGTTAAAATTGCAATTAATGGTATAGCTTTATTACATTCTTGAAGTCTGTAAGAGCAGCTAACATCCATTGCCATTTATTGTCTTCCTAAGGTTACTGTCTTCCTTTTATTGTTACAGCTTTCCTTTTGGTTTAACACTTGCTGTGCGACCTCCATAGAGGCTGTGCAACAGTGAGCATGACTCCCTGGTTCAACACTTGCCAAAGCCAAAAGAAATCCACATGTATCTCCAAGCACTGATGTGCAGCTGGCATGGTCATTTTCAGCACTAATCATCCAAAGGATGATGAAACTAAATATGAAGATGACAATTTACAAACCTGGGAACTAAAAGCTGCAGAGTCTGGTCCCTGCAAAAGGGCAGCTGAAGCAGCATGGTACAAATGTATTTGCATTCTTTTCCACAGGAAGGGCTTATGCTTCCTGTTGACACCTCCAGCTGACACTTCTAATGCTGCTCTTCTGGCAGCAGTAATCTGTGACCCTGCTCCTATATTTCATCCAGATGTTACTGGATATCTTGCAAAAGTGAAACAAGGCTTACGCATTGCACTTACTTGAGATTCTAGCCTGTCTGTGGAATGCAGCTACAGAAATGAAAGGTCATTCAGCAGCAGTCTGCCACACAAACCTAAAGAAACAGCCAGGGAGTTACTGCCCGTGGTGCTTGCATTGGGAAAAATTGGACGTGAACAGAGAAGCGGTTGGAGGTTTTTGTCCTGACGCAGGACAGGAGTCTGACTGACTGAGCTGGCTGGCTACCAGAGCTGAAATAGAGCTGGGAAAATGGGGGATAGGAGTAATATTTCCCCAGTTTTCTAATTTTAGATTCCCTGGTGGTTTTAGGAAACACTGAGAACTCACAGAGCTAATTCTGTGCCATGTAATTGCCGCATCACTTCTGAAAGGTGCACTGGTTGAGCTAGTCCCACTTGTTGCTCTTGCAAGTGCTGGCAGGGCAAGTGTCCCTGAAGGACATGAAATTAAGAGAGCCCCTGAATCTATCCTGAAACACACCAGAGACGGTTGGTAGCACAAACACTGACATAAGCAAAGAAAAGCACAATGCCCTCCTGCAGCTCTCCACCCTGGTTCTTCCCAAGGAACCAGAAAAGTAGTCAAGCAGGGAATATAGTTCGTATTTCCTTCTGGTGTCATATTCTTGTCACTGTCTTTATCACAACTGGCAAATGTAACTGTCCTCCTCTTTCTGCCTCCCAATTTCACTCTAGTGTTTGCTTGCCACACTCTCTTAGTCCTCTTTCTTGTCTCCCCTCGGTACCCCACTTGCCCACTTAATAAGCCCTCTTACATTCAGTGTCATCAAAACTCACTCTATGCAGCTAAAAGCCTGCATATATTTGTGATCTCAGATTGACATCCCTGTTTTACTTTTCTTTCATTTTATCATGCTTCTTCTTTGACCTGTGTTTTTTTCTATATCTTATGATGTATGTACCCTGTCTCTCTTCAGCCTGAAGTGTCTGGGACAGAGAACATGTCTCACTTTAAATTCATATAGATTAGTTCATATTTATAGTTCCCTCTGAATAATAGCTATAGCGTCACACTGATGATAGCACAAGATGCTATGAGTAGCTAGAGCAAACCATTATTAACAAGGAGCTTAAGGTAAGTGGCAAAAAACTGTTACAGTTTTAAAAAAGTATTTTGAAACCACCTAATGCGTCAAAAATCAGGAATGATACCAAGCCCACACAGGAAGTCTGAAGCTGTATCTCCTTGTATCAGAAGAACCTGGAGATGTGCAGTCATTAATTAACAGACCAGCTTTGTTCTCCTTCAGAAAAGAGAGCTCTATTTTCTTCATTTGTTTCCATTTTAGCCCTTCACCTAGTTTTGTGGACTAAACGCTCTAGCATTACTCAAGGTGAATTACAGTTCTCCTTGATGTAGGAGTTTTATTTGGGTGGGTTTTTTGGGAGGATTGTTGGTTTTTTTTTTTTCCCCTTCATAGCTTCAGTCTTTTCTGTAAGTTTTCTTTTAGGGAATGTTACTATTACCAAGACACGCTAGAGGTTTTCATTCACAAGAGGGGACATCAGCTGATGTTATTCATGTTGCAGTGGTGGGAAGGCAAACACCATTAAAATCCTCACTGACTTACTGGCTGCTAGTATTTTTTGTGCAGCATGCGCTAAATAAAACATGCTAAAATTTGCTTTTCAACCTCAGGAGTAACTCTGAAACTTCTTGTCTGGACTGATAAATTAGCAAACTTTTTTGGTTTAACAAAGGTAATTCTTACTTGCAGCCTAACAATATTTACCATGCAGAAAGCTTGTTATTCTCCACTATTATATTGTAGAGAGGTGCTCTGGGCTTTGAAAGCAGATTTTGTTGCAGACAAATGAGCTCCTACAGACCAAGCTAGTATCTGTAGTTCAGTTCCAGTAGTTTCATAGTCATTTCAGCAATGTTCTGCAGCCATTTTGGATGGTATAATGGTGCATGTTAATTACATGATTTCCATCATTTGAGTTTGATGATGGTAGAATAGTGCTTATTGCTTTGAGCATAGTGCTCCAGGACTTCTTAATGAAGCTGAATGGTATAGCAATACCTGCTAAAAAAAAAAAAAAAAAAAAGGAAAATAAGCAGCGCTAAATCAGGAAGCAAAGGTTCTCTGAAAGCCTGTTTAAACCCTTAATTCAGGAGGCTAATTTTAAAGCGTGGGTCTTGACCGGAAGAGTAAATTACTGCAGTCCTCTTAATTGTTTTCAGGGCCCTGAGGGCACTATTAAAGGTTTTCGGCCCTGCCCAGACTCCCATGGAGCCTTCCCAAACTCAGCCCAGGGGTCTAGGACCTTGTTTTAGCTCAGCCCATGGCTGTCCATCCACCCCAGGACCACCTGACGCCCTGGGTTGGGGCAGTACTCCAGCTGCCTTGCTCCCTGGCTGGGATTGGTGGGATGGGACTTGCTAGCCCCTAGCAGTCCTCAGCCCTGGTGGTGCTCTTATGTTGTGAAGAAAGATGTGCAGTTTCTGCTCTTAACAGGACTTGGTTTACTTTGTTTCTAATAGAATAGTATGCAGGGAACAGGCTTTAGTAAGACACTGATATCTTCTTAATTAGACATATGAAAGGCAAAAGAGGAATTTTGTCTTTACATTTCAAAGCAAATGCTACCAGAATAGTGGAAATGAGATGAAGAATAGAAAGCCCTGGATTGACTAATTGAAAAACCCCTTGCATAGTTAACAGGCTGCTGTAAAAAAAAAAAAGCCCTGTCCTTTTTTTCCTTATTTTTTCCCCCTTTATTCTCAGTAGTATAAACTAGTGTTTGAGACAAGAAATGGCAGTGACACTAGAAATAACTTCAGGGGAGGGAGGGATTTTTAGTTCTTTTCATCCTATATAAGTGAAAAGGAGGAGATTTGCAATTAGTTTTAAAAGGAGTTGGCTCTTAATACATGCGCTCAAAGTAAGCACCTTCCTTACACGTTTGTCCTTGGTAAGGTCCCTATTCAACAGTGGTCTTCTCTGATGCCTGCTTCAGAATCATGACTCAGCCTCCTTCCTTTTGGGCTCCATGTTTCCCAGAAGAGAGTGGGAAGAATCAGATCAAGGGGTGGGCGAACAGCAGGGACATTTGAAGTTTCTATCCCATTGCTTACACATGCCAGAGCAAGGCCTTTACAATCTCATTTTGTCCACACCTTTTCCCAGCTCTGTCACTAAGTTTGTTTGTAGGAATGAGCCTGATCAAGCCACTGAGTTTTTAAACAGAGCTGGGGACAGAAAAGGTCATTAAAATGTCAATGACACAATATGTCTCCCCATGCCATACACTAAACACGGCAATTTAATACTAAGCTTTGCCTCAAGTATCTTGTGTGCTATTTTATGATCTTCCTGCTCGGAAAGAAGCTGGCTTCTTTTAACAGAGTATCTGCCAGATCCTCAGCCTCTGTAAATGGTCTGTGGCTTTGCTAAAACCAGTTGACCACTTTCCCTTTTATCTGCCAAAATTTTGTCCCCATTTCAGGAGTTACTTCCCTAAAATATAAGGTGTAGAAGAAATTGCTATTGAAAGAAATCACTCAAAATAACAAAACAGAATCCACGTTTGTTGTTTTTTTTTTTGGTGTTGGAACACTTTCCATTAGACTTCGGTGTTATTCCAACTCAGATAAGAATTAAGTCCCTTGAGGCTGAGCAGTAATTGCTATCCATCATAGCTCCTTATTCCATGAGTACATACACACAGAAGTCTCTCTCTGATGTTCATGTACCCACTCCCTCCTTTGTTAGAGGTTCACACATAAATGCTATATGAATGCTTTGACGCTAATTTGGTTAGGGGGTTGTTTTGTAACCCACTGGCGATAAGATAGCTATTTGGGTACTTACGACTGCTCAGATTTTGAGTTTTATCTTTGCACCTGACACTTTGGTCACAAGCTTTTAAAACCCTTCCCACTTGTAAAAGGGTTATTTCTAAGTTGTGGATATGCTAAAAGAGCAGAGCCTGGCAAATCATTCAGGTTTTATACAGAAAGGTGAGGGAATGATAGAAGCTGGCCCTGATGGCTAGGGAAGACAGGATGCTTTGACATAAAAGTGACCTAGCTGAAAACATCTGGTTCTGCTCTAAAGACCCCAAGGATGAGCTCAGTACTGAGCATTTGGAGAATTGTGGGTCCAGCAAGGTCACACAAGCAGAACAAAGAGCAGTGGCATCTCTGTGCAAGTGCAGGTGATTCCCCAGGCACTGACACTGGGGGCTGCAATGGCTCCTGGTAAATAAAGCTCCAGCACTGGACAGGCAGATTTTCTTTACACATCTGAACATGGAGTACATGTCCTGGGAACCAGTCTGGCTGTCCTAAAGCACTTCGGTGCTTGCTACAGGCTCACGTGCTGCCAGCTTACGAGCTGCCATCTCGGCATGCTCTGCTTTCTTCAGTGGCACAGGTCTGCAGCGTCAAGAGATGGGGTGTTCATGATCCAAAGGGTAGTGAGAGGTGTTGCATCTGAGCAATTTACAGAAGATGAGACAAGAGAAAGCATGAGGCATCAATAAAGTCCAAGCATGGCTGTAACAACTTTTTCTGTAGAAGCCATTATAACTGTCCTACTACTCACATGCGGCTCTGCTGCCCCTCGGGAAAATTATTTCACTAGCTTCCAACTGCTGTACACTAAGAGCCAGTCTTTTCTGTCTGCATGTGAAGACAGAAGTAAAGAGGAGTCCATCTTTTACTGAGAAAGAGAACTTTATTGCGGAGTAAAAAATTATCAGCTAGGACTGTATGCAGCAAACCAGAAGCGTGTGACTCCATTTGCACTTCCTCTCATGGCAGCAAGTTGAAATCTTTGGTCCTATTCTCTGTCATTGTTTGTTGTCATTAAGTAGATCAACTCCTACATTCTATCCGAGCCCATTACATGGCAGTATTAGATTGTTAGCCACCAGCCACATCTCCTAATTAATTGTTCGATACATATTTGAGAAGCCATCTTGAATATTTTCCTCTGTGAGGAGGATATTTCCATCATGGGACATGTTAGTTCTGTCCTTTCTAGATGCTTTTCCTTTGACAGCTCTATTTTCAGGCATTATACTTCAGCAGGCAGATTAGATGAGCTCTCATCTGATTCTTCAGGAGGTAGTATTTCATATGTTCCTAAGTTAAAAGTTGTTACTAGACTTTCATATTGTCATGGGTTTAGCAGTAGCAGTCATTTTTCTCCTTAGTAGCTGGTGCAGTGCTGTGTTTATGACTTTCAGCCTGGGGATAGTGCTGATAACACCGATGTTTTTAGTTGCTGCTCAGTAATGTTTAGTCTGACCAAGGATTTTCTGAGTCTCATGTTCTTCCAGGGAGGAGGGGAAGCCGGGAGGAAGCTGAGACAGGACACCTGACCAAAACTATCCTAAGAGGTATTCCATACCACAGCATGTCATGCCCACTGTATAAACCGGGGGCAGTTACCCGGAAGGGTGAGATCACTGCTCGGTCAGGCTGGGTATCGATCAGCAGGTGGTGAGCTGTTGTATTCTCTTCCCTTGTTATTTCTCTTATTATTATTGTTGGTGATAGCAATAGTGGTTGTGTGTTATACCTTAGTTACTGGACTGTTCTTGTCTCAACCCGTAGGAGTTACAGTCTCCCGATTCTCCTCCCCATCCCTCCAGGAGCTGGGGGGAGGAAGGAGGGGGAGTGAGAGTGTGGCTGCATGGTTCTGAGTTATGGCTGGGCTTAAACCATGACACATATTAAGTGCTATATACATTTAGTAAAGTTCTGGGGATGGGGGTTGGCATTTTATTCCCCCCTTAACCCCCTCCCCAAATACTGCTCATTTGAAAGGGAAAAATAAGCTTCCAGGAATTCAACCTTGACAGCTTTGGGTTTCTTTTTTTTCTTCCCCCCCCCCCCATTTCTTCAACAAAATTCATTCAGAGATCTTTCAGATTCTTGGCAGCATCTGGTAGCAGGTCCAAAAAAAAAACAAATGTCACAACAAATCATTGATTTAATGGAGGCAACATTTACCACCAATATGATTACCTCTCTAACTCACACTAAAGCGCATTTGACTAGTTTACAGTTATCAGTAGGAAGAGAATAAAAAATCTCTCTATATGAAATCTGTAAAACAAACATATGACATTGATTTCAGAAGGAGGTTTTGTCAGGGCAGTGTGGGACACATACCCCTTCACCATCCTTTCACACCCCCCCCCCCCCCTTTTCAGATTATGTTTTGCCCCTGGCTTGCTTCTTATTTTACTGTTATGTTACTATCCATTAGTCCCAGTGATAGCTTCAAGGTTGGATGCTCTATTTGTATCAACAGCTGAATTACCCGTATCTTCTGATGCTGTCAATACCAAATTGCTAGCTAATCACCAAGGAAGAGGAACTTGAAGAACACCAAATAGTTCTGTGATCAGAGTAGCTAATAAAGGCCAATTTTCAATGGCTTTCTTGCCTGTTTAGGCTCTCAGATGTTCCATAAAGTTTGAATGTCTTTTTTTTTTTTCTTACATGAGCCACTAACAGGTTGTCTCTCCTTTGCCTGCTTACCAATACTTGTGAAATTACAGTGTCTTTGGAGTATCTGGTTTAATTGCAACTGGTCAATGAACTCAGATGTTATGTGCAAGACAAAGGTTATATGCATGGTGTGTGATCTGCAAGAATCTCCTCTGCATGGCCCTATTGTGTGTGTACCCAGAGCAGTCAAAAACCTTAAAGATGGCAGTGAGCAGAACAGTATCTTTTCCTCTGACAAAGATGGGATAAGAGGCATAAGCCCTCTTTCTGAAATTAGTCCAGTCTCTTGTACCATGCTCTGCACCGTAAGTAAGATACAGAACATTTCTGGCATCGTAGCTGTTATAAAGAATAGCAAGTAACTGGTTCATAATTTGTTTGGGTTTAGGGTAAACCTATGAAAAAGGAAAACTCAAATAAGCTTAGGTCATGGCTTTTCACTCCTAAATCCATCAATAATCACAAGAATGTAAAGCTTTGAAGCAGCCCATTTTGTTTATGTACTTAGCTGTAGGATTTACATGTCCCTATTACATACACATAGGCAAAAAAGGAGTTTAGTATAAGAAAAGCTATGGCCATAGTTTTTTTTAAATGCTTTTGGGTGCGAGCAAACAGCAATTATTTCTTTCTACCTTTTATAAATAAGCTAGTTAAGACACAAAAAAGAACAGAGTCATTTTTGAAAGATTTGGGTAGTAACAACAATAATGGCTTCATTATCTAAAGTTCAGCCACAACAAGGACAAAAAAAACCCCAACACAATTCCCCTTGTGTATGCTGAAGAGCTTTTCAGTTTCATAAAAAATCAATACCATATTCACACTAACGTTTGCTTGCATAAAATATTGACTATATTCACACTGGCAGTTTTACATAAAGACTTAAAAGCAATCTTGATTGTCTGAAAGGTTCTAATTGTTTTTCCTCTTTCCTAAAAGAGTAATGAAAGGACAACTAAAAAAGCAGAGCTATATAGTTATTTTATAACTGGCACTAACAAATTTCACCAATTACAGAGTCCATTCTGTAAGCAATGAATGTGTGGCTCCCAATTAATCTAGTGTGCCTCCAGGCAAGGTCTAAATCAGCTGGATACAGCTAAAGCAATTTGCACACAGCTAAAACAAATTGGAAAATAAGTGTTCCGTGCTACTGCCTATCTTTCCAAGCCAAATACACAATCAGTATTCTGGCAGCAGCCCTCTGTCATGTTATTTGCAGCTATCAATTTTAATTATAACAATTATTGATTGGTTGGGAAAGTTAATAATCTAATGCTCAAATGAGGTTGGTGTAGTTGCTGAGAATCTTTTTTCCCTTTCATGCACATATACATTTAGTGTTAGGAAATACCAAGCACCACAGTACTGAGCTCAGAAAACCACCAGTGACGTTGCAGTGGTGATTTTTTTTTTTGTTTGTCTGTTACAACAAACATCCAATTTAAGGATTCACCAGTCTGCTGTGTAGAAAGGTCAATATGAATTGGATTAGGGCATGAGAAGACTCAGTTGAGGAACATAAGCCAATACTTTCAAGCTTGGGCACCTAAAGCCAGACTCCTATTTTCTTAGGTATCTACCCAAACGAATGGACTATGGCGAGAGTGCTGCTGTTGCCCATTGACACTAGCTATTTTGCTAACCTAGTTACTTTCAGACACAAGCTGTTTCTTCTTTTAGAACAATGCTTCTCTTGGAAAAGAGAAAAAGGAAATATCCAGCCCTCTCTGCACTAACAAGCTTTATGTGTTTCAACTATATAAATAGCTGCGGGAAGAGTACATCCTGACTTGAGCAGGGTCAAGTCAAGCCACAAAGGCTGAACACAAACATTCTGAATCAGAGTATTTGGTACAGGCTGATCTGCACTGCTAGTCAAGTGCCCTTTATAGTGTCTCTGGAAACATTTTTTTCCATTTGAAGTGATCCAGTAAACATTAGTTAATAACTACTGTATCCCTTGAAAGAGTGCTGCAGACTGCAATCCTCAGGGAGAGCAAAAAGAGAGTTTCCTCCACACCTTCTGCTCCTCCTGAGCTGTAACCTCAAGAGGCAGAGGGAAGAGTTTTGGCAAATTTTAATTCCAGGGCTTTAGGATGCTGTTGCCACGTGTGCCCAGCTTGCTCCATGGCTGAATGTGCTCATTGTGCTGGGGACAGGCACTGCGCCATGGCACAGAGATGCCTCATGTCTGCCCTGGGCTGTGTTGACCCCAGCCACAGTAATGGAAATGGGTGCACAGCCATGCTGCCTGGCTAGCTGCTTCTCACGAGGGCAAAAAGGTAAGGAGGGCATCTGGGGCCCTTCTTACCTTTTTTTAGAGCTTTAAAGGTCTGGGCTACCGCTGAGGCAGATGGGCAGGATCAGACCCAAGGTCACAGCATAACTCATTTACCCACTTTTGAGTTTAAAGTTGTGTTCTAAATGGGGGGGGTGGGGTGCGGAAATTGGCCAGTGTTGCAAATAATGGCCATCGGATAACTGGCATGGCAGGTGGTGCATTGCACTAATGCCTGGAAACTGGATGGATGAGACACTGGGAAGGAAGGTCAGCTGCTGCAATTAGTTTTACCAAGACAGAATGATTTCAAGGACCTACACAAGGAATTGGCTATGCAACTCTCACTGTCTTTGCAAAGCCTGGGACAGCTAATCACCTGCTTTGAAAATGTGAGCAAATGCATCCTTGAATAGGACAAGAATATCTCTCTGCCTCATCAGAAGGCAAAACAATTGGGCTTACAGTACCTCATATTGCAATGGAAAAAAACAGAGGGAAAAGATAGCAAGGACATGGGAATGAATCCTGAATGTGCCAAACGTGGAAATGACTGTGTCTGATAACAATCTTGCTCTCTGAGAGGAAAAAAAATAGTGGAATACTTAAATATATACGTATGCATGCGAGATCATCTGGTGATCAGATATACCTTCAGCATACGCACACACAGTGAGGGCAATACTGTCGTCTGACATGCCTCCTGCTCTGTCTTTTGTCTTTCTGAGCTCTTTTGTTTGGAGTTTAAATTATTTTACCCTGCCCACCAAGAATTCTAGCCTGCTCAGCTTGATGCTGCACAAAACCACAGAGATGTGTCTCCCCATACTTTGCCTTCCTCCTTTCTTTCTCTTTTATTGTGCTGAAGAACACCCCTCCTCCCTGCCCCCAGCAATTTCCTGTTTAATAGTATTTAGCACTAGGGTATAACTATAATAAAGAACCATGAAAAATTATAGACTGCCTTCCTTTAATCTGGCATATAACAGTGTGATTCATATTTTGTTAGGCCATAAATTGGTAATCTCACAGCTTCTCTGTTATTTAAAACATAGTATTGGTATGAAAATTGCTGTGTCTTCCCATAACTTTGGGATCAGAAATGTACCTCAAAGGATCCTGCTCCATCTGCAATAAATGCTTTTCACTTCAGATTAATATATATTCATTTGCCCTGTCATTTTATGCAGATGGAGCAGGACTCAAACCACACAGGGTCAAGTAGGAGAGACCAATTAAGCAAAGTTATTTGTACGTTCTGGAGAACATGGGGTCAGCACACTAGGGAGATTTAAGCACCTAAAGATGTAGATATGTAGATATGTGTCTTATGTATTTTCAGACGTGCTATCACACTCCAGCCAAGGGAAGTTAGGCATCTGACAACTATCTTGTGAAACACACTTTAATCTTCCTGCAGAGTTTTCCTGAGTGCTCTTGGAAATCCAGCTGCTCCTGCCATAGGAGGGTTCAGGCCACATAGCAGAGGCCACAAGTAGTTTCACATTCCCATCCTTGCTATCTCAAGTCTGTTGAGATTTAGCTTCATGGCCAGGATTCATGCATCAGCCTTCGGATGCGGTTATGTTGCCCAGGAGGACATACTTACATTGTCAGTCCTGGGAGTTCAAAGAGCCGGAGAGTTGATCAGGAGCCAGGAAAGCCAGTGGCCATGAGTGAGCAAGCTGCACTCAGGCATAGTGTGGAGATCTACTCATTCAACACCCTTCTCTGTGCCCTGCATAAAGGAAGGTCAAAGAACATAAACTCAACCACTTTCCAGCTAGCTCAGACATCAGCAATAGCCACTGGCAACTGCCTAGAGAACAGCAAAAGCAGGAACTTTCTGACAATTTTCCTCCAAGGAATTTTCTATCATGTTTTTAATATGTAATCATTTGCAAACTTTTTTTTTTCACAAAGTGCTTGTTCAATCTCCTCTTGAATTCATTATAAACATTTTGTATCCACAATGTCCTCCCTTACTAGTGAATCTCCCACATACATTGTCCATTCCATTAGGACCCTCTGTATGTCCTGGATTCAGTCCCTCTTTATTTGATGACTCTGGCTTCTTGTGCTGGGTGCAACAACCACCAGTTTCTTCCCTAGTCATCTTTCCCTTATAACTCTCATTATTTTATAGGCTTCAACTTATTCCATTGTAAGTAATCATTTTTCCATACTAAAGACTCACAGACTATTTTTTTTCCTATATGGAACCTATTAATTATCCTTGTAATTTTTCTCTGAACTTTTTGTATTTCTATATTGTTGTTGAGACTCATAGCTAGCTTTCCATTGTACAACAGCCCATTAATTTCTTCCTTATACTTCCTGGATTTTAGCCAGTGATTTTTCTATGTTTGTTTTTATGCTGGTGAGATCCGTTAAAAGGCATGGAGAAGTTCCCTGTCAAAAGGTTTTTGGAAAGCCAAGCAGACAATACCACGGGGGCAATCTGGTTCAATCACCATTTTCTCACTCTCCTGATTGTCAAGAGATTTGTAAGACAGGACTTCCCTTGCCAGGAAAGGCATACAGAAGCCAAGCCTGGAAATGCATTTTGTGTTTGTATCCAGCATGAAGAGGAAGTAAAGTCGTTTAGAGTTATGGGCACTTTGACATTTTCATCTAGTTCTGTGTATTGTCTTGTGTATTGTCTTCTGCTGGAAGCGACCTGTAGAGGTCTGAACTCCAACATCCAGCTCTAAGAAGGTTTGATTAAATGATGTTGCTCAGGGCTGAAGATATTTCTCTTCAAAGATGGAAATCCCACACCCCCCTAGGCCTCTGTTCCAGTATTTCACAACCTTCACAATGAAAATTTTCTTTATTATACCTAGTTGAAATTTCCCGTGTTTCTGCTTGTATCCTTTCATCTTTTCTCTTACTCCTGCCTAGCTTTGAAAGGGTCTGGCTCCACTTTCTCTACATCCTTTCATTAGGTAGCCGTAGACAGCAGTCAAATCTCCCTTCAGCCTTCCTTTCTCACATCTCAACAAACCCAGTTCTTTTTAACCAAAAAAGAAGTGATGCTTCTGTTTCACAGCAACAGCAGCGTTTCAGTTCTTGTTCTTAGTAATGAATGGGACAGAGCCAAGACGTGACTGTTTTCCACATAGTATTGGAAGAAATCCTTAACAAATTTTTAAGTAAGTTACTCAAAAATAGGTGGTTAGATTTAAAGAACTTCACTAGAAGTCAGTGACTAATTAATTCCTGAAGCATTGCTGTATGATGTAATATGTACAATACATACCAGGGTAGAGACCATGTGCACAGCAAAGTTCAATCCTAACAGAATAATGACCCCAGAGGGGACCATCAAAAGCTAGTAGAAATTAAAGCAATTCAGGATGCTCTAACTTAGACTGAAGTGATTTCAATACCATCATCCATCAGAGTGGATCTGCAAAGACTTGCTGAGGTTTCAACTGCTGGTTTGCACACTTGAGGTCTTACAGCCTCCAGCAGATGTGTGTTGCTCTTGATATTCCTGTGGTTCTCAGCAGAAGGGATGTGGTTTCTCATAAGGGAGGCAGAGAGAGCCTTCTCCAAGGCACTGGGTACTTGTTCCTCTGTCTGCCAGTGTAGACACTATACACACAGATCTCTGCCTTTTCGCTGTTTCAGATGTATAAGCCTACCAGTGAGTAAAGTGGGAAGGTGAGATGAGTCTTTTCAGTCTGCTGATGATACACAGATTCATCTCTTAATCACCTCACAGAGCACACTGAAGTACATTTCCCAGAGTTTGAGTATGGTGCAAGGTAAATCAGCTGAGGCAATTGTGGAGAACAGCAAAAAAAAAAAACAAGGCAGCCAACAATACAAACAAGCAAACAAACAAACCAACCAACCCTCCCCCCAACCCAGGCCCTCTCCAGAGCAGCTGCTTTCGTAAAATTACTACTATTTTAATAGGAAATAAAATTGGCAGCTCACATGAGACTTTGGCCAAACACGGCACTGTCTGCTTAGATTGCGATCCAGATCTGAAATCTAAAACATTCAGAGCCAAGAATTTGGATCCAGATTGTGTGTCCTCACATCTACAGTCCTGAAATTTATTGCACTTCTCTACCATTTCCAAAAAGTGTGTTTAGTGAGTGTCAGATGAGGAACAGTGCTGCAGTTCCATCTTTTCTTTCAGACAGTTACATGACAGCAGTTCAGACCACAGAGCTAACTCCAGATAACGCTGCCTGAACATATACTGATGTCACCTGCAGGAAAAGAGAGTGAGTCCTCATATGTTTGGCAGGCAGTTCAGTGGCCTTTACACCTGTAGGTGTAAGTGCTATCTTCCTGTTTTGGCTTGTTCACAAGTTCATTTTAGGTGCTACGGGAGTTCTGTAAGGGTCTTGTGCAGCTACACAGAGGTAAGTATCCACAAATCTCCTTTAAAAGTATATTAGTATTACTTGCATGTGTGTGTGTAAGAAAGAGCGACCAACTGTAATATGATCCATTATATAATGCCAATGTTGAATATAGTATTTTTTTCAAAGTGCTTACATTTCATATATGCCTTTGTTCATATGGTTTTCAGAGACAGTATTAGGACTCTGGTATAATACTTCATCTGGGCTTTCAGAGATAACAGTGCTAAAACCACAAAACAATATCAAGAAAATCTGGACAATGTGAAAAATACATAATTAAAAACAGAGTAGCTGAGGGTTTTTTTGACAACTTTACTGCTGAACGTGACCTAAACTGAGTAATGCATCAATTTAATGAGAATTTAAGTCTCTTACAGTGGGTTTGTAATGTGACAGAACATCTGTAAGGTGTCTTTTGAAAAGGAGAAAATTTGACCTGATGCAAAATTTAATAGAATAAAGGCTCATTTAAAAGCTTATAGTTGGACCTAATTTTACTGGAGAGGGGACAATGAAGGCCACAAAGATAATCAGGGGTCTGGAGCATCTCTCTTATGAGGAAAGATTGCAGGAGCTGGGCCTGCAATCTACAGTTAGTTAGTCTAGAGAAGAGAGACTGAGAAAGGATCTCATTAATGCAGATCAGTATCTCAAAAGTGGGCGCCAAGAAGATGGTGCCAGACTCTTTCAGTGATGTTCAGTAGCAGAACAAGGAGCCATAAACTAAAACAAGAAGTTTCACCTCATCATGAGGAAGAACTTCACGTTGAGGGTGGCAGAGCACTGGAACAGGCTACCTAGGGGGCTCACGGAGTCTCCCTGTCTGGAGACATTCAAAACCCACCTGGACACATTTCTGTGTAACCTGCTCTGGGTGACCCTGCTTTAGCAGAGTGTTTGGGATGTCCAGAGGTCCCTTCCAACACTAATGATTCTGTGATATATATGTATGTATGTGTATACATGCACATAGATGTATAAAACTCCATTACAGATTTTCAGACAGTTAAATACACATTTTATTTCTCAAAGGCATAAGTAAAATAGCCAGTTAACCATTCTGTAAGTGCGGAAAACTGAGTAAAGGCTATTTTGTAACTAAACCATTTAGGATTCAGGAGTCTCATCAGCATATGCAGATACTGTGGATGTAGAAGTGGCAAGCTGCTGTTGACTGCTGTTCAGCACCAGCTGATGCCTGTGTCAGATTTTCCTTCTTGCACCAGAAGCAATAAATTGCACCACTGTCATCAGAGCAGTGAGACAAGCCATCTTCCCTGGCATACAAGGAGAAGGAGAACATCAGGTGGAGAGCCATGAAGTGCCTCTTTAGTTGGTTGAAGGACATTTACAGGTTTTGGGGAGTGTGTTTGGTTCTTCTCATTCCTAGCTATTTCTAATTTGTTTTAAAATATTTTAATGTGTGTAGGATAACCTGCTGGCTTTCAGCACATATTTAGCCAATACTCCAGAGAGGTCCTGCCACTTTTCTTCCCCAAGCAGTGTTATTTGGCCTGAGGCAGCGCCAGCTAAGGGCAGGCTTCAGGGTGGCAGAGGTGCACTTTTCTTTTGTATACCCAGCTGCTTTGGGCACTTTATCTCCCACCTCCCAGCCTCTCATCACATCCACTGAGTGTATGAATCTGTTAATGCAGCGCACATTTTGGGAAGGTAGGAGCTGCCATCACCAGCAAAGGTGCAATGGAATGATAAGAATGTTATGGTAGCCAAGTTTATTTTATTGGTATGTCCTTCTCTCTCTCTTTTTTTTCTTTGCTACTTCAGTTCCATTTGCTTCTCAGCAGATGAATTATACAGATTTACATTCATTATGTCAGAGATGCTGACCTCTCTAATTAATTCAAATTCACAGTGATGTCAAAGGTATAGAGGTAATTTGGCCCAGTGGATCAAGCACAGAGTAAAATACATACTATTTCCACAGAAATTAATGGAATTTGTTTTCACTTAATGCAGGGCTGACTGTGGTTCAGTGACACTGAATTTCACAGATTTGTATTGATTTGCTAATGAGAAATTTACACCACCATTTACTTGCTTCTAAATTTGACCCTTTCACTTCAGCTTGAATTGATGATTACTGTGGGAACAGAAGAAACTGGGTTCAGTTCTTTGGAGTGTACACAATTCTGTGAGCAAACTATAGGAAAAAAAATGAGGGCAAAGTAATCCAAGGATTAAAAAAGAGCCACTGAACAAACAGCAGCAGAAAGAGCATCTGTCTGATAGCTTATCACTGTCACTAGCATGTGATCACCAGAGCTCAATTGTAAATGCTGGGGAGCTTCCACATGAAAATTTAATGTGCTATTGGTGAGAGCTGGGCATACACAAATCTGATTTTAATAAGCTCCTGAAAGGTGGTCTAAACCCCAGCCAGTTTCCCTGGCTCTTCTGTGGAGGGCTTCGCTGAAGGGATCCCTCTGGGAGCCATCTGTGGAGTGCTGGACCCTTGCACACTGGCTGCAGCACAGGAAAATCTTGCACAAATCATGTCCTTCAGACCTGAGCTGCAGTGCAGGCACCAGGGATTTGGAAGCAGTTCACAATGTGCTGCTGAACCTTCTTGCACGGCTGACCTGCTTTAACTAAAGGAAAGAAAACCCACACTAACATGTGAGAAAAGGAAGTCAAAATGATCTCATTCATAGAGCTTTCTCCCATTTATGTAAGGGGTGTTGAACCCCACAGAATAGCATGTTTCTCTCTGGGCCACACAGGGCTGTCTGCATAATTTTTCTCATTCTTAACCTTTGCCTCTCTGTGGGACTGAAGTGCAAGACAAAGCCGGGACTCTGCATTCTTCCCTTATATCTTAGCTACAGTAGTGAGGAGGTGTCAGGGTTAAAAATGTTTGCACACTCATGGGACAGCTTGAATGTACAGAGCTGTTCTGGCTTTGCTGTCTGTGAGCTGCAAGGACTGACTTGAGAATATGCATGTCCACAGGAGTCTGTATGTAGCAGGCAGTCACAGCCACCTAAGCTTAGTTGTTGAGTTTAAATTAATGATAAAAATTAGCTTCTAAATAATAACGTCCCCAAAGCAAAACTTGCATCTAATACTACTAATTGCCTTTGAATTAGTTCTTCTCTGTAATGCCATGTTAGTGCAGAAGCACATCAATTATTGAGCAATATTTAAATCATTCTGAAGCAAGTAATACATTCATTTGCCACCTCCTTTAGATAGGAAATATCTCTTTTAGTATGTTACACTTTAAAAACCTTCATTATTTAAAATAACATCTTTTGTTTGTTCTTCTGTATTAACTAGTTGTGAATTTTTATGAAGACAATGCTACAACTGATCTGCAGGCTCTTCTGTGAGTGTGTTAAATAGTCCTTCTGCATTAAATAGTTATGAATTTTTATGAAAACAATGCTACAACTGATCTGCAGGTTCTGAAGAAAAGTATTTACCTTATTTTTAATATAATAAGGAAAGTTTTTTTTTAAATTAATGCCTTTTAGCAAAGTGTATTCCTGCTATTCTATTGCTGTATTGTTGGACAGCTTAGTAAATTGCTTTTTAAAGGAGTCTACCTGGATTGAATTAATTATTTATGACACTAATAAACTAAGTATTCATAAAACAATATCGATTGTGCCAACATGCATCTTGAATCTGTCTCTCTGTTGAATAGCTAATATTCACATTCCTCTGAAAAAGAATGCAGCCTTTCTGTCACTTTATATGTTATATAAATGGTGTAAAAGATTAAATGACCTTGCCTTAAAGTAAAGGCAGGGATATGCTACAATAGAAATATATGAGCGACAACTTCATTCTTTCACTGTTTTATTATACTACAAAACCTGTTCTTTTAGCAAAGGTTTTGGTATTTTGTAAGATCTCTTTTGTGTTGCCCTATAAGAAATGCATTAAAGTATGTATTCCATTGAATTTATCAAACAAATATTGCTCTTATCTCCTGGCATTTTAGGGTGTTCAGGCAAGAGATACAGCTCATTAACAGAGGGATCTTAAGGTGTAAATCAAAACATCATGGCCTGTGTAAATAAACACTCACACACAGCTGAACATATTCCCAAACAAAACCCCCAAGGAATATATGTATGTTCACCTTAAAGGGCAGGCTGGTGAAGGTATTGGCACTACAGTCATGCAGGACGTCACTGTGCTCAGATTCTGCACACATGTTTGTGTGGGCAACAGTATTGGACACATATGGGGTCACTGGGAAAATGGAAGAGGTTTGGTAGTTGCCCTGACATATGTAATGACAACATTTTTCACGATCTATATGAGTTTTTTCTTATCTTTTTCCCTTCCAGTTGTTTCATGAGCTGTACTATAGGATGTTTAAGACCCAAATGAACCTCTAAAGAGCTGCTTAGGGACAAAATGAGTTATTGGAGCGTCTACCTCTACTGTATCATTTTGCATGACCTGCCCTCAAGTGCTATACACAAACTTTGGAGGCACTTCTTTTGTGCCAAATATATATGGTGTTAAACTGAAAACAGTTACAAGAAATCACAATTAGATCAAAACAGGTACAAATTCAGGATGCTACAAGTTTTAAGACTGTCCTTGGCAAAACTGTAGTACGGGTCATCTTGTAAGCTATTATACCCAGGCATGAGGTGGATAAGAATTTGAATGGGAAAAGCCAACATGGATTTACCAAGGATAAATGGCGCATGACTAATCTGGTCACCTTCTATGGTGAAACAACTTGCTCAGTGATGAGTGAAGAGCTGAGGATATCACTTAGCTTGATTTTAGCAGGGTGTTTGACACAACCTCCCACAATGTCCTTGCTGACAAGCTATTGAGATATGGACTAGACACTTGGATCACAAGATGTAAGGAAAACTCTCTGAACTGAGTATGGTGGTTAGTGGCTCAAAGTCAAACTGTTTACAACTCACAAAAAGAGCTCCTCCGGGTGAATACAGCGACCAGTGGTACCCCATATCCTTACAACTGACCAAGATGATAGGACTGAATGCACTAGCTCCAAGTTTGTGTATAACACCAAAATGGGAAGACCTGTGCATATACAGGAAGGGATGACCACTGTATAGACAACCATTGACACACGGAAAGATTGGGTTGTAAAGAACTGCTTGAGGTTTAACAAATGCAAACATGAATTCCTCCTCTTGGGACACAGTAATTAAAAGCAAAGGCACAGGCTGGGGTCTGACTAGACGGGCTCTGAAGTTCCTGGTGTGCAGCAAGGTGAGCATGAACTAGTAGCATGCCTGTCCGGGGCCAAATTTTATGCTAGCCTTGAAATCTGGATAGCCAGACTCATATACCATGTCTGATAAGCCCTATTTCTTCATTATCAGATTTCTCCTTTCTAGTCACTTTCTCCATTCTGGTGCCTCTGGTGTTTCTATTCCAATTCTGACTCTTGTACCATCCATTCTGCCTTCCTCTGGATTCCTTACTTCATGATCTTTGCATCTAGTCGTATGAAAAGCTAATTTTTTTTTTCACTGAGTGAAATGGTATTTTCTCATATAAACTTCTGACATTTAAATCTTCAGGATAATATTCCCTTTGTGAGAAAATCCTTTAACTCTATAACCTCAGCCTTTACTAATATTTGTATTCATGTTGGAACTATGCCCTTTTCCCCAAACTGTAAATTTCTTCAGGTAACTAACAACTGCAGAATGTTCAAGTGTTTGATGGATTATGAAATTGTTTAGCTGACCCCCTTGTACAGCAGGATTGCAGGGTACATATGGAAGGAAATCAAACATTGTGTCTAATTTGTGATCCTTCCATGATTTTGTTAGTTTCCTTATCAAAACTGATGGAAGGTACCATAATGTTGCATAAACATAAAAGTTCTCAGCAGAAATTTCTAAGTGTAAGACTCGATAGAACAATGCTTGTTGTTTTGATGGATGACCCCAGAAAGCAGACAGAAGAATTCGTCCAAAACAGACTTTATAATATTGAAGGATGAAACCTTTTTTTCACAATACTGAGATATCATGTATAGAAGATTCCAAGATGGACATGTCTTTGTAAGCACAGAGGATTAGAGTGCAATTTCAGAAATTCCTAAAATCTATCTTTAGATTTAATGATTTGCTAATGATGCTCACATTCTTCAGCAACAGAAGGTACTTCTGTGTAATTACTTCCAGATATCTTTGCAAAACTTTGAAAGCATTGTTTTCAGATGGAGACTAGGGACCACAAGCTGCACTTGACACTTAAAGGAATCCTTATGGCAAACTGCAGTTTGGGCTTGATGACCATAGTATAAAGGGAACTCACCTCTGGACCCAGTAACTCAGGGCACAGGCCCTAGGTAGTTTTTGCTTTTCCCCCACCTCCTCCTAACCCCTTCACCCGCATTTAGTAATTTTAGGGCTTTTTTATCACTTCTTCCTCATGTGGCTATGACTAGTATTTTGCTCATCCTGGGACACTTTCCAGGTGAATTTGCAGTCTTTTGTTTCCAGTTCCCAATCATCTGAGACTTTGTGCTTGCTAGGACTTTCATGCACACCTTCTGGTACTTTCTGAATCTGAGCTGCCTATGAACCTCAGCTACTACTTCTTTCTGAATCCTTGGTGTTGACACTATTTAGCAATGAATAAAAAGAATAGCTGAATTACTGGAACACTGGAGATTACTATTTTGTTCAATCTGGTCTGAGGACACCACTGCATCTTTTGGGACAGAGAATTATTTTCCAGGTATGTGACATGTTATTTCTAGTGCTATACATTACTGATGAATTAATGTCTATACCTTAGTGTGCAAGAAAACATGAATGTTTGTTTGCGTCTCATTTAGTCAAAGCAAAGTGTATTTCAGACTCACCATCCATGACACTCTTCTGGACTGTTTCATCTCATTTGTGCTATAAAATCAGGTGCCTAAATTTTTTAGCCTAAATGTCAAATGAGACATTGACATGTTATGATGGAGCCAGTTGTCTTAGTCTTTCTTTGAGAGCTGGGAATGAGCCATTTAACCAGGGTATCAAAGAGGTGAGTAACCTGACAGGGTGAGCAAGGCTTTACAGGAAGATGGATATCTTCTCCAGACCTGCCTGCTCTCTCCCTCTACTTCACTGATGAACTGGCCTTGGAGAACAGGAGAATAGCAAAGAAGACTATACCTGCCTCCATCATAACTTGAATCTGCAGTATCACTGAGGAAGGGAGGATGGCACTGGTTGAAAGACACATGTAAGTGTTCTTGTTTCTGCATGGAACTGTGAGAGTCCTGCACTGTTGAAGAATTGTTTTAAAAATTCCTCTACAGACCTTGTGTGTTCTTTTCTTTAATTATATTTTCCAAGGAGAAACACTTTTGACCAGAGTCCCATGAAAAAGTAGCTCTTGGAAGTCTATATGAACTATCAAGGAAACTTTGTAATGGGGATCTTTCCACTGGTATGGCCAAGACCTTCATTGCAGGGGAGAAGAAGGCTGTCAACAAAGAGTACACACCCACAATACACCTAGGTAGAAAATAATTGGAATAATTTGTGTGGTAAATTATAAGGTCCAAACCCTGGGAAGCCTGATCCCCAAGCATGTGGTATGACTCAGCTGGTGCTGTAGTGGAAATAAAAAGAGGTAAGAGAGCAAAATGTGAGGATACCATTTCTGTCAAGGGAAATGTATCCTCTGGAGCAGGACAGGAAGCAGGACCCTATTGGGCATGAGAGGGTAGGAGACACCATATGTTGAAAAGGAAAAGATAGAAGACTAGGATTTGGGAAATCCTGTAATTAGAAAGAGATAAAGGGAGGGATTCAGTGTCAAGGAAAAAGAGACTTTGGGGGTAAAGGATTAAGTATGTGGTAGAGGCAAGCAAGAAAGAAACAGTAGAATGCAATGGAAAACAGACAAAATAAAAGAAAAGAAGAGAAAGATCTTAGGAGAAGGAGACAGAAAGTATATGGGTTAGTGAAGGGTTCAGGGCACAAAAGCAGAGAGGAATTAATGGAAAAGAAATGCCTTTTTTCAGAGAGAAAAAGAGCAAATATTGCAGAAGAGAAAGGCAGGAGAATAACACACTGAACAATAAAAAAGAAAAGATAAATGATGCAGAACTGAATGGAATGAATCAGAACTAGTAGAAAAGGAGAGGGAAAAGCCTGAAGAGAATAAAAAGATAAGTCAATATTCAGAAAAAAAGGATGGCTGATTTTAATTCTATTTATTTGTTTGTCTATATTTAATAGTCTTTCTTCAAGAGGTGTATCTTCCTGTATTTTATTATTAAAACCAATAGCTAACTATAGACTATTGTTCAACATTTATCACATTTCATGATTATATTCCTTGTGAAAAAGCTCTTACAAGTGTTACTTTAACAAAATGTGAGTAAAAGAAGGAATTGGTAGGAAAATATACTGTATAGGAAAACTGACCCCCTCCCCCATTATTTTTTCTACTTATTCTTTCAGAGTGGAATTAAGTTTAATTTGATGTCTTTTAATTAAGAGGCCAAAAAAGAGCTCATATATTCTTGAATCACACTTTTTTTCTTATAAGCCCCTTGTTTACAGCCGATCTGAAATCTGAGGATCCCATACCCTGCTCTTTTGCATCACAGCAAAATCAGCAGCTTATGTTTAAGATATTTTGTTTCTTTTCTGAGTCTCTCGCTAGTGTACTTAGCAGAGAATGATTAAAACCTGTGCTCTGTTAGAACTGTTGCAGTGTTTAAACAAGGAAGTCTGTGTTTATTTAAGAGAATGGGGAAATGGTTATCTTGACAGATTAGACTGAAAAAACAGGACAGCTGCAGTCTGGCACAGATGTCCAAATTTGCCACTCAGCTGTTTTTTTGAGCTCTTCTAAATAAAACTTGTGTGTTTGCGCCTTTGCTCTGTTTGACACCTGACTGAGGAATGTGACTAAGCACTACTGCCAGGGATTACATGTCTCCCATGGGCAAGTGTTCACAGGGCTGAAATTTCTTCATGTCTGTCTAACTGTGTCATAGGTTGCTAAGAGAATACAGGAGAAACATCTCAAAGTGGATTGAAGCCCTTGCAAAAAGGCTGGTTTGTAATGAAAAGGCTTTTTTGGACAGAAAACCAGTGAACTTTTTTAGAGTTGAATTTTCTAGTGTCTCCATTCACTTAGTGGCAGAACATGTGGAAGTGAGAAACGTATAAGCCATTTGCAAGACACATTGCAGTCTCCCAAATGTAAAGCACATCTCAATAGAGAGAAATGTTACATCCCTAATCAGTATCAGATGATCATTTTCTAATACATTTAAGATGCATGCTTCACTTGATAAATCCATACAACTGTCTACTCAAACACTTTATCAATTTCCATTAGCGTTATCATCTTAAATTAGTTGTCCTCACATTACTTCCATAATAGAAAAGGCATTTTCAAAGCCACTGCTATTTTCATATCTTTAAAAAGCCCTTATCTGTAAATAAAGTTTTGTTCTGTTCAATTAATATTAAGCCTAAAAACAACAGCAAGAATTTGAAAGATAAAGGCCATCGACCTCAAGAAGACATCACTGCACTGTTCAGGTTTATGTGCATGTAAGAGAATGTATTTGCACAGTGTCACATGCGAGAAATGCTTTGCTTGGTGAGCTTATTCTGTGTAGTACATACATCCTAGCCATGTATATAAAGTTGTTGTGTGCCATAGGGCCCCAGAAGTAAATCAGAAATCCATGCCAGATCCCAGAAAAACAGCAGTGCATGGCACCTTATGAGGGGGATATATAAATACTTTTATAACAATTGCCTTTGAACCCAGCCTTCACAAGGACTCTGAAGAATTTAACCTATATATGTCTGTGAGATTACAACTGTTTGTTGCAACTATTAATGGCAAATATATAATTACAATGAGAAGAAGGCTGGTTTTTTTGAAAAATGTCTAAAAATCCATTGGTCAATCGTTTGGACTTGTCACACTGGTGTTGGACAGCTATTACATCAAGCACCTGTGACACAGGGATTATTGCCAATCATTAGTCTTTTTACGGATATAGAGTCCAAATAGTGTTCTATTCTGATTAAAGATGCATACCTATTACAAATATGAGGTACCTTATAAATACATTATAAATATGAAAATTAGACTGCTTTGGGGCTCAGGTTTCCACACAGCCCCATAAAAAAATGAATTTTAAAACCTGGGGTTTTGTCCTAGAACTTTGATGAGATATTCTGTTACCTGCTCAGCTAACAGTTTAACTTATATCAGCATCTGCTGAGTATCATGGCATTATTTGAAGCAGTTATGAAACTGAACCCATAGTCAAGCTTTACTTGAAACTTAACAGGTGTTTTAGAATTTTTTTGGGGGGAGCTGTTTGAATTGTCTGTTTGACTTTAGAAGAAGCATGAGAAGGCCAAGGACCCTATGAGAGAAAGTGTTTATGGTAGGAGACTTCTATTTAGTTGCTGGTAGGCTTTTACCTATTTGTTATATTATCACTTGCTGATTTTTATTTTCTTCCCAAGCCTTTGACTTGAAAATTATAACATTTCAGAGATCATATGCAAAATGTGCTGTAAGAGGAGAGATGAGCAAACTGCTTATGGTTGAAGCTGTTGGCTTGAAACAGCTGACTGCCACAAGGTGCTTAAAGATCTTTTGAGTTTTTAGAGTATGTCTGTGCAAGTGTCCAAAAAGTGATTCTGTGCCTAAGCAGTTGGACCAGTTAGATTTGTTTTGTGTGTCACAGTGCAGAAATAACTCCACCAGCTTTGTAAGGGGAAGAAAACAGAAATTCAGGGTTAGTGCACCTTGTTATCTAAGGTTATGAGGCCAACTTATCTTCAACTTCACAGAATAATACTACAACAAATGATAAAACAAACTCTGTACTCACTTGGAACAAGGGGTTGAGTAACTGTCAAGAAAACAAGAACAAACCAAGACAAAAAAACTGAATTTCCTTCCTTGATAGGACATTAAGGGAGTAGCACCAGATGTTATCTGTCTTGACTTACTTTAGTGTAATTTTGACCGTGTATCACACTATGTTCTCAAGTACAAGTGAGGGGGGTGTGGGGTTGATTAAGCTGTTGTGAAGTAGGAACAAATGTGACTGGTAGACTGTTTGGAGAATAGCTATCAAAAATTCTTGGTCAAACTTTGAATTTGTATTGAGAGGGGATTCCCATTCAGCTGCACTGAGGCCACTCTTCAGTATATTAGTAACTTACACAATTAAATAGAGTATACGCCCTTTTAAAATATACGATTTGTACCAAACCAGAATGGGCTGGAAATACATTAAAGATGGCACTGGAGTGCTAAATAACCTTCATAAGCTGGATATGTGCCATGAAAACCATACACAAAACCCGATGCATAGGTAAACAAAATAAACTGTTCAAGTAACAGTTAGGTAGTGACTCTGTAGGGGTTTACCATTGATCAAAGTGAACAATGTCACCAATGTCATGCTATTGTGAAAGCATCATGCTGGGGTATGGAACAGCGTGAAACACAAGACGTAACAATCCCTTTCTACTGAGCACTAGGAATAAGTCAGCTCCATGCCTCGTCTGTCTTTTGGCCATTACATCTCTAGATGTGGTTGAGCAGAGTGAGTCTGAATGAGTATGGCAAGAAATGAGGTATTTCAGTTTTGAGAATAATCTAATCAGAGGTGAAAGTCTTAAAACAGTGTAAAATTAAAAACAGAAAAAGGAAAGTGACTTCACTTCTTGGCTATTGTGGATAGGCTGTGGATATTGTGGATATTGTGGATAGACTGAGAAATGAAGGAAGGAGGCTCCAGCAAGGGAGATTTAAATTGCCCATCAGAAAAGCGTAAAAGACTGTTAAGTGCTGTCCTATAATGTCCTACTAAAAGTTCTTGTAGCCCAAAAAAATAGCCATCTAGGCCATCATTTATAGCAGATTTTTGAAACATTGGTAAGGTACAAGCTCTGAAGGCTAACAATTCATGCTGAGATTCAGCCAGTATCCAATATCTATTTAATGTTATCTTTTCCTCCATTCCATTCCATTCCCTTGTTGGTTTTAAATGTTGTGGTGATACCTAAATATTCCTAAAAGAGCTTTTTAGCTTTGCATCTCTGTTTTAGTACACTAAATGGTGATGATCCTCTGTCACTGGAAGAGGTGTTTATAAGAATGTTATAGATGCACTTGCTGCTTCCACCATATTTTTTTATTATGTCTGCAGGTTTCTGGAATGGCATGGGATGGATAGGGCAGTTCCCCTTTAGCTTCTATCAGGAAAATATTTTTGGTTTTTTTCCAGTTATTTTCAGTTGTTTTGTTTTAGATTTACAATTATCTGTCATGAAGTTTTTCTCATGCTGAGTTTCATGGTGTTTTGTTTGCAGTGCATAATCACAGACTGGGTTTTTCAACTCTTACAAATTTTGATGATCTCTCAGGAAAAATGTTTTACTGTTGACTTGCCCAGTGGTATCTTGCAGGACTAATTAATTAAGCCTTGCCAACTTTCTGTAGCATTTAGTGCTCATTGTTTTACCATAGATATAATCCTCTTGTCATCTTGGCTCTAGACACAAACAGCCCTCCACCCAGTCAGGTCAGCTATGTATATCTGAGTTGTTTGGGTTTTTTTCTTATCTTTTTAAACTTGAGAACAAATATGAGTTGTGGGGAAAGAATTAAGCTGTGAAAGAAATATTCTACTTGAGCTGGAATATTGTATGAAAATGACTGGACTTGCTCACATGCTTCTGTGATGACTACTGACTTTTCTTAAAAGGAAGACGAAAGGAAAAGACAAAAGGAAAAGGTAAAGGACCTGTGTTGGTCATCAGTCACCTGAACATGAGCCAGCTTGTGCCTAGGTGGCCAAGAAGACCAACAGCATCCTGGACTATATCAGCAATAGTGTGGCCAGTAGGACCAGGGCAGTGATCATCCCCCCTGTACTGCACTGGTGAGGCTGCACCTCAAATTCTGTGTTCATTTCTGGGCCCCTGACTGCAAGAGACATTGAGGTGCTGGAGCCTGTCCAAAGGAGGGCAACAGAGCTGGCGAAGGGCCTGGAGCACAAGTTTGATGAAGAACGGCTGAGGGAACTGAGGGTGTTTAGTCTGGAGAAGAGAAGGCTCAGAGGGGACCTTATTGTTCTCTACAACTACCTGAAAGGAGGTTGTAGTGAGGTGGGTGTTGGTCTCTTCTCCCAGGTAACAAGTGATAGGAGAAAATGGAATGGCCTCAAATTGTACAGGATGGGTTTGGATATTAGGAGAGATCTCTTCACCAAAAGTGTTGTCAAGCACTAGCACAGGCTTTCTAGGGAAGTGGTAGGGCCACCATTCCTGGAGGTATTAGAAGGTATGTAGATGTGGCATTTAGGGATTCCTTCTATCTTATATTTTCTTTAAATTTTCTAAGAAAAAAAAAAACACAGAATGGGTAGATTTACTCCCCAGAAAGAGTGAGGAACACCAGAAGACACCCCCCCCCCCCCCCCCAATTTCTATTAAAATAAATATATACTGTTAAATTAAGGAAAGCTGGGGAGCAATGCGGTGCACTAGGCTTGACCATCCGTACTGACACAATGCCAGGGTTGCCTCAGCCCAGTTTTGTCCCATACCATCTGCTGGGTGCGGGGTGTGATTGTACCTACATTGTAGGTTAGTCTTTTGCCACCTTCTTTTGAACAGTAGAATAATTCAAAGGAAAGGATATATGCTATTCTTTGTAATTTGGCTTCATTGCTGGAGAATGGCCGTAGTTGCATTGAATTTACTACCATGTATTAGGCCATCTCTCCTGGGCAGACAGGAAGACATTCACATTTTACCTCTTGCAAAGAAGTTTATACCACACAGCTAAGGTCAGTAAAAGGTCATGGTGAAAATTCTTGCCCTCTTATTGTTTATACAGAGACTACCCTTCCAGTTTGTACAAAACCCACCGGCTTCCAATGTAAGCAGTACTTCTGCTGTTGAGAGCACAAATACTCACCATTGATAATTACAGAAAAAAACATGGAGCTCCTCATTCAGTCCCCTTTTACAAAGCCAGCTTTTTTTCTATAGTATAGTATCTATGTTTGGATGGCACTAGACAAAGGTTGGAAAAGCATAGTTGATTTTATTTCTCAGTAACCATTCGTATGCCAAAACATAGACAGAATAATCTCAGCCTTAGCCAGGGTTTTACAGCCCAAACATCCCAATAAACTGTGAGCACATTGTAAGTGCTGACCATTATGCAACCACTCTCCCCCAGCAGAAACAGCTGTTACTGTTATGCTGTTTTTTCCTGATTAGATCTCCTCAGAAACATTAACATCTCACAGAAAGAATAATGCCTTCCCCCGGGGACCCAGGATTTAATCTTAAAAGAATCTACTGTGATTGAGCAGAAATCTGTCTGCATGTCTCTCTGGGTAAACGCAGAGGAGAAAAAAAAGTACCTGAAAATAAAAATTTGACTTATTTCACTACAAAAATGTCAATTCACTCACTGGCTCCAAGAAAGGTACAAAATGCTTTCTGACAACACCTTTACCAAGAGATTCACTTTATGGCAACAAGTATGCTATTTGTAGTCAATAAAGATGCAAGGAATTAAGTTGCCAAAATTCAAATGGACTTTTGGGGTAACATCAATGAGTTATGCTTTACATAATGTTCAAGGACTGATAACTACAAATACAATATAATGCTATTGCATTGTACTGTATTGTATTTTATTGTATTGTATTTTTAAATTTTTATTTTATTTTATTTCATTTAGCAGCATGCAAAAAGTGCATGATGAAAAGCTGTGAAAACTGTGACTGCTAGGCAGCCTTTGGTTTCCTTTGGCAGCTACACTCTTAACTGTAGCTTTGGGCTGTCTCTTCTCTCAATCCTAACCTTAATGCTAGTGGTGGGCTGAGGCCACAAAAGGCTGCCATCCTTTAACAGGCATCAGTATAACTTTTGTTTGAATTTTGCAAAGAATGTACATTTTGATCTGTTAGGGAGTACTTGTTGATTAGGCTGAGTGCTGGTTTAGGGTGCCAGGCTACTGTTACTGGGGAGCCCCAGCATAAGATGCTGGGCACTGTCAATGCCCCTACAAAACCAACGGGACACTTAGGCTTGGAGCGTTAATGGTGCTAAGAAAATAACTGAAACACCCAGTCCTCCATTCCTAGCCTGGTGACTGTCCCTGAGCCAGGGCAGCTCCAGGGACGGCTGTGGGGCTGGGGTGTTCCACGGGACCGAGGAGCTCAGGTGAAGGACCTGTAGGCATAGGCTGGCACCCTCTGCCACACATCAGCAGGATCTTCACAGGAACCCCACATAACAAAGCACCCAAAGCCCTTCTGCATGGAAGGAGAGATGGCTGGTGGCTCTGGTCCAGCATGGTGTGCTTGAAGTTCCTGAGGTGGAGAAGGCTGGAAGTCTGCACTTACTGTCCTCTTCCCCATTGGCAGCCGAGTGCTTGCAGAATATGAGTCCTGGCATCAAAGAGGTCAGCTGGGGAAACAAGGTATTAGGGGTGGCTGAGCCAAAACCAGCAACACCTGGCCACTGGGTCCATTCCCTGCTCCTGCACCCCGGGGAGATCACAAATGGCAGCAACCATGCAATAGAAGAAAACAAAAAGACTGGGGAAAAGAGAAGGGAAGAGCTGGCTGGTGCTGTGAGGGCTGCACATGCACCCCACCCAGGAGGCTTCCACAGCCAGGTCTGCATAATCTGTGGAAGTGCAAATCTTTTTGCTCAAGTCTATTGAGCTCCAAAGTGCAGCTTAAAATCCACTCTGTGTGTTTATCTGAGTTGGTAGCTCTATCAAAACAAGCAGGGACAGAAGGAAAAAGGTGTCCACTGAAAGAGAGGAAGGGAAAGCAAATGCAATGACCTGTGTATAGAATAATGGAAATATAGAAGGATGAGAGGAAAATGATAGGAAAATAAAAAAAATCTCTATATAATTAATGCTCAATTCATTCTAAATTCTTAAATAAATACAATTCATGTTGCTCATGTCTGTTAGGGCTCTGCTTCACATTGTTTTAGCACACAGGCTGCTTCATATTCCAGTAAAGAAAACTGAAACCATATGAAAATACTTAAATGACTGTACATTTTGGTATGTTATTGCCTTTTCTATTTGATTGACGATGTGAGAGTGCACACCTCATTGCAAAGTAATGCTTTTAACTTAAATCAATTCGAAGTGAACATGTTTTATGCATTTATGCTTATAGTTTGAAAAAAGAGTTTCCTAAAAACAGTACTGGCTTTTAAGTATCCAGTGAACAAGTCACTGGAGATGCTTGCGTGTCTCAGCCAGTGAACATTTACTTGTCTTGAAACTGCTACAAGTTTAGGGCTCACAGAGCTGCTGTAGTCTTAATGAAGCAGTTAATGATGTCTGAATTATAGATCCTGACAGCCCCTTAATAAAATCAACAAGACTGCTTCCACAGTCTACCCTAGCTGCTAAATAATAACAATACTGTTTGCTTAACATAACACAGTATCTTTAAGTATAGTACCATTCTTGCATTCTTATACTGGAAAATTCTGGTCAACACAAAGAGGAATGTGAGCAATGAAGAACAAGCTGATATGCACGACACTTCGTTTCCTTCAGTTTGCAAAATAAATGTACTAGCCACAGGGAATTCACAAATGAAACATCATGAAACCAATGTGGTTTTCATTGTTACTGCAAAAGCATTTTTATGAGATCCTTCATTGAACTAAAAACCGAGATAGTGCATAATGGATGTCAAGCAGTCAGAAGTTTGCAGGGATTTTTTTTTTGTTTTGTTTTGGTTGTTAGTTTGTTGTGAGGTTTTTTTTTTTTTGTTTGTTTGTTTTTTTTAATGGATGTGAACTTTATCCTTCCAAAAGCTTTCAATGAACAGTTGTCTTCACAGCAGAGCTAGCTGGAATGTGATAATACTGGATGGCACTTATTTGTGTGGAAGTCAGTACTCTATGTATGTATGTTGAGAGATTTTTCTATACACCTAGCTAATGCAAAAACAATGATTGTTGTAAGAATGAAAGGGCTCTTTTTTTGCATTGCTTTTGGTGATAAGTCTCACAGCTAGCTAACGATACAAAGAAGATTTTATGCATGCCTTGTGTATGTATTCCCTAAATAATCTTTATTATCTGATAGAATGAAACTAAACACTAAGGGTTCTGGAAGAATCCAAAGCTACTTTACTGTGTGTGTTTGCTTTTGTTTATGTGTTTTTTTTTTTCCTGAATAATTCAGGCAGCTGTCTTTCTTTCACTTGCCTAGCAGATACTGAAGCAAAGAAACGGAAAAGAACCAAACCACGTTCGCTAGTTCATGTAATCACTTTATTTGCTATCATGGTTCAGGCAATATCAGAGCAACAAAATACTGAAACACTCTAAACTAACTGACATGTAAAAGAAAACACCGTTAAGACCCAGCTACAACAGAAGGAATTACCTAGCCTGTTCATGAACTTGTGAATATATTCAAGACACATTAAACCTGCCCTGCTTGGCTGAATTTACCCAGGGAAAATTTTCTTTGCCACTAAAGGGACTACTAGCTGTAAAGCCTATTGCAATTATCGTGTACAAACAAAGCAGAATGGCTTACATAGGGAAGCACAGCCAAATCATTAGTTCCCAGAAGCTCAGAATCTGTTTTCCTGCATTACTGCAGTACTGTTTGTACAAGAAACATTGGCTGTTGCTGTTCTCCTAAGCAAAAATACTTGGAGTTGCTCCCTGCAATTTGTATCTTTCTGCTCCTCTTTCTTTTCTTTCTTTTGGCTCCTACCTCAAACCTATGTGAGCAGATGTGCATACACATTCATGTAAGCACAGGTGTTTACTTCTCCTTTCCTGTTTGGATCTCTTAGTTCCAGCATTTTGTGTCCCTTGTCACTTCCACTAATATTTGTTCCACCCCTCTTAGTTAATACCCTGTTCAGCTCAACCCCAAGTTCTCTCGTCTCAGATCCAGTCAGTAACTACAGGGTAAAACATAGCTGTATTTTCCTGCCTTTCTCATCTTGTATGAACCAAAGACCCCTTCACTCCTGGCAGGGGATCTGTTTTTCCTCCCTGGGCCACGCTGAATGCATAGGGCTGGATTTCTGCATGGAGCAGATGTTGGAGGAAAGAGTGAAAAGAGAGGCAGACCAGCTGTTGACACATCGGGGATGAAGGCAGGCCTCTCAATCATGCCTCTCTTTCAAAGCAAACCCAATTTTGTGTGGAGAAATCTGATGTGGAGAAGGTGGCTGAACCTCCTGAGAATAAAAAAATACTCGTCTACTGCTCTGGGCAAAGATATAATATGTTCAAGTCATATACATGGAAAGCTTAGCTTCCCAATACCACTCCAATTTTTCTACCAGTGCAGTAAGGAAAAACACAATAATTAATACCCTTAGTAGTCAAAATCTCAGACTACTACCTACCATATTGCTTCTGTTGCTTGTCTCGCCATTACCATTGGTGGCAACAAATCCTTGAAAAGCAGTAGTAAAACTGCCATCTCAGTGAGGCTGTGAATGTGTGCTGCTTGGGAGCACGTGCAATGAGAACTAAAACGGAGTAAATCTCCCTTCAGTACAACGTGCCATTCACTTCAGGTGTCCTGAGTGGTGCCATATGCTGCCAATAATCCTGTTCATGTCAGTCACTTCCTTGGAGAATAAAGCACGACAGCTTCTGTGGAGTATGGAGTGGACACAGGTCTTGAGTTGATAGTCTCCAGTGCAGGGAAATTATTAACCAATGTGAAAAAGCTGAATCTGTGCACAAGATCAAAGCCAGCTTTATCTGTCTTTTTGGTGAGAAAGCAAGGAGTATGGTTAACGATTTACTTATTTAAGGTTTTTGAATTTTACTTATTTAAGATAAATATCACAAGCAGTATTGGGTTTCTTTTATTTTAGACCACCTACCTACAAGAGAATAAGAGATCCAATCACATAATGATCCTCTGCTTCATTACCACATGAAAGAGGTTTAGTAAAGCTTAGGATAAGCAATGGGATTTGTGAGCATGTTTCTGAGTCAAACCTTGGAGATTTCTGAGGTTTGCTTACAATCCCTTGCCTTTTCCAGCAATCAGACATTAGAGGACCTTAGAGAAAGATAGGTCATTAAATGATTAAGGTCTAATCTATAATGGTTTCTGTTGATATCAGCAAAACCTGTGCTTTTTATAAATCATATGGCTAAGCAATATTTTCTAACTAGAAAAATACTGGATTATCCTGATTTTCAAGGGTGATTTTTTTACCCTGATCCTTTTAATTTTCTTTTGTTTCTCAGTAGCATATGTTTTCTTCTCTTGCAACACTAAAGGGAGATTTATTGTGGAAGTCTGAAAATTACATTAACTGCTTCAGATCTAGCAGTGGCACATATCTGATTACAAAGATGTCAATATTTTATGATCTTAACAGAATGAGCTAAATGGCAAAAATATGTCATATGCAATAAGCTCTGAAAATGAGGTGTTTTCATTACTACTAGTCTTTTTCAGGGGTCTGGGGAAGCCAAGCATGTTTCATAAGGTTCAGGGACTTTTAAAGTAACATCTTAGTGGGTTGCAGTGTTGCTTTTGTTTATGTATAGACCTCATCGAGGCTGGTGGTGTAGTGAGTTTAAACTGGCACAACGTCACCAAGATGAATGCAAATCTGCTGATTTTTGTATTGAGGGGCTTGTCCTTGGATAATGCAAATTCAGTTCATGTCCTGTATTGACAAGGTCATGCACTACATAGAACCACTTTCAGATTTGCTTTGAGTAAGCTCAGATGAAGAAAAGCATGTATAAAAATTTGGAAAAAAAGAGCCACTGAAGGGTTTGGATGAGTCATTCCATCTCACCTGAGAATACATGTAGATAAAATAGTGTAGCTCTAATGGAGGCACTAGTGAATCGGTTATGTTTTCATAGTAACTTCTTTACATTATTGAATACAATGGGAACTCTAAGGCCAACTGCAATAACAGTTTCTCATGAAAAATTAACAAAGAATTTATGGAAATGTAGCAAAAGTCCCAAAGCAATTAGCTTAGATTTCTCTAGAGTCTAAGAAAAACCTGGGTAATTGCAGACAGAAACTACATAAATTGGCTATTTTCATTATCACAGGATACAGAAAGTCCATTTTCATCACAATGGGACATAATGATGTTAAAGCTAACATAAAGATATGTTTAAAGAGATTGAGGCACAGTTTACAGAATGGTTTGATTTACGCGGCATTCAGGTCCATATTAAAGATCCTTCTCATAGTAATGAGGAGCTTTTACTTGGTGTCTTCAAAGTCTCCTGCAAAGTAGGAGAGCAAAATAGATTGCAGTCTAAGGAAGCTAACTGTACATTACCAGTAGGATGCAAAAGAATGAGTTTAATTTGTCGTGAATGGAGAAGAGAGAAACTGTGATACAAATTGGCACATGAATATACATTTGAAAGTACCTATTATATGTATGTTTATAAGAGCACTTACAATGCTAGTGCTCTGTAGTTTGGAAAGTACAAGGCTGTGGCAGGCTAAGATCATATGAGAATCATAAGATTATTACTGAAAGCACCTGTAACACGTCCTTAGTCTTAATCTTTTGTTATTTTTTTTTATGAGATCTGCTGATACATTTCATTTTATTTCACTACTCTGCACATGGTGCCCTCTCGCCTATCTAATTACTCCTCACATGAACTAGAAAGTCATATTCTGGTTTGATGCCCATGGTCAAATGATTTATATTACTCAACACAAGCAGACTCTCACAATCACAGATGTCCTTTGCAATGTCACATGCTTTGATCTGCAGAGTGTTTCTACCAAAGACCTCCATAAATGGCTGCAGGTAAAAATTTTCCATTGTAGCACAGAATAATTCTAGACTATTACAGTGTATCTCTGTGGTCATTATGCAAGTAAAACCAGCATTGGTCTCCAAGGGGATTTTAACTCCATAGTCTGGCCTATGTGTTCTCACAACTGAGTAACACAAAAAACATTCAGTCTAGCTGTTAGGCATGATTATAATCTTGTTCATATAATTGTAAATCAAAGCAGCTTTGCCAATATTTCGGATCAGTGCAAGTCTCAAGTATAGATGGGCTAGCCATTTTCTCTACCAGTTTGTCAGTTTTTCTGTCTCTGAACACCAATATGTATTGGTATCATTGTAATCGTGGCTAATTTAGATCCATTCTACAATGGTTTAGACATGATTAATTTATATTAATGACTGACCCTTTTTCCTCCATGGATTTTCTGATAATCTTTGTTTCGTATCAGAGGAGGAAGGATAAACAGTTTCAGTGTTTTAATTAGCATGGAGTTAATGTAGTAAATCAGAACTTGGGTAACTGCTCATTACCAGCACAAGCACAAACAAATGTACCTGCACATCCATATTACCCATTTTGTCTGTTTGTGTGCTTTTACTGTTTTAAAAGTAAATGGGATTTCTTAAGTTATATATGTTATCTTATCACATAGTTGCAACAATTTTTAGATATTTAGTAATAAACAACATTAAAAGGCAATGATAAAGTATTTCAGATGTTTGTGAGATTTTTTAAACTTTTTTTTTTCCCAAAACACTTCTTCAAAAAGTAAAAGAATGGGAGAAAAAAAACACAGAGAAAGAAAAATGAAGGAAATAAGAAGGAAATTAAATGAAAAGAAAAATGAAAAGAAAAAGGAAATGAAAAGGAAAAGAAAAGGAAAAGAAAAAAGGAAAGAAGAAGAAAAAAGGAAAGAAAAAGGAAAAAGAAAAAAAAGGAGAAGGAAAAGGAAAGGAAAAAGAAAAAAGAGAAGGAAAAGAAAAAGAAAAAAGGAAAGAAAAAGAAAGAGGAAAAACGAAAAAGAAAGGAAAAGGAAAAGAAAAAGAAAAAGGAAAAAGAAAAAATAGAAGGAAAAGAAAAAGGAAAAGCAAAAGGAAAAAGCTCAATCCACAAAAACATTCCTATAAAATTGCAATGACCAAGAAATTATTTAATTCACTGAACCAAAGGCTTAGTTGAAACTCTGCTGAATATGAAACACTGACATTAAACACCCTTGGATCTGAAACTTCTGGATGGTTTAGATACTAGTAGGTCAAATGAAGTTATTGCTCAAGGGCTAGTTTTAAACTACTTGTAACATGTTTTGATTTACAGATTATCAAATCCGCTGAGCAGCAGAGGAACATATTCAGGGAATCGCATAAACAAATGCATACAATTGTACTGCAGATTAACCTAAAGTGACACATTTATTTAAAAATCTGCCTACTACTTGTCCTCATTGATTAAATGCCCTTAAAAAAGTGAGTCTGATGGAATAGAATCCATTAAGCTTCAGCACACCTCCTCCACTCCTTTTGATAGTTGACATGTTCCCTGGAGTGGGTGATTTGATGGCTGATAAACTAACACTGAATTATAAGCACTTTGTGCAATGTCACTGGCAAATGAAAGATCTACAGTTTTGCTTGCAGAGCAACAGTGCACCTTAACAGCATAAAAATGTACATGGTGCAGAATTATTTCATCCTCTGTGCTGAGAATATAAATGAATGTATGCATGTGAATTTATATACATCGTGTACATTTTTATGGCAGAGACTAGCTCATGGTGCAATACAGCTTGTTTGGAGGTACAGTACCATTGATCAGGAAAACAGAGTGTGTTGGACTGTTTTGGTGTCAGAAAGCCAAACAAGCATGCTGTGACATATCCATTTTGTGTCCCATGGGGTAGTTTTTCTAAAGCCAATTCAAGGAACAGAGAAATGGGAAGAGAGAAGTCTTAACCCTCAGTTACACTGGAGTTAAGAGATTGTGTTTGAAATTTGGATGGACTGGGTGAAAACAGTTTTGAGGTTATTTAAAAATTATCTTTGGCATCTGGCACATTCTACATAAACCTCTTAGGCTGTTGGAAACCATTCCTGCTAATTAAAAAACCTTCCATAAAAGATGATGACAATCCCAATGGATTTTGGTAACCCAAATGGTCAAACAGCAGAAACTAAAGCTACAACCTCACAACAATGTCTTCACTAGCAGTGAAGTAATTGGAAGCTGAGTTTTCTTCCCCTTTTACTCATTTCAGTGTCGTCACAAGAGACTTACAGGGGTGCAAGGTGACCCTGGACTGAGGACCTAGTCCTGCACTAAACGGAATCAGGTGGACCCTGCCAGCAAACACAAAAGTACAGTCTCCAGTTTTTTACACACCTGTAGCAACCAGCCCTAGTTGGCTGATCTCTAAATGATCTTAACTTGTTGTAGAACCAAGAGTAACTTGCATTTTAATTGCAGGCAGATAATTGTGTGATCTAAAGCCTGCTGTTAGCCCCTGTGTTGATACTATATTGGTTTCTCTTGTCACTGATTATTCAGTTTGATGTTCTGTATATCTGTGGTGCAGAACCAGTTTTGATAGCTCCAGATCAGCTATCAAATCCAGCTCAGTAACTCATTTGGGTTATTTTGGTTATTTGGTTATTTGGTATCTGTGTTATTTAGTTATTTAGTACAGTCACACTGTACTAAATAGTAGACATAATTTTTGCTTTTGCAAATGTTCTTAATAACTGTGAAGGTCCCGCTTCATGCAAGCTTTGCCCCTAAAAACATCGATCTAAACTGCCAGGAAGAGGTAGGACTAGAGGTGAAGACATTTAGACAAATAGAGTAATTAAATCACATATTATTGTTAGTACCCTGAGCCTGCTGGTAGGTTGTTACTGCTGTTTTAAAAAAAGTATCTTCACTGAACAGAAGTAATGAAATGAGGTTTTCTACTGAGCAGCATGCTTCATCCTGCACAGCACCATCCATCTCATCAGCACTGCTTTGCTTTAGCTGTCCCAAGCCCACTGCAGGCAGCTACAGGCTGTTCCGAGCCCTGGCTCTGTGGTCACTGACCAGCCAGCTGCTGTCAGACAGCACTTCTTAGGGCTGAGTATGGCCACTCTCTCCCATTGCAGGGGCACTGGAAATATTTCCATCCTCTATCTAGCTGCCAACGCTCACACAAGTTCTAGGAAATTTATTATTCTATATTCCTAGTCTGCTTTTAAATTCAACCGAATTTGCAGAATTACAGCATTACATTAAATGTCCTTTCCTCCCTATTACTCCAACTGCAAATTTCCTTTCTTAGTTGCCACCTGGCAGTTTTATGTCTCAAAAATATAAGAAGAAAATCTCAACACACTCTCCCCCATACCCTGTGCTATCTATAGCTATTTGGCATAGCTGCAACCCAGGGCTCCAAGTCATGTCATTTTGGTATTGATGACTGGGAGGAAGGGAGTAGCTATCAGACAAATAAAGAATGGACTGTTACAGAAAGATGGCATGGTAAAAAGCACCTTGTAAGCAGACTGGGTGGCCAGATGTGTGCCACAGCATGACTTTTCGAGGCCATCATCTTTGCCTTGAAAGAGACAGGTAAAATTGTTAGGGCAGTTCCTGACATCCAACAACTAAGCATTTCCTACAGAGGTTCTCTACAATGAGGCACTGATGCTAGTGTCATATGAAACACCTTTGAGCCAATTATCAGCTGCCAGTCCAGAAATCCAGAGGCTTCCCGAGCATCACCTTCCTGGGTATCACCTATGCACGATGCTGGCAGGTGTCTCAGACACATGAAAGTCTAGGAATGGCCATCTTTCAACAGTGCAATGCTCCTATATGTAGATAATGGAGGTGTGTCCTCAGGTTTGTGAGTTGTTGCATCTGGGTGGGAGGAGAAAGACGTGGGTTTTGAAATGCTGGGTAACTCTTCAGCTGTGGGACTTCATTTGTGAGACTGGAGTCCCATTTTGGTTCCCCAGTGAAGAATGGATGTGGGCACAGTGGAGCAGATTCAAAGGAGGGCTGCCAAGGTGGAGCACATGGTATGACAGAAGAGGCTGAGGGAACTGAGTCAAAACATAAACGGTCATAGCCCTAAGCAACCTGACCTAACAGGAACATGTTCTGAGAAGCAGGTAGGCCCAGATGACCTCTCTGTATCTCTTCCCCACTATGCAAGTTCATGATTCAGAGCTATTGGACATCCTGGCTGGGCCAGGAGAAGAACAATCAGAAGGTTTTGCACAATGAGCAGACTCAGAGACACATGTATGGGCTGCTGAGCACTTCTCATTGCAGTCATGCAGTCTCTGGGCTCCCAGAACATGCTGTTGAACCTCTGGCATGGAAAATATTTGTCTATCGTGACACTACAAATCTGTGGTGACTTGGCACACAGACTTTGAAGGGCATTTGAAGAACAGTCTTTTCCTTACACCTTTTAATTGTAAGATCTTGGATTTGAGCATAATAACAAAGAAAAGCTTGTAAGAAACATCTCTAATTCCTTAGCAGTTATGTTCCTAAACATCTGGGGCTCCTGGTGCTTGAATCATTCCTTATTTAACAGCTGTCATGTGAATTTTTAAAATATCTCCTAATAATTTTAGTTCAGATTCTATTGCTGTTTTAAAAAACTCAGATTAACTCTGCCTACTTCTTAAGGATTTCTGAAAGGCACTAGGATACAATGACACTGTACAATCATGCCTTTTGCATAAAGACAGTTGCACACAGCATGAGAAGAGCAGCAAATAGGAGACTGTATGAGTCCACATGGTAAGTTTACATGATGAACTTGACTGATCCCAGAAAACCAGACATATAAGTGAAAAAAATATATCAACCAAAAGAAGCCATTAGTGTACAACAACAAAGCTTTAAAGGGTACAAAAATCTCTGAACATGCATCTCTAAAGATCCCTTTTATTGAGATGCACACTGCTCAGTTCATGATGTTGATCCAAATGGTCTTTTAACACAATAACAAGTTTTAATCTGTTGAAACCCTTGGAGATAATGACAGAGAGAAAAAAAGACCAAATGTGATTTGATTTCTTCTTATTTCACTATGTCCTTGATAATCTATATATACAGATGAGAATGTATATTTTCAGAGATTAGGTATGTGTAAGCACACACTTATTTTTTTAGAGACACAATAACAAATCCTGTTTATTAATTTTTAATGAATCAATATAGTATTTGTTTTATTTATCAGCATTAATTTCTGTTAGAATGTTTAGCATTCAGAAATTATGCATTGTGACTTATAGCTTTGATAACTGAATCCAGGAAAAAATAGCAAGAATTTTTTAAAAATCTTACTTATTTAACCAGTTTCATCATTCAAGTTGAAAGTCCTTTGAAATAAAGCAAAATCCAGAGTGAAAAGAAAAAGAATTGACGTACTTGCTTTTGCACCTTTAGAGAGGAGCAAAATCTTCCAGAACGTTCCTTACATCCTCAGAAAACTGCCCAGGATTCTTCATTAGTAGAGTATTTAACCTCATTAATATATGCTCCTCTCTACCCGTGAGAGTTCCTTTTTTAACTCAATTAAGTCTAACTACAAAACATGTAGGCATGGAGTCTCTGTGTTTATTGTACAAACACAAGCAATGTTCACACACTTCTGCCAAATTTATCACACTTGACCTATACTGATAATTTTTGTGACCATAAGCTTATTCATCTGGAACTGGTTCCATGAAAATGAAGGCTTGATTGAAATATACCTCTTCCTTTTGGCTTAGGATGCCTTGATTGTTAGTATAGGACAGAAAAAAATATATTTTTCAAAATATTAAATACTTCAATACTAGGCTGTCATATGCTTTCTTTGCAACTAAGTCTGTAGGGATGACAAAACTGCCCAGTTTCCCAGCATACAGTCCTAAGTCAATGTTTCTGCTGTCTAAATATTCACAAGTGTTTAGCAGTGCTTTGGTGAAAAATTTTGTTATTTAATTTATTTCAGGTACATGTGTTCACAGCAGACTGTATAAAGCAGTTGTAATCCTAGTTCTTCTTAATGCAGATTTTTTTTTAGCTTTGAAATAAAAAAAAAGAATAAATCTATATTGTAACATTTTAAAATAAACCTGACCTCAGATTATTCAGATTATAGCATACTATACACATCAGGATGTATTGTTTTATTTATACTAAAATCTGGAAACTGTGAAAGAGCTATTAGAAAATCTGACAAAAGACATACCTGTTAAACATACATGGGTCCAGTAGAAAGGACCTTAAGGCATATTGCTTAAAAAATCTTTAGGAACTGAATATAAATTGATACAAATATAAAGATTAAGAATGTTTAAATTAATCAGATATTCAGAATTACCCACACGTGTTTAACCATATTAACACTAGCCATGTGGGATTTTTAGTATAAATTCAAAGGTGCATGCAGAGCTAGTGTTTGACCTCACCTGAAGCTGGAGGGGATCATATAACTTCCATATGTTTGTATGTCAGGAAAATACAGGCAAGAGTCACAGGGAGTGTGCATACTGTTGTAATCATGTAGCTTAGAAAATAATGCATCAAAATTACTTTGACAACAATTGTCCTGATATTAATGAGAAGCCTTCCACCAGTATGTATTTCCATAAATGCATATTAATATTTTCAAATGCCAGCTATGATTGAAAAAAATTTATTTTCTGTTTGCTTAAACTTCAGATTGTTCCAAAATGCATACTTAGAATGCATGGCTGAAGAATGGCTGCTACAGAGAGGTGGAAATGGATTAGAAAATTTTTCTACTAAAAAAATCCAACCAAAATGTGTTTATAAGATAGTATTGGGAAGGAGGATCTTTCAAGAAGAAACAATCTAGCCCAGAAGATAAAATAGTATTTGAAATGTCATTTGAATTGTCTTTTTGGTTGTGATATGTTATTGATCTCTGGCATTGCATTTCTTGCTTAAACTGAGATTATCAAGGAAAGACCAATCCATGAAAGACACTAAACATTGCATATGTGTTTCAGTTAAGCCTTAACTGTCTCCGAAATCAATGCAGCCTCTGTAATCACACTTTTGAACACCACACAGCCTGATTTGGGAGCCTACCTTCACTGAAAATCTGGGACACTGGGTATTCTCCCTATCATTTAACAGATCATGGAAAAAAGAAAATCTTATGTAGTTTAAATGAATAAATATCCTGATGGATTCACTGCAAGTGGTATGAAGCTAGATGAGTGTGGCAATTTTTCCTCCTTTCATCTTTTATCTACCTTTTAGTTTTAACCTTCTTCTCTGTCATCAGCTTTTATTATATCTATCCCTAAGAAGATCAGATTCAAAAGCTACTGATGTCAATGGCAAACTCTTATTGACTTCAAAGGGCTGTGGATCAGCCCTCAGATCACTTACTTTAAGTATTTGTGTAGCATATTGCTCTTTTGTTTTGGGCAAAATTATTTCCTAAACAAAAAGAAATCAGATTCTCTAGTATAATCAGAAGCAGCAAATCCCTGTCAATTTATTTGCATTAATATCAATCAGTACATGCTAACTGTGCAAAGGCTACTCTATGTATTAACACTGTGAATATCATGGGTATTTATCCTACAGCAGTTTTTGCTGTGAAAAAAAACCCTGCTGTACTTCCCCTTCATCCCCTCCATAATTTGTTTTTTGCGGATTATCATTAGGACAGGATTTTAATTAGTTATTGTTGTTGAAGCAGCATTACCTAATATTTTACTCTTGTATGCAATGACAATCTTGAAAGCACAAGAAAACCAGGACCACATATTATGCTAGATTAACTGTGGGTTAAACTGTTTCACATGGGTGTCACTGGCTTGAGTTTAGTGCATTTTGGCGTAAATCAAAGAGCATCTGCCTGAGTAATGGTGGATAATACAGTGAAAAAAACCAGTCTGGGAGATAACACTACTTCTGTAATTGCTACTTGGTCAGCAGTGGGACATCTCCCTAAAATTTGACAGTCATTTTGCCTTAGCTTCCCAAATTTTGGTAAAATATGCCAGAAGCTTGAAAGCATAACAAAGCTAGTTTTACTCGCAGTTTATTCAGTGCACGGTTTATTCATGACAGGGATTTTCACAAACTAAATCTGAAATCTGCTTAACAGCCTGGAATTTCTTAGGCATTTCTCTCTACCCCAGTACTTCAGGAAAAGACACAGCATGAAGGCATATTATACCCTCACATGCTATATTAGCCAACATTTCTCCACAGCTCATGGCATCTAGTTTAAAAGCATGTGACAGTACAAATGGGTTCAACCTGCTCTAATAAAAATCATGAACAGATATTATGTCAATTTGCAAAAATTACACTGCTTTCTCTCTTACAGCTATAAGCATTGCCAAGTGGAAGCAATATACTGCACTGCACAGTTGTTAGGGTAAACTCACACACTGTAAACAATTCAAATTAGTAACATGAAAAACTGTGCAGCCAGGCAGAAGTTAAATGATGCATCCTTCATGTTGGAAATGATTGATAGGACTGGCAAATGTGCATGGCAAAAATGTGAGATTCCAGATAAACCATGTCCTGTAATTAATTATAACCTAGTTGTCAGTGTATGCTAGTAAACTATTCAAAAGAAATATATACTCAGCTTTATTGGAGAAAACCTGGAAATATATCAAGCATTTTTTATCCTGAACTGACTAATGAATATCCAATTACATTTTTGCATTATTATTTGAATTTTGTTTTCATGATCTGTTTTTGAATGAAGTAGCACTTTAAAAATTCATTCTGTTCCAAAATAAATCACAAAATTATTAATAGTCTTCACATCAACTGTTACATTTATTTTGTTTCTTATCCAGGCTACCTGTTAGAGAGACCTAATTCAGTGCAACTTTATTTTCACTTGACTCTTTAGGTTTCTTTTTTTCCCTTGTGTACTCCATCTGGAGATTACTTAACTGTATGCTTTCAGGTCAAGCAACACAAGAGAGTGAAAGAGGCCTAAAACTAAGTGAACTAACAGAGTTAATAGAGGTTTGGGCTAGTGAGAAGAGGCTAGAGAATCCCTATTTCCCAGCTTGTGGTGGCACTAATACTAAAAATATAGCTAATATAAAAAATATAATACTAAAAAAATACCAAAACCCACCCTCCTCTTCCCATTAAAAAATAGTACTTTATTTTTTTTTTCACAATTAAAAAATCAAGTTACAAAACAGGCAGTTAAAAAGATATAATTAAAAAATTAATATAAACAATATATATATATGTAAAATATAAATACTACCAGCTCTGACAAGTCATATATATATGTAAAATATAAATACTACCAGCTCTGACAAGTCAATATGGAAATGGAAATATAGCAGCTACAAGATATTCCAAAGAACAAGTTATTAAAAGTAAAAAGACTTGTGATAAATTATATTTAAGTGCCTCATAACCAGAAACCTGGCTGGAGAGCTACTGAAACTACCACATGATTGAGAAGTAAAAGAAAGATAAAAACCATAGCAGAAAAGCAAAACAGATTATTTTCAATCTTTTAGTCAGGAGGAAATTCTAAATGTTCTCTCGTCAGGGCCATTCAGCATGACATCAACCTACAAAACCGCTTAGGTCGAATCATCAATAAAATCACTTTTAGCAAATCAAGAGGGGAAATGAGAAAATTACTAAGCTGAACTGCCTTGAAATAACCTAGATCCAGGGTGTTTCTTGCTTTCTGCACCTGATGTTCACTCTGCTTCTGGCTCCTTCCACCTGTTTCCATTTATCCCATGATTACAGACCTGCAGCCCCATTGTGGATTTGTTCTACAAAAGTCTTTATTGACGCTGATCTGGGGAGTGCTCCCAGCAGTTGATGGATCTCAGGTGCTCAGATGCTCCATTAGACATCTCTGAAGTGTCATGAAGGTGAACACTTCTTTCATGCAATCATCTCCCTTTGCTGTAGCCTTATTGCCAGCATTAACTCAAGACTTCCTAAAAAATCAGATATGATGAACATGACGAACCACCAGCAGGGCAAAAGGGACAATTACCATATGAAGAATCAAGAGCAAAATAAAGACTATGGTATATTACACTACTGCATAAATCATTAACTACACCTAAAAACACTAATCTTGATTCCTAATATAGAACTAGTAATCTTATCTGAGGAGGTTTTGCAGGAAAATATATGAAGGGACACGAGAAATGCTCAGACACAAAGGATGATTTTCAGACAAAGAAACGAAATTGTTTTGGAAGGAAGGCTCTGTAGGATAAGAGGCAGCTCTGGAGAAATATGATGGGCAGACATACTAAAGATAATAAGCACTACCAGAAAGGTGAAAAGGAAATATTTATCCTCTCCTTCTTGGAATACCAGGAGTAGGGAGCATTTAATAGAAATCCCAGGCAATAACTTTTAAAGAAACAAAAATACCTTTCTTTCTCCATAGCACATATAATTATCATTATACTGTTAATTGCTACTGTGAAGTGTAAGTAGATTCAAGACTAGATTTGACAAATTCACAGTTTTAGGCTATTAACAATGAAGCCCTTGAAGCATCTTCCAACTCAGATGATCTGGCTATGAATTTCCAGAAATAGTGTAGGTCCATAGTGCTACAGTGTGCTGTGTTCCAAAGCACCTTGCACTAACTGCTGCTTGTTACTGCACTGGACAGACGCTTGATTTGACCTGTTACAGTCCTTATTTCATTACATGACTAAAGGGAGGACACGGGGCTAATCTGATGTTCTTTTTTGGAATACAGTGACTTGCACAGGATAAAGTGTCCACAATTTCAACCTTGCTACATACAGTTTCTGTACAGAAACTAGCTTGATTCTAACCTAAAAAAAACGAGGATCAGTGTACATAATAATTGTGCTATTTATAGTGAATAACCTTTTTTTCCACATTTCAATTGGAACAAATTGGCAAGCAGCTGCTCACAGATTCACAGATAATAATCACAGAATTCAGGCGTTCCAAACATTTCTGACAGCATGTTTATTACTTTCACCATGTTAATATACCAAACAAATCCCTACAGTTAATTATACTGATAACAGCAATCCAGTATTATATGCAGAACTCATATTGCTAGGGACTGGATAAAAAAAAAAATGGAAATATAAAGTCAAATGTATTTTCTATAAATGAAAGTTAATCAAACAATAGTAAAGTAGATCAAGTGAGGAGGATATCAGAAAGCAGATAAGAATGTCTAACACAGGGGATGAAAATGGCTTCATATTCCCAGTTACTCAAAGATTAGCATCTGCTTTTAGGGGAACTGCTGAGACCACCTTCATCTTGATATAAGTCTGTGAATAACAGTGACAATCCAGTTCTTTTCTTTGCAAAATAGCTTAGAGACTATTACAAGGAAACAGGTCAAAATGTCCTCACACAACACAGTGACAGAGCACAATTAAAATTAATAGAAGCCTTACCTAATTTACATTTCCTAAGCAGACCCAAGGCATTCAGTCACCAAAGTCACATAGACTTTTGTTTTTTTTTTTTTTTTTTTTTTTGGTGCGGAGGGAGGGTATTAATTTGCATGCAGTTGAGGCTAATACACTCTTTCCTTGCGTCCTCGTATGAGTTAATGATGAAGAGGCAGAGCAGGAGATTAAAATGTCCCAAAGGCAACAGAGTACTATGGACGGTGATTTTCAGGGCAATGAAGGAGCTGAGGAGCAGGACATTTTAAGTGAATCATGGCTATACTGCAGCAAACAGGTGTGGAGGCAGCTCACAGCAGGGCCGTAGTTCCTTTCCACCCATCTTAGCCACACGAAGCATAGGACAGCTTGTCTGCCAAGTCCTGTACGTGTCTGGGTGTTTTTCAGCTTCAAGTTTGGAAAAGTTGTGCACTGATGTATGTTGTGTAAAGTTGAGGGTACACAGTGTTCTTCTTGAAGCTTTCTTCAGTAAAAAGTCCCTTTCCCCAAGTCCTCTTCTGAATATGAGAAGTCGTAGATTCCTACATCTGTTGGTTTGTTCATATAGCTTAAGAGAATTGACAAGCAAACAATGCAGACCTATTTCTTCCCTATTTTGCAAAGTTTCTGCAAAATCTCTGTCTGAAGTTAAGAGTACAGGATTTATAGCTACTTAGTTTAATAACCATACTCTGAAGCCATGGAGGTAAATTCTGTCTTATATTGGTCCACATTATTTTCTGGGGTGCAAGTCTGACAGAGAGCCACCAAACTGAGGGCTATTGGATTAATATATTCATTGTTCCCATGAAACTGGAGAATTGATGGTCCAAGCTAAATATGACTCTATAATGCTCCGTTCCTGGCAGTATTGAAGGCCAGGCTGGATAGAGTCTTGGGCGACATGGTCTATTGTGAGGCATCTCTGCTCATGGCAGGGGGGTTGGAACTAGATGATCTTCAGGTCCTTTCCAACCCTAACTATTCTATGATTCCTCCACATCATAAGGAGACATATCAGCTGCATATATGCTATATGATTTGAAACTATGAGGCACTGCCACAAGTCCACACTTCTATACAGTTTAGAAAACATATGTTATTTTAAAATAGTGTGAACAATCACACCTGCATAAAGTGTAGCCTTCAAATTTATGGGGCTCACCAGCATACCCACCTCATGGCAGAGTAAGAAATAATACTGTAATAAATAATGAAAAGCCAATAGAGGAAAAAGCATCAAAACATGGAAATGTAGCAGTCCTGACCATCCTCAGCTGAAGTTCCATATGCATTGCAAAGGGCTTCCTTTGTGAAAGGGGATTTGTACTTCCCTCAATTTTATTATATGTAATTGAATTTGTCCCTTTGCCAACAATCCAGCTAAGGAGGTCTTTTTAGCAGACCTGAAAGGGAGCATAACTTTAAAAGCAAACTTTTAAAGATATATGCAGCTTGCTTGGCATCATTTGTTTTCCCTGGATAAACTTTATTTTCACTATAAATTACCCCTATGACTTCACAAATGGTGACTATCACAGAGTGGAGTGGAATTGAGGAATTATGCACACCCAGCTGCTATGTTAATTGTGTGCTCTTTATTCAACAGCAGCATTAGGAATATAAAACCTTCCTCACTAGTTCTATAAAAGCCTTTAAAATAATAACACTTATGCAAAACTTAAGGTCTGAGTATTCTGTGTTTATGAGTAACTGAATATTATCACATTAAAAGCATTACTAACCCAGTGCCTGAATATTTGTTCTGAATCCTGTCAATACTCTAATGTCAGTAGTCTTGGAAACTACACATCTGCCACAGGATTAATTGCACACATAAAACATTGTCATTATCCTACATCTCCTGTGAGGTAGAGAGGCTGCTGGAATGATTAATAGTTCTGTATGACATATGAAGGAATAAATGTAAATGTTACCCAGCAGATAGAAAGATCTGCTCCCTTCTCATATTAGAACTTGTTGAAGGACCCTCCTGTGCAATAATATTCTTTATGGTCTGCAAGCAATGTTAAAAAAGAAACTAACCCACACAATCTGCCAAAATTGCTGTACAATTGAGAAGATTCCTATCTTTCATGGCATTTTGAATTATTTTGGACATGGAGGATATATGTGTGCCCACAGGTATATGGACATATTAAACAGGTTCCATGGTCTGTGAGCCACCTTTCCTGCTGTACACAGTGATGGTGCTTTTTTGGCCAGTGTTAGGTCTAGGATATTAGAAACTTCTGAATTTTGATTTAACATCTGTCTTCAATCACAACAGGGGAAAATATTTCCTTTATATAATACGTTAAGGAGGCATAGGTTCAGTTGTGATATAAAAGAAGGAAAACTGAAGGAAATATTTAAAAGACAATCCATTGTTTACAATTAAAATTAACAGAGCAAAGTTCAAAGTGACATGCCAGTATGCAACTAAGATCATGGGCAGACCCAAGCAAGCAATTAGGTGAGAATTATAACAAATGAAAACTAGAGCTAATCTATTGATCATGTCACTTCTACATGGTTCATTATTTCTTTAGACATCCCTTAATAAAGATCCTAAGTGGTCCTCTGTAACTTTGTCACTAGATTACAAAGGCTTAGCCCTTTGTTCATCCCAAACCATTTGTTTCTGTTCCATCTAATTCACACTTCTTTCCTTTGGAGGTTTGAATCATACATGTGGGATTGAGGGCTGCAGCTAGTGATTGACACTTTAAAGATGTTTTCCTTTGGCCATCTCAGTGCATGAAACTTTTCCTTTTTTTCTTTTTTTTTTTTTTTTCTTTCTTTAACTAGAAGAAGGGAGATTCAGGCTGGATGTGGGGAAGAAATTTTTTTTGGTGGTAAAATACTGGCATAGGTTGTCCAGCAGAGTGGTGGAGGAGTGGTGGACATGCCATCCTTGGAGGCACTCAAGCCCAGGCTGGATGGGGTTCTGGGCAACCTAATCTGGTTGAAGATGTCCCTGCTCTTTGCAGGGAGGTTGGACTAGATGACCTTTGAAGGTCATCCCTTCCAACCCAAACTATTCTATCATTCTATGATTCTGTGATTCTAGTAACACATCTATCTGTCAGTTAAATCTCAGACTGATTTTGTAATGTACACCCACACTGATATAAAATTATATGCCCTTATTCCCAAGTGGGACACAACCTGTGTGTAAGACAGCAAGCAGGGGTCTGCAGGCTGGACATCACAGAGGTAATTGTAGTGAAGACAGAAGCAAATGAGACTGACTGATGGCATGGCAGAAGTACTAAACTAAACATTACTTCTGAGTGGATGCTGTGATGCCATAACTTGAGGCATTGCCCATTTTGTGAATTAAGGCAAAACACTAATAGGGTTGCCAGTGATCATTTGCATTAAAGTATGCAGCAAGTGTTGCACAGGCTATCTGCCACTTCAGATGGGGACACAAAGGAAAGAGAAGGTGGAAGACATAGTGTCCTAGCTTGATGTTAATGTAAAAGAGATCAGTGGGGGTAGTAAATTAAGACCTGATATCCTGCAGAATCACTTGATAGTGCACTGATTCCTCAATACTTATTTACCCACAGCTACCTGTAATATTATGGTGTCCTTCTGGACTCCTTTTTTATTTTTTTTATTAAGATGTGTAAATAAGCAGTGTGCATAGCTCTTTTATATTTAAATCCTTAAATTCTATCTCTGTGTATTTTTGGTGGTCAAGTAGCTAGTGTGGAAACCTGGGCAAGATCTAAGTTACTTGGTCTCCCAGCACCTGAAGGCAGTGGTCAAAGCCCTGCAACAAAGGGGTATACTTTAATCACTTTCCATGTTTTTTTAGTCCATAGGTAAATGTTTGCAGATGTCAGAGTTTTAATGTCAGAGGTTTACACCCTGATGCAAGAGGTTGAAGCCCTGGTTTTAATTTGCTTGTTTTTCCCAGAGGTTGTGTTGCCACAGAGATGTTACCACCCGACTACAGAGTCATTCTCTCCCAACTGTGCCCTGTAACGGGCAGTTTTTGAATGAGTCTCTGCTGTGCTTTTTCTCCTCTTGACCTTCTACATCTGTTTTTACATAAGAACCCTACTTTATAAGAGGAAGTTATCGTACTTTCTCACATAGTATGTCTCATCACATTTCTCATTTATGAGGCTTTTGTTGCTCTTCCAGAAAGTCTGTCTCTGTACATGTGAAGTGTATGAAAAGACAAAATACACAGGTCAGAATACAGATCTTTGCAAACAAACTCATGTTTAACTTTCCCTTTTGACTGCATCTGGACTTTCAGCATCTCTCAACTCACCCACCTCACACATAACATGTATGGCTCAGATGTCTGACTGTCGTGGTTTAAACTAAATCTGCACTGTTCCCCTTTTGTTTCCCTTCCCCCCCCCCCCCCTCACCTTCCCACTCCTGGAGGGATGGGAAGGAGAGCCAGAGGAATACAACTCCCACGGATCGAGGTAAAATCAGTCCAGTAATCAAGGTATAACAGAAATCACTACCGCTACCAATAACAAATCAATGTTAGAGGAGACAAACAGGGAGAGAGAATACGATACCACCCGCCGCCACGAGGCCAGCCCGGAAGAGAGAGCTCACCCCCCCCTCCTGGCCAGCTTCCAGTTCCCTCCCCGAGCAGGACGTGCTGTGGTATGGAATACCGCCCCGACTAGCCCAGACCAGGCGCCCTATCTCTCCCTCCTCCCTGGCAGAGCATGAGCTACTGCTGAACCCATGACACTGACAATAACAACTCACCGTATGTGGTGTTGCACTACAACTATGGGTAACATTGTTTAGTGTGAGGTGTCCCTGCCCATGGCAGGGTGGTTGGAACTATATGGTCTTAATGTCCTTTCCAAGCCTAACTATTCTACGATTCTATGATTCTATGATTCTGGGGACTGAGCCATGTCTTAAAGTATCTAAATGTGTTTCAACATAGAGTCCTATTCTCCAATTATTTCTGCTATCCTCAAAGGTATTACAATGATGCCCACAGAAAATGAGATCAATACAAGTCCTGCTGCCCACCTTAGAATCATAGAGTCATAGAACAGCTTCTTTGGGCAACCCATTCCAGTGCCTCACCACCCTTATAGTGAAGAACTTCCTCCTTATATATAATCTAAACTTCCCCTGTTTAAGTTTGAACCCATTACCCCTTTTCCTATCACTACAGTCCCTAATGAAGGGTCCCTCCACAGCATCTTTATAGCCCCCTTCCGATACTGGAAGGACATGGAACTGTTGGAACAAGTCCAGAGGAGGGCCACGAGGATGATGAGGGGACTGGAGCACCTCCCACATGAAGACAGGCTGAGAAAGTTGGGGCTGTTCAGTCTGGAGAAGAGAAGGCTGCATGGAGACCTCGTAGCAGCCTTCCAGTATCTGAAGGGGGCCTACAGGGATGCTGGTGAAGGACTATTCATTAGGGACTGTAGTGATAGGACAAGGGGTAACGGGTTGAAACTTAAACAGCAGAGGTTTAGATTGGATATAAGGAAGAAGCTCTTTACTGTGAGGGTTGCCCAGGGAGGTTGTGAATGCTCCATCCCTGGCAGTGTTCAAGACCAATTTGGATGAAGCCTTGGGTGATATGGTTTAGTGTGAGGTGTCCCTGCTGATGGCAGGGGGGTTGGAACTAGATGATCTTGAGGTCCTTTCCAACCCTAACTATTCTATGATTCTATGATTCTATGATTTGTGCATGTTCAGGTTCTTAAGATGGTCTCGAACCAGATCCTCTCGTACAGTGGGCCCTAAGTCCCCCTTCTCACAGTCCCTGAGTCTGCCTTCCAATCTGTCAAAAAACAAAGCAAACAAAACTCTTAGCCAAAGTCCATGCCAACATTGTGGACACTTAATTCAATCAAATCTGAAGCCCAGTGTATTTTGGTCACCAAGCTCCTAGAATCTACATCAAAAAAATGGTTAGATTGAACAACAGAAATGTTGTTCATGTGAATGCACCTATCTGAGGAACATGTAATGATATTGCTGTAGTGATGAGGTGTAGAGAGTGTAAATGGAATTTGCAATTAATAACAGGAGAGATTACCAAATTAAGATAAATACAAACTTTGAGATAAGCTTCATAGTGCTAGCAACATACAATATAAACAAGAAGTCTTATGATGATAGTGTATAATGACCACTACTATCCTAATAAGCACAATCGCACTCATCGTTAAAATTTAATTAAGGTTTTCTCTTTGCTCCGGGTAATTACTAGAAAAGCTTCTGGTGGAGCCTAATTGCCCTATCATAAATTAACAGCAAAAGGAAAGCCCTTTTTTGCAACAAAGTTTTCATTTAAAGCAAAAATATTACATAATAATGAATTTTCAGAAAGAATTCAGTACCTGAAAGGTATAATTAAGGTGCTGGAATTGGAGGAACAGCCACTGTATGCTTAACAGATTCTGTGCAAGTTCTACTTTTTTTCTGTTTTCTTCTTCCTTCTTGGCAGGAGAAGCATAAAGGGAAGGACATCACCATTAGAAATGGGAGACAACTTTCATGACTCTCAAGAGAGCAAATACACTACACTTAGTCAACAAGCAGACAAAGCAGCTCTGCCCCACCCCCTTCTATACATCTGGGTGTGTATGCATCTCCCTTACATCATGCTAAATAAGACACAGCTCAGGCTTTAGATAAAAAAGACACAAATATTAAGAGTTTGCCAGGGTTGAGTTTAATATTATTTACAATATTAACATTAGTTTTAGTCAGTTGAGGAGATTATTTTTTCCCTTTTTTTGTTTTTTAATTTTAGAGTGAAGTAAATGTAGTGTACAACAGTTACCTTTGCATGAGAACTTAATGCAGAAGGGTATTAATGTGCTAAATTATCACTGCTTTTAGTCCATAGTCACTTTATTGCTACCCTTCAATGCTTTTCCACACTACATTTTTACAGGAAAGCACTTTTATTTCACAATGGTAAACAACAGGTCTTTGTTTTGTGAAAAAAAATAACAGTTGTGGAATTATACATTTTACTACACTCATGGTCTTGCAGAACATATGGTGTAGTTTAATAAGTGTTTTGTCTGCAAGAAATGTTGAGCTGAAGTCCAGCAGTAGCTGTTTTAGAAAATTACTTCCACTTTTTTTGCTTCCCAAACAATCTAATCCTGTAAGTGCAATTCCCTTTAGGAGATGCATTAGATCACAAAATTTGCATAATTAATGCAATTTAATTCTGTTTATTTTTGAAAGTGGTAGATAAAACTATAAAGACCTCACTGGCTATTATTTTGGAGACTCCAGGATGAAGTAGATTTGTATTCTTCCCTGAAATCATTGGAAATTAACATAGTACCTTTTTATTAATAATCAATAAAATGTATTCCTTACAAACTAATTACATTTACATAAAGCCCTTTGGCATCTCTTCTTGCATTAAATGATGATTCAAAATCTGTTCAGTATTGAAAGTGTATTTAAAATTGAAGTTATCAAACAATGCAAAGCAAAGTCTTTGTTCTGTTTCTTTTTTGGAGGAATAAATACTGCCTAATGGAAAACTCTTGATCTTAGGATGCCTTTTAAATGAGCTATATATATCAATCTACAGTATGAAAACAATGAGATAATTATTCCTCATCAGATTGTCTGATGTAACAGTCCAAGGAGTTAAAAAAAAGAATGACGTGCATTGTAGTTATTGTGCTTTAAAATTCTCTGTGCCTAAAGTTAAAACTCAGCATGTTCAGGGAGTTGAAAAATGGAATGGACTGAGTGCTCAAAGGCACTCAGCAGCGTACCCTTTCCCACAAAACACATAAGTTATATCTAGGTCCCACTGATTTACATCCTACAGACTCTGAATAAGTACATCTTGCCTGCTGAAATCCCATTAAGTCAGTGACAAATAAGCAGTACTTACAGTTGACCTCACTCAATTTTTGGCTTGTCTATACTTAAGTCCATCTTTAAATCTTTGTTGAGCTTTGACAAGGAAAGATTTTTTTTCCCTGTTTGGCGATCATCTGATGCAGCAAGAATAAACAAGGCTCCCCCAGAGGTAGGATTGAACTTAAATTCTGCAAAAGCAGGACAACTGCATTTGGAAAGCTTGTAAGCTTGATGAAAACAGAAGTTTTCCAAGAAAGGGTCCAAAACATAGGATGTATTTTGTCTCAGACAGAAGACAAGGTCCAGAAGGAAGAGCCACATGGCTTTTTTTGCTTGGCAGACTCTGATAGTTGTTCTACTCACAATTTGAATCTGGGGAAATCGCTTAGTCTTAACCAGCTGGTATTCTTAGGTGTGTAACTTTTGCATATTGTGTGATTCAGATGACAGTTTAAGAGACACAGTAATTAGATGCCTAAATATTTTTGTTTACAAAATATGGAGAATAATGATTTTAAATGACAGAGGCATAGGGAGGACATCAATGTTAATGTTTGGGACGAGGCAAGGCGAGTACCAGGTGATATATCATATGATATATCATATGCCAACCATATGATCAGACAGGAAAATTAAGGTTTCTGAATGAACAATTTGAAGTATACCATTGTAATCTGAGAAATGAAAATTATATGCAATAACATAATTACAAATTGTCCATCTTTCAACCAAATCACCTTAGGCCAAGTTTTATAACATATTCATAGATAGAAAGATTTAAAATGAGATTTATTTTTCAGCTATGAAAATATTAGCTGGTCTGCTTTATAAAAATTGTCTATACAGTCTCATTAATGATAAGACATACAATGCTGTTTTATACACACTAGTATTAACTGTGTACAGCTGTGAGGGTATATATGTATAGGTGAAGAAATTGGAGATATTGAAATCAGTTTGGCAGAGAAAGTAGTTGCAATATGTGTATTTGAACACCCAAGGAGTCTAGTCTAACTAGCCTTCCTCTACTGAATGGAAGCCTCTTGATTATCTTTTTTTTTTTTTATTTGTACTTCATTATTTTTATAGATATCAACATTATTTTTATAGCTGTTAAACAGTAAAAATGTTAGACACGACAGACCATGACAGTGCTTTCCAAGACACTTTCCCAAGATAAACTCACTATGTTATTTTTCTCCAACATTTTTCTCCCTGCTTTATGTTTCAGAATAATCTGACTTTCAGGTAAGCTAAATACAAGAAATTACATGAGCTTGTAGAGCTGAAAAAATACGCATTTCAAGCTATCTGAAATGTGAAAATATTGAGCTACATCACTGGATACTAAGAAAAGTACAAAGGACATCATCAGAGATGAGAACTTCTGTATGAATAGACCCAGAGTAGACTGAGAAGAACTAGAATTTGTTACCACAAAAGGGTAATGACTGACTGTGAAATATGACAGAAGTCTCTGAAATGCTGAATGACATGGTGACTGTGGGTATGACATGATGATTCACAGTGAATGCAACACCAAAGCTAGCTACCACCCGAAAAAAAAACTCTACCAGACAGAAGGCTTAAAGCTAAATAAGGTGCAAAGAACAGGGGAACCTATCACTTACTACCTATAAGTAGTAAGAACTCGTTACAATTCTTCCTACTTATTTGAAATGATAAAAATACTAATCTATGCCATATGAACATGAAACAATTAAATACATTCCTGTAAGGGAGATTCACCAGGGTACACATGCATAATTGGTTACACACAATGGTCCATATATCAGCATCAGCAAGCTGACAGTAAATGGAAGGAGGAAGAACTAACGTAACTTTGCTTCTCATACTCCTTCCCTTAGCAGGTGTAACTGGCCATGATCAGTAACAGAAAACAGAGCTAAAAAGAGACAGATGGCACTATCATATTCTCCTAATTGGAGAACTCTGATATATTAATTTTTCAGACAATGTATTAAAAGAGTTGTCAATGAAGCTAAGAATTCCACTGTATTGTAAAAACAGATTGAGACCTTAACATCTACAAATATTTTAATACAATCAGAAAGTACTGTACATTGCTGTCAAAACATACAGGTAACAGGCATCAAATATATGACTTTTCAGTGTAGGTTTTTTTGAATATCCTTCTGGACACTGGGTTTTGCACTTTTCAAGCTCTTCCAAAATCCTTTCAGTTCTCCTATATGAGTGTTTTTTTCCACAACATCTATTAAAAACACAAGTCCACCTGCATCCCTCTTTTATTGCAGAATGTTTTTTTATTAGCTGTGCAGGCATACAAGCCCAAAACAGCAGTGAGCTGAAAAAGAGTGATCCCTGAATCACCTGAACTGAAAACACAAAGATGTCTTACACTGTAAAATAGGGAAGATATATCTTTGATCCTGAGTGTTATTTTATTAGAGTAATTCTTAAGTCATAGTGTGGCTTCTTACTTATTATGTTTTCATGGTTTCTAATACAATGATGTACTAACTCGTTTGATGCCTCTATTAAAAAATGCTCTAATACAATACAATATAACAATATATTGGTCAATCTTTATTAGTGTCATGAAACACATCACATCTTCAAAAAAAAGGTTATAAGCTAATCCTTATTAACATTAGATAAATATTTTTAAAAAATCAAAGATATCAACACCAAGCCTTTAAAATTACTTTTTCAAATCCCAGATACACCTGCAAGAGAAATTTACTTTTCTGAATACAAACACACATGCAAATTTGTATTTTAAATCAATTACAACCTAGTTGAATATGCTATAAACTTCATATCTCTTTATAGCAAAACCCCAGCCTATTGACTTTGAAATGACTGTGTACCTACGTTGTAGACAGGTTATGCAGATCATTTTAGAGTGACATGAGAGTGACACGAAATGTAAAAGCAAAAAAAAAGAAAACAGGAAAATCAGCTAAAATGTTCCTTCTAGGCCTCAGCTCACATAGATTGATCTGCAGAAAAGTAAAATTACTACATTGAAATAAAATTTAGAAATCAAGGGTTGTTTACCACCTTATGATATGTTAGCAGTCTTACATGCATATATCAAGCATATCTGAACAAAAATGGTTTAGAAAAGTACAAGCTTTTCAATGGAAAGCATGGATGACAAGTGTGAAGCTTTGTCAGAATTTAATAACCCTTCTCTCTAGGGTTACCAAAGAAATAAGCAGAAAATATTTCAGACAGACATGAGAATGAAGCTGGAAGGCTTGTCAGGCATGCCGTTAGGCAGCTGAAAGAACACGCAAAGATGACTCATTAAAATAATTTCTCTCCTGTTAAGCAGTTTGCAGAAAGGCTGAATTTAAGAAGTATTACGGCAATAGGGACATTTAAGGACTGGTCCAATACTGAAAATACTGAAAAGAGAGGTGAAGGATACACATTTGGGTATTGTAAGATTGCTTACCTTGGAATATAAACGTCTGTGTGGTATCATGCATACAATTAATTTAGATGCTATGAAAACAGTAAGTTAGGATGTAATTTTGCTACAGTAGGATTATATTTCAATTATATATATATATATATTCAATTCTTGCACAGTATTATGCAGCAGCAGAAATGAAAACTTTTGCTTTTTTCTGTAATATGTAGTGTGTTATAGTAGGTATGGCATCCAAGTTGAAGCAAATTCCAAGTAAAAAAGTCTGAACCAAGTGATTTTGGTGTAAGGATATGATTGTGCATTTGAATTAAAAAAAAAAAATAAACAAAAAAAACCCAACAAAAAACAAAACAACCAAAACCCCAGAGTAAATTTTGTAGGGAAGAAGATGCCAAAAATGCTAATACAAGCACACAGACGTGTTACTGGTATGCCAATTGGGTCTTCAACTGTTCCATTCTAACATCAACCTTGTCCAAAAGGATCCATACTCATGTAAAGTCTGTCTGGATGGGACACTCAAAAGCTGAAGTTGTCACTGTTGCTGTGCTGGCTTTTAATGTAAAAGAGAGTTTTATTCCTAGCCTTTGAGAGAACACATGAGAGAAAATATGTCCTTGTCAGTTTTGGACTGAGCAAATAAGGAAGAAAATGTATATAATAGCACTGGGTTTGTTAATGGCAGCGTAATTTTGCTGAGGTCAGGTCTGTGGCATTTTGAAATAGTACTTGACTTTCTTCTAAATGGTTTTACATATACATATATATATAAAGGAGGTAGTGTGCCAGTAAAATTTCCAGTTTTCAGCAGTGATGTCAGTCAGACTTGACTACCTGAAAGTCTTTGTTTACTTTTGGAGCTAACAGGGTTTTTTTATCATTTACTTAGCAGCAGTCTTAATTTTTGATAGTTCTTTTGGAAAACAAATTTCCTCTGATAAAATATAGTCAAAGGAAAAAAATGTCACAGTTGTATTTGTCTTCAGTGGCAGACACATCCACTCTCCTCATCAGAGCTCAGCCAGTGGTGGCAATAAAATTTCACAATCCTAGCCACTCAGTATGGCATGGGATATGGCTTTTTACCTCTTTGGCATCATACTTGGTTAAGCCATTAAAAATCTTTGAAAAATGGTTCATTATTAATTCTCATTGGAAGTGGGTATTTTGCCATGAACTAGGACACACAGTAACAGAGAACTTGTCTAAATTAGTGTTGTCATTTTGAGGTGGGTGGAGTACACGAAGTTGACATTTTTGTGTAGGAAGAGTATGTCACATCTCCAGTACTTCGAAATGTTGCTTTACAAAGTAAATCCTGTTCCAAAATAGTCTTGTTATTCTCTGATGAAATTTCTTTGTGAAAGTTCATCATTTGACTTGTAACATTAAGGATGTTTCTGCAAACCTCTGTAAGTCTGAAATCTGAAAAAGCCCACCATGGTTGCTCATGAAATCATCCGATGGGCTGTTACAAAAAGTAGAGTAACAATTTAGGGTCAAGTCCATACAATAGTTTGAGTTGTTTGCATGTCCAGGAACTGGCTGTGTTTCATGAACATAGTACAGAAGTCAGCTGCCTGTAGCTGACAAGGTCAAAAGATGACCTTTCTATTTCGTAGGAAATTCTAGATTTGGGAGGAGAGTGGGAGAGAGAAGGAATTGTCCCACCCTGAAACACAGAGGATACGTTTGAGGCTTTCCCAATGTGAAAAATAACGCTTTAAAAATGCAAAATTTCAAGCTGAACTTAACCCTGGAAACACAAGTCCAAGGGTCCCAACAATCCCTTTTGGTAGATTTGTGAGAAACCCAGAGTGCAAAAACCTTTCCTGTCATTGTCAGTCTGAAACTTATGACACTGGACAGCAGAAGTGTTTCCAGGATCTTAGAGCCATTGCAGGATTGCCAGGGCTTGCAGAGCAATGTAATTCACCTGGAATATCTGGTTAAATTCAGGTAGATTTTTGGGATCCATTTTGGGGTTGGTTTCAAACCATATGGTCAAAATCGTTTTTAGTGGTACCATTTGTGATTTTGTAACCAGTTACATGCAAAGTCAATTAATTACATCTGAGATATTTAATTTTATGTTTATTATGTTTATTTACATCTCTGATGTGTTTTGGATTACCACTTACACAGTCTAGTAGTGTCTTGTCAGTTCACTGTATAACTATTCCACACCACCATGGCAAGAAATAGATTGTAAAGAGAATGTATACATATTGGTGCCAACAATGCCATCAGTGTATGCTAAAGATTACCTCTACTTCATTAGAAGACAGAAAGGGTCAAAACAACTGTACAAATACTGCTGGTGCATCACACAATTGGGAATTATTTAGTTGAAGACACTTTTTCCAGATTTTGCAGAATTTTCTTAATTTACCCTCATCTGGGGTTGGTGACACACACACAAGCTGCACTCAGAACCAAAAATTCCTTCAGTCTGCTGAAGGATGACAAAACAGACAAGATCTTTTTATTGTGAATTTTTAACAGAAAAATGTTTCTAAGTATTAATCAATTTAAACATAAATTACTATATATTCATTTGATATACTGGATTCAAGTGTTTACCCAGTCAGACAACAATATCAACATCATGTGATTTATTTGATCAGTTGTAGCCAGGCAGCATGCATAAAGGAAATGTTGAGTGCCAAGTATACAGAAGCTTTCATGGGGTACAGTTTCAGAATAAATTAGAATAATGAATACATTAAAGGAGATCATGATCTGCTCAGCAATATTCCATAGGAAAAGAGGCTAAATTCATCTTCTAAATTATTCATTGCAAATTATTCACTTAACTCTAATTGTGTTGATTAGTACTTATCTGATCTAAAAAAACAGTAAAAAGCCAAGGCATTAGACAAGGAAGGTGGATAAAAGCAATATTATTTCTGTAGTTTTGATTTACAGTACACGTCTATCACCTGAAGGCCATGGTGTGCCTTTTTGCATACTCTTTGCAGGAGGCCATAAATGCCTGTAATCAGGAAGGGATTTTGCTTTGACCAGCAATGGAAAAAATAATCTCACTGCAGGCAGTCATATTCAACAGTTTCCAAGGCTTCCTGTAGGCTGGAACTTTTATTTTGCCTCATACTCCTCCCTGTCCTACATGAAAATCATTTTGTTAATTAATGTTTTTTTTGCCTTTCCTCTCTCTTCTAAGGCTTCAAGCTTGAGACAAAAGATCCCCTCTACTACTACTACTACTACCCCTGGCCAGAAGGGAAGAAAAAAATCTCTGGAGCTATCTTTCCATGTTTGAGAAGAAGTGAAAGTGAAAGTTTTTGGAACCTTTAAAATTCCTGAAGATCCACTAATTTCTACAGAGGAAAGACCAGCTCAAAGTTAATTAATGGAGGGAAGATGCCTCAAAAAGAGTCATGCTTGAACTGATGAATGGAAAGACAAATAGAGTCATGGTCTCCTGTCTAGAGTTTCTTTTCTCCTGCCTGTATAAAAAAGAGCTTAATACACTTCACTCAAATACAATCAGCACGCTAAATGTACTCTGGCTCCCATCTCTCAGAAAGTTTATTTTCCATTCTACCTTCCTCCTCTGTCCACTATGCAAGGGAATAAATCTCTTATATTGGTCTCATTCTAACTCTTAATCTAATAAATTACTTCCTCCTTCCCATACTTTTTCCACCTGCTCTAGTCCCTGCTAGACCTTCCACCTTCTGGATTTCCCTACTGTGTGTATGCCCCTTCTCTTTCTGCAGCTGTCCACTACAGGTTGTATATGGCTGTCCAAGTACAGTTGTGTCATTCTGTGGCTTAAATATAAACAACTTCAAAGACCTAATAAATTCAACCTACTGGTGTTCAGCACAAGGATTTTGCAGTGTATTCTAGACAAACACTCTCAAAATTGAACTGTTAACTTCGTTCAATTCCCAAGCTCATGGGCCGGGACTTACAGAAATTAATCTCAAAGAAAGAAGGTGCTTGTTCTTCACTGGACAGTATTTGGCTCCAGACATACTAATAGCTGTCTTTCAGTGTATGGGCTGAACAGTGTTTCCAGATTTTATCATCATGATGCTGTTATCAAATGAGTCAGTTGTAAGTCAGGAAGCTTGCAGTGCATTAAAACTATAGTGTTTTATCTATCCTTGGTAATGTATTGCATGTCAGATAGGCTGACTCAGAGTGAGAGATGATGGAAATCTTAAAAAGGTACTAAAGGATGTGAAACCTCTTTCTATGTTCTTGCACAGTGTAGGGGCTTGTGTTTTTTAGCTACTTAAGTAGTTTTGAGAAATGTGTAATATGAAACTTTTTTCCAAGATCATGTTTCCTCAGACTAAATAGATCCAAAATCACAGGTCTCTAGTTTAATTACATTCATTAAGTCCAAGATAATTTCCTGTTTTCTTCAAAAATGACACCCCAAAGCATTATTTGGTTATACAGTAGTCTGTTTAACAATTCTTCTTCAGTTTTAGATTCAAATAAGAAATATTTGCCTGTAGCCAATACTAGAGGATCTGTTTATGGCTCTGACATAAAAGCTTATACAGTACTATGTGTTTGCAAACATATATCTAAAACACATACATTCTAAATTAATTTGTTTTATTTAATTTTCTGGAAATCATGTACACATCCTACTCTACTATAATATTTTATTGAGAAATTTTCAACGCAGTTGTAAATGTGTTTTCATTGGCATTCCAAAAGGGTTTTTTATTGTAAAGCCCTCCACTGACTCTGCTCATGCTTTCTATTATCCTTCCAGCTTTGTCTTCAGCTGAACATGCTCATTATTTTTCCTCCTTTAAATGATTATTTGCATGAGGATTTGCATTTAAATGAATGCAGGAAGTACATTAACAACACCTGCACTAACAAAGAAAAAGCTGCTCAGTATTTGTTACTGCCAGATATAAATACACCCTGCCCCAACAATGTTTCATATAGCTGTTTTCAGGTGTCCGCTTTTAGGTAGAAACTCTTCTTTGGATTATATGTAACACAGACTGTGCCTAGAGCATTATGTATGTGTTAATATGATTAGAGAAAAATTATATCCAAAATCTAAGAGTCATGACATCTATTTTCTGTACACATGGATGTGATTCTTAGAATATCAATATTAGAGACCAAAATTTGCTCTGAATTATTCTAAGTTTAAACCTTAATTTGTTTTATAAAAAAATCAGTTTAAAAACTGATTTTATGGTTTAAACCCCCAAACACTTAAACCATTAGTAATGTCTGATTTTCATTGTGCAGACCATGGAAATTTTGCAAATGGCTTGAATATATAAAAGATACACAGTGTGTTTTTTAACAGAACTGTTGTGACTTGCATATAAAGTACAAATGCAAGATATTCTTTTAGTATTATAAGCGAGAAAACGAAATTGGACTTGGCCAAGGCAATCTATTGCAGAATAATGCATTCTGTTTATTGTTAATTATCTTTGCTTACAATAGCCTGTTTAAATGTATATTATTTATAGAATAACACATGATTTAACACAAATAATTAACACAAAATATGGAATTAGTTTCTAATTAACTTTTAGTTCTGGTGCCATATAAAGTTGCTCCAGATTAAAAGTTTCTGTTTTTCTACTGGGTCCTTGAGGGATAACAGGCACTGTAATCACAAACATTCGTTTTCCAACTTTTTTTTAATGTGAAAACATTAAAAGTAAGTATCATTAATCTAAAAATGTGACGTTAAAGACAAAATGAGAAGAAAAGGTAGGCTGGGAGTCAAGAAACATTTTTTGTCTTCTATTTTTCTGTCTGCAGAAGAAAGAACAGAGAAATTGACCAGGGTTCTAAACATAATATGTCACTAACACTTCAGTCCTAAAATGCAATTATTGTTTATTGCTTGAAACCAGTTTGCTATATACTGTATGTGTTAAAGGGAAATGCATAAATGTCAGATTAAAATCACTAACAAGTCTTTCTTGTTCATACAGATGAAAAAAAAAAATCTATATTTCCCTACCTATTGATGTGGAATAGGACTAAATAAAGGAAATTCATTGCTCCCAATAAGATTTGCAGTGCAGTAGTGAAAGAATGTGATTTTACATTTCACAGTTAGTGCTTTCCATGTCTGCATTCTGACATATGTAATAAATATGACAGATTCTAAAACCAGCCCTACAAAGCCAGTAATCAACTAGCTGGTTGCAAGAGCAGCAAGATCTTTGAATTAAACAATATAAGTGGAATTAGAAGATTTACAAATGTTCTCTTCAGGGCTGTTAATGGCAAATATCCCCCTGTAACCTTCCTTGCAGTTTCCTTCAGTGTAAGACCCAAGAGGGAAACCAAAATAATAACAACATGAGTGCTTGCGCGTGTTACCTTCACACAAAAAGTGGAACACATCAGGGGCCATCTGTCCAGGCTAGACAATGCTTTGGTCTCAAATATTCATCTCATTTACACTCACACCATTCCCGTTGCCTTCAGAGGACATTCACAGGAGGCAGGGTCAGACTTGTTGGTAAGGTCCCATGCATTTACAGAATGAGTACTGAAGAGTTGTTAACAGAAAGCAGATGTGTTCTAGTAGTACAAATTAGAAACTAGGCTGGCAACCTCTCTTTAAATAAATAAAGCATAGCTTCCCTTCCCACTTTGTCCTTGTTTATCTTTGCTAAAGAGTAAAAAAAAAGTTGGTTTAAACTAACATAGGTATACTAAAATCAAAACTATTTTACATCAGAGGAAAATCTGATGTTTTTATGTGAATTTAGTGATCCTGATGAGAATTTAATGCACAGAATACCCAGGTCTCTTGCACCATTCCATCTTCAGAGCTGCCATCGTGTCAATACATTAATTTAGACTGAGAGGAGTTCTGTGTATTATTCCTAATATACATTCACAGTGTGCAGTGTAATTGCTTCTTTGGAGCTGATAATGCTTTTTATTGCCTAATTTTTTTTTCCCATACTGTGTGGTAACATAATAATTGGTTTATATTGTGAATACATGTTATTACATATAGTGGGCCATATTCCCCTATCAGTTAGAGTTTGTATCCATATGCAATAAAAATAAAGCAACAAAAATAAAGGGAGTCCACATGACACCACCAACAACACATTTTGGCCTGCACATCTTATGGCTTCTGGGCTGTAGGAAGAATATTGAAGATGATAGTGCATGCCTCATTCCCATGTGAGTACACTGATCCCTCGTAGATCATCTGGTTGAATCACTTCCAGATGCCTCTACTGTGGGGTTGATTAGAGCTTGTTTAGGTCACATCTCACTGAGTCAAACAACTGACCTTGGGAACATGTAGGAGAGGAACACACTAGGGAATTATTCCTCAAAACTTAGGTGCTGGGAGGCTTTGCATTGCATCCAGGAACTGTGTATGCCAGTGGCATCTGGATGCTGCATATAGTGTCTGAGTGAGTACTCTGTGCTTAAGCCTTCATTCACAATCTCTTTATTGAATAAATAAGGAATGAGATGAGTATTTCAGAGGAAAATAAAAACCAAACAGAATTATGAAGAAGAATGTAGTAGCTCATCTGAAGGTCTGAACAGAGACAGTTCATGAATCACTGGCAAATTATTTCCAGCTTGAACTCAGGAGACCAGAGGATAAATTCATCCTCTTACCCATTCATATTTGGGAATGAAGTGGTGATCATGCATTCAAAACAAAGAGCTCTGCACTATTCAGGTCTACCAGTGAGATGTAGATACTTAAAGAGAACTGGGAACCTTCATATCTTCCCAGTCTCTTTTATAAAGCAAGCTAGTACTTTGAGAAGTCCAATTTGTTTTTTTTCTAATAATAAAGGAAATAAAAGGCCATGACAAGAAAAGTATGTTTAAGCAGTATAGTTTTTGAAACATTATATTTATTATGAAATAAATATAGGATTGATTTTATTAATTTAGAATTGCATTTTGTGTTTGATTGTCATTAACTATCTCTTCAGAATATAGCATTTACAATAGCAAGACAGCCATATCACAATATCCAAGAAACTTAACAAACAAACAGCTTTAGGAAACCTAAAATAAATAAATGGCAGTAGATTGCCCTAGGCACATGCTTTTACTAATTTGGGTTTGTTGTTGTTCATGTCACTTAGGTTCAATAAACTAGCTTTCTGGTAAGGCTTTACTTTCTCATGTGATGCTTCAAGAACCAGCTGACAGTTTCCTGTGTTGTCATGAGATTTTCTAGTTCCATATGGGTGTATAAAGTCCAACGTGCCTAAGTCTCTTAGATTTCTTACAGCTAGTTTCAAACGATGCTTGGAATTAGTCCAGTAGCAAAACTCTCTACATGTAAGTGATAATTCTGTGTTTTGCCTCACAAAATGTTTGGAGAGAACTTGAAAATGTTGCCTTTTTCACCAGTTTTTAAAAAATACTCTGATTAGGACTGGTAAAAGTGTGACAAAAATATCAATTAAAAGAAATTAGGGAAGAAAAAGAGTGAACGAAATACCTATAATTGTATTCCTTTGGGCCTTTTTTTGAAAAGTGAAGGCTGTTCCCATTTCTTTGAGAGTCCTTTTCCTTGTAGGCAACTATTCAAAACTTATTTCATACATACATGAATTCCTTTTCCTGCCACTCTATTCCAATCATTTTCTTCTCTCTGGATCAAAAGTGTATGAGTGAAATCTCAGGTACTGTAAAGTCAGTAGGAGTTTTTCAGAGCTTTCAGTGGGGCTGTAAAACCTGGTTGACTGTAAGAGAGATCAATTGGGCAGCCAGGACTTGTATAGATGTTCTGAATATGCTCACATCTTTTACCCCCAAAAAAGTGTTCTTATCTCTACTTTGTCTGGACACGTATATTCACTAGAATGGATTTTCTTTCCTTCCCTCAAGTCTGGAATTATATTTGCATTTATCTGCAAAAAAGATGCAGAGTAATTTTACAAAATGAGGTAAATTATAAAACAGCAAATGAAACTTGGTGTCTATAAATGCAAAGTAACACATGGAGAATAAAATAATTATGCATGTACGGTTATGGGTCATTAACAGATTGAGGAAAGAGGGCTTATCATCACTGTGGATGCTTCTATAAGAACTAATTTAAATGGTAATCAAAAAAAGGTATGATGTTAAGAGTTATCAGAAAAGCCCAACAAAACAGAAAACCACATTATGCCAGTGTACAAATCCATGATGTAGATCCTTTTTCAACACTGCAGAAAGTAGTTTTTTGCAACTCAGAATGAAGTAGTCAAACTAACATATATATATTAGTGGACATATATATATATATGTGGACATACATATATATATGTCCACATATGGAAAACCAACAAGAATTGACATGGCTTCACTAAGGGGAAATCCTACCTGACCAATTTGGTGGACTTCTATGATGGGGTTACGGAACTGATGGATAGGGGTGGAGCAGTTGACGTCATCTACCTGGACTTGTGCAAAGTGTTCGACACTGTCCCACACAACATCCTTGTCTCTAAATTGGAGAGACATCAATTTGATAGGTGGACCACTCGATGGATATAGAACTGGCTGGATGGTCACACTCAAAGAGTTGTGGTCAACGGTTCAATGTCCGCCTGGAGACCAGTAACGAGTGGTGTCCCTCAGGGATCGGTGTTGGGACCGGTCTTCTTTAACATCTTTGTCAGTGACATGGACAGTGGGATTCAGTGTGCCCTCAGCAAGTTTGCCGATGGAACACCAGGCTGTGTGGTTCTGTTGATATGCTGGAGGGAAGGAATGCCATCCAGAGGGACCTTGACATGCTTGTGAGTTGGGCTGATGCAAACCTGAAGTATTTTAACCGTGACAAGTGCAAGGTCCTACACCTGGGTTGGAGCAATCCCAGGCACAGCTACAAATTGGGCAGAGAAGAGATTCAGAGCAGCCCTGCGGGAAAGGACTTGGGGGTGTTGGTTGATGAGAAAATGAACATGATCCAGCAGTGTGCGCTTACAGCCCAGAAAGCCAACCGTATTCTGGGCTGCATCAAAAGAAACGTGACTAGCAGGTTGAAGGAGGTGATCATGCCCGTCTAGTCTGTTCTCATGAGACCTCACTTGGAGTATTGTGTGCAGTTCTGTTGCCCTCAACATAAAAAGGACATGGAACTGTTGGAACAGGTCCAGAGGAGGGCCACGAGGATGATCAGGGAACTGGAGCACCCTCAGACAGGCTGAGAAAGTTGGGGCTGTTCAGCCTGGAGAAGAGAAGGCTGCGTGGAGCCCTCATAGCAGCCTTCCAGTATCTGAAGGGGGCCTACAGGGATGCTGGGGAGGGACTGTTCATTAGAGACTGTAGTGATAGGACAAGGGGTAATGGATTGAATCTTAAACAGCAGAGGTTTAGATTGGATATAAGGAAGAAGCTCTTTACTGTGAGGGTGGTGAGGTACTGGACTGGGTTGCTTGGGGAGGCAGTGAATGCTCCATCCCTAGCAGTGTTCAAGGCCAGGTTGGATGAAGCCTTGGGTGATATGGCATAGTGTGAGGTGTCCCTGCCCATGGCAGGAGGGTTGGAACTAGATGATCTTAAGGTCCTTTCCAACTCTAACCATTCTATGATTCTATGATTGACAAACTGTTTCTCTCCAAAGAGATAATACAGAAAGAAATTGCAGCTTGGAAAAGAGATAAGCTGAAAGTTAAAGGAGGGCATGAAAGTCCTATAAAACCATCAGTGGACCAAGGAGATAAGCATTGAATGTTCAATCACTGTCCCACAATATAGGGACTGAGGTGCTCCATAAATTTATGAAAGAGCGAGTTTAACCCAAACTTTTCACACAACATGTGGTTAGAAGGTGAAATAGTCTGGCACAGAAACTGGGGATGGAAAAAAAAGAAACAAATTATAAAAGGTCACAGCAGATATGTTCATTGATGACAGGTGCAGATAACTCTTCTGCTGAGGAAGTCATTGTCCTGCTGTTGGGTTGATACACTAGGAAAAATATTATTGCTGTTGCAAATCAGTCACGATTAGCTAAATTTGGCAAGATGAGTGCCATGAGAAATCTTAAAGATCCTCCTAGAAGAATCAATAGAAAAATGCAACTGAAGGGGCCAATGCCAACCTCATGAAGTTCAACAAAGCGAAGGTAAAGTCCTACACATGGGTTGGAGCAATCCGAGGCACAGCTGCAAGTTGGGCAGAGAAGTGATTTAGAGCAGCCCTATGGATAAGGACTTGGGAGTGTTGATAGATGAGAAACTGAACATGAGCCAGCTTCAGTGTATGATCACAGTCCAGAAACCCAATTGTGTGCTGGGCTGCACCAAAAGGAGCATGGCTAGCAGGTTGAAGGAGGAGATTCTTCCCCTCTTCTCTGCTTTCGTGAGACCCCACATGGAGTACTGTGCTCTGTTGTGGTGTCATCAACATAGAAAGGCCATGAAGCTGCTGGGGCAAGTCCAGAGGAGATCACAAAGATGGTCAGGCAGCTGGAGCACATCTCCTGTGAAGACAGAATGAGAGTACTGGGTTTGTTCAGCCTTGAGTAGAGAAGGCTCAGAGGAAACCTTACTGCAGCCTTTCAGTACTTAAAGCTGGTCTGCATGCAAACTAGAGAGGGACTTTTTACGTGGCATGTAAGTACAGGACAAGGAGTAAGGGGTTCAGACTTAAACAGGGGAAGTTCACCACTGTGAGGGTGGTGAGGCATTGGAACAGGCTGCCCAAATAAGTGGTAAATGCTCCATCCCTGGCAGTGTTCAAGGCCAGGTTTGACAGAGCCTTGGGTGACATGGTCTAGTGTAAGGCATCCCTGCCCATGGCGGGGTGGGGGGGGGTGGATGTAGATGATCTTAAGGTCCTTTACAACTCATACCATTCTATGATTCTATGAAATATTGTAATAGAAAGAGATCATCCAGCATCTCAAATTGTTAATTCAGGAAAAAAGTACATGCTACCATGTGTACTGTTAAAAAAAAAAAGTAAAAATTTTGCATCAATGAAGGGAAGAAATGGAAAAAAGCACTGAAAGTGTTCTAATGCTATTTTAATTCACAGAATGCTTTGGTTACAATGAACAGTTCTGGTCAATTTATCTCAGATGATAAAATACCAGCGAACAAGAGAAAAATGAAAGGAAAGGACAATGAAAATGATGATGACACAGAAAATGCTCACTGAACAGTTATTTGAAAAGACTTTTTTTTTAGGAAGAAAAAGCATAAGAGAGGACATAGAAGCTCTATGTCATGGGAGTAATGGAAAAGACCATCTCGCAACTCCACTTTGCCAGAAAATGAATCAGAATACACAGCAAATGGTAAGTTCTAAATTCAGATGAATTGTTAAATAGAATTATTTTCCTTTCCAGTGTTGCTTAACCCACCTGATTTAAAGTCACTGTATGTCCAGAGGAAAAGAAAGGATAATAATTATGTACTGACTATATCGGGAGGGTATTATCAATCTAACATATGCTTTCTTTTTTCTCATGTGTCTTCTTTTCAGCTCTACCATGTCAGTAGAAGCAACCCTTGAAAGATCTGAAGCAACAATATTCAAAGGAACAACCTTTTCAGAATGTTTTCCCTAGTTGTCTGCTTTATAGAGGATGAAATTTTGAATGACAGCAGAAGCCAGCATCGCAGCTCAGAACCTATTTTCCAAAAAGTAGGGACTAATGATGCCCAGAAAGGCTGAAGAGAGTGATAAACAGAGACAGTTCTTAAATTAGGCTTGTATGGCTAACATGCTTAACATTTTATTGGTTTAGAGGCTTCAGTTTTGTCAGCTTCACTTTTCAAGTCTTGCAGAATCAAGTCCAGTTTATATCCTATAATTCCCCTATCTACTGTGACAAAGGTGTTTAATTGCATTTAACTGATTTCCCATAAAAATTTGTCAAATTTTCCCTTTTTCAGAATCGATTGCAAAGAAACCTTCTGAATGTGTCATAATAATTTGTCTTAGAAATAAATAGCTGAACTTCCTCTGAAATTGCAATTGATGCCCTGCTTTTAGCTTGGAAATACCATACCAATTGATAGCATTTCGCTTTGACTGTTTCTCTATTGTACACTCTATCTTAAAAAAATCTAATTTTTAGAAATTTAGCTTTTGGAGCTGCTAATAAAACAGATAATTAATTTCAGCAGATGCTCATTAGTAACACTATTTGTTTCAGATCCTGATTAACCTGTCAGATAAGCGCTTTGGAATTACTATTGTAAGAATCAAGGCAGGTTCTAATAAGCACTAATTAAGGTGAATACAGTGTCACACATTGCCTTTCAATGTGCTTGTATGTTAGTGGGTTGGTAGCTTTCTGCTCAGAGTCAGTTTCATATATGTTCTGGGTTCAGCAGTAGCAGTCACTTTTCTCCTTCTTAGTAGCTGGTGCAGTACTGAAGTTTTCACTTTTGGCCTGGGAACAGCGCTGGTAACACCGATTTTTTTCAGTTGTTGCTAAGTAATGTTTACTCTGACCAAGGACTTTCTGAGTCTCATGCTCTGCCAGGGAGGAGGGGAAGCCGAGAGGAAGCAGACCCAGGACACCTGACCCAAACTAACCAAAGAGGTATTCCATACCACAGCACGTCATGCCCAGTATGTAAACTGGGGGCAGTTACCCAGAAGGGTGAGATCACTGCTCAGCTTGGGCTGGGTATTGGTCAGTGGGTGTTGAGCATTTGTATTCTCTTCCCTTGTTATTTCCCTTATCATTATTATTATTGGTGGTAGCAGTAGTTGTTTTATGTTATACCTTAGTTACTGGACTGTTCTTATTTCAGCCTGTGGGAGTTACATTCTTTTGAATCTCCTCCCCATCCCTCAGGGAGCAGAGAGAGGAAGGGAGGGCGGAGTGAGCAAAAGGCTGCCTGGTTTCTGGGTTTAAACCACGAGAATATACATAACGTTTCTGACTTGGTTGTGTTACATCTGTGCTTACAGGAATGGTTGGGATAATGCTATAGCCAAAGAAGATCAACTTTCTTATGAAATGAAGTGCTGCGCACACTGTTTAGCAGTCACTGGGGAGAGACATGTATTTGGAGCAGTACACACTTCACGTCTGTGTATATCAGCAGTTCTGTGTATTCAGCCTACAGGGGACTTCAGATTTAAATTAAGTAGTTAAGAGGTCATGGTCATATACAAGGATGCATGAAAAGCTGAACTTGATGTACAGCAAAATAACAGAATTAGATTTAAAACTCCTAATGACAGCCATCTGGTTTTGATCATTGTGGCAGCACTGAAACGTTCTTAAGGCTCTGTCAGAGAGCTCACAGATTACCTTGGGAGAAACTTGATTGAGCCTGTCAAAGTGAGTCATTTAATGTTTCTGGGATAGCTACAGAAAAAAACTGTCTCTAAAGTGCAATTGTGAAGCTCAAGCATCATTTCTATTCACACAGATAACCAGCACACTCAAAAGACCTCTTCTGAAATACCTTTTATCTGATAAGAAAGAAAAATGAGGGTGGCCTATGGCTATCAGGATCATTCATATTTCTCAGTTCATTACCAAGAATTCATCTGATTGATTCACTGGAGATGGTTATGAGGAAAGAGGAGGGGCAAATAGTTGCATGATAATGGTGTGTAACTGGCAAATTAATTACAGATAAGCATTTTTGAAAATGTGTAAAAAATGACAATAATATAATCATGCCCACAAATCTCATTTTTTAGTGTTTACTAAGAGCAGTTTGAATTTTCTGCCCACTTCTCTGCCATGTTCTCTTTTCCCTTTTCTTAGCTTTGATGTTGCCTTCCTCAACTTCATCACAAACTGCTGAGAGGATGACTCAAAGTACGTATTCAAAATCTTTAGTGCAGGCAACTATTGCTTCTATTTCACTGAAATCTAAACATTGGCATTAATGATACTACACTCCTGTTGCTAACAACATCTTTGAAGCCATACAATTATTAATGAGTTTATTGCTTCCAAGGTATCAACAGATAGCCACAGAACCAATAAAAATTAAGAAATGAGAGGAGCCATAAATGAAGGTTACTAACTTTGAAAAGGGGCAAAGATGGATTAAGAACTATCTTAAGCAAGGGAAGCAAAAGGAGAAAGATCAGAAAGGCACTGAAAAGAAAGAGAGAGAGGAAAAGAGATGGACATGTGGTTAAGATTGAAAACATTTGCTGCTGAAAGTACCTGTTTGCAGATGCTCATTGTTCCAAAATTCTCACCTTTCTGCCTTTTGATTATATGTAAGTGGTCTCTGCTCAAAGGTGATTTTCTGTAGTTTGAATAAAATGCATTCAGCTGTTTCTGATTTTTGCCTGAATAAAAATACTACACTTTGTAATAAAGAAATAGAGAAATTGTTGCAACTGGATTTTTTCTCCTTAATATAACAGAAATGACAAAACTTTGATATATGAAACTCAGCATGTAACTAGTCCCCAGTGAATAGTACATATTTTGTTAGGTTGTGTAAGAGTTGATTGTAGAATAATGGAGTTATGAACATTTTAAAGTATACCCCAGAGCAAATGCAGTAGAAAATACCACCAAATGTTTAAACAGAGTTGTTAACCATGGACATGCACATGTGCAGAAAGCTGATTCTCTGTGTAACACAATACTTGAGCTACAGCAAAGGAAACCTTTTTATAAACAGTTAAGTATTATTCTTGGATTACCTCAAAAGGGTTTTTTCCTGTCTTGCTATACACCTATACCTCAATGAGTTATTGACCAAAATCATATGAAATTAAGATCTTTTCATATTGTCTGATCCAAAAGATACAGTGTGCTGTCTGGAATGAGTGGTTAGTCACTGCTAGTGAGGCCAGACACATGAACTTGGTTTGAACTCTATGAAGTTCAAGCTATTATATTCCCCATTTGGTTTCATGGAGTCAAGCCTCAAATAGACATGAATGTGAAAAAAAATCCACATTACTGTTATTGTATAAATAAACTAAGATTATTCATTTTGCTAATGATTTTAACAGAAACATGTTGCTGAAAACTATTTTTAATTTTCTACAGGTTTGATTGTTTTTCCTTTGAAATGAAGGACAGAATTGAGGGCCAAATTAATATATGAAAATAGTGACAAGATTATAAATATTTCATGAGTTGAATAAACTTTGATTTCCTTCTAATAATTTATCTTGATATGAACGAAGAGCCACTGGAAAAATTTAACAACTTTTGAAATATAAGGGAGTCTATTTCCTAACGCATAACTTCATTTGCCTACTCATGCAGCTGAGCTACCTCAAACTGCAAATTATTAAAAATTTTATAAGCTAATCAAGTTTGGGCCTGCTTTTTAACAAGATGGACAATTTCCAAAGAAAACCCAGGTGCTCTAGGACCTGGTGTTGTTGAAACAGTAGGTGGCGTGTTTTTCAACACCATAGGGCTTCATCGGTCAAGACTTAAACATGTGCTTAAGTTTAAGCATTAAGTAATCCCTCTGAAATGAATGGGTTTATTCACACGCTTAAATATAAAGGGGTACATAAGCTGTTTTCTGGATTAGGTTCTGAACCCTTGAGAAGGTGTTCACTGCAGGAGATGTCTGTTAGGAAAGGATGGAAAGGGAATCCTTAATCATGCGCTGTAGTAATTTGTGTTCCCGTGACATGCTTTATAAAGATATAGTAAGTAGTAGTACTTGAGTAGCCACTTTATTAATTAGATATTATTGCATGAATTAGCTGTCATAACACTTGTATAGACTGTTCATGCTACTAAAGGTTTAGTTATACAGATTGTCATACAGAAACAAAATGTTTCCATTAACATATTCAGAGTTAAATTCAAGTGGACATTTCCTCTCTGGGTTTTTGCAGACTTCTTCCTGCACATTTCACTACATCTGGCCAGTCCTCTGAAAATTATTCTTGTATTTTCACTTGGAGAAACAGGTGGCTTTTTGGTTTTCGTTTTGTGGTTCTTTTTTCTCTTTTCAGTGTCTGGTAAAGCTCTAGGTATGTATAAAAAACCTACACAGTATTTGAGTTCATGGGACCACAAAATTCTGGACATGTGCTAAAGGCTAGTAGGTCTATGGAATGAGCATTAATCAGTATTACAATTTGTAGAACACTACAAGATACTTTATGGTGGAAGGCAGTATACATATGTAAGTTATTACTGATGTTAATGTGATTAAACACTGCAAGTTTCTACTGCCTTACTGGGAGAATAAATTGTAGCAAATATTTTTACTGTTTTTTTTTCCAAATAAATATTTTTCTACTATCCTGGCACTGCATATGAATTCAGCAAAGAAGTTTATTTTAATTTTTTTTCTCTCTCCTTGTTCTGTGTGGTTTTGATTATAATTCAGTTTTGTTTGGAAACAGCTACACCTTAAAATTGTATTCTATGCACATAATTTTGAGGTAGAAGTAGAAAACCCAGGAGTGTACTTTTCAGCACATCTGTTTTGTTTGTTACTTAGGATGTGTGCAATTGGAGAACATCTAACGTATGAAAGGATATATTTGGGAAGATTAAGTTTTATTTATAAATGATGCAGGAAAATTTATAATGTGAAGTATTTGCAATAGAAAACATGCTTCTACTTAACATGGTTGCAAAACATAGCCTGTTACAAGGAATGTTCATCAATAGGCCATATTTGATATACTAGAGCATACAGAATGCTGTTTGAACAGAGATAACACAGAAACACCCAGCATTTTGACTTTGGCTTTAATAAGGTTTTCTTGATTACATAGCACAAGCAATAATAAGCTTGATTAACTGACTTTATTTCGTTGAGCTCTTTAAATAGCTGAGTATGTAATTTGAAGCTTAACCTATTCACTTACCTTTGTGTTACCATGGCAATAAAATACACACTGGAATGACATTTGACATTCTTTTGATTTTTGTAATTTGCAATCAAGACAGCTCTATGAGTATGCTTTATTTTAAGATGGCTTGGGAATAACAAAAATGTAAATAACATCTTCCCAGTGGCCATAAATCATAGTAAATGGTACATATTGGTTACCTTTGATTTTGAAAACAAATGTATTGCTTGGAATCACTCGAATACGTCCCTGTGGACATCAGTTTAATAGTCAATGTCAGTCTGAAATGCAAGTAGTATAGTTGTGTTTAATTGAAACAGAGCTGGAAAATAAAGAGAAATCACTACCTTGGTCATTGTCTAAATCTTATTTCTTAAATACTGCATTTGAATTCTGATTGCCTTCCTCATAAAATATTCAGAAAGAGAACCAAGAAAGGCCACATCAGTGATCAGATGTGTGTGGTGCGTTGCATGTGCATATGAGAGACCTATAAAATAATGAATGAAACAAGATTAGTCATTGCTTCTCAAAAGAGGGCACTGCAAGTTTAAAACAGATAAAAGGAAATAATCTTTCATGGGACACATAAAAATGAAGACTGTAGAAGTATTCCCACACAAGAGTGAATGTATAAATAGATTTAAAATGGAACTAGAAGATAAATTTGCTGGTGGCTCTGAAACATAATTGTCCAAATGTGATCTCTAACAAAGAAAGTCAAGTTGCTGTGGAGAAGAAGCTGGGAGATGATGAGAGCTGACTGGTCATTTTTGTATGGCCTATTTCTTTTTCTAAAGTCTCTGCTATGGGTATTTATCAGACATAGGATACATGTTTGATGCACCTTTCATCCAACCCTGTCTGGCAATTTTTAGGTATCTTACCTGCTAACAAAAAACCCGTGCATTTGAAAAGTTTGCTTTCAAATAAGAAATGAGGTAAACAAGTCTCCTTTAGATAATACTTAATTAATCACTTAATTAATATAATTACTTCAGCATTTAAGGACACATAGCTATAGACAGGAAAAGTTCTTGCAGCCAATTATCACAGTAAGTGTGATGACCTAAACAGAGGTCCTGGAAGTTACCAAAGTCCAAAACCTGAATCACTAAATTCAAATAAGGTTTGTAAGGACAGTTTTCCAGTTTCTGACTGCTGTCTCCTGATGGGGTAATGCTTAAATCTCCCTTGGGGCTTTTAAAATACATTTGGGGGGAACTTTTCCCACAGGTATTCTTTTGGAAGAGTCCAAATAGTAATTGCTAAAAAAACACAGTCAGCAATTGTGTATCAGGACATAAAGGAGTGGAGCAACTTATGACACATATTGACTAGATTTTCCCTGTTTCAAAGGAAAAAGACTAGCTAGAGTCTTTTGGAGTAGTTTGATTTTCCAGTCAGAAGTATCAGCTGTCGTGGTTTAAAACCCCACCTCAGTCTCCCGCAGTACCACACACCCCTTTTTCCCCCCCACCTCCCCACTCCCGGAGGGATGGGGAGGAGAACCGGAGGAATATAACTCCCACGGATTGAGATAAAACCAATCCAGCAATTAAGGTATAACACAAATCACTACTGCTACCACTAATAAATCAATGTTAAAGGAAATAAACAAGGAGAGAGAATACGATACCACCCGCCTAAACGAGCCCAACCCGGAAGAGAGCTAACCTGACCCCCCTTCCGGCCAACCTCCAGTTACCTCCCCGAGCATGACGTGCTGTGGTATGGAATACCTCCCCGACTAGCCCAGGCCAGGCACCCTATCTCTCCCTCCTCCCAGCCTCCCCTCCTTCTTGGCAGAGCATGAGGTCAGAAAAGGCCTTGGACAAAACCAAACATTTGAGCAGTAACTCAAAACGTACGTGCCACCAGCAACTGCTCCCAGCCCAAAAGTTAAAACACAGCACTGCACCAGCCACCAAGAAGGAGAAAAAATGACTGCTACTGCTGAACCCATGACATCAGCCTACTCTTTTCTGTAAACAGAATAACGACCCCTTTATAAAACAAAATCAGAATACTTGTTCTGGTCAGAGGTCTGGTAAGCTAATTTCCCAGAACAAAGTAAAACAGTAAGGCTCTGACTTCCAAGGTACTTAACCTGAACTTGAGATCTAGAAAGCTATCACAGGAATTCTTTGAAATTCATTTGTCCAGTTCAAATACAAATGTCATGATCACAAGCCATAATGAACTGAATGGGAGTCCTTGCTCCAAATTTTACAGTTCCAGCTTGCCTTCAAGTATGACTTCAGTATTCGTTTGGATCAGCCACTTAACAACAGTGCTTAAACATTTAATTAGCTTCATTTTGGTTACATTAGCTAAATGTATTACTGAACATTCCTTAATTCTCACAAAATACCTACTAGGCAGGTAAATAAGCATTAGACTCCCTGTGATGGAAGAAATGAGTGTTTGAGTGACATATTCAAGTCCATATAGTGAGACAAATGGTAAAACATTATTTAAAAGTCAAGACTGCTTGACTTATCTATCCTTTTGTCTCCCCTCTACAGCCCAGAGCTTCTGATTTCTATTTCACTTTGCTAGACAATTTTAGCAAGACTGCTAATTTGGCTTTGATCACTTTTCTTTCCCACTGAGGTCCATTATCAGCAAGCCACATGCTAGGTGTGTCCTTAGTACAGAAAGGTACAGTAATACATCAAACGTGCTGTTGGAGACTGTGTGGGAATAACAAGAACCATCATACTGGGGTGTCCCAGAGTTTATACAATCAGGATTTGTTCTGGAGTCTCCTCCTGGAATAACCTTGCTACAGGTGGTGCCTGGGAAGTGAAGAGTTCACTGAAAAAAGGAAAGACTCCTTACTTCATTGAAGGATTTTTCTGGAAAAGCATGATACAGGTGAAGAACATTATCACATAATACAGCAATCTTTTATAACATACAGTATAGAAAAATCAATGCTGTGCTTTTAAATATGATTTGAAATTTGCTCATAAAGCAAAAGGGTATTTTTGTTGTTATAAGGTGCTTCTGTTCATTGCAGTATAATATATAAAACTATATGTCTGTTATTGCCACAAAAGCACTATACAGCAGTATTTTGGCTGCACCAGCATTTTTTCTTAACTTTGCAGTCCATCTCAAGGTAAAGTTTTACATACTGTAATGTCAGTGAAAACAAAATGTCAGCATTTTCAATGTTGTCAATTGATATCTGGTAGAATTATAATAAGAAAGCCAGAGACTGCTGGCTGCTGTAACTCTGACATCATCATAGAGAGGAGACAAGGAGAAAAAGCAGAGACTGTTATCCTCTTCTTTATATAGAGCAGTTACTTAATTCATTGCCTTCAAAGGCCTGGCAGCCATTTTCAAGTATTGAAAAAGTAAACCTGGCAGTGAGTTACATAGGTGGATTTTTACTCCTGCAAGTGTCCTACTATTGTAAATAACAGCACTAAAGCAGTTTCTGAACTTACTGGTTATTGTGGTAGCACAGCCTTATTCATCCTTTACAGGCACTTTTATAAGGCAAATAAAGGTATTGAAGCTCAGAGAAATTAAGTATAGAGCTGCCTGCTCACATCTACTTTGTGATTACCTGAAAATTATTTCTGGTATAACCAGAAGCTGTAGATTTTGCACTTTTTTCAAAGAATCTTGAGACATAAAGACTGCTTGGGGTCTGCGACAGAGGGGTGGGTGGTTACAGGGTCTTCGAAACAGGGCAGGGGTTGGAAGTTACTAGGTTGCAATGACAAGGTGATGCTGTAAATATCATCAGACTTTCTCTGTATTGCTTTGTTTCTTTGCCTAGGAGGGGCATCTTCACTCTTTTGCTATTTTTTCATATTGATCTTACTTATTATGTATGAACTAATAAAGACAGTGAAAAATGAACTCAAACAACAAAGTTATGCCAGAAAGTATGGACATAGGAAGCAGCATGGAATAACTGCCACTTTTCCAAATCATTGGAAATTTTTCAACATTTTTTGATACAATTAGTGATAATAATCCAATAACTTTCACAATACCATGAAAAAAATAAGATTAGCACAGAGAAACACTGCAGCTATAAACATTTTCGTATGAGATGCTATTTAAAAGGAGCGAGAGTGATACAAAATCCTCCTGAGAGGTCTCTGATTTGGGAGAAGTGCCTATCCACTGACCATGCTAATTTTTTCCCCGAGAACAACAGCAGAATTATCTACATCTGTTGGTAGAGTTGCTCAACATTTCATTGTTAAGTTAGGTGATACTGATGGATTCTAGTAAACTACAGATGGTTAAAATGAGTTAATGTGGTAGGTATACAATATATTGTTAACCTCTGCTTAAAAACTGTTTAATTTCATCAACACAGACTGTATTCCCAAAAGCAGCAACCACAATGCTGATGTAGTTTAACAGGATGAAGAAGACAAACATAAACTTGTCCTTCACAGCAGGGACAGACCAAACCCCTGCCCAGAGCCTTGATACAGAGACAATTAAAAAAACAGACAAAAGTGACCACGAGCAGAAGCAATTAATTTGAGTTAATATGAAGAAGGAAAATCAGTGGGAAGTTTAACCTTGTCCTAAAATGTTATAATCATAGAACCATAGAATAATAGAATAGTTAGGGTTGGAAAGGACCATAAGATTATCTAGTTGTAACCCCCCTGCCGTGGGCAGGGATACCTCCCACTAAACCATGTCATCCAAGACTCTATCCAACCTGGCCTTGAATACTGGCAGGGATGGAGCATAGCACATGTTTTCAAGCTTCAATTTTTCTGTCAAAATGTGTATCAAATGGCAAAACTAAACATTCAGAACCCATAGTGACTCTTTAACCTGATTTCCCAGCCTTTCTGATTCCATATTGTTCCCACACAGATAACAAAAATCCAGTATGCTGATCTTGTCAAATCCACATAATACAAATATGTTCATTTAATCAAGGAAAAGTAAAATGTGTCATTACATTGAGTCAATTTTTAAGCTCACTTAAAAATTAGAAAATAGACCTCAGAGTTAAGATTCAGCCTGTCTTGCATCTGAATAACCACTGGATATGTCCCTCTCTCCAATCAGTTGTGAAGGTTAAGGGAGGAAGGAAACACAGTCAGATTTCTATCTTTATAGCATTTTTAAAATGCAAAAAGTGCCAAATACATAAAAATTACCCCAAACTTTACATATCTTCTGATTAGGTATTGTGAAATAGTTATGAATAAAAGCTACTGAAGATGTTAAAAAACAACTTAATGAAAAATACTAGAAAGATTGTTACTAGAAAATAGCTTTTATTCTTAAGCTACCCACAAAACTATCTTTATTGTCATGAAAAAACACAAATACATTGCATTGTTGCATGAAATTGTAAAGAAGTCTTATTTCATAGAATCATAGAATCATAGAATGGTTTCGATTGGAAAGAATCTTAAAGATCATCTAGTTCCAAGCCCCTCCCATGGAGAGGGGTACCTCTCACTAGACTGTTTCCCAAGGCACGGTCCAACCTGGTCTTGAACACTGCCAGGGATGGAGCAGACACAGCTTTTCTGGGTAACCTGTGCCAGTGCCTCACTACCCTCACAGGGAAGAATTTTGTCCTAATCTCTCCTCTTTCAATTTAAAGACATTCCACTTGTCCTTATGTCCATATGTCCCCTTGTAAAAAGTCCTTCTGTCACTTTCATGCAGACCCACCTTAGATACTGAAAGGCCACAATAACATTTCCCCCAAACTTTCTTTTTTCAGGCTGAGCAAGCCCAGCTCTCTCAGCCTGTCTTCATAGCAGAGGTGCTCCAGTCCCCTGATCATCTTTGTGGCCTTCTATCAACTCAGTTCAACAGCTCCATGGAGTTCTTTTGTTGGGGATCTTGAAGCTGAATGAAGCACTGCAGAGAGGAGTAGAAGGCAGAACCTCCTTCTTTGACCTGCTGGCCATGGTCCTTTGGTGCAGCCCAGCACACAATTGTGTTTCTGGGCTGCAGGTGCACACTGCCAGGTCATGTTGAGCAACCATGTGTCAACCAACACCTCCAAGTCTTTCTTCTCAGGCCTGCTCTCAAATCATATTTCTCACCTCAAAGGTGATTTCCTTTTCTCCTCTATATCTTTATTATTCCCACATCTCTTTAGGGTTAATATTTACTTGAAAAAATATTTGCAGTCCATCATAAAATATTAATAACTTTTTGAGAGAGTTACCTAGACAGAAATGACAAACAGAACATCAGTAAATCTACGTAGGCTTGACGTCAATAAACTTGCCAGTCCTTGTTAAAAGACAGATGGTCAGACTTTTTGGCCCAGGACTGTATGGAAGTGTCCTTTTGTGTGAACAGCAAGACACTGGTATACAGAAAAAATAGAATCATATAATGGTTTAGTTTGGAAAGAATCTTGATATATCATCTAGTCCAACCATTCTGTCATGGGCAGGGACACCTTCCACTAGATCAGGTTTCAAAACACCATCCAGTCTGGCCTTGAACAAGTCCAATAACAGACCAACTTCTCTAGACAACCTTTTCCAATGTCTCACCACCCTAATTATAAATAATCTGTCCTGCAGCTACAAGACTTGGAGTCAAGTGGCATAAACACTGCTTTTGTTGCAGTTGTCATCCATCTAAGATACATTTTCTTATATTCCACAGTGTAGTATGAATAGTCATTGGATTTTTTGATGGAAAACCAAAGTAAAGAGCACTGATAACTTTTTTATATATACAAAAGTACTTAGTACTAAACCCTGGACTACAGAAAAATTTATGTGAGGTGATCTTCTTATAAATAGAATATTTGTCAAGGAGGTTTCCAAAGTTAAGTTCAGTTATATTATCCATCTCAGGTATAGCTTCTGCTGTTACTTTTATGGGGAATAAGGAACCTATAGCTATGCTGTTGAATGCAAATATGGAAGAGAAATAGTATTTTAACATTTATTTATTTATTTATTTATTTATTTATTTATTTATTCTGTTGATACCAATGGCAGATTCGCCAATGGCTTCAAAGTTGTAATACCAAGTTTACAATGAAGAGATGCAGTGATTTTGAGGAAGAAAATAAAAAAAGTTTAATTCCTTCAAACAGTATTGGCAATGTCCAAATGTGACTTCTAACATTAGACTGTAAGGCATGTAAGTTTCCTCCATATAAATTTAACTAGTTTTAGAAGGATATTCTTTTTAAATGTGTTATTAGTTATAGTTGTTTCACTGTGTTGCAGGAAACCATTTTAACCAGAAAAATAAATCATTTTATGGATTTGAGGATATAAAAAATTCATAGCAGCAGTTCCAGTTCTGGAAGAATTGTTCTTGGAGAAATTGTGCAGCTAACTTCAATGCCAGGCTATATGAACTTCCTTATGAAGACATGAAGACATAGATAGAAACTTTGTATTTTTTTTTAATTTTCAATTTTTTTGTCAGGTAATAATCAGATTGATTTATTTTCTAGTTAAGAAATTGTATTCTGGAGAGCTGTAAAGTACTGAAAAAAAAATAATTGTCAGTCATTGAATAAAGAATATTATTAGAGGTAGAAAAAACAATGGATCCATGAGCTAATGGAAATAAAACCAATAAGCCCTGAAATCAGCAAAGGAAACATTAATTCAGTCAGTGCCCTTTCAGTTTGCCTTAGGAATCATGAGTTGCAGTCTGAAATCCCTTTTTTCTCTTGGGAGGAAGAGATGTTATAAACTATACTGATCAAATAAAAAGGGAAGCTGCAGGCTAAAACAGAAATAAAGAAGTTACAACAAAGAAAAACTGCTACTTGTATGAAATGACACATTTACACATCAGCAAAGTAAAATCAGGATCCTCTAAATTTACTTTATATCAGCTGCCGAAGAAAAATAGCTGTATTACAGAGACCATGCAACACAGTAACATAGCATAAAAAATTATTTTGAATCACCCCAGAGGATACCTTCCAAAATATGTACTTTGGATCTGAAGATAAAATGGTATCATTGTCTGGTTTTTGGATATCAAAAAATGCAATAATCTTGAGCACATTAAAGAGATCTAGAAAGAGAATGTACATAAAAATCTTTAAGTAAATATTATGCACAAAGGTATTTTCCTTTTTTAAAAAACACTACCAAAAAGAGTGAGAAATCCTTTATCTATATCAGAAGAATTACAATGTGAGGGTTTATTAATATCAAGTAATCTGAAATCTCATATTCAGCTTAGTCTGACTAATATGTAGTCTTTAGGCCTACAATGTCTAAAGAAAGAGTAAAAATATACTGAATGAGTAACAATGCTGCAGGAAACCACGGAGAGTTCCAGAATGTGGGAGGAAACAGTAAAGTGTTGAATTTATTTATACCAATATTGGTTCTGAAATTCATTGCGTGCTAAACCATTTGTGTTTTATTTTAAGTCTGGCATCATACTTCTAATAGAGAAGGAACCATGCTTCAGAAATACTCTAGGTATTTTAATCTGCTACTAGAAAATAATGGCTCACATTATTGTCTGTGAAAATTGAAAAAAAAATAATTGAAAAAAGGTGCCATGTAGCACATTGTGCACAAAAAATTTTAATTATAGATGTTTTAAGAAAATCATCCAAAAGCCTAATAGAAGTTAAACAGTTGTTACCATCTTTCATGGCTGTGAGAATACACACCAAGCAGACGGCAAAAGAAGTAGCCCATATCTGTGTTATGCTTTTGATCGGGCAGGGAGTTGTAAACCTGAGTTTCACTCAAACAACAAAGGACACACAGGAGCTAAGACAGGTGTATGGGGTGGTGCAAGTAAGCCAATTTTTGCCAGGCACTTCTGTTCTCTTTTAAGTAACAGAAAGGCAGAGAAGGTTTATGCTGAGGTACATTACAGTATTTGCTAGGTTTCATGCATGCAAGAGGAGCAAAAGGCAACTTTTCTTTTTGTTTCTCATTTATTTCCTGTGCCACAGGGAATAAGTCCACAATTTAGTAAAAGTTATGCTAAGAGTATATTTTTTTCATTAATTTCTGAAGTGATCTGGACTCTGCCAGGCAAATGATTGCTAAAGACAATATAATTAGAATGATTTAAAGTATAACTGGAATAATATAATTTCACAAGCAACAAATGCAGTCATTGGGCAAGCAAGTAGTATTGGTCTTTCATTCCATCATAATTTGATTTTTTTTTTCCTATTCTGCTTGGAAGGAAAATTAAAGTTTTAAGTGAATATTTTGGGCACAATATGAAATTAGATGCTATTGTCCACAGGTCACCTACATACTCATTGCCACAAATGAGTGATTGTCGTGGTTTAAACTAAATCTGCAGAGTTCCCCCTTTGTTTCCCCTCCCCCCCTCACCTTCCTACTCCCGGAGGGATGGGAAGGAGAGCCGGAGGAATACAACTCCCACGGGTCGAGGCAAAATCAGTCCAGCAATTAAGGTATAACAGAAATCACTACTGCTACCAATAACAAATCAATGTTAGAGGAGACAAACAGGGAGAGAGAATACGATACCACCCGCCGCGACGAGGCCAGCCCGGAAGAGAGCTCACCCCTCCCCTCCTGGCCAGCTTACAGTTCCCCCTCCGAGCCCAGCCCGGCGTGTTAACCCCTTCCGTTCCGGCCAGCTTCCAGTCCCATCCCCGAGCAGGACGTGCTGTGGTATGGAATACCTCCCCGACTAGCCCAGACCAGGCGCTCTATCTCTCCCTCCTCCCTGGCAGAGCATGAGCTACTGCTGAACCCATGACAGTGATGCTCTCTGAAAAAAAAAAACCAACAACCCACTCTCTCAGTTAATTTGGTGCTTTTGTTACTATTCTGTTTCCTTTTATTTAAGTTATAATCTTACTTATTGCACACTAAGTTTCCTATCAACATAGAACTGCAGATTTTCTCAGGGGTGTCTTCTGCATCAGGTGTGGCTCTGTTTATTTGGAACACTTCTTAACCTCAGTGGTTCTACACATGGAGACTGATATAAAAGAGACATTAAGGCTGAAGGCTGAGATACTTTTTATGGGTACCCAGTTTGCAACATCTAGAGACAGTTTTTTCAGAATATTAGTTTTCTGCATTGTTTGTTAAGTGCAAAAGCAAGCCTCCATGAAGTTGAAGACAGCAATAAGCCACAAAATCTGCTAATCACATCTCCTACATCTCAAGCTGATTGCTTAGAAAATGAGAAACTTCAATGGACTTGAGAGAAAAAATTTGCTTAAACAGCTAGCTAGTATGTGATCGGGGGGATCATTAACTGGCTTGCCTTTGTGTCAGTTACGAAGGATACCATCCATTTGTTTTACTGTTACTTGCCTTATTCACTATGTGGCTTCCAAATTCTTTGAAAGGTGGGGAGCAGTTTAATAGGCAATTGTTATAATGTATTGGACTACCGTTGCAGAGGTGTCACAACAGTATTTGCAAACTAAGGAAATATATCACAAAAGCTAAATGTAGTGGGAGAGTTAATAGGCACTGTAAACAGTAAATGATCACATTTGAATGAAAAATTACTACCTCATAGAAAAAAAAGGCTAACATCCATCTCTCAATAAATGTGTATATGTGACTGAATGTACTTATGTGTTTTCTGCTGTTCTACTATTACATATATGTATGACTGTTTGCCCATCATGTTTATTTTTCAGAATAAATCAAGGATGTACTTTACAGAACTGCATATTCACTTTTTAAAAATATGCATTCCAAAGTATTTCTGTTTGGACAGCCAGCACATATTTACCTGTTTATTTCATGTATACTGTATGAACTGCAGACTTGAAGATCTACTGCCTGAAACCTGATGCACGGGAAGAAACCCATTTTGCAAATGAAGTCTGATATCCCTGAGACACTAAGGCTAAATCCTGAAGTATGACCACCTTTTTTGGGTGTCCAACTTGAAACTTCTCTGTATTTTCTCAGAATATTAAAGATTCCTACAATATTTAAAAAATAGTGACATAGTAAAGCCCTACAGTGGGCAAAGGAACTGATTTATATCCATCACTATATTCTGTATTTCCAGTAGAGTAATGGCCAAAGTCTCAAAGAAGGTATGGAATAGCATCAAATAGAATAATCTACCTAAAACCAGGATTTTCTGATCCAGCTGGCAAAATAGGACTCACAGTTATTTCATGTGTCTGCTAAACATGAGAAAGGTGTCAGACAGCTGTTCAAAGATTAGATTGTGTTAGAAAGAAGCTATTGTTCAGAGTATCTGAGAATGAAAACGTATTTCTAAGTTGTCAAAACTCACAACTGAAACAGAGAAAAGGAAATGACTGCTTCAGGTGGAGTTCAGCGTTTAAAACTGAAAGCTCTCTAGGGCTGCTCTGTTAATCATTTTCTCTGGAGAACTGAAAATAAGAGGCTACAAATGAAATAAAAGAATCCCTGCTTGCTTAACCTTCTCACTCAAGTGAAAACCATGACAAAAAAGATCTAAAAAAAGCCTGAAGATACCATATTCAGCTGTTTGAAAGTAGCAGTAATGAGGGCTTGGAACATCTTATTAGGAAACTGTCAAACCCCAGGTTGCCTTATAGATGGACAATCATGAGCTACAATTACAAAAGAGTGGGAAATACACCGATAGAACCAAACATTGTGGCAGGAGATGACAAGGTGCACAGCATGTGATGGGAATTGAACCGAAGTTTTTTCCTTTAGAAAAATCTTTTAAAGGAAATACTAAGGTAAAATTTATAGGCAAAGGAAGAACAACATTTTAGCCACTTTCACATTGAGATTGGAATCTCTGAATGGTAACACCACTATAGTAGCGGTTTCAGATGAGGAGCTTCAGGTATTTGACCCCAGCAAAGAACCATATCAGACTTTTAAGTTCTGCTATATTTAAGGTTGATAGGGATGGTAGTGTGATGACCAATAGAATCAAAGAATAATAAAATAGTTAGGGCTAGAAAGGACCTTAAATAAACTTGTTTCAACCCCCCTGTCATGGGTAGGGACACTTCCCACTAAACCATGTCACCCAAGGCTCTGTCCAACCTAGCCTTGAACACTGCCAGGGATGGAGCATTCACAGTTTCCTTGGGCAACCCATTCCAGTGCCTCACCAACCTCATAGTAAAGAACTTCTTCCTTATATACAATCTAAACTTCCCCTGTTTAAGTTTGAACCCATTACCCCATGTCCTGTCACTACAGTCCCTAATGAATAGTCCCTCACCAACATCCCTGTAGGCCCCCTACAGATACTGGAAGGCTGCTATGAGGTCTCCATGCAGCCTTCTCTTCTCCAGGCTAAACAGACCCAGCTTTCTCAGCCTGTCTTCATGTGGGAGGTGCTCCAGTCCCCTCATCATCCTCATGGCCCTCCTCTGGACTTGTTCTAACAGTACCATGTCCTTTTTATGTTGAGGACACCAGAACTGCACACAATACTCCAAGTGAGGTCTCACGAGAGCAGAGTAGAGGGGCAGGATCACCTCCTTTGACCTGCTGGTCACGCTTCTTTTGATGCAGCCCAGGATACGGTTGGCTTTCTGGGCTGTAAGCGCACACTGCCGGATCATGTTCATTTTCTCATCAACCAACACCTCCAAGTCCTTTCCCGCAGGGCTGATCTGAATCTCTTCTCTGCCCAATCTGTAGCTGTGCCTGGGATTGCTCCAACCCAGGTGTAGGACCTTGCACTTGGCATGGTTAAACTTCATGAGGCTGGCATCAGCCCAACTCACAAGCGTGTCAGGGTCCCTCTGGATGGCATTCCTTCCCTCTAGCGTATCAACAGAACCACACAGGTTGGTGTTAATTGTCAAACTTGCTGAGGGTGCACTGAATCCCACTGTCCATGTCACTGACAAAGGTGTTAAAGAAGACCGGTCCCAACACCGATCCCTGAGGGACACCACTCATTACTGGTCTCCAGGCGGACATTGAACCGTTGACCACAACTCTTTGAGTGCGACCATCCAGCCAGTTCTATATCCACTGAGTGATCCACCTATCAAACTGTCGTCTTTCCAATTTAGAGACAAGGATGTTGTGTGGGACAGTGTCGAACACTTTGCACAAGTCCAGGTAGATGACGTCAACTGCTCCACCCCTGTCCATCAGTTCTGTAGCCCCATCATAGAAGGCCACCAAATTGGTCAGGCAGGATTCCCCCCTAGTAAAGCCATGCTGGCTGTCACCAAGCACCTTGTTGTTTTTCATGTGCCCTAGCATGCCTTCCAGGAGAATCTGCTCCAAGATTTTGCCAAGCACAGAGGTGAGACTGACTGTTCTGTAGTTCAGTCACAGGATCATAGAGTGGTTTAGTCTTGGAAAGGAAACTGAAAGCTCATCCTGTTCCATCCCCACTGTTAAGGGCCCAGACACCTTCCACTAAACCAGGTTGCTCAAAGCCCCATCCACCCTGGCCTTTAACACTGCCAGCGATTGCGCAGCCACAGCTTCTCTAGGCAACCTGTACCAGTGCCACGGCACCCTCACTGGGAAGAATTTCTACCTAATTTCTAATCTATATCCCCCCTTTTTTAAATTAAAGCCATTCTCCCTTGTCCTGTACCTACATGCCCTTGTAAAAAGTCCCTTGATAGCTTTCATGCTTCCTAACTTTAGGTACTGAAATGCTGCAATAACATTTCCCTGAGCCTTCTCTTCTTCAGGCCGAACAAGCGCTAATCTCTCAACCTGCCTTCATAGGAGAGGTGCTCCAGACCTCTGATCATTGTGGTCTCCTCTAGACTCACTCAAGAAGGTCCACATCCCTCTTGTGCTGGGGGTCCTAGAGCTGAACACAGCACTGCAGGTGGGAGTCTCATGAGAGTGGAAGAGAGGGGGAGAATCCCCTCCTTTGATGTGCTGGTCACACTGCTTTTGATGCAGCCCATCACATGGTTGGTTTCTGGACTGGAAATGCACAGTGAAGCTTGCTCATGGTCAGTTTCTCAACAACAAACATGCCCAAGTCCTTCTCCTCAGGTTTTCTCTCAATCCAGTTCTCACTCAGCCTGTGTTTGTGCTTGGAATTGCCCCGACCCAAGTGTAGGACCTTATGCTTTTCTTTTTTGGACTTCGTGAGTTCGGCCCACCTCACAAGCTTGTCAAGGTCCCTCTGGATGGCATTCCTTCCTTCCAGCATATCAACTGCACCACAAAGCTTTGTGTCATCAGCAAACTTGCTGAGAGTGCACTCAATCCTATTGTCCGTGTCACTGACAAAGATGTTGAACAGCACCAGCCCCAGTAATGAGCCCTGAGAAACACCATTTTTCTTTAACCTCCACCTGGATCTTGAATTGTTGACCACTACACTCAAAGTGTGGCCATCCAGCCAATTCTTTATCCACCTAGTGGTCCATCCATCAAATCCATGCTTCTCCAATTCAGAGACAAGGATGTCATGTAGGACAGCATCAAACATTTTGCACAAGTCCATGTAGATGTTGTCAGTCATTCTCCCCTTATCCACCAGTGCTGTAGCCCCATCACAGAAGGTCACCGAATTTGTCAAGCATGATTTACCCTTGGTGAACCCATGTTGGCTGTCAGCAATCACCCTCTTATTTTTCATGTGCCTCGGCATAGTTTCCAGGAGGATCTGCTTCCTGATCTTGTCAGGTACTGAGGTGAAATTGACTGGGCTGTAGTTCCCTGGGTCTTCCCTTTTTCCTTTTTGGAAATGGGGATTATGTTTCCCTTTTTCCAGTCAGTGGGAACTTCACTGGGCTGCTGCAGCTTCTCAAATATGATAGATAATGGTTTGGCAACTTCATCTGCCAGTTTCCTGAGGACCCACAGATGCTTCTCAACAGGTTCCATTGACTTGTGTACCTTCAGGTTCCTCAGATGATCATGAACGTCACCTTCTCCTGGAATGTTTTTCACTCTTTCAGTCCCTGCCTTTGCCTTCTGTGATGTGGTCTATATGGCTGAAACACTTGCTGATCAAAGCAAGACATGAAAGGTGTTGAGGCCTTCAGCTTTCTACATATCCCAGGTAACCTGGTCTTCTGTTTCATTCCCTCATTTTCATTTTATCCCCAGTATCCCTATAGAAAATTTTTTGTTGCCCTTGTTATCCCCAGCCAGGTTTAATTCTATCTGGGTTTTAGCATTCCTAGCCTGATTCTCACCAGTTTGGACAGTTTCTCTGTACTTCTCCCAGGCTATCTGTCCTTGCTTCCATACTTTGTAGGCTCCCATTTTCTATTTGAGTTTGTCTAAGTGTTCCTTGTTCATCCATGCAGGTCACCTGGCTTTTTTTGCCTGAGACTTCCTCTTTGATGGAATACCTTGCTCCTAAAGTTGAACATGGAAATCCGCGAATATTAACCAGCTTCCTAAGATCCCTCTTCCCTCCAGGGCTTTATGTCATGGTACTGCATCAAGCAGATGCTTGAAGAGGCTAAATCCACTCTCCTAAGCTCCATGGTAACAAGCTTGCTGTGTACTGTCCTCATCACTATAAGGATCTTGAACTCCACTGTATCTGGTTACTGCAGCTAAAATGAGGGCCAGCCAGTTTTGTCCCCTTGGAAATGTACACCAGTGAGCTGCAGTAAATTTCACATTAAACATGTAGAAATTCCAGAAGTGGAAGGCAAATACAAGGAGATAACAGAAGGGAGTAAATGCTACTGTTGTTCTTGTGAGGTTGCAGTTTTCAACCATTTCCTTTACTCGCTAAAATGCTCAGTAACTTGACTCTCAAAAAAACTACGTTCCCATGGGAATAACCCTTTAAAAACAAGTCAATAAAAAAAGTCTTCCATGTCACTTTCTTTGACTATTACAGGTGACTCACTTCTTACATTCTAGTTAATTTTCCATTTGTCCGACTAATTCCCTGAATTTTGTGGAGGACAGCTTTTCAAATTAGAACAAGTTATTAGAATTTTCTACCTACATACAGCAAAATAAAGCAGTCATTAACCCTAAGCATGTGTATCACCATTTTAGTGGTGTTTGTGACAGTTTTGCATACACCTTTATTCCTGACAGTTGTAACTGCACTCTTCAGAAAGCTGTTAAGATATTGACAGCATAAAAACCTTTTAGACATTTTAAGGCAAGGGAGAAACCAGGAGCAAAAGGATGAATGTGATATTATAGACAGCATATCTACAGCTCAGACCTTGACCAAGCTCTTCATGCTCCAGTGTTTGAGGCCAGCCACAATGCTGAGTATTCAGAGCTCAGATTTACAATTTTGAATGAAGTTGTCGTGGTTTAAACTAAATCTGCACAGTTCCCCCTTTGTTTCCCCTCCCCCCCTCACCTTCCCAGTCCCGGAGGGATGGGAAGGAGAGCCGGAGGAATACAACTCCCACGGGTCGAGGCAAAATCAGTCCAGCAATCAAGGTATAACAGAAATAACTACCGGTACCAATAACAAATCAATGTTAGAGGAGACAAAACAGGGAGAGAGAATACGATACCACCCGCCGCCACGAGGCCAGCCCGGAAGAGAGAGAGAGCTTCCCCCCTCCCCTCCTGGCCAGCTCCCAGTAGCCTCCCCGAGCCCAGCCCGGCATGTTAACCCCTTCCCTTCCGGCCAACCTCCAGTCCCCTCCCCGAGCAGGACGTGCTGTGATATGGAATACCTCCCCGACTAGCCCAGACCAGGCACCCTATCTCTCCCTCCTCCCTGGCAGAGCATGAGCTACTGCTGAACCCATGACATTATCCACCCCTTATTCCATACCATTCACGTCATGCTCAGATCCCACATTTTCAATATACCATCATATAGATATACACATACATATATATATATACATCTGCGTACACCCAGACAGAAATCGTTTCTTAATACATGGACCAATCCCTATAATGCAATTGAGTCCATTTGGTCCATGATGTTAAGTTTGTAATAGTCTTTTGTAGCAGGAAAGTCTGTGTGCAGTGCTGGATTGTTGCCTGCTGATGTTGATCATCCCTTTACTGCAGAACTCGTCTGGTTCTATCAAAGTTCATTCTCTGCTGGGATGATGGTTAGAGGGAAGCCAGGGCCAGTCGCTGGTGACCTGAAGACATCTAGCTGATGGACTATAAAAATATTACACAGCAAGCAACAACGTATAATTAGTTCATTGGCTGTTTTCCCCTAAAATCAAATCCCCTTGAGGTATACATCAGATTTCCCCTTCTTCCTGCATTACCCACCAAGTCTATCCGGGTCCTTGAGCAAAAGCAATCCCACGAGTGGGTTTGCCTTGGCCTGAAACAGGAGTAACCCAGACTGTCTTCCCTAGCAAATTTCTCATGTGCACTACAGGGATCTTGTCCCCCTCTACAATATGTAAAAGTTCTGACTGGGCTGTGCCAGCCATGTTAGCAGATCCTCTGGTGTTGACCAACCAGGTGGCCTTTGGTAAACGTGTATCCATCCCAATGCTTGAAAGTTCCCCCACCCATTGCTCTCAGTGTAGCTTTTAACAGCCCATCGTACCGTTCAATTTTCCCAGAGGCTGGTGCATGGTAAGGGATGTGATATACCCACTCAATGCCGTGTTCTTTGGCCCAAGTGCCTATAAGGTTGTTCCGAAAATGAGTCCCATTTTCTGACTCAATTCTCTCTGGGGTGCCATGTCGCCACAAAATCTGGTTCTCAAGGCCCAAGATAGTGTTCCGGGCAGTGGCGTGGGGCACAGCATATGTTTCCAGCCATCCTGTGGTTCTTTCCACCATGCTAAGCATATGGCGCTTGCCTTGGCGGGTTGGTGGAAGTGTGATATAGTCAATTTGCCAGGCCTCCCCATATTTATACTTCAGCCATCGTCCTCCATACCAAAGAGGTTTTAACCGTTTAGCTTGTTTAATTGCAGCACATGTCTCACACTCATGAATAACCTGGGCGATAGTGTCCATTGTTAAGTCCACCCCTCCACCACGAGCCCATTTGTACGTTGCCTCTCTGCCCTGATGGCCTGAAGTGTCATGGGCCCACTGGGCCAAAAATAATTTGCCTTTATGTTGCCAATCTAAGTCCATCTGAGCTACTTCAATCTTAGCAGCTTTATCCACTTGTTGGTTATTGTGGTGTTCCTCAGTGGCCTGACTCTTAGGTAAGTGGGCATCTACATGGCGTACCCTCACCACCAGCTTCTGCACCTGGGCAGCGATATCTTGCCATAATGCAGCAGCCCAGATGGGTTTACCTCTGCATTGCCAGTTGCTCTGCTTCCATTGCTGCAACACCCGCACAGGGCATTTGCCACCATCCATGAGTCAGTATAAAGGTAGAGGACTGGCCACCTTTCTCACTCAGCAATGTCCAAGGCCAGCTGGATGGCTTTCACCTCAGCAAACTGACTCGATTCACCCTCTCCTTCAGCAGTTTCAGCAACTTGTCGCTGAGGACTCCATACAGCTGCCTTCCATCTCCGATGCTTTCCCACAATACGGCAGGACCCATCAGTAAACAAGGCATACTGCTTTTCACTTTCTGACAATTTATTATATGGTGGTGCCTCTTCGGCACGCATCACCTCCTCCTCTGGTGACATTCCAAAATCTTTGCCATCTGGCCAGTCCATGATGACTTCCAGAATGCCTGGACGACTGGGATTTCCTGTCCGAGCTCGTTGTGTAATTAGTGCAGCCCATTTACTCCAAGTAGCATCAGTTGCATGATGTGCAGAGGAGACCTTGCCTTTGAAAATCCAGCCCAGCACTGGCAAGCAGAGTGCCAAAAGGAGCTGTGCATCAGTGCCAATCACCTCCAAAGCAGCTCGAACCCCTTCATAAGCTGCCAATATCTCTTTCTCCGTTGGGGTATAGCTGGCCTCCGAGCCTTTGTATCCCCGACTCCAAAAACCAAGGGGTTGACCTCAAGTCTCCCCTGGAGTTTTCTGCCAGAGGCTCCAGGTAGGACCATTCTCCCCAGCTGCGGTGTACAGTACATTTTTCACATCTGGACCTGTCCGGACTGGTCCAAGGGCCACGGCCTGAACTATCTCGCGTTTAATTTGCTCGAAGGCTTGTTGTTGCTCAGGACCCCATTTGAAATCATTCTTTTTCCGGGTCACATGATAGAGAGGGCTTACGATTGAACTCTAATTTGGAATGTGCATTCTCCAGAACCCTACAGCACCCAAGAAAGCTTGTGTTTCTTTCTTATTAGTTGGTGGAGACATTGCTATTATCTTATTGATTACTTCTGTAGGGATATGTCTACGTCCATCTTGCCATTTTATTCCCAAAAATTGAATTTCCCGTGCAGGTCCCTTGACTTTATTCTGTTTTATGGCAAAACCAGCTTTCAGCAGGATTTGGATTATTTCCCTCCCTCTCTCAAAAACTTCTTCAGCTGTATCACCCCACACGATAATGTCATCAATGTACTGCAAGTGTAGTGGAGCTTGCCCCTGTTCCAGTGCAGTCTGGATCAGTCCATGGCAGATGGTGGGGCTGTGTTTCCACCCCTGGGGCACTCGGTTCCAAGTGAACTGGACACCCCTCCAAGTAAAAGCGAACTGTGGCCTGCACTCTGCCAACAAAGGAATTGAGAAAAATGCATTGGCAATATCAATCGTGGCATAACACTTGGCTGCTTTTGACTCTAATTCATACTGCAGCTCTAACATATCCGGCACGGCAGCACTCACTGATGGTGTGACTTCATTCAGGCCACGATAGTCTACCCTTAGTCTCCACTCTCCGTTAGACTTTCGCACTGGCCATATGGGGCTATTAAAATGTGAGCGGGTCCTGCTGATCACTCCCTGCCTTTCCAGTCTACGGATCAGATTATGGATGGGAATCAGGGAGTCTCGATTGGTGCAATATTGCTGCCGGTGCACTGTTGTGGTCGCAATTGGCACTTGTTGTTCTTTGACTTTCAGCAACCCCACAACAGAAGGATCCTCTGAGAGACCAGGCAAGGTGGACAGCTGCTCAATTTCCTCAGTCTCCAAAGCAGCAATACCAAAAGCCCATCAGTACCCTTTTGGGTCTTTGAAGTACCCTCTCCTGAGGTAGTCCATGCCGAGCATGCATGGAGCCTCTGGACCAGTCACAATGGGGTGCTTCCGCCATTTCTTCCCAGTCAGGCTAATTTCAGCCTCTAGTACAGTCAACTCTTGGGACCCTCCTGTCACTCCAAAAATATAGATGGGTTCCACCCCTTGACAGTTCGATGGCATCAGGGTACACTGTGCACCGGTGTCAACTAGAGCCTTATACTTCTGTGGGACTGATGTGCCAGGCCATCTGATCCGCACAGTCCAGTAAATACGATTGTCCCCTACCTCCACCTGGCTGGAGGCAGGGCCCCTCTAATAGTCATCGTCGTCACAATCTTGGACACCTAAGTCATGCTGAAAGGGATTATTCTTCTTTATCACAGGAGCTGGAGTAAAATCAGCTCTTCCGCTCCATCTGGGAACCTGTTCACCAGAGACTGAAGCTGCAGCTCTCATGGGGCGATCAGTCTTGGCCCTTGCTCCTCTCTTCAGTTCACTCACACGTTCCTCCAAGGCTGAAGTAGGTTTTCCATCCCACTTTGTCATGTCTTCTCTGTGATCCCGCAGGTAAAACCATAGGGTGGCCCGTGGTGTGTATCTTATGTATTTTCTCTCTCGAGCAATAGGACGCCTTTTGTTAATAGCTGAAACGCGTGTTGGCACACATGAGGAGCTAGATAAATCAGACAGATTGTCCCTCAACTGTTTGAGATCCTGAGACAGTTTTTCCACAGCTGAGATGATGGAAGGGGTAAGATTGTCTTTGAATTCTTGGAGTTTATGAACCATTTCATCCACTATTAGTGGTGCTATGTCATTCCAGGTTACCGTTGCCAATGGATGGGCATATGACGACGGTGCGTTTCGTGTAAGCTTTCGCCACATGGGTCGTGTGCATTCGACTTCATCTGGGTCTATGGGTACATTCCCACTATTCGGCTTGGTGTGGTAGATCATCTCTACGATAGCTGATTCTCTCAGGGACTGGATGCCTTTGTCTATAGTAGTCCACTTGGCCGAACGACTCATAACATCATCCTTGTATGGGAACCTTTCTTTCACAGCTGCCAAAAGCCGCCTCCAAAGACTGAGGGACTTTTTCTCTCTTGCAATTGCTTTGTCAATTCCCCCTTCTCTAGCAAGTGATCCCAGCTGCTTGGCTTCTGTACCTGCTAGTTCGTGACCATTGGCCCCATTATCCCAACATCGGAGCAGCCAGGTGATGATGTGCTCCCCTGATTGACGGGTGAAATCTTTTCGCATATGCCGCAGCTCAGTTGAGGTCCGAGATCGAGAAGTCACCTCTTCTTCTTCGTCGTGTGATGATGACCCCTGATCAGATACTAGACCAGGTAGTGGATGCATAGTTTCTTCATCCTGCCTCTTCCTTCTTTCCTCCTTTCTGGTTTTTCTCTTGTGTACAGGAGCAACCGATGTTGGTACGAATTGGTCCTCTAGTTCAGATGCAGTGATTATCACTGTAGTTTGAGTAGCAACTGTACTTGTTGCTGGGGTAGCTGCACTGTCTGTCACAGTAGAGGGTTGAAGAGCCGCTGTACTCGTTACTGGGGTAGCTGCACTGTCTGTCACAGCTGAAGTTTGGGTAGCAACTGTACTTGCCGCTGGGGATGGTGTAGCTGCTGTACTTGGAGTTGGAACAGCTATGCTGACTTCTGTGTTGCTCTCAGATCCAGGGACATTTTTTTCCTTTTGAAGGTGTTGGATAATGTCGATCAAGGCCCTATAAGCATAGGCCAAGCCCCAGCACGTTGCTGTAATTTGTCCATCTCTGGTATGGCCAGGACGACAACACACCTCATTTAGCTGTTTTACTAATTCTTCCGGATTCTTCACTTGTTCAGGAGTAAAATTCCAAAGTACTGGAGGGGCCCACTGACCTAGATGCTTGCCCATACTATCCCACACACCCTGCCACTCATGGCTGTCCAGCCTCTGGGAAAATCTCTTGGTCCTCCTATGTAGTCGTTTAACCCCAATACAGGACCAGACCTGACTCTGCTTAACTCTTGAAATCAGATGAAATAATTGTGAGCAAAACACACTCTGTATGCGTGCTACTATGGTGATCCCCCATCACAATCAGCATAGAAGTCTCAACAGTATTAAAAGGCCATTCAAAAACTTCAAAACCCTCAAATGATGTTGTAGACCATCTGGAGAGAACACTGGGAGGATAGAAGAATGTCTCCTTCACAGGTTGACCACCCGAGAAGGAGAAAAAAGATGTGAAATTGCTAAGCACTTCTATTATATACCTCCCAAAATATAAAGTTGGTGACCATACCAGGAGCATAAACCAGATCAGTTTCATGATCAATGCTTCTATTGTATTACAAGTCATTAACATAGAGTACAAAGAGACGAGAACCTTAGCCCAAACCCCATACTTGATAAACACTAACACAGCTAATATATATGAAAATTGGTAAAATCCTGAAACCGTGAGATCAAGAGAAAAAACTGTGGGAGCCAATAAAACAGCATTGTGACAAATGACTATAAATCCTGTCAGATTTGTTGTTATTTCGTGGGTTTGAGCCCCACGTTGGGTACCAAAAACTGTCGTGGTTTAAACTAAATCTGCACAGTTCCCCCTTTGTTTCCCCTCCCCCCCCCCCCACCTTCCCAGTCCCGGAGGGATGGGAAGGAGAGCCGGAGGAATATAACTCCCACAGGTCGAGGCAAAATCAGTCCAGCAATCAAGGTATAACAGAAATAACTACCAGTACCAATAACAAATCAATGTTAGAGGAGACAAAACAGGGAGAGAGAATACGATACCACCCGCCGCCACGAGGCCAGCCGGGAAGAGAGAGAGCTTCCCCCTCCCCTCCTGGCCAGCTCCCAGTTGCCTCCCCAAGCCCAGCCCGGCGTGTTAACCCCTTCCCTTCCGGCCAACCTCCAGTCCCCTCCCCGAGCAGGACGTGCTGTGATATGGAATACCTCCCCGACTAGCCCAGACCAGGCACCCTATCTCTCCCTCCTCCCTGGCAGAGCATGAGCTACTGCTGAACCCGTGACAGAAGTAAATTCTCTTTCTTTGTGTAAGTAAATAACTTCCTCTGTGCATGTTTTCTCTAACATATTAGCTAGCTCCCTAAGCAGACACATGGAGTGCCTAGCTCAGAATACCAACTGGAAGATGTTAGGGTCCTTTTCTGGAAAAACCCAGTATATTATTTCTGTCCAGCAGTATATTCTAAATTTCTAGATACAGTCCGAATTTCCCCTAAATAAGACACCCTATTTTTTTTAATATCTTTGCTTCTGTTCCTAGCTCTGTAATAAATAATGTTTCTTTAAGTTTTGTGCATAGCAGCCTATACAGAAAAAGGTATAATGTCCTTTCTACAAAATGTTCAGAGAATAACTCCTTGCAAATTTCTCTATGTTTTCTTGCTTTGTTATATATACCATCCAGCTTGCACTGTCTCATTCTCATCCTTTTCCTTGGCATTTTTGAAAATATGCATTAAATAACCATATTCCAGAACAAGCACTGTGTGACCAACCACCAAAATTTCTGTGTAAACTTGTAGCAACTTAGTTTTCCTAAAAATGGAAGATGAATTAAGTGCACATACTTACTTATCATTTTCATGCGTAAGAGCTAAAATAAACTAAATGAAAATTCCAAGCTTTCATCCTTAATAAAATACTCAAAAGCATATTTTAATTCAACAACATATGCTGCTGATAGCTTAAATTAGAGGCCAGTTTAAAGTCCAAATGACATGCCTCAATTTGCTCTCTTTCATCACTTGAGCACATTCACTGTTAACAATTCAACAGAACTTGGATTTTTTTATTCTGAGGAGATAAGATCAGTCTTTGTGGATTACTCTCTGCCTGTCAACCAGTAAAAACTTTAAAATGTTTATGCAAAGTTTTGAATTTCTGGAAATGTAAAGTCCTCCTACACTAGTGGATATTGACTTTAATCCAGTTCTTTTGGTGTCTGTCTGGTAGTCATGAACTTATCAATAGTAGCACTCAGTGAGAGATTTTTACAGAAACTGGAGTAAGAAACCATATATATCTCAATTTTATTAGTGAACTTTAACACAGTTCTAATGCTGGTTCAAGTCTTTTCAACCATGTAGGCAAGCTTAGAGTTCCTGCCTTTGGAACAGTGTGGTTTTCATGCAGGAAGGAAGCGGGTATAGCAGGAATCTCAGAGGACAGTGTTTTCAAAACACAACTTTGGAATATGAACAACAGGAGAATTACTCATGATTCTTCTATGTGTGTTTTGTTACATTGTCCAATGTTCTATGTATCTGCCTCGTTTGCTAATACTTGAGGACATTCATGATAGTATTTTCCCACATATTATATTGTGAAACAGTACTAGAACTTGGTGGACAGCTGAAAAGCAAGCAGAAAGCAATAAAATTATCAGCACAAATAGAAAGATCATAGCAGCATAACCACACTATAAATTCTGTTTTGGTTTTTGTTTTTTTTTTTTTATAATGTGTACTGTTCTTGATGTTTGTGGTGAGTATGAAATGGAAAACATTTTGCTCAGAGCTGGCATAATATTGCTCTGGGCAGGACAGAACTTCTTACTGCAGATTAAATTCTGCATATGTTTCAGCTCAGCCCAGCATACTTATTAACAGAGATTGTCAATTACATTGTGGGAAATTTATCACAGGAATTAAATTCTGTAATCTGTATGACGACAAAGTAATTCAGCATTGCAGTCTAGGATGAGACTTAGTCCAAACCTTCCAAGGTTAAAAAAAAACACATTCCTGCGTAGACTGGTTGAAAAAAAAAATGACACACTGTCTAATATGCACCAACTATCTCTCAGTATGGATCTACTAGGAAAACTCAATTAAAATTTTGTATTGTTTCAATTTAGTGCAAAATCATAATTTTACCAGGTTACAAGGATGGTCTGCTTCTAACAGCATCCTTCTTTTGTTCACAGGTAAAAAGAAAATATTGTCCCATGCTTTCATTCAATACAAATATTAACAATAATATGTTTTCTTTTCCTATTGTACAATTTATTGCTCTGCCTACACTACCAGATATTCTCCAAGGAAATCCTATTCAGTCTGTGTGGTTTGGATAGCATTTTTATTTGGAATATTCTTGACATATGGCTTATGTATTAAATTCAAGTGTATATTCATATTTGATGTGTAAAACTAGTATCTCAAAGTCTGGAGGTGGTCAGATTCAGAATTTTTGTTTAGGTTAGTTCTTCAGTACTGAAATATAAAAGGGATTGAAAAAGTTGTATTCCAGATATGAAAGTAGTTGCCTTATGGAACAGTGTGGTATTTTTTGTGTGATTACATGTCTGGCTTCATAGATAAATATTCATAAGCATAATATAAATAAATAATAACATTTAAAAAAATGGTAGCTAGAACTCTGAGCTGGTTTCATTTGAACCAGAGACCTCTACAACTTTACCACTCTCTTCGTGGTCTGGACCTAATGTTTTTGTTTTGCCCACTTTCTAAGGAGAAATTGCCCAGGTATCTGGAGCTAAATTCAGGTTTACCAACTCAAGGTAAGATAGTAAAACCAACTCACCTTGGCCTCAGTGTTCATTATAGTATATCTAAAGATATGCTTGGTGATATTATCTCAGTAATGGTAATACAGATTGCAGTCTCCATTGTGCTGTCAGCCCAGCTGGTATGACAAATGGTGATGCCTGACTTCACTGTTTCCCTTCATTTTCTCTTACATATGAGTAATCAGATCAAGCCAAAAATAACAAAAAGATTTTTTTATACTTTCTAGCTAACAGTTCAACTATGGTGTTTTAGGTAATGAACACCTTGCACAAACTTTAGTGAAAGCACTGATACTTAACACATATTTTTGCAAATTAAACTCAGATTTCATAATATCATGCTAATTCAGTGTAATGTTATTGACATCATCTGAACAAGCATATAAAACATATCCCTTGGCAAAATTGTAACCTTCTGGCATTGGAAAAGGTTGTGATAATAACAAAACAGAGGTTTGAAAGGAATAAGCAATGAAAAGCCTGTGATGTTTTCAACAGTCTTTAAAAGTTAGCATGGCAAGCAAAGACATTAGGATAGGAAAATTAAGATTATGCTATAAAATTGTCACACAGCAAAAAAAAAAAATGGAGAAAGGTTATAATTTTCTATAATTAAAAAGGAAAACAAATAAACAAATACCCTAAGGTACCTGCTTTTAAGAAATTGAATGCTTTTGGCATTCCATCAATTGGTGAATGTTGTTCATGTAGATATACTACAAGAGAGATCAAGAAACAATAAATAATGAATCATCAACACACAAGCTCTGTGACCTGATCTTGTATCGAACAGCATTCTTCTGTTAGAAGCAGGACCACCACCCAGATGGGAAGGAAAATGTAGCATTGTCTCTTCTCTGGAAACTTCATTACCCTTCTGCCTAATATAAACCCAGTTTCTTGTCCTGCTTGTGCTTAGCTGTCACCTATCAGCTACTATCCTTTGATAGTAGGAAAGTTTCCTGGTCTTTTATTGATTTAAGTGGGAGCAATGGTTCTTTTCTCTTAGATTTAATATGCTGACACTAGAATGTGTACAGTACAATATATTAATAAGACAGTAAAAGATATTGAATAATATCATCATTAGCACTACAGTTTAGACCCATCTCCAAAACTTCAGGCCATCAGCTGATGAAAAGCACAAAATGAGTTAGAAAATATTAATTCAGTTCCCAGAAACTGTAACAATATAATCTAAAGATCTTCAGATCCTTAATTTTCACTGGATTGCCACACAGAAAAGCACAGTATGAGTAGAACCTGAGGACAACAGGAACAATGCTGGGTTTTGGGTTTTTTTTGTTTGGTTTTTTAATTGTTTCCTTGTTTTGTTGTTTTTTAAGTTTTTGCATTGGAAACAGTGAAACAATATAGTAAAATATAGCAGAATTCAGATAATTTTGTTGTAATTGAAGTTCAAGTGATAAAAATACAGCAAAATAAAAATTGAGAAAACATAAGCATGGTGAAATTGATCATTATTAACAACATCAATAACTGGAACAGAAGAAAAAGAAAGGAAGTAAATGTTGCTTTTTACTGTGGAGGTTTGTCTGCAAAGCGTGAAAAGAAAGAACCATTTTTCTCAGAATACCATCATAGTATCAACTTATTGGAAAGACTGAACTCCTATAATCTGACAACCTGGAGCACTAATGATAGAATCATAGCTCCTTAGTACTCCTTCAGGTATAGGATCCAACTCACATCTTGGACCTTGTGCTTTTTAAAGAATTCAATGAACAGTCTTAAATGCTTTCAGACAGCTGATTTCTACTTTGCAATAGTAATACACTCATTTGAAGAGATTTATTTTGTCCATTTTAGCTACTCAATTTATTGAAAGGTGTTTACACTAATTCCACTAGCCAAAATGATTAATGAAAGATATTTTAAGCCATGATTAAAAAAAAATAAGAAAAAGTAGTTGGATTTACAGGTAGCATAATTTTGCTGCCTCCCAGCACCATGAATAGTGCCCTTGTTGGCTTCAGGTTTTAAAAGATTTAGCAGAAGATTTATTACTTCACTTCAGCACATCCTGCCACATATCAAAGTTACAGTGGCTGGATTTTTGCCCATACTTTATATTTCTGGTATATAAATACAGACATAAACAAAGGGCTTCACATTTTAGAGTAAGTGAAACATATTAAAAAGTGCTAAACATGATGAAAATTACTAGCATTCTTAAAAATGTCCTGGGATGTTAGAATGTAAAACAAGATATATTTTAGAAATTAGTAAGTATGGAACTGCTGTATTGTACATCTTCAGATACATTTTCTTTCTTGTGTCACCTATGTATTTCCCAATTTCAAAGCTATGGAGAAAGACCAAGGAAGTCATGGTAATATTTCTCCCCTCTGGGACACCATTATATCTTTGCACTAATTACTCCAATCCAAAACATGTAAACTTTGTAACAGTTTTTCACTAACTTCAGAAATGAAAACTAGTATAATTCAGATTTTGATGGAAAATTGCTTTTTTTGTCACATTAGTTCAGGAAACAAACTGCTGGCCACACTGGCTCTTATTCAGCATCACTTGTCACCACAACAGAATCTGTACTCAGTTGTGTGCATGTTCTAACTTGCAGCTCACTCCTTGCATGTAATGAAAACACTGTTTCTGTTTGTTGCTTCCTACATGTACCTAACATTTGGCTGCAAGTTTCTCCAATTCCTAGATCTACAGACTTTATACCATTAAAGACTTCTAGATGTTCCCACTGCACAAAGTCCTGAATACTGTCCCTTACTGTGAGTGCAGCCCAGTGATTTTTTTCTAGCAGCCAGTCAGTTAGCAGAGACAGGCAAATGGATTTTGTCTGAGTTCCAACCTCCATTTTGATAAGACACATAAGTAGTGACTGTTGAAATAAAAACTCTGCATATGATGTTTAAATTGTCATAGCCATCACCCGTGTACTGCTTTCATCACTGCTAGTCAAAGACCGGATCAGTTTTCCTCCTCTGTGAAATGCAGTACTTTTCAGCTTGGCTGTCAAAGTGAGTTCTATTGCTATCCTAAGGGGTAGATACAAGGTCATATGACTCTTTAGTGCTTCAATAAATATGAACTTGTAACGTAAAATGCTGTTTTCATTTTATTCCAGTGTATTCATGTAATGCTGGTTGGGTGACTAAATGTGTTCATGTGATACTGTATTGAGCATATCTTTAGTTTTTGCAAAATTATATTTATGCCATTTTGTGCAACTGACAGAGACTTTTCTCTTGATTAAATGTTCCTTCAGAAAAACGGGTAAAAGCTTGATGGGGTGAAGAGTGGTATAGTTTTGTAACCCTTCCTCTATCACTGTAAAAGACACAGCTTTGGGAAGCCAGTGCATGTTTTCCATAGACTACACCACATTTTATAAGCTATGATGATGAAACCACAACTCATCTTTGTTTCCACTTTTTTGGGTTCCATTTGCACATGTAATATGTATAACCAGCGACACCACTTACTACAGCCACCTCCTAAGTAGTTTAATTTAGGACAACGGACTGTGAAAGAGTGAAGGCTTTCCCCCATTACACACTTCAGTATTTTGTGCTCCAAAATGAGAGAGGGACTTGAGAAACATCTTCCCCCATGCCAACCAAATGGAAAGACACTACAAAAAAGCACCTTGGATCAACACTCACAAAAGTATCCCTTCTCATGTATTAACCTATACAGAAGGGCTTTGTCAGAAGGATGACCAAAGTATTTGTCCTGGTATGGCTAGCAGCTGTAACACTAAGCTCAAACAGAACAAAAACAATTGCCTTGGAAGTCAGCATGTTTTCTTGTTACAAGCTGCAGTAGAAAAAAAAGCTAAAAATTAGAAGAGGACTTGGTAATGGAAGCCTACACCTCTGCTGTCTCCTAACCTCCTCTTGACTCTAAAGGCAAAGACAGCTTTTTTGCAAGAAATAACTTCAATAAGCTGCTGCTCATCAGGGTAGAAAGGTTGTGCCTGACAACTGGTGTTGGCATTCACAATTATTTTAACAAGAAACCAGCAATGTGTAAATTTTGCAGTTTCTAGTGTTGTTAAGAATAAACCTGTACAAAAGATTTATTACTTTTATAAAGAAAGTCAATTGAGCATGACAGTAATATATTATTCAAAGAAAAGTTTAACTCAACTAAACTAAGACTCAGTAGGAAATTTAAAGAGAAGCAATTAATGTTAACAGTTTTAATGAATGCTATTAAGTGATAACAAAAAAAATAAAAGGGAAGAAAGATTAGTGATTGCTCAGAAAACATCTTTCCTACTCCTCTAAATTATTGTGACACCACAATCTTCAGCTGTGAAGTTAATTTCCTCAATAATTACATTCTGCTTAGAAGTTCAAGCACTCAGGAACACTCGCTTTCCCCAAGGAATCTCAAAAATCAGATCTTCAGTGCCACTCTGGAATTGCAGGGAATGGAATAAGATCTGCTGTTGCCACTTTTTTCAAACCCTACAATGCATATCCACACCATCTAGACCCCTTACACAGAGTGTGCCTCTTTGTTGCAATATCCCTGACAAAACTGTTCACAGACACTATCAGTGACATCCAGTCAAATAGAAGTGTCATTCTGGAAGGACTCAGATGACCTTTTAAATTTCCTTCAATAAGATAAATTCTTTTTGTTCTTTACACAACTAAAAGGAAATATAATAAGGTTCATCTGCTTTTTACTATTTGAATTTTTGTTTAGTTGGATGCACGGGATATAGGCTATAATATCAAATTAATTCTCAAGTATAATTTGTCACCAGAAGCGCACACCATAAACCTACGAGAATACTCTCTCTGTAAAAGGGAAAGAAAAATCCCCAGTTACCTGTCATAGTAACCATAGTAACCATTGCTGATAGACAGTGCTGCTTCTCCACAATGGTGTTTGTAGGGGTGCATATTAAGCCTTGATCTCTGCCATCGCAATTTAGTCACCCTCTGAAGAGCAGTATGTTAGGGCAAGGAAAGATCCCTTAGAATCATGGAATCGCATAGTTAGGGTTGAAAGTACTTTAAGATCACCAGGTTCCAAACCTTCTGCCATGGGCAGAGACACCTCACACTAAACCATGTCACCCAAGCGTCTGTCACAGAATCCCAGAATCCCAAGGGTTGGAAGGGACCTCGAAAGATCATCTAGTCCAACCCCCCTGCAAGAGCAGGGTAACCTAGAGTACATCATACAGGAACTTGTCCAGGCGGGCCTTGAATATCTCCAATGTAGGAGATTCCACAACCCCCTTGGGCAACCTGTTCCAGTGCTCTGTCACACAGTAAAGAAGTTCTTCCTGATGTTCACGTGGAACCTCTTATGCTCCAGTTTACACCCACTGCCCTTTGTCCTGTCACTGGATATCACTGAAAAAAACCCGGCTCCATCATCCTGACACCCACACTTTACATATTTGTAAACAATATCCAACCTGGCCTTGAACATCACCAGGGATGGAGCATTCACAACTTCTTTGGACAGTCCATTCCAGTGCCTCATCAATCTCATAGTAAAGAATTTCTTCCTTTTATCCAATCTAAACTTCCCCTGTTTAAGTTTGAACCCGTTACCCCTTGTCCTGTCACTACAGTCCCTAATGAATAGTCCCTCACCAGCATCCCTGTAGGCCCCCTTCAGATACTGGAAGGCTGCTATGAGGTTTCCACGCAGCCTTCTCTTCTCCATGCTGAACAGCCCCAACTTTCTCAGCCTGTCTTCATATGGGAGGTGCTCCAGTCCCCTCATCATCCTCGTGGCCCTCCTCTGGACTTGTTCCAACAGTTCCATGTCCTTTCTATGTTGAGGACACCAGAACTGCATACAATACTCCAAGTGAGGTCTCACAAGAGCGGAGCAGGGGGGCAGAATCATCTCCTTCGACCTGCTGGTCACGCTTCTTTTGATGCAGCCTAGAATAAGTTTGGCTTTCTCTGCTGAGAGCGCACACTGAAGCTGGCTCATGTTCATTTTCTCATTGACTAACACCCCCAAGTCCTTCTCCGCAGGGCTGATCTGAATCTCTTCTCTGCCCAGCCTGTAGCTGTGCTTGGCATTGCTCCAACCCAGGGTGTAGGGACCTTGCACTTGGCATGGTTAAACTTCATGAGGCTGGCATCAGCCCAACTCACAAGCGTGTCAGGGTCCCTCTGGATGGCATTCCTTTCCTCCAACATATCAACCGAACCACACAGCTTGGTGTCCTTGGCAAATTTGCTGAGGGCGCACTCAATCCCACTGTCCTTGTCACCGACAAAGATGTTGAACAAGAACAGTACCAACTCTGATCCCTGAGGGACACCACTCATTACTGGTCTTCAATAGGATATTGAATCTTTGACCTCAACTCTGCCTCCAGCCATCCAGCCAGTTCTTTATCCACCGAGTGGTCCACCTATCAAATTGATGTCTCTCCAATTTAGAGGTAAGGATATCATGCAGAACAGTGTCAAATGCTTTGCACAAATCCAGGTAGATGACGTCAACTGCTCCACCCGTCCATCAGTTCTGTAGCCCCATCATAGAAAGCCACCAAATTGGTCAGGCAGGATTTCCCCTTGTGAAGCCATGCTGGCTGTCACCAAGCACCTTGTTGTTTTTCATGTGCCTTAGCATGCCTTCCAGTAAAATCTGCTCCAAGATTCTGTCAGGCACAGAGGTGAGACTGACTGGTCTGTAATTCCCTGGGTCATCCATTTTCCCCTGTCCTAAGCGTCTCAAACTCAACCATCTCATGATCGCTGCAACCAAGGCTGCCCTGGAGCGTCACATTTCCAACCAGCCCCTCCCTGTTGGTGAGCACGAGGTCAAGCAGGGCACCTCTCCTTGGCTCCTCTATTACTTGCAGAAGGAAGTTCCACACAATCGAGGAACTGCCTGGATTGCTTGTGCTGGGCCATACCGTCCTTCCAACAGATATCAGGATGGTTGAAGTCCCCCATAACAGCAAGGGCTTGAGAGCATGAGGCTGTTCCTATCTGTCTGTAGAGTGCTTCATTCACAGAGTCCTCTTGATCAGGCGGTCTGTAACAGATCCCCCTACTAATGTCCCCCATCGCTGTTCTCCCTTTAACCCCGACCAACAAGCTCTCTGTTAACTGAGCATCTGTCCCCAGACAGAGTTCCACAATCTCCAGCCTATCACTGGCATAAGTAGCAGCTCCTCCTCCCTGTATGAAGGGCCTGTCTTTTGTAAAGAGCCTACATTTAAGGTATTTATTTTTTGTTGGTGTTCTTTCCAGCTTACAATACATATATGGTTATGCAAACTAAAAACATCATCTGTTATGTTTTTTGTTGACTACAGAGTAACAATCAGTAGAAAAAAACTTTAATTCTGATACTCAGATTGGGGCTTTGATACAGGAAACTTCAGTATATTTCCATGACAGCAAATACTTTCACTTACAGCTAGTGCTCATTTTGGTGTGACTAGCAGAGGTTAAGTTATATGAAAGTCTGTTTTCTTTACCAGTCACATTATGATTTTCATTTTTTCACTTTAATATTTGTTGTTGTTTAAGCCCAGGTGGCACCCAGAACCACACAGCTGCTTGCTCACTACCCCCTTATTCTTCCCCCTGCACCTGGAGGGATGGGAGGGAGAATCAAAAGAATGCACTTCCCGCGGGATAAGAACATTCCAGTAACTAAGGTATAACACAAACCACTACTGCTACCACCAATAATAATAATGATCAGAGAAATAATAAGGGAAGAGAATACAACTGCTCACCTCACACCAACCAATACCCAGCCTGACCCGAGCAGTGATCCAGCCTTTTTGGGTAAATGCCCCCAATTTATATAGTGGGCATGACGTGCTGTGGTATGGAATACCTCTTTGGTTAGTTTGGGTCAGGTGTCCTGTCTCTGCTTCCTTGCAGCCTCCCCTCCTCCCTGGCAGAACATGAGACTCAGAAAGTCCTTGGACAGAGTAAACATTACTTAACAACAACTAAAAACATTGGTGTTATCAACGTTGTTCCCAGGCTGAAAGTCAAAACCACAGCACTGCACCAGCAACTAAGACTGCTCTGCTTCCATTGCGGCAACCACCCCCAAAGGACATTTGCCACCATCCATAAGTCAGTACAGAGATAAAGTACTGGCCACTTTTCTCATTCAGCAATGTCCAAGGTCAGCTGGATGGCTTTCACCTCCACAAACTGAGTCCATTCACCCTCTCATTCAGCAGTTTCTGCAACTTGTCATCATGGACTCCACAAAATTGCTTTCTATCTCCAGTGCTTCCAAAGCACTGGAAGGACCCACTGGACTGGATACTTACCCATACTCTCTCACACACCCTGCCACTCCTGGGTGTCCATCCTCGGGGAAAATCTCTTGATGGTCCTCCTATATCATCGTCTAATCCCAGACAAGAATTGAACTGGACCCTGCTTAACTTCCACAATCGGACAAGATCAGGCATTCTCAGGGTGGTTGCCACTGTCCATGAGTCAGTATAGAGATAAAGTATTGAGATCTAGTTCTTGACAACCTGGGTAGCTTTAATTTATGTATATATATATTTTTTTTTTAATATGGTTTTTACTCATTGAAGAGGGCCAAAAGATTTTCTAAGTGTTTTTCTTAATGAGTAAAAACATGCCTTGCTACTGAGGCCAACTCTGAATCTAGCCAAAACTGAAATTCCCTTGTTGAAACCTAATACAGAAACGATAGTGGTCAGCTGAAGTACTACTTTCCAGTTGTCATGACTGATTAGGACCTTCTTGCTGCTACTCCAGAATACAATCAATCCCAATTATCTATGGCTTTGCAAATCTCCTAATACAATGCCTTAGCAAGTCTAACTTCAAGCTAGGCTATGTGTAGGGAGTTCTATGGTTGTAAATATTCTTTTTGTTTATAATTAACACTCCAGTCAAAGGATAGCTACCCCATGCTGCTGAGTTTACTGGAAAATATTCACCTCTATCCTTTTTGTAATTCCTGTCATCTCCACAGAGATCTCTTGGTTTAAAAACACATTTGAGGTACAAACTTCTTCAATGAATAAAAGTGAACACAGGCAAACTGAAAGGGTCTGCCTCTAGTTTTCTTGTTCATTTTGGTCTGAGTTGCTGGCATATATTTCACTGAATCTTTAATTTTATTACTGCCTTACACACGTTGTTTATATTTGCTTATTAATGAAACAGTATCATGACTGAAAGTGTGTCAGCCACAGTAATTAGCAAAGCATCTCCTTCCATTCTTCAAAATGTCGTCAAAACACTTGTCAGGAAACACTCATTTTCAGTCTCTACTGCCATTTACAGGGTTTCAGGCACTGATGATAGCTTGTCTGCTTAGTTTAAAAGAGCTCTTGATATAACAGAACCTGACATTGTTTACTTCAGCCTATTATGCCTGCTGCATTCACTGAATACTTTGGTGGAAGAGAAAAATCGAAAGAAAGCTATTCATTGTAATGCCAGCTGCTTTTTTAAAAAAGGAAATCAATTTTTGCTTGAGCTCAGAATGTACTCAGGAGGCCCAGAGCGACCCCCACTTCTGGTGTCAACAACAAAAGAATCTGCTTGCTTTTTCCACATCACAAAACAGCTAAAGAACATTGAAAGCATAAGATTAATTTCATTTTAGTTTTTGTTCAAATTGGTATCTACTAATACAGACAGTATCTCAAAACACAATGACTGCTATGTCACAGATTGCATGTAGAAACATGATGAAAAACAAGGGCATTTTTTGGCAGGACCATTTTAAAGCTGAAATAATTAGTTATGTTTGGTATTTATAGCTGGTATCATGAAGACCTTCTGTACTGGCAGTATATTATTTTATGGCCAGCTTGTTTCAAATGAAGTTATTTAAGTCTGGCAATGATCACAATTACATATTCATGACAACCCTACATCTATGTCATTCAAAACTTCTTGAATGTCAAATAAATGTCTTTCTCTTAATGTTCATTTTTATATAAACTTGTTTGCATAATAGCATGGGACTGCATAAGCCTAATCATTATAATAATAACAGTAGTTATTATTACTCTGGTAGTGTAGCCATGCATAGACCAAAATCAGGGCTTTATTGTACTAGGCTGTGTAGAAGTGCAGGTTACAAAAATAGTCTTTGGAGTAGAGACTGTATAATCTAGATAGCTAGAAGTCAGCAAAACAAACAAAGCTCCTGGATCAGTAAGCGGCACAGTAGACACCTCTGTTCTATGATGATCATCAAACTCACAAGAGCAATGATATATCAAAGTGAACTCCAGCATTATTAAGTACCTTAGCTTCTTCATTTCTTGTTTTGAGTTTTCAGCCATGTGAGATATCAAAACAGTTTTAACTCCAGTGACTGCTGCACAGAAACAAGAGAGGGAAAAATGCAAACAACTAATTTTTTATTTCCTATTCAGAAAATAATTACTTTAGCACTTTATACCTTTAAAGTTCTGTGCAGTCCTTCTAGAGATTTAACCTGGTTTGTTAGGCACAGAGTATATGCTAACTTCCCTGTGTGCACCAGTGTTGATATATTTCATTTTATAACAGGATTTGAATTACTCCCTTTGGGTGGAATTCTCACCTTTAGAGACATACAGCATACATTTGTCTAAGTCACTCTATGCTCCTTTACTGTCAGCTGAGAGAAACAGATTAGATACACTGCACCCTAAAAGCAGTTATTTTAGATGTCTGCTTTAGGTTAAGATGAATAGTACCCTAGAAGGGCCTATTTTTCTACATTAACTATAAAGTTAGCTGGTATGAGAGTTCCCTCCACCTTTGTGCTTTGACAGAATTTGAATTTGTTTTCTCTGGTTCAGTTATTCACTTAATTTAAGATTGAAATTGCTTTTGATAAATGTATATAATTGTAGGATTGCCCTGAATATTCTTCTCTACATGTTGTATTTTTTTTCTAACTAAAAATAGACTTTTAACCTCAGAAAAGTTCTCTTTTTATCTTTAGTTAAAAAGTTTAATAGCATTTAATTTTAATGTTCAGAGTTGGTAAAAGAAAAATAACTTAAAAATTTGGATATTCATGTTTTCTCATCTTTCTTCATTTTTCACCACCTTTGTTACATCATCAACAAAGTAGAAAGGCAACAGAGTTAAAGGCCAAAATCCAAAGACTGAAGATTAATGCTTTTGATCTTCCTTTTGTCAAAGACTAAAAATGTTACCCAGGAAAATGCAGATACTTTGTTTATAAGCCTTTTTTTCTCCCTTTCTCCATCAGAAATGTGCAATGGTCCTTTGCAACTCTAGTGACTGGAGCATATGTTGCTAATATAAAATATAGCCCAAAGGGTCTGTGAGGGTTTGAGTTATCTTTCTTTGTATGAATCAGATTCTCTCTGCTTCCCTCAGAGTGGAATAAGGAGAACAAGATCAAGAGCTTTTGGCACCTCTGTAATTCAGAAAAAAAAATATTTGAAGGGTAAGCAGGAAGGAAGAAGAACTAAGAAAGATATCAGACAAATTATGTGGGCATAATGCATAGGCAAGAAGCTGGGTTATAAAAAAGATATCTGAGGGGGCTTCACAACTGAATTTCTTGGCATTTGTCCATTAGCTCCAGATACTGTCTTGTACAGCCTTTGATGTGTCAAGAAATAATTAAGAAGAGAGGTCATTTGATATCATTTTGTGAAGAAGACTCAATTCCAAATTACTGACATAAAAGTCCTATGAAACCACTAACGATATGCAGAATCCTAAGAATGTTTTCTCCCTTGGTTTTATAGTCAAGATATATAATATCTGTGCTCAGCTGTCCTCAAAGGTCTTTTCCTATTTATGCATTTTAAATTACAACAGCTTGGTCATTTTTCACTGTTCCTCTCACAAAATGTTTCAGAAAGCTGGTTGTGGCACTGGAAAGGATAATTTAGTGATCGAGTCAAACATCTGCTGGGGTCTTCTGCCTGTGCCTGGACTTTTTTAACAGTACTATTGCTCTCACTTTCACAAAACAAGGGTTTGAAATGCTTGAAAATCTGTTAATTTGATACAAACCCTACTTAAAGAACAAATTACCCCAAAACACAGGATGAACAAGGAAAAATAGGAAGGACGTTAAAGGACCTCCACTAAGTACTGCATGAACCAGTTCTCAGGATGCTTTGCATCCCATTCATCCATAAATCTACAAATCACTGCCATAACTTTTGATAAAACAGCTGTAAACAGAAATTACTGCCCTAAGACTGTCAGGTACCAAGAGATCTGTGGGAGATATAGACTAATTCCTTTTAATCTCCCAATGAATTTTCAAGGCTGCTGTTTAGGGACTGTCCCATCAGCCTGTGCATTGTGCAGCGGTGCCTAACAAGGTACACACCACTGTACAGGCTTGGGCTGTACAGGATACAATGACTTCCTGTTAAGTTATTTTACAAATATGAATTTTGATCATCTTATGAAGCTTGTTGCTGCCTAAGTTTGCCTGTCAGGTAGAAAGTCATAAGAGTTCTGCTCAGGATGGCAAGTCTTGAATATTTATGCATGGTAAAAAAAAATGGTCAAAGGAGAAAGCCAGTAATTCTGAATGTCTCTTTCCCTATTACTTCAGTGTGTTCTAAGATACTGGCAACCAAGTGAACTTAATCAAGTTTCTGTACAATTCTGATTTCCTATTCACCTTTCTTATGCCACACACAATTTAATGAATCTCTAAAATTTTCCAGCTTCATGGACCCATTTTTCCGTTTTTCAGGATGGGGACCTGTGCAATCTATTTCTCATGCGAGAAAAGTTTCATATCTTTGTTCATTCTTTGGTCAATCTAGTCACACTGAACAGGTGCCATTCAAAGTCTAGATACTGGAGCCTGCATTGTTGTAGCTGACCATTCTCCTTGTTTTCTGGAAATGTGCATCTCTGCAAGAAGAAGACAAGATTTTACCTAAACTTTTCAGAAAAAAAAAAAAGAGGTGGACTGTTTCTAAGACAGGTGTACCAACCACTTAAACTGCACCTAAGAAATGAAGAAAATAGACAGGGAAGGGAATAAGAGAGATTAGAAGAAAATGGAGAAGTATTATATAAAATAATTTATTAGATGTTTAACAGTTATACCTTTATGATAATTTATAGATGCTAATTTAAGCTTCAGATGGTGATGAATATAATACATTTCCCTAGAACTTTCCTCCCAATATACGTTGTTTGAAACCATCAATAAAATAAATAACTATGAAGATTAATTAATTTTTGCATATGAGAAACAAATAATATTACAGGTTCTCCCAACCTTTGTTTGATGTACTTGAGTCCAGTGGCTTCTCTTTGTCTACAAAAGAAGGAGATGAAGCTGCTTCTCAGAGTAGCTCAGAGAAGATCAATGCAGTTCTCACCCTACATTGCTCTCACATGCAGCCTGACTCTCAGCCAGTATTATGGGGAACTAAGGAGAATTTGTGAAATTGGATGTCTAGGAAAGGAAGGGAATATTCTCCTAAGCTTTCTTGCATAAGCTTGCAAGCCAGCCTGTGAAATAAACAAACATAGAATTAATTCAGCCTCCAACTAAAGCCGCAGCACAGTTACAAGACTGTCTTTTATGATTACCTATAATTTAGTTGCTGATGCTTACATTACAGAATGTTGCAATCAGAGATCTAACCCTGTTCAATGGGGTTTTGTGCTTGTAGGGTAATAACAAGCAACTTCTGCACAGTTACACAATTAAAAGAATCCCTATAAAAAAAACCCAACCAAACCCCCCAAACGCAGACCCAATATTTCTTTAATGCATATGTATTCACACTGTGAATACATTCTATTCCCTTTATAGTCCATTCTTTGCCTGGACACTCGCAGAAATCATGGTCGTCTTACACAGAACTGCACTTCTGCTCACCTATCTGTAAATTCTTGCTCTTGAGCTGCAAACAACATACTGAGAACAACTCAAGTCCTCACTAAATTCTAGGTGCTATGACATCTGTTTGCTTACCTCTCACAAGAATAATAATTTCTTTTCAAAGGCAGCTTTCCATGCAGTAAAAAATACTTTGAGTTTCTGTCTTAATATATCCTGAATGTCATACTATAGAAGATTTATTGCTAAAAGCTTTGAAATTCAAATTTATGTCTGTGTTTACAAAACATGACATGAGTATTGTGAGATATTATCAGATAAAACAGATGACTCTAATTTTTTATTCTCTTTGGTTAGAACTGCTGGGTATATAATCATGGTATAGCCTGGAAAGTAATGCACACCATCTGTGAGAAGTTCTTGTTTTCTTCAGGCAAAAGCATAGCTAAATTTACTTTTAGCTTAAGGGTATCCATAAGTCAAGCTAGACTTATGTGGTGTGTGTGCATGTGTGTACTGGATGTTAATTTTATCACCATCTGATTTTTTGTAACTTTATGGAGATTGCAAATGTATCTCTGATTGATTTGTGGTATCATTGTGCAAAGGCTTAACACTCTTGCATGGATGCTGGTGCTTTGGGAGAAAATATGTAATAGAGTTACGCCCATTTGTGTATTAACCATCACAATCACTTCCCTGGTAATTCAGAATTACCGTTTTGAACATGGTATCATCACAGCAAGGAGACCTAAGGACTAACAAAACAAATAACTAGAATAACCTTATCAGCACAGACTTTCATTTAGCTCTTCAAGTAGCTGTGTCCTTTTTTCCACATTTTTCCCCAAAGAGGAGGAATTTCTGAGAGTACCCTTCCAAGTCTTCTCCACAGATTTCACTTTGTTATATTTTACTCATGAAAGAGGATTTTCTGTCAGCTAGAAAGTCTCTAGCAAAAAAAAAAAAAAAAAAAAAGAGCACATTTAGTGTTTATCATGACTACAGGTAATCGGTGTATTTTATATTTTTCATCTTAAGGCACTAACATTTAAATTAATAATTTCAAGTTCCTTTCTAATACAGGTGTTCTTATTCTTTCTGTTTTAGCATTAGTAAGATGCTCATGGACAAAAAAGTGATAGGGAGATAAACATCAGTGGAATAGAGGAAAACTAGTTTGCTTGGAGTTGAATTTGAACTTACGTGTAGAGGTTTGCATGGCAGCTTTTGTAGCTTCAAATCTTATATGCACAGATGGAAATAATTAGGAGGCAGAAACTCAGCAGTGCATTAGATATGGAGAGAAAACTATTTTAGACTTTTTTTTCCATTTTCCATTTCTTTCTTCATATGGACTCTTTTTTATAAATTGTGAATGTGAGCTAGACAGACATTTTTGAGCCAGTACAGAACAAACTGCAGAAAGTACTCACTTTTTTGTGTGTTTAAGCTTCTGCTGAATCAGCTCAGGGAAGGGTGAAGGCTCTGGAGGTGTCAGTGGTGAGAGGTTGAAGCTCACAGCTGAGAGAGGAAGTAGGAAGGCACAGGCTCCCCTCTGTTAGCTTCCAGGAGCAGGTAGAAGGTCTCAAACCATACTTCTTTCTATTCCGAGCATCTGAGCTTCCCCTAAAGAAGTGCTTTTGGAGGGTGTCTGCAACTGGGGAGGATGATGAGACATGGAAGAACAATTATCTCTGCAAGCCTGAGTGGAACCAGGTCATGCTAACTGCAATTAGAGTTATATCAGACATCTGTGTGGAGTTGTATGACTACTGTCTTTCTGTGCAAAGGCAGGTGAATTCAATCTCTTGATCCTTCAAAATGGCTGGTTTTCTTTTATAGAATTCAAAGACAAAAAGAAAGAAAACAAAACCCTACCCAAAACCTTAGTCATTGTTATTACACCCAGTGTTAATAAAAGAAATACAGACAGAAACTTTCAAGGAATATTGTTTAAAAATAATAATAAGGGAAAGTAATTTAAATACTTAATATGAAAGGTAAGGAGGAGAGTATAAGAGAAAACAGTGAACATGGAAAAGTGAAAGAAGTAAAATTGGACTTCAGTGTTTTAAAAATGTTCTCATCATAGTGGAGCTTCTCCTCACTAAGAACTTAAACTGACTGCGAGGAGACAGAAAAGGTTGTCAGTGATTAATTTATCTTTTAACACCTCAGGGTAGCAACCATTTTGCAGAATAAAACAAAGTAATGTTTGTTTGCTCAAGAACTTTCCTCTTATTCACCATAGTAAAAGTTTGAACTTTAAGATTTGGTTGGCATTGATGTGAACATTGTTTGACTGTAGAAATCTCATTATAATGCAACACTAACTATAAAAATATGTGTTAACACCTGAAATAAGTAGGAAAAATTTTACATCTTCTGGCACATACTAATTGTTCTTTCAGCCAAGGATGAAAGGACTTTCCTTGCAGGGGCTTTTATTTTCTTCTCAAAGAATTCAGTGTAGCAGAGTAGTTGTTGGAAGGAACAGAGTGGCTGCACTTGTTAATACTTACTGTTTTGTTCTCCCAAATGAATTTAAAGAGCACACATCTGAGTGCCATTTACATTTTAAATAAATATTATAGCAGACATATTGCTTGCTTTGCTTGATGATATCCCAGTAGGACAATATGGCAATGTGTTTCCTGCTGCAGCATGTGAGAGAAATCTCAGCAACGATACGCTTTATTGTTACATTTCTTCCTTTAAGCTGATAGAAAAGATGGGTCCTGGAATGACAATCAGCCTGATAAATATTATAACATTTTATTATTTTATAGTACTTGAAGTTTTTAGTCTATCTCACTACTCTTTGCAGACTTTCTTTTTTTCCTCTTTTGATTTTGGCCTTTAGAATAGAATTCCAACACTAAAGGGATCTTATTTCAAGTCTTACTGCAGTTAAACCTTCTACTCAGATCATTTAAATTTTCAGATATAAAGCCACATCAAATTAGAGTCTATGACAGGAAGTCTCAGAGACTTAATATCCTTCTATGCTTGTAATCTGTTGCTTTCTAAAAGACAAGTATCCATATCAGACTATTATTGACATAAAATAATTATTTCCTGTGGCATAAAAAACTGGTAGACTTTGGCAGACTCAAAAAGTTAAGAATATGTCCTGTGAGCTGTTATTTCTGTAGCATGGCAGTGGTCATGCTGCCTTCCCTAACAGCCATGATCTCTTCTCAGCGTTAACTCAGACAAAAAATTAGAAAGGAAATTTGTCTCAACCACAGTTTTATTAGAAGATTTATTTTAAATAAATGTATGTAGTTAAACTTTTAGGTCCACTAAAGTTTCGCTTTTGATAATGTGTACTATTCCTGAGTCAAATCTCGTTTGTTTCTCAGCTCCGCTGAAGACAATCCTTATGTCTGCTTTACTCCAGCATTTGCAATTTACATAGAATTAATCTGTATGTCTGTGGACACCTCTGTTTCACCTGAAGTGTTTTTTTTCTGTTGTTGGTTTTTTTTGTTGTTGTTTGTTTTTGGTTTTGTTTGTTTGTTTTTTACTTGTTTTTTATTTGTTTTTCCACTGAGCCAGATGGAGCTACTGTTTAACTGGCCATGAAGACAAAAAGCAAAGGGAAAAACTCCTGCTCAGTTGAAATACGGGAGTTGCAGACTGTACAGGTAACTCACAGTGTGGTAACTGCCACAGGTAACTGTCATATGGAGAGAAACGGGAGGGGACTAAATCTTGGTAATTCCGCATTTACTCACATTAAATTTCTGTTTTTGTCAAGTTCCTGTGGTCAGATTCAGGAGGATGGTCTAACAGCCTGACTCTGGCATGGTTAACTTGTCTGATCTGAGGCAAGACAGTTGCAGTTATTCAAAGAATAAGAAAAAAATCTGTTTTTCAAAAGTCTACAGCACTGAAAGTTAGGGATTTAGTGCCACATTTTGAAGGAGTAGCGAAATTATGCACATTGTGTTCTTCACACTGTACCTTGTCTCTAAACAGCATTGGTCTCCTAAACTTTGGCTAGTTAACTGTCAAAATAGGTAAGTACAAGCCTTTCTGTCTTCATGTAAGAACCAGGAGTATTTACAATACCTTTATAAATGTATGAAGTGCTCAGATGTTATGTGGAAGAACTAACAGAAAGTCATCTTTTTATTGTAGTAACAAGGCAATAAACTGCTCTACTTTTGGCAAAGTCCAAGTTCTGTTTCATTCAAACATTTACACTAACATCCAGCCACACTGCCTCTCTTCAGTGGTTTCTCCTGAATTCCTGAGGCATCACACTTCATACGTTTCTTATGAGACTGCATTCCAAAAACACATTGAGCATTTTCCTTCCATATCTCTTCCAAAAGCCAGCATAAACATCTCACCATACATTAAAAGGTGTTGAATTCTTCTTTTGCAATGCTGAGTAGACTCAGCTCTCACTGAAGTTATTGTGATATGAAATGTTCAGTCCCAAGAAAAGTCATACTTGCTACTGTCCATTTGCCAGAGTGTCTGTTATAACTTCTTTTTATCCGAACTCTTTTAGTCCTATTTTCTTGTTTTACATAGCTCTTTCTTTCCTAAGAGACCTTTTTTTCCTTTAAAATTTCACTTCTACATGAAATTGTCTGACTTGTAAACTTTCTGAAAAACTTCTGATGGTCGTGTCTATGGGAAATGCATTAGGTAAAAACAGAGGCAGTAAAAAAATTGTTGGCCTTCACCATAAATAGTTACAAGTAAAATTTAAAGTCCTGTTTGGTAACTGACAACATAATTAGGAAGCTTTATAATATTATAGTTGATAATACTAAAGTTATAATCCTCTGTCCTGCAAGCAAATTCACAGGCATGCCAGGCTGTACCTCTGTAGTATTGCAGCTAAATAAGTGGCGGTCTACGAAGGTACAGGCCTTGGCACTAAAGGGTGTGAAGACAGCACAAGACTCAAAGAAGACAAATATTCATGTGCAGGGGGAGGAAACTAAACATATTCATTGCTTCACTGGAGAAAAATATCACCTTGTAGTTTAGCATCTCATATTAACTTTTCCCTCCCTGACTCATGTTACCTCACCTTGAATGTCTGCATGTGCTATGTAAGCATTTTATTTCTTTCAAACAAAAACCTTGGCCTAAAGTCAACTTTGTTACACTAATAGAAATTGAAAGTGAGCTCCACTGGAATGTTCAGGTTTATTTTGGAATTACACCACAGTAAGTTAGATTGGAAAATGTTCCCCTGTCCCTCATTTTATGAAAGTGTTTTCTAGCACGAGTGACAGTTTGATGGAAAATTAGTCATCTTAGGCTTTACTGAGGTAAGGGAAGTGTTATCATTACAATATGCTTGCATCTGTTTATTCTTAGAAATACAAAGTTTATAAGAGATTCTAAAAAGTGCAAAATGCACACTCACACCAGGAACAAGTGGCTGATGCACTGGTGAAGAAGATCACTACTGGTGCTGCCAGGAAAAAGCAGCAGGTCATAGCAGTGGGGGACTCTACTTTGAAAAGCACAGAGGCACTCATGTGTTGGCCTGACCCAGTCTCAAGGGAGGTGTGTTGCCTACCTGGGGCATGGATCAGTGTTGTGGTTTAAACCAAGTCCACACACAGCTCGTTCACTCACTCCCCCCCTTGCTCCTCCAACTCCTGGAGAGTTAGGAAGGAGAATCCAAAGAATGTAGCCCCCACGGGTTGAGATAAGCACAGTTTAATAGCTAAGGTATAACACAAATCACTACTGCCATTACTACTACAAACAACAATGATAAAGCCAATAACCAGTGAATAGAATACAACACCTCACCAGCCACCGACTCATAACTCACCCCACCCTGCCCGACTGAGCACCAACCGATACCTCCTCCATCCCCCCAGAGCTCCTGCCCTTCCGGCTCTCTCCCGGTTACATCCTGGGCATGACATGCTATGGTATGGAATACCTCTTTGGCTAGCCTGGGTCAGGTGTCCTGTCTCTGCTTCCTCCCGGCCTCCCTCCTCCCTGGCAGAGCATGAGCTCAGGAAAGGCCTTGGACAGAACCAAACATTTGAGCAGTAACTCAAAACGTGCTTGCTATCAGCAACCGTTCCCAGCCCGAAAGTCAAAACACAGCACTGCACTAGCTACCAAGAAGGAGAAAAAATGACTGCTACTGCTGAACCCATGACAATCAGGGATGTTGCAGAGAGGCTGCCTGCTCTAGTAAGTCCCACTGACTATTAGCCACTTCTAGTGGTCCATGTGGGTGCTAGTGATATAGATAGCAGTAGCCCAGAGAACATAAAGAAGGACGACAGAGCCGTGGGAGAGGTGGTTAGGGGCTCTGGAGCTCAGATAATCTTTTTATCAGTTCTCCAGGATAAAAGGAAGGACCTTAAAAAGGCTAGGAGGATTGGCCAGGCTAATAAATTGTTAGAACAGTGGTGTCATAGTCAGGGTGTCTAGAGCATGGGACTCAATTTAGTAGGCCAGGTCTACTGGGGGCTGGTGGAGCTGATCTGACAATGAAGGGGAAGAGCGGTTTTGGTAGGAAGCTTGCCAGGCTGGTCAAGAAAGCTTTAAACTAGATGTGTTGGGGTAGGGGGGCATCATTCCATCCCAACACACCCAGTCAGTTGCCACCACCTATAATAAATGCTCACAGCAACACAGAGATATTCCAGCGGCTCCAGCCAATGAGCCAGCTTCATTTGGAGCTCGGCTCAGATGCCCCTATACACATGCCCTTAGCATGGGGAACAAACAAGAGGAATTAGAGATGTGTGCATGTATATGTGGATATGATATAATAGGCATCACAGAAACAAGTGGGATGGCTCCTTGTCTCCTATGACTGGATTGTTGGAATGGAAGGTAACAGGCTCTTTAGAAAAGACAGGCCCAGCAGACGGGGAGGAGGAGTTGATATTTATGTTAGGGATAGGATGGAGAGTATGGAACTCTGTCTGGGGACAGATGAGCAGTCAACAGAGAGTTTGTGGGTCAGGGTTAAAGGGAGAACACCGATAGGAGACATTACTGTGGGGGTCTGTTACAGACCACCTGATCAAGTGGAATATGTGGATGAAGAGCTCTATAGACAGATAGAAACAGCCTCACACTCGCAGGCCCTTGTTCTCATGGGGGACTTCAACCACCCTGATATCTGTTGGAGGGACAGTACGGCCCAGCACAAGCAATTCAAGAGGTTCCTCAATTGTGTGGAAGACAACTTCCTTCTGCAAGTAATAGAGGACCTGACAGGGAGAGGTGCCCTGCTTGACCTCGTGCTCATCAACAGGGAGGGGCTGGTTGGAAATATGACGCTCCAAGGCAGCCTTGGTTGCAGTGATCATGAGATTGTCAAATTTCAGATACTCAGGTCTTACAAGCTGAGGAGTGTTGCATTCCAGCTAGAAGGAAGCGCAGCAGGAGAGCCAGGAGACCTCCTTGGATGGATAAGAAGCTGCTGAGGTAACTTCAAAGGAAAAAAGAGGCTAATAAAAGGTGGGAACAAGGACAGGTGGCCTCGGAAGAATACAAAGATGCTGTCCAGGAAGCTAGGGACTAAGTTAGGAACACTGAGGCCCAGTCAGAATTAAACTTGACTAGGGATGTTAAGGATAATGAGATTTTATAGGTAGATTGAGAATAAAATTCAGACTAGGGAGAATGTGGGCCCTCTCTGGAAGCTATCAGAAGAACTGTCTACCTTGGATTTGAAGAAGGCTGAGGTTCTTAATGCCTTCTTTGCCTCAGTCTTCATTGGCAAATGCTATGACTACACCACCCAAGTCTTGGACGGCAGACGCAGGGACTGTGAGAATGAAGACCCTAGGCCCACTGTGGACAAAGCCTTGCGTGACATGGTTTAGTGTGAGGTGTCCCTGCCTATAGCAGGGGGTTTGGAACTAGATGATTATAAGTTCCTTTCCAACCCTAACTATTCTGATTTTATGTTTCCAAGCACCCTTAGGAGCTTTTGTCTCAGAGAAACAAAGCTTTACACTCTTAAGCAAGTAGACACCATGCCATTGTGATCCCTTTCCAGCTCAAATATGCCAAGAAATGAAATAATTGTCAGGTTTCATTCTAGGATAAATGATCTAACAATTTGTTTCAGAAACACAACCAATTTACACTTTCTAAAAGCCTTTCTATGGGGGACATTTCAATACTGATCTAAATGATCTTTATTTACAATTCCTTCTTTCTTAAGGTAATTCTGAAGGTCTCATTTGTGTGAGAGGTCTCATATGTTGCACTGAATTCAGAAATCATTCCAGTAACTATTTCACACTAAAAATCCAAATCTGAAGCAGTTATAGGAGACCATGATAACATGCAAATTATGGATAATAAATAATCAGACAAAACTTGCATTTTGATCTTTACTGCAGGGAGTACAATCCTCCTACATGCTTAGGACAAAACAATTTTTTTGACAACTGGGCAATTTCAAAGGCAAATTAATAATGAATTTGTTTTACAACAGGTTATGAAAATACTCAATTTACTTTAGCTACAAGCTTTGAAACTAAATACTTATTCCACTGTATAAACAAATTGTAATGTCTAGAAATACTTTCTTATATTTAACTGTCTGGCTTTTTGTAAAACAGTCAAATATCACACAACCTCTTTCTAGCACATCAAGTCTAGATATATGTTAATGAAAACTCAGTATTTTTACTAAAAAAAATGTCTGAGCCTTTTAGATATCTACAACAAAAGCCACACTAAGGAGTAAACTCTAGCTTTGAGGCTAAAGGTTGAAATAATGCATAGCTATTTGCCTTATGGTTTTACCTCACACAAGCAAAGAAGGTACATGGTTTGGTCACAGGACTTGGAGAAGCCTGAGGTTCTGAATGGCTTCTTTGCCTCTGTCTTCACTGGCAAAGGCTCTGACCGCACCACCCGAGTCTTGGAAGGCGGACACAGGGACTGTGAAAACCTAGACCTTGGGCCCACTGTATGAGAGGATCTAGTTCGAGACTATCTTAAGAACCTGAATGTACACAAGTCCATGGGACCTGATGAAATCCACCCGCGGGTCCTGAAGGAGCTGGTGAATGAAGTTAAAAAGCCACTGGCCATCATATTTGAAAAATCATGGCAGTCGGGTGAAGTTCCTGATGACTGGAAAAAGGGAAATATAACGCCCATGTTCAAGAAGGGGAAAATGGATGACCCGGGGAATTACAGACCAGTGAGTCTCACCTCTGTGCATGGCAAAATCTTGGAGCAGATTCTCCTGGAAGGCATGCTAGGGCACATGAAAACGAGAAAGGTGCTTGGTGACAGCCAGCATGGCTTTACTAGGGGAAAATCCTGCCTGACCAATTTGGTGGCTTTCTATTACATGGCTACAAAAGTGATGGACAGGGGTGAAGCAGTTGACGTCATCTACCTGGACTTGTACAAACCGTTTGACACTGTCCCACATGACATCCTTGTCTCTAAATTGGAGAGACAACAGTTTGATAGGTGGACCACTCGGTGGATAAAGAACTGGCTGGATGACCTCACTCAAAGAGTTGTGGTCAACGGTTCAATGTCCAGCTGGAGATCAGTAACGAGTAGTGTCCCTCAGGGATCGGTGTTGGGACCGGTCTTGTTTAATATCTTTGTCGCTGACATGGACAATGGAATTGAGTGTGCCCTCAGCAAGTTTGCCAATGACACCAAGCTGTGTGGTTCTGTTGATACGCTAGAGGGAAGGAATGCCATCCAGAGGGACCTTGACACACTTGTGAGGTGGGCTGATGCCAACCTCATGAAGTTTAACCATGAAAAGTGCAAAGTCCTACACCTGGGTGGGAGCAATCCCAGGCACAGCTACAGGTCGGGCAAAAAGGAAATTCATGGTAGTCCTGCAGAGAAGGACTTGGGGGTGTTAGTCAATGAGAAAATGAACATGAGCCAGCAGTGTGCACTCACAGCCCAGAAAGCCAACCGTATCCTGGGCTGCATCAAAAGAAGCGTGACCAGCAGGTCAAAGGAGGTGATCCTGCCCCTCTACTCTGCTCTCGTGAGACCTCACTTGGAGTATTGTGTGCAGTTCTGGTGTCCTCAACATAAAAAGGACATGGTACTGTTAGAACAAGTCCAGAGGAGGGCCATGAGGATGATGAGGGGACTGGAGCACCTCCCACATGAAGACAGGCTGAGAAAGTTGGGGCTGTTCAGCCTGGAGAAGAGAAGGCTGCATGGAGACCTCGTAGCAGCCTTCCAGTATCTGAAGGGGGCCTATCGGGACGCTGGTGAAGGACACTTCATTAGGGACTGTAGTGATAGGACAAGGGGTAACGGGTTGAAACTTAAACAGCAGAGGTTTAGATTGGATCTAAGGAAGAAATTCTTTCCTGTTAAGGTGGTGAGGTACTGGAATGGGTTGCCCAGGGAGGTTGTGAATGCTCCATCCCTGGCAGTGTTCAAGGCCAGGCTGGATGAAGCCTTGGGTGATATGGTTTAGTATGAGGTGTCCCTGCTGATGGCAGGGGGGTTGGAACTAGATGATCATGAGGTCCTTTCCAATCCTAACTATTCTATAATTCTATGATTCTAAGTTATATTCTCAGTGCCTCAGTATAATATAGCCCATGCATCTTGACCTCTCTTGCCCAGATGCCTACTACCTGAACTGCAGCTGAGAAAGGAAGTAGAAAATAATGACATATTACATATCATCAGGAGAATGATGGTTCTGAGCTAAAATGATTCACTTCTTATATGCTGAATGCAGAGTAGTTAATGAACTATTCACATCTTTAAAACTAAGAAGCATGAACACATATATATTGTGATATGACAGAATATGATGCAGGCTGCTTCTTTATGTAAGAGTGTTTTGCTTCCCTTCTCACTGAATCAATTGTCAATAATATAGCAATACTATAAGAAAACCGAGCAGCTTTGAAAGATGGTGGAAAATTGAAGTTTTTTAAGTTCATATATAATTAACCTCTATGACTTTTTAACTTTCCAAGCATTTCAAATGGATTTTTAAATTTCAGCACAGACATAACAGACACATAGAAGAACAGGATAATAGTATTTCTAATGTTTTAAAACTGAAACCTTTGGAATACTTCACAAATATAGACAGAGAAAATCATCCCCTTCTGATGTAAAAACATAATTAATAGATAAGGTGGCTGCTGCATGTGCTGCTTCATAGGAAATTCTCTGACCCACTCAAAGTCAAAAGTAAAATGGAAAAAAAAAATTCTGTGATACAAAATTTCAGAAGTTGCTTCAATAAAAATAAAATACTATTGTCAGAGTTTGACTGTTTATAATAAATAGGAGGCATACAAAACTCTCTGCTAATTTCAGACATTAGAAATAAAAATAATTTAATCAAGAACATTATGTATCACAACGTAGTGCATCTCTTTTCTTTTTCCTGATATATTTGAAATGAACACTTTAAAAAGTTTCAACAAAAGCATTTTTTTGATTACAAATCCTCAAAAGTACATACTCTGATTATCTGTAATGATTATACTAACCAATTATTCACTGCATAGTAAAACCAACAGGACAGGACTAAACTTTACTCTCTTGCCCCTGTTTTTGCTTCAGGCAGTAGTTTTCACCTGTTAACATTGCCAACATTTCTCAAGAATAAGATTACCAGAATAATTCAACCTTAACTTGATTTCCAACAAGCATGATCAAAAAAAAAAAAAAAAACCAACCCAAAAATACAGTGACCAGAATCTATTATAGTTTATTTTGTCGTTGCACAAAACAAACCCTGATTGATAAGAGCAAAACTGATTTTAACTATCTTTTCATTGTCCATTTTTGCTTTAAACAAAAATCAATCCATCTGCTATGTACGTGTTTTTCTTATGTGTGCACACACAGGAGGTTGTCTGGTGTTGCCTTTTACTAATGAAAGAGATTTTTTCTTTTCTAAACAACTTTTCCTTCTGTTTGTTCATACTGCGAGGTCATAACCCCTAGTGGTTTTAGGTATAAGCTGTTGCTATGGGAATGACTGTGGTGCTACAAAGGAAGGATTATGACCTTTCACTATATAAAAATGTTAGGTTTTTATTACCTTCTTGAATAGAACAGAGGAATTTTCATTGCAGTGTTGGGAGTTATCTTTCCTAAATGGATGTAGGGCTAACTATCCATGTAGGTGATAAGTGTTATCCCTAGTCATTACCGCTTGTGCCAATGCTTTGATTTCCAAAAGATAATGAGTAACTTAATAAAGAAAAGTCAATGGATGACCTGAAGCCTTTAACCAAGCAGTGAAAGGCTTTGACTGCTTAAAAAGGATTTATCTGTACCTGATAGAGGCTGAAAAATTGCCACTAAATCCTGGCAAAAATAATATACAACATACCAGGGGAAAAACAATAATGAGCTTTACATGTTTTATAATTAATGTAAATTTTCATGTTGCTTCATTTTCTTTCATTATATTATTTAGGATTGAAGAAAGAAACAAGCCATCACTACTGCCTAGTGCAAGACATCTCTGGCCTTGACTGATAATAAAAAGGAGTGAATGGTATGAAGCCTAAGGAACAAGGCTCAATCACTTTCAGCAATTACTGTGTCTTATTGATAACTTGCAGCTCTATCCTGCAAAAGCCATCTCTGGAACAAAGCCTGTCACAGATCAGACTGAATCCATTAAAAAGCTTTGATTAACATGTCCTTAGGGTGTGCTGGGGAAACTTTTTACACCAAATGACAGCCTATTGCTACTGCTTCTGAATTGCCCTCCTGCAATACTCTTGTGTTTTAATCTAGTGCACAGTTTAAATCAAAAAACAGCAATGACTTTGTGTGACCTAAATACGAGCCTCTTTTATTCATTGTGAGATTTATCAACTGCTTGCAGATTAAGTGTTCAGAGAAGCAATAATTAACCTTAGCGTGTGTTAGCTAATATTAATTATATATCTTCTGTGCTTTCTTGGGCTAGTGTACATGTGCCCAGAGAAAGGGTCATATTTAATGTGCTCTGTTTAGTGGACAAGAAGCTTTGTACTTGTCTTCCCTTGGAAACAAATTGTTTGTATTTGACAAGCATAACATCAACAATGTTGGCTTTCTTTAGCAGGAGCTGACATTGATGTGTAAATGGATTTCAGTCCTTTTAAAATAGACACACAAAAGCTCTGTCTTTCTGGGCCTCAAATTTCAAGAGGGCAAGGAATTGCCCTTTACACACCCAATCATTTTCCCATCATCCACTGTGGAAAGCAGTGCTTATCTATTGTGAATATTATTTTTGTTACCCTGCAGTCCCTTGTAAGACATATGCTGAACAGTATGTGTCAGGGCCAACAGGGCCCTGACATAATGTTCATACATTATGAACAAAAAAAAAAAAAAGAAAAGGATCCTTTTATATTCCATTAAAATACATATTTTAAAACACCTGCAGGTATAAGAAGCCCTTGCCAGAAACCTTTTTGACATGATGTGCTAGCATCTAAGAAAGAGACATAAAAGAAAATCCTGATCCTGTTCACATCCAGGTCAGTGTTAAAATCACATTAAACCAGTGTTAAAACAGAGCTAAATCCAGAGAGAATCAAGTAGCAAAATGCTGAACCATTTGGCACAGTGGTCATTTATTAGCAGCAACTTAAGTTTCCCGTGTGCTGAAACTTTAATGAGGGCTACTGCTCCTAAGCAGTACCTGGGCTCCAGCTCATGCCAGCACTTTTCTGTACCAGAGGAAAGCAACTGGGCAATACTTAGCGATTTGAACCAGCAGAGGAGAGCCACAGGACAGCTCTTCTCCCAGGCACAGGCTGTGCTTAAGTCGGTTGAGGGAAAGGGAGGGAGGCAGACAGCAGCGTGGTAGGCTCTGTGAGAGCTCTCTGTCACACAAAATTCTCCCTGGGGAAATGTAGGGAGACAGAGATCTGCATGGCTTTGATTGCTTTGAATATCCCCAGCTATCTTCAGAACTGTATTACAAAATTAAATGCCGTGTAAAGTAACCCTGCTTGCCAGTAAGGCTCTAATGGCTGTACTGCAATCATGGCAGAGGGAAGCTAGCTAGGTTCTGTACCTTTAAAAAAGCTAAAGGGCCATAATCCTCTGTGCATCAACATTTAAATCCGAAGACAATGGTGGGGAAATAAACACTCTCCTTGTCAGCAGCCCTTCAGGTAGTGCTGGGTAAGTACTATTTTATAGGAGCAGCACCTTCTTCTAGGTTTGCATTGCTCACAACAGCAGTTTTTCACAACCCAAATGGGATTAATTTTCCTGGAATTAGGACAGTCAGCACAAGGGCATAGTTATCTTCCTCTAGGTTTTCTTTGAATGTTCCTGTATTTATGTCTGTGCATTTCTAAAGGGTGTGAATGCAGATGTTATGTTGACTTAAAAAAGTGTGTTTTACAATGTACAGAACTTGACACAGTAAATCTAACAAAAAACAGAACAGCAACCTAGATGTTTAGCTGCTGAGAACAAGTTTGAATAAATATACAGGGTTCTTGGAAATAGTTGCTATTTCAAATATTACTCTGCTATTATTTGTTGACTTTGCAGATTGACCACCTATGTCTTCTTAACAACAATTGACAGAGGCCTTTTTATACAGGGTAATTGTGGCTACAAACACGCTGTCAGTGCATCTATTACGTCCCCTTTCAATGCATCTATTACCTTACTTTCAGCAGGTGTAGCACTTTATTGCTTGATACTACCCAGATGCCAGCCTCTATTTAACTATTCATTAAAAACTGAAAGAAAGCTCCCCCCAACACTATCTGGAGTAGAACTGATAGGGAAGGGGACTAATTTCTGTACTTTTTAAAACTGTCTTAAAGGTGAAAGGATTTGTCAAATCCATTAATGACCTATCTTAGATCTAATAGACACTTCACATTCAAAAAGAATTGTTCAGAAGCTGGTTCAAACAAAGGCAACAGAAGCAAGGAAGAACATGCACAGGGGACAAAATGGTTTGGGAAATATAAACCTGCACAATTATAATTTGAACAAAAACAAGTGAGAAACCATACTCTGCTAAAGCACTATTGGCCAACCATCTCAGCTTCGCATTCATACATAATTAAGCTCTAGACAGCTGCAGGCTTCTCTAATTCAACAGAGCACAGGATATCACAATACGAAGTAAGTTGCATATATGTGCCTAGAAAAAGTTTGGTTTATATTCGGATGCATTAAAACAAACCCTAAACCACCAAAAAAACAAACAACAAAATCCAGAAAAAATATACTATTCAAGATGTCGGTAAAATGTGAGCTGGGATTCTCAGAATTCCCCTCATACTATCATTGTCTTGTATAGAAATTTGTTTTGAGTTTCCACAATGTATTAAATCAAAAGAAGTAAGAAACATTAAACAAGTTTTAAGGCACTGGTTTGGTTTATTTTTGGTTTGGGTTTTTTTGTTTGTTTGTTTCCAATTAAAGTGATGTTTAAAATATCCACACTTATCCACTAGGGTATTGTGACATACAGATGGTAGTTTCCAAGGAGATTAAATATGCAGGAAAGATAAAATCTCTCAGTGGGCCTTTTAACAAGTTCTTTAACTCAAACATTGTCTTGTTTATAGAAGTGGATCTTTCTCTCCATTACAAGTCACATTTAGCATAAAGACTGAGAAGGCAGCATATTGTAATGCCAACCACTGGTGTGATGATCTCAGAAAATATTGTCATGTGTAGAGAATTTGGCTATCTTTTAACATTGATTTTCCTTTGAGGATGCTTCAGTTCAGAAAGACTGTAATGTTGTGTCCTGCTAATTGTGTTAAATCTCTGAAAAATTCAGTCTACTTTTTAAGATGAGTGTAAATCTTGGTTACTATGGGACAGAAAAGAGGCTGCTCACTGAAAAAGAAAAAAATTTAAAAAGAAATACATTCCGTTTTACAGGCTCAGTATTATTGTAAAGATATCATTTGTCTATTTGACATGGGATCAAAGTTACTTCTTTGAAAATTTTAATATGATTAATCACACATGGATGGGGAATGTAAAGTTACAACAGCTTGGGGACAGGACAAGTACAAGTCAGAACTCAATTCACCCTTCTGATTGAAACAATGTAAATGCAAAACAAAGATGTAAATGTCGGCATTTCTGTAGAAAGCAACACGAACAGTTTTGTTAGCTGTGCAAAAACAAAGTGAAACTGAACATCGGAGGATCTGAGAATTACACAGCCCTTACCTATAAGACAGCAAACCACGAGTGCTGATGCTGAATTTGATACCTACAGAGATCTGGGTCACCATCAGTAATGACAAGTTTGTAAGGGCTTTTTTTTTTTTTCTTTTTAAAAATAACCTTGATAACTGAGAATTTAAAAGATTGACCCCCTGTGTCTTTGATGCATGTTTCCTTCTTTTTTGCAGTTTAGGTTTCAGCCAAAATGTGAAGCTGTGACTTCACTTCTTCTTCCCTGATAAACAATTAATTGCATGCTTGTAACAAAAATTTATAATGATGTATTGTTTTCCTGTTCAGCCTTCATTTTTCCTTATCCTCACAGGTGATGATCTAAATAAAGGCAAGCAACTAAAGAATAACCAAGACAGCAGCAGCTGCAAAGGGTGAAGTTTAATTATATTTGTACTTATTACAATTATCTTATCAGTTCTGCTTTTGCTGGTCAGTCACAATTATTCTTTGTTTCATCTTCATCCTTTTTACAAAAAGTGCTCAATTTCCAGCTGAGTTTAAGTGATACAGAGCACTTTGGAATATCAGGAATTTTTAGGGTGTTGAATATTTGAAAATCTTGTATCCTGATTTTCTGTGAAGGAAACAGACCAATATTTCCAAAATAATCTTCTTCAGAGTTGTGGAATCAGATGCATGCTTCTTTTGCATGCATTAAGAGTTTTAATACAGCATGACTAAACTATTTGAACACTTGTACTGATATTGTGGGTGTTAAAATTATGTTCATAGTGGTTTGTACGAGTGTAACAGTTAGAACTGTCATAGCTACTACAGGTATGCAGGAGAAAACTTAAAGCACAATGATCAATCATATTACTTTCTAGATGAGGAAAGTACTGCACAATTTCTATCTCAATTATATTGGTGTAAATCTGTAGTAACTTTGCTGAAGTCATCTAGAATAACTGCTAAAATAAATTAAAATATTGCAGACACACATACTTGCACCTGAGATGACAGCTCTACTCAACTAGCTCATCTTGTCTAGCAGGACCCCAGGACATTTTTGGCAATGCTGTTGGGTAGCCAGCCATCCAGCCTGTAGCAGTGCGTGGTATCATTCTACTTCACCTTTTCATTTTTCCCTGGGATATTCTGTAAGGTTCCTGTTGGCCCATTTTTCCTGCCTACCCAGGCTCCCCTAAGTGGCAGGCTTGCCTCCCAGTTTACCAGTTGCTCTCCCCTGCCCCCAGCTTTGTGTCTTTCAAACTTCTGAGGGTTAATTTCATTTCTTTGGCTGGGATGCTGAGAATGCTGTTGGACACTTTCCATGACAGTTGTAACCCCAAAGTGTGCCACTTATAACTAGCTACTAGTTTGGCTTCAAACTGTTGACCACTGTCCTGTAAGCCTGTCATGGTTTAAATCCTGTCGACAAGTCAGCCATGCAGTCTACTTCCCCCCCATCCCCGCCTTTCTTCCCTTCCACAGCTCCCGAACAGATGGGAGGAGAATCAAAAGTATGCAACTCCCACGGGTTGAGATAAGAACAGTCCAGCAACTAAGGTTGCACAAATCACTACTGCTACCACCAATAATAATAATGATAAGAGAAGCAACAAGGGAAGAGAATGCAACACCTTACCACCTGCCGTCCAATAATTTGCCCCACCCCTCCCGACTGAGCACCGACCGATACCTAGTCCAACCCTGCAGTCAACTAGCTGTTCCGGGTAACTCCCAGTTACATCCTTGGCATGACATGCTGTGGTATGGAATACTTCTTTGGTTTTGGGTCAGGTGTCCTGTCTCTGCTTCCTCCCAGTCTCCCCTCCTCCCTGGCAGGGCATGAGACTCAGAAAAGTTGTTGGTCAAAGTAAACACTACTTAGCAACAACCAAAAACATCAGTGTTATCAGTGTTGTTCCCAGGCTGCAAGTCAAAACCATAGCACTGCATCAGCTACTAAGAAGGAAAAAAATGGCTGCTACTGCTGAACCCAGGACAATGTCCACCCCTTATTCCATACCATTCATGTCAGGCTCAGATCCTACATTTTTCAGTATACCATCACTCTTGTCTAAATATATATATATATATATATGTAAATATATACATACAGAGAAAGAGACAGAGATAATTCCTTAGTGCGTGGACCAATCCCTATAAAGCTGCCGAGCCCATCCAGTCAATGATGTCTGGCTCCACCTCTTATAACAGTCTTTCAGAGCAGGAGAGAGGGTGTGAAGTTTTGGATTGTTGCCTGCCGATAACACCGAGGAAGTTGTCTGGTCACTGCTGAGCATTTCTGGTTTTGTCGAAGTTCATTCTTTGCTGGGATGATGGTCTGAGGGAAGTCAGGGCCAGTCACTGGTGACCTGAAGACATCTAGTTGGTGGACTATAAAAGTGCTACATAGCAGGCAACAGCATACAATGGAGTTCATTTGCTGTTTTCCCCTAAAATCAAATCCGCTTGAGGTACACATTGGACTTCCCCATCTTCCTGCATTACCCACCAAGTGTATCTGGGTACAGAGCAAAAGCAATCCCATGAGCGGGTTTGCCTTTACCTGAAGCAGGAATACCCCAGACTGTCTTCCCCAGAAAATTCTTTATGTGCACCACAGGAACTTTTTCCCCTTCTATAGTATGCAAAAGTTCTGACTGCCCTGGGCCAGCCCTGTTGGCAGATCCTCTAGTGTTGACCAACCAGGTAGCCTTTGGTAAATGTTTATCCCAATGCTTGAAAGTGCAATTGCTCTCAGTGTAGTTTTTAACAGCCCATTGTACTGTTCAATTTTCCCAGAGGCTGGTGCAGGGTAAGGGATGTGATATACCTACTCAGTGCCATGCTCTTTGGCTCAAGTGTCTGTAGGGTTGTTCCGGAAATGAGTCCCATTGTCTAACTCAGTTCTCTCTGGGGTTCTGTGTTGCCACAAAATCTGTTTCTCAAGACCCAGGACAGTGTTCTGGGCAGTGGCATGGGGCATAGTGCATGTTTCCAGCCAACCAGCCAGTGGTTGCTTCCACCATGGTAAGCACATGGCATTTGCCTTGGTGGGTTGGTGGGAGTGTGATATAATCATTCTGCCAGGCCTTCCCATATCTGTACTTCAGCCATCGTCCTCCATACCAAAGAGGCTTTAACCACTTGGCTTGCTTAATTGCAGCACATGTTTCACAGTCATGAATAACCTGGGCGATAGTGTCCATTGTTAAGTCAACCTCTCGATCACGAGTCCATCTATGTTGCATCTCTGCCCTGATGGCCCGAATTGTCATGGGCCCACCGGGCCAAAGATAATTCACCCTTATGATGCCTATCTAAGTCCATCTGAGCCACTTCAATCTTAGCAGCTTTGTCCACTTGTTGTTCTCATGTTCCTCAGTGGCCTGACTCTTGGGTACAGGAGCATCTACATGGCGCACCTTCACCACCAAGTTCTGCACCTGGGTAACGATATCTTGCCATAATGCAGCAGCCCAGATGGGTTTACCTCTGCATTGCCAGTTGCTCTGCTTCCATTGCTGCAACCACCCCCACAGGGCATTTGCCACCATCCATGAGTCAGTATAGAGGTAAAGGACTGGTCACTTTTCTTGTTCAGCAATGTCCAAGGCCAGCTGGATGGCTTTCACCTCAGCAAACTGACTCGATTCACCCTCTCCTTCAGCAGTTTCAGCAACTTGTCATTGAGGACTCTATACGGCTGCCTTCCATCTCCGATGCTTTACCACAATACGGCAGGACCCATCAGTAAACAAGGCATACTGCTTTTACTGCTTTTCACTTTCTGACAGTTTATTATAGAGTGGGGCCTCTTCATCACACATCACCTCCTCCTCTGGTGACATTCCAAAATCTTTGCCATCTGGCTGGTCCATCATGAATTCCAGAATTCCTGGATAACTGGGATTTCCTGATTGAGCTCATTGTGTAATTAATACAGCCTACTTACTCCATGTAGCACTGGCTGCATGCTGTATAGAGGACACCCTGCATTTGAACATCCAGCCCAACATGGGGAACTGGGGTGCCAGGAAAAGCTGTGCTTCAGTGCCAATCACTTCCAAAGCAGCTCAAACCCCTTCATAGGCTGACAGAATCTCTTTTTTATTTGGGGTATAGCTGGCCTCAGATCCTCTGTATCCCCGAGTCCAAAAACCAAGGGGTTGACCTCGAGTCTCCTGTGGAGCTTTCTGCCAGAGGCTCCAGGTAGAACCATTCTCCGCAGCTGCAGTGTAGAGCACATTTTTTACATCTGGACCGGTCTGGACTGATCCAAGGGCTACTGCATGAACTATCTCTTATTAATTTGCTCAAAGGCTTGTTGTTGCTTAGGGCCCCATTTAAAACCAGGTTTTTTTCTGGGTCACATGATAGAGAGGGCTTACAATCAAACTGTAATTTGGGATGTGCATTCTCCAGAACCCTACAGCACCCAAGAAAACTTGTGTTTCTTTCTTATTAGTTGGTGGGGACATTGCTGTTATCTTGGTGATCACATCTGTGGGGATCTGGCAACATCCATCTTGGCATTTTATTCCCCAAAATTGAATCTCCTGTGCAGGTCCCTTGACCTTACTCTGTTTTATGGCAAAGCTGGCTTTCAGCAGGATTTGGATTATTTTCCTCCCTTTCTCAAAGAGTTCTTCTACTGTATCACCCCACACAATAATGTCATCAATGTATTGCAGGTGTTTTGGAGCTTGCCCCTGTTCCAGTGCAGTCTGGATCAGTCCATGGCAGATGGTAGGGTTGTGTTTCTACCCCTGGGGCAGTCGGTTCCAAGTGTATAGGGCACCCCTCCAAGTAAAAGCAAACTGTGGCTTGCACTCTGCTGCCAAAGAAATTGAGAAAAATGCATTTGCAATATCAGTCGTGGCATACCACTTGGCTGCCTTAGACTCCAGTTCATACTGAAGTTCTAGCACGTCCGGTACAGCAGCACTGTAGCAGGGTGGTGTGACTTCATTCACGGCACAGGAGTCTACTGTTAGTCTCCACTCTCCGTTAGACTTCTGCACTGGCCATGTGGGACACTGGAACAGGTTGCCCATGGGAGTGGTAAATGCTCCATCCCTGGCAGTTTTCAAGGCCAGGTTGGACAAAGCCTTGGCTAACACGGTCAAGTATGAGGTGTCTGTGCCCATGGCAGGGGGGTTGGAATCAGATGATCTTAATGTCCTTTCCAACCCAAACCATTCTAGGATTTATTGTCAAGTCATTGAGGACTGTTCCCAACCTATTTCAAAAAGGACAGGCTTAAAATGGCATCCTATGGATCTTCCCACATCCTTAGAGTTATTATCTCTAGGCTGTGAACCTGTTTATATTCAAATTCCTTAAGCAATCCCTAATGTGGTTCTTCACTGCGGGTAGCACCTCTCCCCCACAGATCTTGCTAGCATGAACTGATATATGGGAAGCCTGAAGCGGCATTTTGAGGTTGAGACAAGAAAGGCATTTCTTCAATACAAATATCTTTTTCTTGATATAAAAAAGTTTTATTTCTATAAGCCAACCAAAGTTATAAAACCTGAAGAAAGGCAGATTTTCTTGTGAAATTATTTCTACTGGTTATCTAAATTTGACAAATTGAAGGATTCACAGGATATGACCAAGTCCATTGTACAAACATATTTAAATTAAATGTATTTTTCTGTGGGGATTAAGTTCTGCTTTGGCAAGACACTTAAGGGAGAGACAAAACGTTATAGGACTAGTCATGTGTTATCTCTACTCACGTGCTAGAACATACACATGTGGCTGAGCTGAATAAACCCACACAGCTGATTTTGTTTCAAACAAATTGGTGATTAGCAAGAAGATGAATTACAGAGATCAATAGTTTTCATCTAAATTGTAGGTGTGGTGTTCATTTGATGATTATTTATTGCCTACATAGATGGCAAAGCACAAACATGCAGGGTGCTACAGTCACCATACCATTGTATTCCTTCCAGACATTTCCTGCCTTTCTTCACTGGACAAAGCTAACCAAATGCTACTGAACCAGTACAGTCTGCTAGGCAGAAGTGACCACTATCATCTTGCGAATGTTAGTATTTAAGATCTACAGGAAACTAGACCCTTAACAGGATTACCTCCAGATCCATTGCTCAGTCAAGAACTATTCACCCCAGGTTATGACTAAACCCTCTTGAGAATAAATTTGTGAACAGTAATCTCTTTACTTCTACTGACAGTCTTTTCTTTTTGCTGCCTCAATATTTTCACCCAGGCAATATTTATTTTGTTATAACAAATTATCTTGTTATAACAAATAATAAAACGTTTTTTTTCATATTTATTTCTTGTTTTGTTATTAGCTCAAAAATGCACAAGATTAAGGGCATACATAATTTGGAAATCTCTGATTCTGAACATAGCAGACACTTCTATTTTTTTTCCTTAAAGATAGTAGCTTAAGTCATGCCATATGATCAAGAAGTGGTACTGTTAGGTGTCATGTAATATCTCTGAAGATGATGTGTAGGTTATAATAATCTCTTACTTGAATACTTGTATAAAACCCCTTTCCTGTAGTCAGGTAGCTGATATACCACAGTATTGTGAACAAAACCAGAATGATGTGGCCCAAGGAGTTTCCCTGGGTACATGTAAAGCAAGTAACTGGGAACAGTCTCATATGGGAGAGCTGCATTTGTCTGCTGGTATTGGGGTCAAGAAGAAAGGTGAGGATATCTTAAACAGAGACACGTCCCTGGAAACAAAAGTCCAAATGGAGATAATGCTTTGGACAGGATTTTGTCTGAATAAGGCCTCTGGATTCCTTATATGGTAAAGGAAGCAAGACCAGCTTTTGTCTATAAATACAAAAGATTACAACAGAGATATGTAACAACCTTGACAAATTCTCCAATTAGAGAAAAGATTTTCCTAGTTCAGACTTTGCAAAATACTACAGGTATAATAAATAAACAAAAAAATATTCCTCATGTTTTCTTTAACTCGCAGAGGAGAACAGAGCTTTCGTTTGCTGGCAACGAATGCACTTAAACATTGCAATATAGATTTAACTTTTATGGGTTTGTGTACACATGAAAGCAAGACCTTTTACATATATTATGTGATGAATAATTAATAACAAATATTACTTGATATAATTATTTACTATTATTTATTTTCCTATAATTCAGGAAATGAATCTAGGAATATGATATATGTTTTTCTTGTACTCTTCGTTACACATGACCTACTAAAGACAGATACTGGTGGAGACAGCTACAAAAGGACGGTTTATATGCATTAAGTTATTTGAGTGCTCCTGTATAAACACATGACTTTTGTTCTTTCTTATTTTCCTTATGAAACAAATCAATTTAGAATCAACATATTTGACTGGTTTAAGGATTAAAATAAGCAACCCTGCGTATCACCACTCAAGCACACTGATTAAGTTAAAGTGTTTTGTAACAGTTTTATACAGGGTTTATGTTGTACTTTTATTTTGCATAGGGATTAGACTTGCAGAAGTGTTCTCCACCCCAGTAATTTTTTTTTGTTGTTTTTTGTTGTTGTGTTTGTTAGGGTTGGTTTTTGTTGTTGTTGTTGTTGTTGTTGTTCTGTTCACTTTGACTTATTCTCTTTATATTCCCTGGAAAGGTTCTGTGTAGAGACTGTTATCAGAGAGCGCTACTACTCTGCAGCCCAAACACAACATCTCTGTGGAGTTGTGAAGGAATCTTTCAAAGGCTATTTTCTACAGATCTGTGATGAGCAGGTTGTTCTCTTTGCTGAATACAGACCTTTCCACAGCCTTCACAGGAATTTCTAGCTCTTATAAAAGGGATAAAAAAAAAATATGTTCAAGAGACACCTTTTATTTTGGATTTATTTTTTTGCTTAAACACAGAGCACACACCCTCAGAAAAAAAAATAATATGATTGTAAATAACTAACTGGCACAATTTAAACTAAATTAGTGGCCAGTGTTGTACACACCAGATGACATTCAGCATCATGTCAAATAACTAGCTGAATTCACACTGAAAATAAGTGCCCAGTGCTCTGCTCCTCTTTATGTAGAGTTGATGCTTATTTGGCTGTATATGTGGAATTTTTTACTTGTTTTTTTTTCTTCTGTGCCATATATATATATATAAATTAGTCTACTAAATGGAGATGAGTTACAGTCTTTTTTACTATATATTTCTTCTTCAATAAAGTACCAGAACATCATAACAGATGAATCTTTCTATAGGAAAGCCAGTACTCTCTTTTAAACAAAAATAAATTTATCTTTTAAGGCATTTAACATTTATAGGAATTAGGAAGAATAATCAGCCTAGGTGGGAAAATAATTATTTCTAGAAGTAGTTCAGGTTAATTTTTATACAGTACATCTTTTTTATTTGCTGCCATGCTGTAGAAAATTAATGAAAATAGTTAAAACTACAATAAATTGAAAAAAATTAGAATAGGAACTACCCTGAACTAATACAGTGTCTCAGCAAGTTGAACTGTTATAACCACTGACTTCATTAGATTAAAGACTGAACACATAGATAAGGGTAAAGATATGATGTTTATATGTTTGATCACACCACAGCTTTTAACAGTTTCATGACTTTATCATAGAAACCTTTGTTTTCCATCCTGTTACCTTCCTTTTCAGAGGATAGCCTAAATCTTTTTGGAACTATTCCCATTTCCTAGATTACAACATCATTTTATGTTGTTTGATAAGCTGTGCTGAAATATGGCAGTTCTGGGATGGTACATGAAGATATCGTGGAGGCTATGTGATTCCTTCTTCCTGCAGAAATCCAGCTTCAAGAAATATGTTCATATCTTCTGCTGAGCTCTATTTCTCATACCAGATTCTGTAATCTTGGAGTTAGGCCAAAACTATTCACCGTCTGCTATAGATTAAAATAAATTTATAGGCATTTCCTCGTGTAATACTCATTTCCACTTTAAAAAAAATAAATCAAAACTTACAATGAACAGAAATCATATTCTAAGAAGGGCCTTTTGGAAAATGGGTTATGATTGCGAAGACACTGACATACTGTAAAGATGAAAAAACTGTTTAGTGTCTATGGAAGTTTTTGGTCAACCTCATTTCATTGGAGGCCTATCACTGTAACAAAACTCCACAAGAATATAGCTTGTTGGAAAGTAATGTTTGTAATACAATCTGGGGGTAATACAAAACAGAAAAGGCCAAATTATTACTGACACAGAAGAAGAATTCCTGTTGATATAAAAGGGACTTTTGCATGCATATTTGAGCGTCACTTTTAGTCAACAGCCATGGCCCTGTTAACCCTACTGGTAAAGTTTAAGAAGGCTCCCACCAAATCTTTTTGTGATTACTGCAATTAGACTTTTAAGACTGATTGGCATTTCAGTTAACAACAGTGATGAAGGGCCTCTGCCATCAAATGAACTGAAAATTGGTGACTTTTAAGGATTAAGTTCTATAACCTTCCCCTTTACCCCATGCCAAAATTAAATGTAAGAGTTTTTTTTTTTTTTCAGAACGCATGACACACAGTTATGGGTTGAGCTAAATTGAATAGGCACCATGAATGTGCTTAGGGTTCCTGGTCTCAGAACGATGAAGTAAAAAAAAAAATATTGCTTCTTATATTTTAAAAAAGCCTACAGGAAAGTACCAGCAAGAATATGGAGAGCTCAAGCTGCCTATGGCACACACATCTGACTGCTTACACATTTCACTTAGTGATGGTGTGGATGCTAAAATACATAGGCTGCTGCTGCACAGTTCCTGAAGTCTAGTTCTCAGAAGGTAACAAATTTTTCTAATGTATCAGTGACATTAATAAATATCCAATTTCTGAGCCTGCTTTCAGTCACAATTTCTATAGTCACTCTACACTGGCCTCAGGCTTGTTTTGCATTTTCAAGCACACTGTACAGTATTTATTTCATTAACTCCATTTGTGTAGCTAATGATAGCAACAATTTTATACCTAAGTGGGAAGTGTTGTACCTTTGCTGAACATTTAATTCAACATTTAATGTACTGAGAATTTAAAAGTAACACCAAATGTTGCCTTTTCCAAGAGTGAGAAAATGGTTGATTATATTCCATCAATTCTCCTGACTTCCTCAAACAATCCTGAGAAGGCTTCTTGACTCATTTTAGATCAGATGCTTTTCCCATAACAGATATAACGTTATTTCTTCTCTCGTGTTGTCAAAGACACCAATGAGTTCTCCTAAACCAGTACATTATGCCTCCAGCAGACATAACGTGAAGTTGGTAAGGACAGAGTCTGTATTTCTCTACTCACCCCTCATATTTACTACGATGAACAAATTGTGGTTCACTGTCAAAGACCTGTCAAAGATCTAGCCGTGACACAATGTTTTTGGAAGCAGATAACTTATACTCTTCATTTTGAGAAGAAAGACAAGAAGAAAACAGCTATCAATACAGATAGAGCCAGAAACAGGCAATCTGAAAATCAGCATGTCTCTACAAATGTAGGGACTATGATTAATTTCTGTGTTTGGGCAACATAAAATATTTGGCTTGGTACAAAAGCTTTTTTATGTAGCTTTTCTTCTTGTGATGGGCTTTGATGTTGATATTACAGTGGACTCAAGTCCTCTTTACATTCCACATCCACATAAGAAATTGTAGAAAAAAACAATGTCCTGTGTGGCTGAACTGGCCCAATAATCTTAGCAAAGCCAAGCTCTGAATGTAAGCTTTAATTGAAGTGGTGCAGAAGTAATGTCATTTAATACTTTTCAGGCATCTACAGCTGAAGTAGTTAGCTATATTCTCTTGTAGTTAGTCAAGGGAGAGGTGCATTTCCAAGGCTTCTTTAATCTCACCCTAGTGGAGTTGTTCAAAATACCTGAAATAAGCACCCGGGATATGTTCAGGCAATGGGTCTAGACAATAGATTTAGACATGTCTGCACCATAGAAGTTTAGAGAAGTTCAATCCTTCTCCCAGGGACAGTTACTAAAAAGCACCAGGAATGAGAAATCAGACTGCAGCTGAGGTGTCCACATGGGTATCACCAGTGCAGTCAAGGAAGAACTTGTTTGGTTAATGTAAAAAATTGGAAGCAACCTTGGTTAAGCACTACATACCATGAGATCCACCTGAAAAACCCTCTTCACATATTGTTTTTCAGCACTCCGAAATTTATTTTCTTTATAATATGACCACCAAGGGTCAAGACTCTACCTATTAATATCCAAACAAATTTTCAGAAAATTATGTGTTGCACTCTTATGACTTGTGTTTACGAATATAAGCCCTATCCTCCTCATAAAAGTGATCATAATCCTTTCACATTTGTTAAAGAGCCCTTTGTTTTTATCAGAAGGAGTATTTGCTTTTTGCATGTTGCCACGACAGGTGTGGAAAAATATTTAACATCAATAGGCCAAATTCATTACTTCTGTAATGCACTGAAGTTCATATTACTACAAGGTTTAATGTAACTCAGTGTAATTACAACTGAGAGAATTTGCTGCTGGGATTTATCTTCAGTTTGCGTAGAGACACATAACAGTTGTCTTTGTTTCTGGAAAGCAATTGCTGTTTTAAAAAAGAAAACAAGCTTACATGGACAATCAGAAGTCATCCTTCCTTGCTACAGAAAATAATAAAGCTTGAGATTTCACTGAATATCAGTTAAATGATTTGTAAGTTGCCCCAGGCCCAAAATGAACACTGCAGTTAAAACTCAGACTGAACAGCAGAACAAAATGGTAAAAAAAACCTCAAAAAAACCCATAAAAATCAATACTAATATTGAAAAAGCAGCTACTTGCTATAAAGGTAATAAGAAACTGGAACTTCTGTGTTAGGAAAACGAATATGACTTTTACAGAAGAAAAAACAAATGAATTAAAATAATAAGCATTTCAATTTGTTCTTGGGTTTTGTTCTTACTTTCAAAACCTAAGTTGTTATAGAATAAAGATTTTATAGAAAGTTAACTAAACAGCTCTGTCTTCCTAAGTAAATATTTAACTCCTGGCAAAACGTTTAATGAAGGCTAGTGGGATTAACTTCAGAAAATACCCATGATTGGAGTGATTATTACAATTAGACCAATTCATGTCAGAGTTCTATGGTTCTATGAGATAGTTTTACTGAAGCTATTGGGATTCATACAAAAGAAATGTACAGATTTGAGGTCATTATTGCAATTAGACTTGTCAACATTTCTTGGTTTTATTAAAATGACTAATGCTTTTATGCTGGAGCAAGGAGTTTATTGTCTGCTCTAGGCCACATGTCATCAAATCAGAATTTAGCTGTAATGCAATAATATTCCACTAATTGTTGCAATCAGTTTTGCTAAAGCAACTCTAATCACCCTGAAATTTGGAAAGATTTGTGTCCAGTTATACCAAGCTACAGGTTCTCATCTTGCCAAAAATATGCTAACTAGCAAACGTTATCAGCCAGTGTAAATGAAGCACTAAAAAACAAAATCTAGAATAAACCTACATCGATACATTTGCATTAATCAGTGAGGGAGGGGAGAAATACATTTTAATCCTAAAGGCTGTGCGGGCTCCATTACCAGATTACATATACCCCCACAAAGAAAGGAAAAGAGATCAATTGTGTATTGTGGATTAGATCAAAATCTTTCACTGTATAATCATCTTTAGCATAGTACTGAAGGAAAAAAAAATATTTTTATAAGAAAAACCAAACAGATAAACAAACAAAAGCTCATAGATTTCCCAGGTTTCTTTTGCATTTCCTATCAGGAAGAATGTGATTATGACTGAAGTAAAGAGCTCCAAAACAACCATTTCATTTCCTGAAGTTTCTCCAGATCCAACAGATGATTGACAACAACTCCATTTCTCCTCACCACCTCTCATCTCCTCACCACTGTAACATCATATAAACAACCGAGTCAGAGAAAGACATGCTTTTTTATCTGTAGCTTCTTCCCCAACTGCTGTAGAGAGTAGTGGGTAACCAATATCAACCATTCCTTCAGGCTGCACCTGTAAATTATTTCAAAGACTTGTGAGTACTTACACAGAACTAAGGAATTTATCCTGCTTTCACAGCTTGTTTCCTTCATCCATGTGCACCTTGACATCAGGTGGAAGGTGTACTCAGATGAGTGACATGAAGACTAAGTAGTCCTTGGCCAAGGTCAAAACACAAGCTAGCAGATCATCTGGTAAACACACAAATCAAAGCTTGAAGTTTAAACTGCCTGTACTAATATTATCTATAACATTTAGACAAAACAAAAAGGAACCAAGTATTATTTCAATAATTGTTTATTTCAGGCTTTTATCATGATTATGACTTTCAACAAGTAACATATTTTTATATTATTTATATATATATATTTATAAATGATTTATATTACTTATATATATAAATTTTATTATATATTTATTACAGCTGTAACAGTGTTGTCCATTAGGTTTCTTTTTTGTCATTTGTTTGTTTGTATTTTGCCAAGAGACAAGAACAATATAACAGCTTTATAATTAAAAAGCATTATTGAAAAGAGACAATTGCGTTCAAGGCTGGTCACAATGAGAAACCAAAATTTGGAATAAATTCTAGAATAAATTTTAAATTATGAAATTGAAACTGTAGGAGTCTATAGAAATTCAGTTTTTCTCTACTCAAAAAGAAATTGTTTTCCTTACATTTGCATTTTGCTATCTACTTGAATAATTGAGTCATTCCAAATGGCCAGCTGACATATGTTCTATGAGAACAGACACATGAAGGTACCACTTATGTGTGCTCTTCATATATTAAGTTTTAATATTCACATAATGAAATTTCTTATAGATTAACTGTCATTCCACCTTCAATCATTCTTTGTCTAAAATATAGACAGAAATAGATTTCACTGAAGTAATTTCTGAAAAGTAAGGAGCGTAAGCCTGAGCACCTTGTAAGTACATCTTGAAAGATGCAGCTTCAATTATCATGTGGTTAGGTTTAAATGTAAGTCACATCAACATAAAATGGAATAAACACTCATAGTCTTGTTGCCATCAGGACTTGCTGTGATGCCAGGACAGTGTCATAATGCTCCATTACAGCCTTATTTCTAAAGCCCTTTTGTGATGATAATTAATTACTTGCTATTATTTTTGCTTTTGGGTGGTGTTTTTGTTTTTTTTTTTTGGTTGGTTTTTTTATTGTGGTTGTTTTTTATTTTGTGTGGGTTATTTTTATTGTTGGTTTGGTTTTTTCTTTCCTTTTTTTGTTTTTTTTTTTGTTTGTTTTTTGTTGATTTATTGTGGTTGGTTTTTTTTTTAAATAGTGTAGTGTCCATTACATGCTTGCCAAAAACTCTCATTCAACTTTGCTACTAGAAGAGCTGCATCATGATGCAATTGTAATGAAAAGCATGAAAAGCTGAAGTTTGTTTTTTCAGCTGGCATTATTATCCTTTTTCTCCCACAAACTGTAGTGAAATAATTTAAAAAATACAACTCACAGTAAGTGCGCTGGGTTCTGAACTCTCAAATGAAACCCCCATAAAAATCACAAGACTAACTTCAGAAAACTCACAAGAAATACTAAACCCACTCTTATTTCTATTCTTTTTCGATTTTTGAAATTCTTGCACATTGCCATACCCTTTAATGTAAATGTTATAAGGTTAAGGATTCCCATGTCCAACTGCAGTCCTATTTGCACATGCCTAATTATGATTTGGCTCTTTGACTGCACATTAGGTCTCCCAACTACTGGTAGAAGACAGTTGGATTTCTGTCTGTCCCATACATTAGAACAGCTTCTTTATTTAGGTCTACACCATTAAGTCCCCTGTGCAAAGATATATAACCTTTCCTGATTTTCATATCAACTTTACTCTCCTTTGTCCTCTCTTCTTCAAATTATTATGTTCTTCTTTTTCACATTATATTCCCTCACACTGCCTCAAATTTCTCGTCAGAGTTTCAGAGCCCATGTGTTCCTAAGCCTGAGTCTTTTTCATGAAGCTACATTTTTTTAGTCTCACAGTCCACCTTCCAGCCTCTCCTGCACAGCCTATACTCCCTGTCAGCTGTGGTTCTCCATGTCCTGCTTATCCTTTTATCACACTGCCTTCTTTCATGTTGTGAGCTCAGACATTCACAGTATTATTTCACTCTCACTTCCTTTTTTATACCCTGGTGTGTTTTTATACCTTGCACACTCAAATGCTTTTTATGCTTTCTGACATAATTTTTCTTCCTTGTCTTCTTTCCCTCCCTTTTGCTTTGCTCTCTTTTGTCACTCTTTGGTCTCCCTATTTGTTCTTTCACATGCTTCCTCCTGAACGTCATAAACTTCTCTTCCCTATTTCACAGTCCTTCTCCTCATGGCTGTCTTTTTTTGGAGTAAACACATCTTGGTGAAGCATTGGGTAGAGTTCTCAAATACAATGCTGGAAGAGCTAGCACTGCCAATTCCCATTATTGAGAGATCTATGATGTCTGATGCTTTACCTTAAACTGTAGTTCCAGGAAATAATTGACTGTGTGACAGCCCTGCTTACTTGCTTCCTTCTTTTATTTTTTAAAGGCCCTCAGGGCTAAAGCCAAATGAGGAGGTATGCAAACCCACTGTACCTGGAGGGTTAAGAACCAGAAGCCAATTAAAAATTATACAACATTGATTTTTGCTCTCACGGTATTCTGTTGCTGTTGTGAGTGTTTTGAGGATGAGTGAGTTTTGTGATGATCTGTGCTGTTGTGAGTGAGTTTTGAGGATGTTCTGTGAAGTTTCAGGCTGGCAACAACACAATGCTCCCAGCCCTTACAGGTAGCCTTAAACTTCTTGACAGTTTGCTTGGAGCCAGCGCTCTGTTATAAAAGCATCCGCAGCTTAATGCTTCCCCAGTTTGTTGGAGCTCTTTCATCACTCTTTATGAGGCCAATTTGACTTGTTACTTAGCAGATATGAATCTGTTAATTTCTGTCTCTCTCCCCCATTTCCTTTCTCCTGTATAGCTTAAGACATTTCTTATGGAATGGGGGAAAAGTTTTTTGGGTCTGCTTTTTGCTGTTCTTCATGCAATTGGTCACATGCAAATGGTATGGACTTCCTTGCTTTCCCTCTCACCTTCCCAGATGACATTTTTGAGATCTAATTTTCCTGAAGTGTGGCACTGGAGCATAACTGGAGAATTTGAAAAAGGAGATGTTTCTACAAAACTATTTTCTCCTTAAAATATGGTGATTTTTCCTGCAGAAGTAATCTCCAGTGATTTAACTACACAGAAATATTGTACTATCTTCTCCTTTCTAGTACGATAAAAAACTAATTAATACAGTTTGACATACCTGTTTACATACCCTTAAGTTGCCTGAATGTGTTGTTGCTTCAGCTTAAATTCCTTCTGAATGTTATAAATTTAACTGAAAATATCTTTGGTGTCAGAATGAAATGTTTCTAATACGGACAGAAGGGACAGTTAAAATTAGATGGACTTCATTCATGGCGTATGTCACAGCATATTCAATCATCTGAAAAGGTAAAATGCGACATGTATATCATAGAAATAATTAGCAAACCTCTTCATGGAGTTAACTGTGGGATTTGGAATGTGTTAGGTAGAGGCAAAGGAAAAACAAACAATAAGCACCACGTTGCAGCAATTCAGCCTTCATACCAAGTTCAGCTGTTCTTACCTGCAAGTTTTTAGCCATAGACCAATCATCTAGTAAGAAACTGTATAATTCTGAGGAAGACAAATATGGGAGTTCCAAGACAGGTTGGGATAGTGCTGAGAGAACAGTTAACATTACGGACAAGCATACCTGCTTAAAACAACCCTAGAAGATTACAGCTGTTTGTGACTCCTGCCAGAGTTGTCACTATCACATGTGCACACCTCTTATCTTAAATCAAAAGTCAGGTGGTAAACTGCAAACATCCAATGGCTATGAATTTAAACCAACACTGCAGAATGTGCATGGACCTGCTGAGGTCTATTTTCTGGACTTCTGGGTCTGCTGGAAGAGTACTTGTGTGAAACAGGAGAACTGTAATATACCTTTATAAGTAATGCCAGTAGACTCTTAAGACGCTTCACTTATATCTGTCATATGTGGTCAGGTCTCACGGGAAGTAATATAAGGGAGAAAAACATAGACAAGAGCAAAATTATTGGGTTTTTATTGAATGCTTTTCTTAATGCATAGAAACACTTGATAGAGATGAAATTTTGTAAACATTGTTTTAAACAGTAGTGGCAAATAGAACCAAGTTACTTTACTGTAGCTCTGTAAAAGGCTGTGCTCCCATGGCTGACTCCTCTAGCCTTAGCAATACAACTACTGCTATGTATGGCTATAATTAATCATGGGTGTGAAATTGGGGCTGGTTTTCAAACTCTAGCAGTTAATATTCCTGTCTTCATTATGCCAATTTGTCCTGTGAAAGTAGTTAATACATCTCTGCAAATGGAGAAAAATATCAAAGAGAAGCAACTCTTGCCTACAAGCTGACATCTGTCAGATGTAATTTCTAGTAATAAGGAACTTCATCCTTTGGGAATATTTTTAGTCTTATTATTTTATGTCAGAACTTCTCAGCTCTTTTCTCTTCCTTCCTTAGAAGTTCACAGATGGCGTTTTGTTAACATTGGTTTAATTTAGAAATATAACATTTATAATGCATCAGTGAAACAATGTGTTAAATAGGTACTTGCTAAGGTTAGACTTCTGTCTTGTTTTTCCCTTTCTAGGTATTTTTCCTTTCTAGGGTATTTTCCTTTGCTAGGTATTTTCTAGGAAAAAACATTACTTACATCTTTTCAAGATTATTAGTAAACTCTCATCTCTGCTGGAGTGGCCTGTTGCTGTTTCAAGTGGAAACAAAATATACACAACTTCCTATGGTTTTACCTGTCATCATTATAACTAGACAAAGGCTTGGACAAAATCAATGTGGACACTTTCAGACTCTTAGTTTGACAATGTAAGTACAAGTGACAGTCTTTAGGGCCACATTAGGTGCAGCTTGGTTATAGATCAGATGTTTCACCACTAGGTTTATTCACTTAAAGGGAAAAAGAACGTTTTACATTTATTTTATTTTAAATTTTTATGCTCGATTATGCAGTCACAGCGGTGTGTTATGAAAAACTGTGATGGATGGATCTCATGGAATAATCTTTGATCACTCCCTTTGTTCTTGCTGTACCTCTGAAAAATAAATAGAAAGCACTTCTCTGTCATGTTTCCTCTTAGTATACAAAGATGAAAAGTTGAATAAGTTCAAACCATAAATTTTCTGGAAGGCTTAAAATAACCTTTCATTGATGTTTAATTTTATTCAATCTATATTTTACTTGTTGAAACATAAGTATTGCACTGAATTTAGCATTTAGATGAAGTTATATAAAAAGTGTCTGAAATATAGAGAAAATCATATACCTCAAGCTGGCCAAACCTCAAGTAAGTCATCACAAATTAGGACATTTTTCAGCACATAACATTAATTCACCTAAACTTCTTGCATCTACATAAAGCTTAGCAATCAAAAATACAGAGAGTATTAACATGGTGCGTAATGTTACTGATGGTAAACATCAGGAAATGAAAGAAAGGAACTACAACACATCCATCATCCATTTCTAACACATTTCAAGATATACGGATATATTCCAAATTTTATTTCTTATTTAATTTTTAATGTTCAGTCTGCTAAGCAAGTAAACCCAAGTAATTTGTTATCAAAAGTCTTTCATTTTAATAGGAATACATTTGATAGCTTTCAAAATTCACTTACAAGTTTTAAATTGTTTAAAAAGTATTCCAACAGGATTAAGATAACAGTAAGGAACAATGCAGGTCCTGTATCCAGTCACGGTTAAAACCTCACATTTAACAAAACAGCCTCTAGTGCAGTGGTGCAGATGCTCAGCTACTGGACTGTGTCTAAAAACCATAATTTTATTTCATTCATATTTAATTACAGGCACGAAGTTTCAGTAGGAAGACTAGAGCCTGGGCTGAGGTTAGAGAAAATAATTTCTGTTAAGTTTAACCATTAACTGTGAAGGTAGTAAGGCACTGGAACAGGTTGCCCAAAGAAGTAGTAAATGTTCCATCCCTGACAGTGTTCAAGGCCAGGTGGATAGATCCTTGTGCAACATGGTCTAGGATAAGGGATCGCTGCCCATGGCAGTGGGGTTGGAACTATATGATCTTAAGGTCCTTCCCAACCCTAACCATTCTGTGATTCTATGATTCTATGACTCCCTGTACTGTGCACTCAGATTCTATCTGTCTAAATTATCTTTCAAAGCTGAATCTTTTGGTGAAATTCCCCTTATGTAGGAAAATCATAAACTTTATGGACAACACTGACAAAGGTAAGAAGATCTTAATGACCAGTGGCCAAAGCCCTCTTGAATTACACAGGGGAAGCAGTAAACTTTCTTTGGATGCATCACATGTGGGTGGAAGGACCATATTTGTTTCTGTATCAGTCTAATTAAAAAAAAAGACAAAGCAAAAGAAGATACTCACCTCCTGGGTCATTGGCTATTCCTTTGATTTGCAATTTTGAGAATCTGAACACTTTTCTTTGAATTCACTGCAGGGAATCAGGCTGTTGTTATGCAAATAATCCTGATGTTAGTTAAGTCATATTGACAAGTACCATGTTTACATTCTAAATTGCATCAGTGAAATTGTGACAAAAAACATTAGAACCAAGAGAAACTATTATCATGCTGTAAAACTTCTTTGAATACCAATTAGCTTTTCTGGAGAGCCAGCACTCAGGAACCAATTCTTATTATCCTTTGCACTGTGAGAGAAAAAAAGCTATTCTTGCAGAGCTGTTTAAAGATTTAAAGAAAAGAAAAAAGTTGCCATGCTGAGTTATTTAAAGATATTGTAGGGCTGACTAAAAAAAAATGCAAAAAATCTTTCTATTTTTAGCATAAGAAACAAGAATTATCGTTACTATGACCATTAGTAACATTAACCACTTCTGGGTCATTTGAAGAATCATTAAAGAAAAGCTATAATTTTGTCTTTCTCCCTCCTCCTTCCTGCACCTTCTGATCATATTTAGTTCATTTCATGTCTGAACAGGCAATACCTTCCTAAATTAATTTGATAAGATGCTTTCTTTCACAAGCGATATTTGCAACATGCATACTGTAGTAATGTACTCATGCTACTGGCTTTAAGCTTGGCAAGAATATGACGTATCCAAATACAAGCTTATAAGCTCAGCCGTGTTGCATCCTGATTAGAAGGAAGTGTGGCAGGAGGGCCAGGAGACCTCCATGAATGGATAAGGAGCTGCTGAGGAAACTTAGAGGAAAAAAAAAGGCTTATAAAAGGTCGAAACAAGGAAAAGCAGCCTGGAAAGAATACAGAGATATTGTCCAGGAAGCTAGGGATCAGGTTAGTAAAGCTAAGGCTCAGTTAGAATTAAATTTGGCAAAGGATGTGAAAGATAACATGAAGGGATTTTATAGGTATGTAGCAAATAAAATACAGACTAGGGACAACATGGCCCCCCTCCGGAAGCTTTCGGGAGAGCTGGCAACACAGGATTTGGAGAAGGCTGAAGAATTCTTTGTCTCAGTCTTCATTGGCAAATGTACTGACCACACCACCCAAGTCTTGGAAGACAGACGCAGGGACAGTGAAAATAAAAACCTTAGGCCCACTGTAGGAAAGGATCTGGTTCGAGACCATCTTAAGAACCTGAGCATGCACAAGTCCACAGGACCTGATGAAATCCATCCGTGGGTCCCGAAGGAGCTGGCGAATGAAGTTGCTAAGTCACTGGCCATCATATTTGAAAAATCATGGCAGTCAGGTGAAGTTCCCAATGACTGGGAAAAAGGGAAATAAAACCCCCTTTTTCAAGAAGGAGAAAATGGATGACCTGGGGAATTACAGACCAGTGAGTCTCACCTCTGTGCCTGGCAAAATCTTGGAGCACATTCTCCTGGAAATCATGTTAAGACACATGAAGGAAAATGAGTGGTTGGTGACAGACAGCATGGCTTCACTAAGAAATCCTGCCTGATAAACTTGATTACCTTCTACGATGGGGCTACTGAACTGATGGATAGGGGTAGAGCAGTTGACGTCATCTACCTAGACTTGTGCAAAGTGTTCGACGCTGTCCCACACAACATCCTTGTCTCTAAATTGGAGAGACATCAATTTGATAGGTGGACCACTCGGTGGATAAAGGACTGGCTGGGTGGCCGCATGCAACTGGTCAATGTCCAGTTGGAAAACTGTAACTAGTGGTGTCCCCCAGGGATTGGTGTTGGGACTGATCTTGTTTAACATCTTTGTCAGTGACATGGACAGTGGGATTGAGTACGCCCTCAGCAAGTTTGCCAATGACACCAAGCTGTGTGGTTCCACTGACATGGTGGAGGGAAGGTGTGGGGTTCTTAAAGAGCCAAGGCTACATAGTGAGTGATTCCGATACCCTGAGTCTTGTTATTCTAAAATAAGAAGATTCTTGGCAGGCCTAAACAAGGTCAGTTGTCTTGTTACGCCTCTGTAATTTTCCATGTTTTCATGCAGAGAATGATTCCTGCCAAGGTTGTAGTTTCCCACTGTATTTTTAGAGTAAGGTATTTAATCACAATTATAACAAGTTGTAAACATTAGCTCTGTAAATGATAGTAACCTCTAGACTAATCAATTAGAGTTCAGTATCCAAGGCTGTTACATAAGGGTGTAAGGGTATAAGGAGAGCACTGTATCTGATAAAGTTTGGCAATCGCTTGATCACATTGATCATCTCCGCGTTGTCCAGGACTCCTGTGTCAACAGGAAGTAATGCCATCCAGGGGGACCTGGACACGTTTGTGAGGTGGGCTGACACCAGCCTCATGAAGTTTAAGCATGCCAAGTGCAAGGTCCTACATTTGGGTAGGGGCAATCCCAGGCACAGCTACAGGTTGGGTGGAGAAGTGATTCAGAGCAGCCCTGCAGAGAAGGACTTGGGGGTGTTGGTTGATGGGAAACTTAACAAGAGCCAGCTTCAGTGTGCGCTTACAGCCCAGAAAGCCAACCGTATTCTGGGTTGCATCAAAAGAAGCATGACCAGCAGGTGGAAGGAGGTGATCCTGACCCTCTACTCTGCTCTTGTGAGACCTCACTTGGAGTACTGTGTTCAGTTCTGGTGTCCTCAACATAAAAAGGACATGGAACTGTTAGAATAAGTCCAGAGGAGGGCCACGAGGACGATCAGGGGACTGGAGCACCCCCCACATGAAGACAGGTGAGAAAGTTGGGGCTGTTCAGCCTGGAGAAGAGAAGGCTGCATGGAGACCTCATAGCAGCCTTCCAGTATCTGAAGGAGGCCTATAAGGATGCTGAGGAGAGATTATTCATCAAGGACTGTAGTGATAAGACAAGGGGTAATGGGTTCAAACTTAAACAAGGGAAGTTTAGCTTGGATATAAGGAAGAAATTCTTTACTGTAAGGGTGGTGAGGCACTGGGTTGCCCAGGGAAGCTGTGAGTGCTCCATCCCTGGTGATGTTCAAGGCCAAGTTAGACAGCCTTGTTTGACATGGTTTAGTGTGAGGCTTCCCTGCCAATGGCAGGGGGGTTGGAACTAGATGGTCTTAAGGTCCTTTCCAGCACCACAGTTTCTATGATTCTATGAAATAAAGTGCACAGAAGACAAACTTGTGCTATTCTGCTCCTACAGTAAATCTCTGAAGAGCACAGCAAGCCCACTGCAGGAACTACATGGCAGTTCACACCATCGAGCTTTTTCTCCTTGACAGCACACTGTAATTGAAGGAAAGAGACATCAACATGAAATCAGACATGAGATGGTGCCCTGCTGAAAAGGTTGCTTCAGCAAATGAACAATTAGTGCACCCTGCTGCAATGCCTACTTCAGGTTCAGAAAACACTCAGACAAAATACCATAGTTGAATAAACCAGCTTTATAATCTATTTATCTTAAGTCCTGCAGTCTGTGCTAAACAGTGAATTGGCAGGACATATGTTGCAAGGACAGTGTGAGGCCTAGTCTACTCATGGCTTATTCTATGTTTTTGCCTACAGTAGGCAAGAAGACTGGTTTTGTCAACATATACCGAACTAAACTCTCAAACAAAATATGCTGGCAAAAGTATAATATGGTGGCAAAATTTTATGTATTACAAGTTCTTTACAGAAATGTGATAAAAGCAGTTCCCTAATAGGCACTCTCCATCAAACTGGACTTCCAGTTTAATGTACTTTTTAATGTATCTTTTTTAAAGTACTTTTTTACTTTAAAAAGTAAAAACCTCAAGTGCAAATGTCTTCGCTGCACAATGTGATTTGTATCTCTTTTAGGAAAGCTAGATTCATGTTTGTTATCATTTTTGCAAATTGAAGTAACTTGACTGAGTCAGGCACAGCTGTTCCAATTTAGTATCAAACAAGGACTTTATTTTTTTTTTTTACATTTTAAACTATATACAGGTCCTAGCTATTCTAGAATATGTTATAGCAGAACATTTAGAATATTTTTGCTATGAGAGTAGTGAGGCATTTGCACAAGTTGCTCAGAGAAGCTGTGTCTGCCTCTCCCTGGCAGTGTTCAAGGCCAGGTTGGACAGGGCTTTGAGCAGTTTGGTCTAGTGGAAGGTGTCCCTGCTCAGGGCAGGCGTGTTGGAACTAAATGATCTTTAGGATCCCTTTCAACCCAAACCATACTATGATTCTATTTTAGTATAGAGCAAAGTGTCCTGACCTCTGGGGTAGAAGCTAGCATAGATGACAATTCTTCTTGTTAGCTTGTTGAAAAAGAGACAGATAAAGGTATCTATGGAAGAGCTTTTGCTCAGTTTTAGTGCTTTTCAGAGACCATCTTTAGAAACAAATATATTGATATTTATTCATGTTAATTGAAGAGCTGTGAAGCTGTTATTAAATTCTGGCAGCAGAGCCTGCAGAGAACCATGAGCTCACATCTTCATGTACTGTTCAGCTTGATGGGAATTTTAAACTTCTACACATAGCTACAAATGCACAAGAAAGTGCAGATGAAAAAGCTGACACCTGCATGAATCATGTCCCATTCTAAAACAGAAATACCCTTGTATACTGCAGAGGGAGGGATAGGAATCATCATGAGTGACAGCTCCATCAAAGTAATATATTTATCAACTTGATCAGACACTTGCTGCCTGGCCTATCATTCATTTCAAGATGAGGTTGCTAGGAATTGTACCAAAGGCTGGTCTTATTTTGTTTGAACATTTTGTTTTTAGACATTGGTTTGACAGCAGTGTATTCATAGCACTCTACCATCAGAAACTAATTTTAAAAACTCATAATTACTATTTAGTGTTTAATATTCACATAGTGCTTTAGAGATCTCAAAACATAAAGAAAATTACATAAAGGAATGATAGTCAAGAGGAGACAGATAACTGACTCAACAGAATAGCATTGTGAATGAAGAAAGAAGAAACTTAAAAGATGGACAAACCACTTAAGTGGTTGGAAACATGCACAGTAGAATTTGTAGTCATCTGTAACAAACCATTAATGTATAATGAATGTGTATTTTCCTCTGTGTGAAAGATGTTGTACAACCCACATATCTTCCCCTGTGATAATCAGACTTCTAGATTTTGGAAAGCTAGAGGACAGAACCCTTTATTCCACACACCCAAAGGGAGAGCTGGTAGTAAAACAGATTGTCACCCTCATAAAGAAAAGGCTTATTGTTCAAATCTAGAGCTAGTTTTATTCTTCTCCTTTTCCTCTCTTTTGATCCTCTTTCTCCTTCTCCTTCTGCTTCTCTTCTTTCTTGTTCTTGTTCTCGTTCTTGTTCTTGTTTTCTTTCTCATTCTCTTTCTCGTTCTCCTTCTAGTTCTTCTCCCCTTTCTCGTCCTTCTCTTCCTTCTCTTCCTTCTTGCTCTTGTTCTCCTTCTCCTTCTTCTTCTTATTCTTCTCCTTCTTCTTATCTTCTTTTTCTTTCTTGTTTTTTTCTCATTCTGCTTCCCCTCTTCCCCTTCTCTCACTCCCTCCTCCCCAAAGCTTTGGCAAACATAGAAGAATGGAAGGGAAAGTCTTTCAAGTAAGGAGAGGCAAGTGGTTTAAAAGAGCAAGACAACATGACAGTTCTAAGCATGCATGATCACAGATGGCTTCAGCAGGGCTAAGACAGAACTGCAGCCAAATCAAAAAACTGTGCCCTCCCATCTGCTCTGATCAGCCGTATCTTGCTATTTTCTTCCTGCCCAGCTCCAATAACATGTGGCTGCAAAGTGTGTCAGGTTAACTTGCTAATGCAAAAAGAAAAAAATACCTTTCAATCAGGACAGTAGACCAATAGGGACTATGTAAAAAAGGGACAGCTAAAAGATATGTGTTATAACACAGTGTTAACACTCAGGAGACTGCAGAACAGCTTTAATTGGAAAGGTGTCATTACCAGCATCGTACATACAGCAGAGACTGGTGGCAATCCCATGAACAGAATTTACTCTGCTTTTAGAAAGTTTTTTGCGTTTGTTTTTCTTCCCTAGAAAACAATATGGTGCAATCTTATTTATTAAAATATTCATCAAAGTAGGCACGTAAAGTTATGCTGAGAAAAACACCCTGGAGAATTTTTCTTAAAAAGTAAATTACTTAAATGAAAAATTAATTATTTTCTTGTGGTTTGTAATAAGGACAGTTTCCAGTAAAAGTGATAGAAAAGGCACAATTACAACACAGTTCAATTGCTCTCAAAAAGCAAGTGTTTATTATCTGCCTTTCATACCTTGAAAAGAGCCTTTGACAAAAATAGATTACATCTTTGCCCATCAGTTACTATTCCCCAATATTTGAGGTACTGCTTACATTGCTAGATGAGGTAACTCTGACAGAAGGTGACTAAACTAATCCTAAGTGGTATTAGCAAAGGAAGGTGCTCTCAGGCAATCCCCTTACACGCTGTTAAAAGAAATTGAATCAAAGCAAATCCCTAAAGACCTGTTAGAAAAATGTTTTGCATTTGTCTGTTGGTATCTCCAAGACAAAACCAGCCCTGAGTTAACAAAGGACAAAATATAGTATAGAAGTCACTTACTGAAAGGTTGTAGGTTAGTTTCCGTAAACTACTGTGTAACGTGGATTTCAGAGAATGGTGATTCTAATTTAGGAATGATGAACAGAACAGCAGATACAAATATTATCTGGGGCTTGGAGATAGCAATTGAGAACTCGGTCATTAAAGATATTTTAAGTACGACTGTCTAACAAGAAATGGAGAAAATTAAAGGCAATACAAACTAGAATAACATAACACAGCTAGAACAGAAGTCATTACAGAAATTATCTGTAACCTAAATAGCAAATGTATATTTCAGATTGTTTTCATATGGATAATGTTTTTCTGAGTGTAGAACAGTAGCCAATACTTTCCAGAAGAAAGAGCTTGTAATTTTTAAATTTCTGTTTTGATTGCATATCCGCTAAGGGGGACATCAACCACCCTGACATGTGTTGGAATGACGGTACAGCCCGGCACAAGCAATCCAAGAGGTTTCTCGATTGTGTGGAAGACAACTTCCTTCTGCAAGCAATAGAGGAGCCTACAAGGAGAGGTGCTGTGCTCACCAACAGGGAAGGGCTCATTGGAAATGTAACTCTCCAGGGAAGTCTTGGATGCAGTGATCATGAGACGATCGAATCTGAGGTACTCAGAACAGTGAGAAGAGCGTGCAGAAAGCTCACTGCCCTGGACTTCAAGAGAGCAGACTTTGGGCTCTTCAGGAACCTGCTTAGAAAGGTTCCATGGGATATAGCCCTAGAGGGCAAGGGGGCCAAAGACTCTTGGTTAATATTCAAGGATCACCTGCTACAAGCTCAGGAGTGTTGCATCCCAACTAAAAGGAAGTGCAGAAGGAGGGCCAGGAACTCCCTTGGAAGGATAAGAAACTGCTGAGAAAAATTCACAGGAAAAAAGAGACTTATAAAAGGTGGAAGCAAGGACAGGTGGCCTGGGATGAATACAGGGATGTTGTCCGGGAAGTTAGGGACCAGGATAGGAAACCTAAGGCCCAGTTAGAGCTAAACTTGGCAAGGGATGTTAAAGATAACAGGAAGGGATTTTATAGGTATGTAGCTGCTAAAAAAACAGACTAGGGACAATGTAGGCCCCCTCCGGAAGCTTTTGGGAGAGCTGGCAACACAGGATTTGGAGAAGGCTGAGGTTCTGAATTACTTCTTTGCCTCGGTCTTCACTGGCAAAGGCTCTGACCGCAGCACCCGAGTCTCGGAAGGCGGACACAGGGACTGTGAAAACCTAGACCTTGGGCCCACTGTAGGACAGGATCTGGTTCGAGACCATCTTAAGAACCTGAAGGTACACAAGTCTATGGGACCTGATGAAATCCATCCACGGGTCCTGAAGGAGCTGGCGAATTAAGTTGCTAAGCCACTGGCCGTCATATTTGAAAAAATCATGGCAGTCAGGTGAAGTTCCTGACAACTGGAAAAAGGGAAATATAACCCCCATTTTCAAGAAGGAGAAAATGGATGACCTTTGGAATTACAGACCAGTGAGTCTCACCTCTGTGCCTGGCAAAATCTGGGAGCAGATTCTCCTGGAAGGCATGCTAGGGCACATGAAAAAGAGAAAGGTGCTTGGTGACAGCCAGCATGGCTTCACTAGGGGGAAGTCCTGCCTGACCAATTTGGTGGCCTTCTGTGACGGGGCTACGGAACTGATGGACAGGGGTGGAGCAGTTGATGTCATCTATCTGGACTTGTGCAAAGTGTTCGACACTGTCCCACATGACATCCTTGTCTCTAAATTGGAGAGACGACAGTTTGATAGGTGGACCACTCGGTGGATAAAGAACTGGCTGGATGGTTGCATGCAAAGAGTTGTGGTCAATGGCTCAGTATCCAATTGGAAACCAGTAACGAGTGGTGTCCCTCAGGGATCGGTGTTGGTACTGGTCTTCTTCAACATCTTTGTCAGTGACATGGACAGTGGGATTGAGTGCGCCCTCAGCAAGTTTGCCAATGACACCAAGCTGTGTGGTTCCGTTGATACGCTGGAGGGAAGGAATGCCATCCAGAGGGACCTTGACACACTTGTGAGGTGGGCTGATGCCAACCTCATGAAGTTTAACCATGCCAAGTGCAAGCTCCTACACCTGGGTTGGAGCAATGCCAAGCACAGCTACAGGTTGGGCAGAGAAGAAATTCAGAGTAGCCCTGTGGAGAAGGACTTGGGGGTGTTAGTCAATGAGAAAATGAACATGAGCCAGTAGTGGGCACTTACAGCCCAGAAAGCCAACCGTATTCTGGGTTGCATCAAAAGAAGCGTGACCAGCAGGTCGGAGGAGGTGATCCTGCCCCTCTCGTCCATTCTCGTGAGATCTCACTTGGAGTATTGTGTTCAGTTCTGGTGCCCTCAACATAAAAAGGACATGAAACTGCTGGAACAAGTCCAGAGGAGGGCCACGAGGATGATCAGGGGACTGGAGCACCTCCCACATGAAGACAGGCTGAGAAAGTTGGGGCTGTTCAGCCTGGAGAAGAGAAGGCTGCATGGAGACCTCGTAGCAGCCTTCCAGTATCTGAAGGGGGCCTATAGGGATGCTGTTGAGGGACACTTCATTAGGGACTGTAGTGATAGGACAAGGGGTAACGGGTTGAAACTTAAACAGCAGAGGTTTAGATTGGATCTAAGGAAGAAATTCTTTCCTGTTAAGGTGGTGAGGTACTGGAATGGGTTGCCCAGGGAGGTTGTGAATGCTCCATCCCTGGCAGTGTTCAAGGCCAGGCTGGATGAAGCCTTGGGTGATATGGTTTAGTATGAGGTGTCCCTGCTGATGGCAGGGGGGTTGGAACTAGATGATCTTGAGGTCCTTTCCAATCCTAACTATTCTATGATTCTATGATTCTATTTTAATTTTGTCTGACATTGATACATCTTGTTATCACAATGTACTAGGTAAATAGGATCATATTTTTAGTCATTATTTTATATTTGGTAATACTATTTTCTATTTATTCTCTTTGCTGAACTAAAATGGTAAGAACAAGAGACTTGAAGAATATCAGTGATTTCACATGGTTTTATCTCTAGATTATGCTTAGACACCTATAATTGTATGCCCATTCTCCAAATTACAAGTGACCCAAATACCAAAGGAATCTGACAACTTTCTTTTTTATTCCAATAACTCAAGTAGTCTTTTTATAAGGATAAAACAAACAAACAAAAAAAAAACCCTAAAAAAACCAAAACAAAGCAAACCCAAAATCCTAATGCCCTTTCACATTCTGTGGTACATACTCTGAAATTCAAAGGATCAAAATCTAAAAAAGCTATCATCAATTCAAGGGAAAGACAGAGTTCATGATTAGGAAAGAGTTCAGTTTGTGACAGATTCTACAAGTGGATTTTTTTTTCAAAGAACAGCAGTCTGTAGCAAGAACAAGATTTTTCATGCTTCCTTTTTCTTTCTTCTCTTGTCCCTACATGCTTATTGTTATGGGCCTGAACTTGCTCTATTTAAGATGTTAATCCATGCACATGGATTGTTAAATATGTGTCATAGGGAACCTTTATAGCTTACAGAGTAACTATGAGGCACCAAAAATAACATACAGAAAGAAGAAAACGATATGTTCATAGAAACTATCACATTATGATGTTTTAGGTGAGCAAAGTTTATTTCTATCCAGAATTCAGAGAACATTTAAATGAACATATTAAGCAACAGAAGAGATCAAATATAAGCAAGTGGAGCATGATACCCATCTATGAAGAAATTTAGAGCTCACACTAAGTAACAAAGAAGATACAACCTGAAGCACTTAATATCATCCAAGGTGTCATGGTTTGAGCATGTTTTGAGGGTGTTTTTTGTTCAAGGTTTTTTCCAGCCAGGTGGAGGAGGGGAGTCCGGGAGGAAGGAGAGACAGGACACCTGACCCAGGCTAGTCAATGAGGTATTCCATACCATAGCACGTGATGCCCAGGATGCATACTGGGAAAGAGAAGGCTGGAGGGGGGAGCTGTGGAGGAAAATGGAGGAGGGAGCACATGGTGCTCGGCCAGGCAGGGTGGAGTGAGTTATGGGTCGGTGGCTGGTGGGGTGTTTTATTCTTTTCACTTGCTGTTTGCTGTATCATTATTATTTGTAGTAGTAAATGGCAGTAGGGGTTTTGTGTTATGCCTTAGCAATTAAACCATTCTTATCTCAATCCGTGGGGGCTACATTCTTTGGATTCTCCTTCCTAACTCTCCGGGAGTTGGGGAACTTGGTTTAAACCACGACATTTTTGGCGCCCAACGTGGGGCCCGAGGGTTTGAGATAAGAACAGATCTGAGCGGATTTATGGTCTCTTGTCACAATGCTGATTTATTGGCTCTTAGAGGTTTTTCTCTGGATCTCGCTGTTTCGGGATTTTACCGGGTACTTGGTGTATGGATTGGATGTGTTTGTGTTTGTGTCGGAGGCTTGTAATACGGTGGGGCTCCGGCAGCAGGGGGGGATGGACGTGGCCGTGGACTTGGACTTGTACCAGGCCGTCCCGCTGCTCTTCGCCGTCCTTGTCCTTATCCTCATCGTCGTCTGGGTGGAGCTGCGTGAAGCCAGGAAGGAGCGGCCCCGGGAGCTGCCGGCAGCTGAGGCTGCCAGGGAGAGTGGCACGGGGAGCCAAACGGCTGTGGCCGAGCAGCGGGAGGAGGCGGGGGAGGAGCGGAGCAGGGCGGTAGCTGAGCAGCAGGATAAGGCAGTGGGGGGGGTGAGTCCTGCGGCCGTTCCCGACCCTCCGACGGCCGAGAGTGTCCCCCGGAAGTCGCCCGCCGACCCCCAGCAGGATGCAGGAGACTACGCAGCACTTCCCAGCAAGGCAGAGGAGGAACCGAGTCCTGCCGCCGTTCCGAACCCCGCAGCATCCGAGAATATTCCCCGGAAGTCACCCGCCCAGCCCCAGCAGGATACAGGAGACCAGGCAGCACTTCCCAGCAAGGCAGAGGAGGAAGATCTGGACTCGGGAGAGGAGAAGCTGATAGTGGGAGAGTTGGCAAGCACGGCAGCTACATCAGCCCCAGTGACAAGTGCAGCAGCATCATTTGAGAGTTCTGATGGTTTTGAATGGCTTTTGGGTGCCCTTGGGACCTGCCTGCTGATTGTGATGGTTTTCGGCATGGTGGCACACACACAGAGTGTGTTCCATCCACAACCATTTTGTCTGATCCCAAAAGTTAAGCAGAGTCAGGTCTGGGTCTTGTCTAAGTTTAGACAAGTACATAGGAGCACCAGTAGACTGTTCCCAAGGCTGGACAGTCATGAGTGGCAAGGCATGTGGGACAGTATGGCCAGGTATCTGATCCACTGGGCCCCTCCAGTGCTTTGGAAGCATTGGAGGTGGAAGGCAGCTGTATGGAGTCCCCAGCAGCAAGCTGTAGAACTGCTGAAGGGGACGGTGAATAATTTTGAGCCTGGTGGGCCCAGATACTTCAGGCCATCATTCCAGAGATGCAACATAGAGATGTCTCATGATCGAGGGGTGGACTTAAGAGTGATTGTGTATTGGAAATGTGAGATCTGGGCATGACGTGAATGGTATGGAATAAGGGGTGGATAATGTCATGGTTTGAGCATGTTTTGAGGGTGTTTTTTGTTCAAGGTTTTTTCCAGCCAGGTGGAGGAGGGGAGTCCGGGAGGAAGGAGAGACAGGACACCTGACCCAGGCTAGTCAATGAGGTATTCCATACCATAGCACGTGATGCCCAGGATGCATACTGGGAAAGAGAAGGCTGGAGGGGGGAGCTGTGGAGGAAAATGGAGGAGGGAGCACATGGTGCTCGGCCAGGCAGGGTGGAGTGAGTTATGGGTCGGTGGCTGGTGGGGTGTTGTATTCTTTTCACTTGCTGTTTGCTGTATCATTATTATTTGTAGTAGTAAATGGCAGTAGGGGTTTTGTGTTATGCCTTAGCAATTAAACCGTTCTTATCTCAATCCGTGGGGGCTACATTCTTTGGATTCTCCTTCCTAACTCTCCGGGAGTTGGGGGACTTGGTTTAAACCACGACACAAGGGAAGGCTCCCACTTAGTTCTGTTCTAACTTGAGGCCTCATACACATATTTTTGCACACAGAATCTCTTTGAATGACAGACCAAGTCTGAAATATAAGTATTCTAATGTATTCTAGAAACTTAGTCCCTTTTCTCTTGCTTAGTCTCCACCAAGTCAGAAAATTTTTTAAAGGCAGGGGTCTTTACCCTGTACACTGTCTTTCAGAAGTTTTTATTTAGGGGTGTGGGCACAAGTGTCTTTAAGAACCCTTTTCCCTATCAAATCTCAAAATCAAATTTATCTTTACAAAAATCCATTGTTCATAAAATGACAATGTTTGGTGTCTGGAAACTAAACTTGCATTGTGTTACACAAATCATACAGTCAGAATTATAGAATAGTTAGGGTTGGAAAAGACCTTAAGATCATCTAGTTCCAAGCCCCCTGCGATGGGCAGGGACACCTCCCACTAAATCATGCCACCCAAGGTTCTATCCAACCTGGCCTTGAACACTGCCAGGGATGGAGCATTCGCAACTTCTCTGGGCAATCCATCCCAATGCCTCACCACCTTCGCAGTAAAGAATTTCTTCCTTAAATCCAATCTAAACTTCCCCCAAGTTTTAACTCATTACCCCCATCCTATCACTACAGTCATAGAATCATAGAATAGTTAGGGTTGGAAAGGACCTCAAGATCATCTAGTTCCAACCCCCCTGCCATCAGCAGGGACACCTCATACTAAACCATATCACCCAAGGCTTCATCCAGCCTGGCCTTGAACACTGCCAGGGATGGAGCATTCACAACCTCCCTGGGCAACCCATTCCAGTACCTCACCACCTTAACAGGAAAGAATTTCTTCCTTAGATCCAATCTAAACCTCTGCTGTTTAAGTTTCAACCCGTTACCCCTTGTCCTATCACTACAGTCCCTAATGAAGTGTCCTTCACCAGCGTCCCGATAGGCCCCCTTCAGATACTGGAAGGCTGCTACGAGGTCTCCATGCAGCCTTCTCTTCTCCAGGCTGAACAGCCCCAACTTTCTCAGCCTGTCTTCATGTGGGAGGTGCTCCAGTCCCCTGATCATTCTCGTGGCCCTCCTCTGGACTTGTTCCAACAGTTTCATGTCCTTTTTATGTTGAGGGCACCAGAACTTCACACAATACTCCAAGTGAGGTCTCACGAGAACAGACGAGAGGGGCAGGATCACCTCCTTTGACCTGCTGGTCACGCTTCTTTTGATGCAGCCCAGAATACGGTTGGCTTTCTGGGCTGTAAGTGCACACTGAAGCTGCCGTCCTTAATGAATAGTCCATCCCCAGCATCCCTATAGGCCCCCTTCAGATACTGGAAGGCTCCTATGAGGTCTCCATTCAGTCTTCTCCAGGTTGAACAGTCCCAGCTTCCTCACCCTATCAAGGTTATTTCATAATGTTCGCATAGAGTAAATCCTTTATTGGAAATTAGAATAATTCCTAAATCTGTTTTGTCTGCATCAGCACATTTTTCCTGCTCCTAGTTCTCTATCTGCCACTTCAACATTGTCTGTTCAAATGGTGCCTCACCCTCAGCACATCATCACTTCCTCTGTAGTTCCTCTTCCTCCTCTGTGGATTCTTTTTCTCAAAATGCCTTTTATATTTCCAGTCTCTGGGTAGCTACCCCACCTGACCATCCCAGTGCCAAAAACTCTTCCATCAGTGTCAAAAATAGCTGGTGAACATAGGCAAAGAAATTTTTCAAATATTTTGGTTAATTAATAGATAAATTGTTCTGAAACAATTATTTTTATTGAAAATACAAAGAAGAATGTAGCAATTATTTTATGTTTGTTTTGCTTCCATAAAAGCTTTTGATAATTTTTTTCTGGAACTTTTAAAATAGTAGATTTCAGTTCTGGCTGGGGGCTGATCAGCCACAGAGGTGGAGTACTGGTGCAGATCCAGCCCTGACTGGTAATTTCAGCAGTTCTGCAGAGCATATCATGCTTAGTAAATGTATATATCCACAGTAAAGTTACTGAGTGTCTAGTTTATGGTACTAGTGAAATTCCCAAAAGAGGTAAAAGATCTTAACCAGCCGTTCCAGCTGTGATCTGCATTCTGACCTGAAACTCCTGTAAAATACAATCAGTTGCTACACATACTCTTTCCACCTAGGTTTTCACATTGGAAACAGCCTTTTACAGGCTTTTGTTTTGTCTTCAAACCAATATTTGCTCAGAAATTTACTAAATAAAGTGTTCTCTGGCACTTCATAGAATGAAAAATAAGATCCTTCACTGTCCTTCTGAACACTGAAAAACTCACCAAAAGTAATCAGAGATTCAGATCAGCTTCTCATCCTCCTCAATTTTTCTCACTTTAAAAAATAGTTAAAAATCATGCTTTTTTAATTCCAGGGTCTTAACCTTTTCTCACATTATCTAATTTCATGGCGGTGGTCTTCCAATGACTGCTTTCTGATATTTACCAGTGTAAATGAACTCTCATTTCACCTTTCACCTCATCTATCCAGCAACAGCATTCTTCTCTCATGCTGGACCTTCCACAGAGGAAAATGCCATCCATACATTGGACAATGTGCAGTCTTCAAGGACTGCAAGAGAGACATGACTAAAATAGACCTGCAGGAACAGAACCAAGACAGAAGGGACAATGGAGCAGTTTCTATTAAAGTGTTTTTCTTTCTAAAATTTCATCTTTGCTCTTTGATAGTGAAATGGCCTGGAAGGGCTTTTTAAATATATGAAAAGGAGTCTTCATTGGAACAAGCTTTGAAAAAAAAATCCATAAAAGAACATTAAAAAGAGCTTTTTAGCCATTACACACCCACCCAGCATATAAGCCATTCAAATTACTTCAATCAAGCTAACTTGCATACAGTGCACACAAAAAGGGCATGCAATTTGCATATTTTATTGTAAAGTAAAGCACTTCTCATGTCAGCATTCAAAATCTTTAAAAGGAAAGTTCTCTATTCAGTGAGTATTTCACAGAGAAGACTGTAGGATATATAGTATTCATAAAACACATTTTATCTAAAATTGATACTGTCTTTAGCAATGAAAATGTCTGGAATAGATGTTGACAAGTGGAAATTATATTAAAAACCCTTCATGGATTCAATATATTCATGGCCATGTTACTTCAATTTCAATATCGTACCTTTTCCACCTAAATAAAGTATATTTGTCCCAAACTGCAATTTGAAATAGCAAGCTTTACCTTTTGTTACACCACTTTTTGACTTCAGTGGAAATTAATCATATGAAAGACTGAGAAATTGGTCTGTGCATGTCACTAAAAAGCCACCAAAGAGCAAAATTACCCAATAGAGCAAGCGTTAAACATTTCTACTCAAAAATAGGCAACTGTGCACTTTTAGGGGTTTGGTAGAGACCTTGGTTCTCAGTTCCTCCCTTCTTTTTCCCCTGTGATATCTTACATAGTTCCACTTCTTCAAAGTTCAATTTCTTAGAATCACAGAATCATAAAATAATTAGGGTTGGAAAGGACCTTCAGATCCAGTTCCAACCCCCCTGCCATCAGCAGGGACACCTCATACTAAACCATATCACCCAAGGCTTCATCCAGCCTGGCCTTGAACACTGCCAGGGATGGAGCATTCACAACCTCCCTGGGCAACCTATTCCAGTACCTCACCACCTTAACAGGAAAGAATTTCTTCCTTAGATCCAATCTAAACCTCTGCTGTTTAAGTTTCAACCCGTTACCCCTTGTCCTATCACTACAGTCCCTAATGAAGTGTCCCTCACCAGCATCCCTATAGGCCTCCTTCAAATACTGGAAGGCAGGATTTCCCCCTAGTGAAGCCATGCTGGCTGTCACCAACCACCTTGTTTCAAATGTCCTGACAGTATTGGTTGTTATTTTACCAATCCCATGTTCCAGTTCTACTTATTTTTTCCCACCCTGTCTCTGTAACTTATTTAAAGGTAAAATAATCTGATTTCCACTCAGGCTGTTTTCTTCTTCATCTGGCCTGTGATAAACTTCTGTCAGATTAAAAGAGGAGAGCCAATCAAGCAGCATGGAGAGCAGCAAAGGGACACACTGCTCAGATTTGGGTGCTAGAGGTTCATTTTTTGCGACTAAAGTCTAAAAATAGCCTGGATGGCTGAAACCCCAATTTTCGACAGCTTTACAATTTGTGTAAACTTAGGAATATTCTTACAATCACAGGAGGCACAACTGTGAAGCAAAGACTAGTCCTCAGCCTTGTTATAACCTATTGCTCCATATGTCACCTTTCTAAAGAAAAACCTGTGAAGACAGGATTAATCTGTCCCAAACTCCACTCCCAGAAATGAAAGAACCATATGACTTCAAACATTTTGAAAACAGCCTCAACAGAAAAAAGCCTGGAAAGTTATAAACAAATTGCAAGAAAGCTTTGGAGCAGAGGCACATTGCAATGAAGGACCACACGATGGTGTTATTAGCATCCTCCAAATGAAGCCCACATAGCTTCATAACATTTACAAATTTACTATACATACACAAACCACCTTCAGGTTAAGAAGGTCTTTTGCATCCAAGGAAAATCACAGGACAGAAGCAGAGGATAACTGTAGTAGGAAGGGAGCTTAGAAGGCATTTCATTTAAGATGCTGCTCACAGCAGTGTCAGTCATCGGGACAATCAGCTGAGGCTCCTCAGGGAGGAAGGGAAGGATCTTTCACCACTGCTTACTTGTCACTCTGGAGAAAGATTTCCCTATGGCCAGTCCCAGCCTCTCTCACACTCCAGCTGTGCCCTGCTGAGAAGAACCCAACTGCAGCTCACCACTAGCTCCTCGAAGGTACTGGGGGCTGATCTTCAGTAGCCCCACCTTGCTTCTCTCAGCTCTGGTCCTCCAGCCTCCCCTCACACGGCAAGTGCACTAGTCCCAGCCACTTCACTGGCCCTCTGCTAAGCTCACTGTGATTTCACAGGATCATATCATAGAATGTTTGGGTTGGAAGGGACCTTAAATATCATCTAATTCCAACTCACCTGCCATGGGCAGGGACACCTCTGAGTAAACCAGGTTTCCAAAAGCCCCATCCAACCTGGCCTTGAGCACTGCCAGAGATGAGCAGCCACAGCGTCTCTGGGCAGCCTGTTCCAGTGCCTCACCACTGTCATAGGGAAGAATTCCTCCCTAATACCTAATATAAACGTCACCTCTGTTAGCTTGAAGCCATTTCCCTTGGTCCTATGACTATTTCCTGTTGCAAAAAACCCTTTTCCACCTTCCTTCTAGGCCCCCTTTAGGTACTTGGAAGACTGCTATAAGGTGTCTCCAGAGCCTTCACTTACTAGGCTGAAGACAGGTTTATTGATGCCTGTCTTGTACTTGATGCCCCAAAACCAACTGGCCACTTGTTTTTGGGTTTGGGCCATCTATATATGCTGCATATACAAATGCAGTATATATATGTGGTCTAAAAAGTGCTGAGAAGGTGGGAGATGCCATCCAGTGATTGACTGCCCACGTTCCTGTTTAAACAGTTCGGGTGTGGTTGACCTTCATACCTGGTAGAACACACTGCTGGCTCATGCTCAGCTTGTTGCTACTAGAACCCCCAGGATCTTTTCCTCAGAGCTGCCCCTCAAACCAGGCAGTCACCCACCTGTATCAAGCAAGGGATTGTTCCTTCCCATATCAGACATTCACATCTGTCTTTGTTCAATTTCTTAAGGTTACTGTTGTCCTATTCCTTCAACTTCTTCAGGTCTTTCTGAAAATTCTTCAGCAGCATTCTCAAAAGCTTAGCCCTATAACTATCACCAGTTTCAAAAAAGATCTTGTGCTTATACATCACCACGAAAAATCAGAGGCAAATCTCATTGGAAAGGCAATTTTTAAAAGATAGTGCAAAGTATAGATGCATATGGTGACAGTGGATGCAATGATCAAAGTGGGAATAGGAGGCAACATGATGTATTGCCACTTGATTTGTTATCATTTCCATTATCATTGCACACTGTTTTTCAGGTAAAATGTGTTCAAGAAATGGCTGCATCCTGGATGCATGAATATGATGGGACCTGTTGCCTGGCAGACCATAGAGTTTAGGGAGTAAGAAGATAGTATATCTTGCCCATAGTGATCTATAATTGGTTCTGAGGTAAAAGGGCTGAGGTGTGATGATCAGCATTAGTTGGGTGATGTGTGGGCCAGACAGCTTCTCATTGCTGCAGGGAGCTGAAACCTGCTCTTTTTTTTAGAAGCGGCTTTTTGGAGGCAACACTGCCTCCAAATGTCAGTTACATTTGGATAATACCACTAGCTTTTCCTACCCCTGCTTTAAATGCTAAGCATGAAGTTGTTCACAGTGGTGTTAGTAGGCATTGTCATGAAAACTGAAGGTCCAGGAATTCTAACAACAACCCAGACCAAATTGTTTGCCTCAGGAATCGTGCAGCAGAACGGATGAGAGTTGTTTTGAAAATCGGATTCATGACAGTAATTAGGGCTGCTGAAAGGATGCTGCTTAGAACTGTTTCCTTCCAAAACATTTCAAAATTTAGTCAAGGCTACGCCTGGAAACCCTAAAAACTACAGCATGTCAGCCTGTTTATAAACCTCCCCAGGCTATTTCCAACAGCTCATTCAGCTGTGCTGACCAACAAAAGTAATGAACAATTTTAGGATGTCTCAACTATTTGGCACATTTTATAAGAAAGAACCATCAAGCTGAGCTTTTAATAGCCAGCCAGCATGGTTTATTTTGCAATGAATTGGATTCTTAAAGAAAAGAAGCATTGTGTGGTGGTGGAGCAGGTAAGTGCTCCAGGAGCAATCATATGTATTTCTGATTCTGCCATCATCTCTATCATTACAAGCACAATGTTCAGCTACTCTCTGCCAGTTTCTGCACCCCAGAAGAGTGTAACAGCATGTACTAGAGTGGTACAGAAAAATAAAACCCTGGTTGAGTTCCTAGTGTAGTAAACAGTCACGCTCTTGTTATTTTTTACTTGATAGAGCCACGTTTTAAGAGCTTGAACCTGACTGTGAGCCATTCTGTAGCAGCATAGTCATAGTGTCTACTCAACCAGGAAGTGGGTAATTTTCTCTCCTGAGTGTGGGTCCCTGTGGGACTGCAAAATAGGCTACTACAAGTGTTTGTACATGATCTCTTCATGTAGATGCAGACATAATATCACACAAAGAAGAGAGGATAATGAATCAGACACAGATGTCTCTCTGTCTGGTGGTCTACAGAAATCTCATCTGGGTCCATGCATAATTCTGAGAAGCCTCAGGATGCATTCCTAGAGTCAGAAAGTAGACAGAAGCTGCCACCATAGCCTTTAGAGTTGCCAAACATCAGTCTGATCCTTTAAAAAAAAAGAATCATCACCAGTATTTCATGTAGTTTTTCTAAGAGGAATTAATTTCTTAGTAGAGCAGGTGATTCTATTTAATAGAGGCTGTAGCTTGTAGAGTGGTCTACAAATTGAAAATATATGGGAAAAAAATGTATTTAACAGAAATTCATCAGTCTTCTTTGTAGCAGCAGTTAAACAATATTTGATATCAGATGAAAAATACTCAACAGCCTAGAATCCTATTATTAGGGCTTAATTTTCCTTTTTCTCCCCCTCTTACTGCCCAGTGGGTTGGCATAACCACCTCCAAGAGCTCTGACAGTACTTACACTTCCTCACGTTGCTGCATGATCATCCTTAGCTAAGTTGTCAAACACAATTATTTCTCTGGGTAACAATGTGAAAGGCAGCTGCAGTGAGCCTGGAGGTCAGGCAAAGGAGGCCATGGATGCAAGAGCACCTGCCTTTTGCACACAAAGATGGAGCAAATTACAACATTTGTCGCCAAGGAACTGAGCAGCAGTACCCTGGGTAATGACCCCACAAGCACCATTTTCATCATGTGTATGGGTGTATCTTTTCGAATCTAAAGCAGGGAACAGATGTTTCATCAAAAGACACATTTAAATAAAGATAATTATAAAGTAAGAAGCTTAATTACATAGGATTATTCAGGTCCACTTAATTGCTTGACAGTCTGAGAGCCTCCCACTTATTTGTCACAGAAGCACCCTTCTCTTACTGGGCTACTAAATTCTGTCATGGCCTCAGGACAAATGCTGTTATTTTAGCAATTCAACTAATATTAATTTCTGATTTTCATATACAAAGAGGAAATGTAACCAATCTTTTAAAGCAATATGTTGTTTCTTCCTATAGGCATTGTATTTTCTTCCATAAAATATTAATAGCCTGAACCACAAAAATAAAAGTAAAACAATGCTGTTATCACAGCGTACTCAGTAGAACATCAATTATACTTATACTTGATTTAGATTAAAGAGCAGAATTTCCTCTGGTGTGGCTGCCCACAGATATTTGTGCATCTCTAGTTTTCAGAAGTTTGTTATGACCTATTCATGTAGGTATATAAAAATGACCTTTCACCTCCTTTGCAATGGGTCACCTTGTTTTTCAGGAAGCAAATGTTCTAATACTCTAACAAAACAGATTTACTCTAGGAAAGTGGATTGTTTTCTTTATCTTTGCTTAAACAACGTAGTATTCACTACATGGTTGTGGTGCAGCTATTCTGAGAGACTGCATACTCATGGGAGTTACTGATCATACTAATATATTTCACAGAAAAACAATTATTTCTGGGAGCTTCTGCTGGCAGGTTTTCAGTGTGACTCTGTTGAGTTCTTGGAGCTTACCAGCTGCAGATCTTGGACTCAGTGCTGCTCCAAAGCACAAAATTATAAAGGCAGCACTGCCATGTGAATCATACTGAAGGGGGAATCCCTGCAATTACAAGGTCTCTATAATGCAGCTGGGTATTTAAAGAATACCCAGCATCAACCCAGGTGTTTTTTGCTCTCTTCAGGTTCCAGGAAATAGTTCAAACAATTTTATGTAGAAAGCTTTGCAACTAAATTACATCCACCCCTCCAGCACTATATGCATTAGTTTCCCATACTCAGCACATTTCTTGATCATGTACTGTAGGCTACCAGCAAAGACAAGCACAGAATTTTTATTTAAAGGGTGTAAATGTGATACTGAAACCCTGAGCACTAAAATGATCTCCTACTTTTCATCAAAAAGAGCACCACAATATTTGCATTTGTCAAGATATTGCAGACCTTTCTTACATAGAGAAACCAGGAATGGTTTAATTATGCATTACTTAAAAAAGAAAAAAACTTCAGAAGAATTAACTTTTTAAGGAGCTGAAGCTTCTCATTTAGCAAAAAAGTCCTTAGTTAAATCTAAGCTGCTAAATGTAACATAAAGCTTGGGAAAGATGATTACCCTGTAATAGCTCCATTCACATTCACAAAGTTGGGGTAATTTTAAAATGCTGCTATATTTTGGAAGGTTGCCCAGAGAACTTTGGTGTGAAAAAAATCTGCTGAATGCCTTTGTGCTACATTAGCTAACAGTATTTAAGGTCAATAATGCAGGTGTGGGCTTTCTTCTATTCAAGTTTCATTTTAAAATCTCAAAAGCCCCTTGCAGACTTCTTCCTAAAACTCTGTTAAATAGTACCTTTTGCTCAATTAAAAAAAAAAAAAAAACAATGGGGCAGAATGAAGAAAAGATAGAAGGACAGCATTTGATTTTTTTGTTATCAGAATGCGAGAGACATGCTAATAAACCATGAACCAGGAATTTAGCTTTTGTGTTAGCTTCAGTGCAGCAACTTAGTGTCTATAAACACCTACCCACACTAAGTATAATTTGCCAAGCAAATTGCAGGAACTTATGCTACTTTCCACTCTAATGGTGTCAAGGTGCACTGAACATTTCCCCCCTACTGCCTAAGAGTGACATTAGAGACTTTCAGTGAAGCATATGCCCAAGTTCCTAGCTCTACAGCAGTTATTGTATGCTAGACTGACACTATGACTGATCACACTCAGGCACTGCTTCTGTCTCTGTAAATGGGCTTTCAGTTATAATGGAAATGTTTAGTTCAAAGCAGCATATACATTACACATGTTATTAATGGCTGAAACAGATGCTTCCATCTAGTGAAAGGGTTTGCTTTTATATAAAGCAAATCCTCCTGTAAATCTCAATCTTTTATTTGGTTGCATATCAATTTGAAGGATAATAATATGAAAAGCCTTTTCTACCTTGCCTTATATTACAGAAGCATTTAAATTTTTAATCTGTGTTTCATATAAGCAAATTTATATACATCTACACAGATTTTATTGCCCATTTTATATGGCTCCGTTTGTTTCTGTTGTAAATTGCACAGTTTCTTAATCACTGCTAAGCATAAAATACCCTATCAGTAAATTATTCCTACAATAAAATGCATGATATGGTTTACAAGTGATGGTTATTAATTTCAGGACAGAATGTTGCATTTATATTGTGGTTTATGTTCAATTAACACATGGCTGCATTAATGCAAAGTGTCAGCATAGAATTGAACCAGAGACTAAATGAAGATGAAGTACCCCAAAAAGGAATTATTGCCTATGCTGAACAGAGTAAAAGGCAATTTATTTGTTGTTTGTTTTATTTGCTTGTACAGCAAATACCTGAGATATTCATAGGCAATTCCAAAAAGCATAGATCATGCTTCCAAAAGGAAATTAACCAATAGCTTTACTTTTTATGTGCTTTTTGTGGAAAGAATTGTGTCTCTATGTGCAAACAATGATTCTAAAACTGGAGCAGCTGCAGTTCATGTAAACCAAATTATTATCAAGGGGAAGACACCTTTAAAAATAAGTCACCCATTTCTTTTGTTAATTCTAAATAATCCTGTTTCTTAAGGCACAGGCAGCTCATATAAGTGTGACCATGGTGGAAATAGAGATTGTGATATTTTAGATGCAAAACATAACAATAGTTTTATTTCTCAGATAAAATTTTTCTAAATTTGCAAAACTCTGTAAGTAATGAAAAGGAGCCAACAATAATGGTTTGAAACTAAAATGTTGAATTAGCATATTTTGAGAAATGCGAAACCCTGCAGGACAAAAATGCTTATATATTTTGAATTTAAATGCTGTAGGGGTTAAAACTAGCCCTGACTACAATGCAAGTGGACTAAAATTATGTTCTTTGAACACATGATGAATCTCACATCTGATTTATGCTTTTTCAACCTGTATGAATTGCAGTGCTTTTTTTGCCCTTGAATAAATAACAGAAAGCTTGTAAAATATTTTCACCAGAAACTAGGTTGACATCATTAAACAGATTCTGGATTGAAGCATTACTGAAATCTCTTTCATATAAGAGAATGCATTTTGAATTAAATGTCTCCTTTTGTGTAAGGCATGGACCTGCCTAAATTTAGGAATAACCCCACGGCAGTTGCTTTGGCAAAACCCCAAAATCCATGTGTAAACTCCATCTGAGATTTGTTTCATTCACCTCCCGTATGAAGACAGGCTGAGAAAGTTGGGGCTGTTCAGCCTGGAGAAGAGAAGGCTGCATGGAGATCTCATAGCAGCCTTCCAGTATCTGAAGGGGGCCTATAGGGATGCTGTTGAGGGACACTTCATTAGGGACTGTAGTAATAGGACAAGGGGTAATGGGTTGAAACTTAAACAGGAGAGGTTTAGATTGGATATAAGGAAGAAATTTTTTACTGTTAGGGTGGTGAGGTACTGGAATGGGTTTCCCAGGGAGGTAATGAATGCTCCATCCCTGGCAGTGTTCAAGACCAGGTTGGATGAAGCCTTGGGTGATATGGTTTAGTGTGAGGTGTCCCTGCCTATGGCAGGGGGGTTGGAACTAGATGATCTTAAGGTCCTTTCCAACCCTAACTATTCTATGATTCACGTGAATTACATCTGCTTAATCATATCACCCCAAAGCACCTCATCTCCCCTTATGTTGAGGGTGCTCTGCAGATGAATATCACTTCTTTTATGTAATTTCCCCTATTTTACCCCATGCCAACAGCAAGGTGGGGGGCAGGATTTGTTTCTTCACAAAATAGGTTTCAGGACATCATTCCATAGCTGGAGAACTAGCTTTGTTGATCTCATAAACCTAGCACCACTGCTGGCCCACCTCTTGTTAATTTCTCTCAGCTGGGCTTTGACACACACTCTTCATTTAGACACCTCAATATGAAGAAAAGAAGGATAGAAATAAGGAAGAACACCCTGCTTCCTACAGAAACCAGGCAAACCTTCACCGACACACTGGTATAGACCATTAGGATGGCCTGCTCTGGGTTGTTAAATATTGTTTATATGTTTCATCAGTAAAATTTGAAAAGGAGTCCTAGAAATGGAAAGCTTTCTCCTATCACTCATCTTATTCTTTCTTTTGAGTTCTATAAATGCCCATGTTTGAATCAATGAACTTCATTTGTACACTTTGTTGTGTTGCTAATCCAAACATTTTACATAAACCCACCTTTGCAAGTTCACCTTATTGAAGAAGACAAGCAGCACAAACTATATGCAGTTACAAACCACCAAGGAATATCTACTGTTACTATATGGTCAGTGAAAAACATAGTTACTTTGGCTTCCTAATACTAAAAAAATGTTTTCTGAAGTGCTCCTCTTTCACCTGTAAAAGACAGTGGAGGCCTGCACAACAGCTACAAACTTCAGTGCAGGAGTCTGAGCACTGTTTCACTGTTTGGATTAAGATTTTCATTAGCCTGTGCCTCTCTACTCAAACCCTAATCCCTAGGATATACCATGTGTCTGCAGACTATTATTCTTAAAAACACATGTCCAGCCCTAGAATTCACTGATTTGCGACTATGTTTATCAGCTTGAGAAAATTCCTCCAAGACATTTACCACAGTAAAAGAGTTTAGAATTCTGTCCATTTAAAAAAAATTCTAGTTCTAAATTATTTTCATTTGTATGTTCCTAGGTCTACCACATTAGAGATAAGGATTAAAAAAAAAAAAAAAAAAGATTTCTTTTGAAATAAGGCAAATAATTTAGACATACCGGCAAATAAAAAATGGATAAACAAGGGAAACTGTCACCAAGTTATTCATCCAGACCTGGTATTCAACCTGTGGACAGCACTGGCTGCAATAAATCTTTAGGTCTTGACTGGGGTCTAGAACTGATATTGCAATTTAGATACTAATTATGTATGCATAGTGATCTGAGAAGATAAAATCTTGCTGGAAATTCAAAGTAATAATGATCTATAGGTATTGTGCTATTTTTTAGGAAAAATGCAACCAATAAAGTTTATACCTACTATAACTATATGAAGACAATTTCCTTTCCTCTGACTCCACGGTCTTCACTGAATCATAAGAACTTTTAACGAATTTTCTTGAACTTGTCATGCTTAATTTGTTTCACGTAGGCCCTTTCTGAGGTAATATTGGTGCCTAAAGCACTTGTATGTTATGACTGTAGTGCAGAAGCAACTCACTGGTGTAAAACTAGTGTATATAACTGGTAAAAGGAACTGCCTTTAAATGAGTTGAACATTCTTTTATGGGGCAAAGATGTTTTTTAATATTAAAATTAACTATTTCACATAAAAATATCAAAGTTTAGTACCCTGTAGTACATATTTTGCTGCTAATTTCTTATGTGGTGTACATTCATATGCTTGGACTACAAAAGCTGAAGTGATGTATATCAGTTTCAGGCAATTTTGCTGTGTTCAGAACTAGTTCTGAATCTCAATTTATTCTCCATTTTCTTCTAGTTGATAATACAGCTTAAGGAAAATAGCTCATTTCATGGATTACATTTGCCCTGAAGGACTTAAAGTGCCAGATGATAAAACTTTCTTAGACAACAAAAAAAGGCCAGTTGAGACAAGGAAAGATGGAGATGAGAGTGAGGGAAGATAACTTTCAGGGAGAAACAGAGAAGTGCTTTTGTTTATGTATTCCACATGAAGACCTTTTTTTTTTTTTTACTTCTTTTCTTTTCTAGATTGCCTCACCATATGAAGAATGCTACAGTGCCAAGAATACTGTCATCCCTGGCAGCCAGGAGGCAGAAAACAAACCCACTAAAGTATCCAATTTGTTTATAGATAGTCCTCGAGGAGTAGGCTGTAAAATAATTTTGTCTTCCAGAGACTGCTAACAGCTACCTGAGGATGTTACGCTTGAAAAATATGACTTCACATTTAGTACTTGAATATCTTATTGTTAAGTATTAAGAATAGCTCAAAAATTGCTCAGCTGGCAGAAAAATAAAGCCAAACAAAACACCTCAGACATGCATTTGATGCAGTGTGATTTGAGGAAAAGTGGATTTCTTTTGTTACTGTTGCCTCCTAAATGTAATGCCTAACCTTATTTTTAAGATTTTTCTCTCTTCCAAACAACCCCAGAGGCCTCACTCCCATGCTGGTTGCTAGTTTTTTCCTCTTGGATAATACGTGAATATAGATAATAGCCTTTCAGTGTCACAGATTCAGCACAATTTCATGCTTATGTGTCAGGAAATGTTGCTTTCCTTTAGATACGTTTCTAGTTACAAATGCCTTGCACATTTCAGTGGCTTTTTCATGCTGAGCACTTCATCCAGGATTGGATCTGACCCAGCTCTCACCATAGGCAGTAGCAAGAGTATTACTGGCTTTGGTAGGGACTAAATGAAACTGGATTTTATCCTCATTTCTATGACTTCAGTCCTAAGAACAGCACTTAAAAAGATGCTTAACTTTAAGTAAAGGAGTAGTCCTATTCAAATCAAGGGATTGCTTGCCTGTTTGGACTTCAACACATGCAAAACTGGCTTTTCAGGTTGAGGGCATGCACACATATATGTATATGCATGTGTTACTAAATTATCAAGAGCTACACAGTTTATGAAAGAATACCACCTTAAGTGTTAGAATCATAGAATATCTCGAGGTGGAAGGGACTCATAATAATCATTGAGTCCAAGTCCTTTCTCCTTGCAGGACTGCCTAAAACTAGATAGTGTCATCCAGACAATCCTAGCCATTCTGATCACACATCCAGATCACTCTGGCAGGCTTGGTGTCCTGACCACTTATCTGGGGAGTCTGTTTCAGTGGCTGACCACCCTCTCAGTGAAGAACTTTTTCCTGATGACCAGCTGAACTTCCCCTGACTCAGCTTCATTCCATTTCCTTATGTCCTGTCACTTGCCACCAGGCATAGATCAGCACCTTTCCCTCCTCTGTCCTCCATGCAGAAGCTGTAGACTGACATGAGGTCACCCTCAGCCTTCTCTTCTCCAGGCTGAACAAACCAAATGATCTCAGCCATTCCTCTAAGTCTTGATATCATGACCTTTCACCACCTTGGTTGCCCTCCTCTGGATACATTTCAATAGTTTGATGTCCTTCTTCTATTGGGGCGTCCAAAACTGAACACAGTACTTGAGGTGGGCTGCACCAGTACAGTGCAGAATATGACAGTCTCCTCAACCAGTGGCTGGGCTGCGCTTGATGCATCCCAGGACATGATTGGCCCTTTTGGCTGCCAGGGCACGTTGTTGATATATTCAACTTGCCATCAACCCAAACTTGAATTCCCAGATCTCATTCCACATGCCTGCTCTCCAGAGAGTCTGTTTTATGTTTTTTTTCAGAATCAGAGAAATGAAGAAACTAATCCTTTTTGATGAGGTTTTCATTATATCTGAGTCATTCTTCACAAACAGATTAGCTGAAAAATGTAGCCCTTTATCTTGCCTAAATCTGTTGTGACATGGGCCTGATTTTTATGATTGGCTTATTTATAAGGATCAGATGAATAGCCTGGGTGGACTATTCTAAATTAATGGGTCATTTAGACACTGTTCACTTAACTTGCTATTCATTATTTGTGATCTGTGATTAATTACCTGAGTGTTTACCTGAGTGTTTAAGTACTGTTTTTGTATTCTGATTCTGCATTCTGATGCCTGAAACTTCTGAGAACCCTAAAAGGATGAGTGTGAAAGAACAATTAGTACACAGTCAGAGTGAATGCACTTGTTAACACATGAATGGTTTGGTATTAATATAAAAACAGATGCTTATATGAAAAAAATCTCCTGATAATCAGTGCAATTAAAAAAATGCTCGTATAAAAGCCTTAAAACAGTATTTTTGTCCTATTCATCCTACTCCAGTTAGTAGTACTATCCCTGATTAAATTTCTGCAAAACAGTAGAAGTGTCACACTGATGAAATAAGAAAACTCTAATTCTTCCAGTGACATAAGTTATTGAGCATTTTATGATATAGGTATAGCAAGAAAGCAAAGGCATAGGTGCTAAAGCTGGAGTTAGTGTTATTGACAGTATTTCACTGACCACTTTCACAAGGTACTAGTATAGTTACAACTGTATAGGTCATTAAGTAAAAAGTAGTCATAACAAGAATGTTTTAAATGATGTACAGCTCTCTGCCTCATGCCCAAGCATAGGTGTGCTAGAACAGGGGAAGAGAAATGGAGATAAAGCCACAAGAGACCAGCATGCATGACTGGGACGGGAATGTGGAGAGGTGCTTGATTTAACATCTTTCTTCTCCCCTCTTGAGAGTCTGCTTAGTTGCTGGTTTACTTGTTTACATTTTTGTTTTCTCAGTGTCCAAATCAGTTATTAGAAATTAGTGGTAATTGGGCTTTAAACTAAGTTAATAAAAATTCTCCAGGCTAAGAATATTTTTGTCCAGGACAGGAGGGAAAAAATACATAATGACAAAAACCTGAGGTCTGCCCTCTCACTGTCCACTCTGCAGTCCTCACCAGCAGCAGAGAAGTGGGAACTCAGGCTTTTCAGTGACAGCCTAGTGCCCGTTCAAGAGATTGAAAACTGTATCTTCACCAGTATAAATTGGATCTCTGATTCTGCTAAGTGTGTTGCAGCCTCTTCTCCTAATAAAAAAAGAAGAAGGCTGTAAGCAACAGTCTGCCCAAGATTTCAGTTATGGTTACTAAATGTACATATGGCTAGGTAGCAATGAATGTGGCAACAGAAACATAGCATTTTTACATTATATTCACTATTTCTACAAAAATGAGTTTACTCCAGTGTTTCTGTTGCACTACAAAGATGAGACCTTCACACTTACATGTATGAAATAACATTATGTCATGACCCGTAATAAAGTATATCTCCTAATTCAATGGGGAGGGCTCAGTCTTAATCTGCATGCCAGACAAAAGTTAAAAAAAATCTGTTTCTCTGAGATCTGCAGCTGAAGTTTTAAAGTGAAATAAGATTCAGGCTTCTGAGTGAAAATATTCTAGGAGAAACCCATTCTCCTTCCCTCCCCTGTCAGAATTCTAGGACACAGAGAAACATTATATTGTTATACAAAATCACAGTGTACTCAAGCATGAGGAAGAGAACTGATGTTTAAGATATGGATCAGTATAAATTCAGTAACAGCTCTCCCTCATTGTCAGACTTCCACTGAATTGGTTGACATGGACTTCTGCATTACCTCAAAATGTTGGACAGCTGGTAATACCAGGTTGTCTTAGGCACACAGAACTGATATGTAGTCCCCCTGTCTTGTCTGTTACATGTGCTGGGCTGTCTCAGGAGGTTACTGAAGGTGCAGGAGTTTGGGAAAGCTTGCATAAGACAGAGATAGGGAGACGTGAAGCATTTTGTGTCTTAACAGTCACAGAGCTAATCTTTCACTCAGAGTGCAGTGTCAATCATGTTACTAAATTTTCTTTCACTGTTCTGGAACTAACAAAGTGAAAGATTATCCAGTTTTTGTCTGGTTAAACAATTATGCCAAGAAGAACTAGTTCAATGAAAAAGAACTATAGAATCTTGCAGACTTAAGTCTTACATATTTTTTTTTTGGTAATTTTTATATGTTTGATAAAATACACCATAAAGCAGTTTTACATAGAAAAGATGTGTTATGAAAAGACAATGCATTCAATGCAGATTCTTGTCATACTGATAAAAGCAAGAAGCAGCTGCACTGTGAAGTGGGTTACACTGTTGTGAAAACAGCACATAGTGATGGTCAGAATCAGCACCATGTTCCCTATCAAATGCACTGATGCTGAGATTTGCTCTGATTATAGCAGAGAACAGAATTTTAAATTGACATTTTACTTCTGAAGTGTTGCTTCTTATTTAAAAGGACATTTGTTCTGTCTAAATGTAGCTGATACAGTTTTAAGAACAAAACCAGGGGTTCAGCATATGCAAATACTCCTTTAGCTGGGGGAAAAAATGTAATATACTCAGAACAGAACCCCTAATGTATGTTGAATACTAATGACTAGTGAAGAAAAAAAACTTGTTCCTCTGTATCCCAATATTTAGCTTAAAATAACTTTAAAAACACAGCTTATAACATGGTTTAACATCATTTTGAAGACAGCTTGTTACTATGCTACAGAAATTGTTTGTGCCTTAGTTAATTTACTGTTTTGGCATTTTAGTTGTTTAGGGGGTTTTATATAGGAATTTGAAGAAAGCATTCCACTGAAGCAGTCGGTATTTTAAATGAAAGTTTATTCAAGTTTATTCAGCTTGATAGGAAGCTGGTTTCTCCCTTGAAAAAAAACCAAACAAACATCATTTTGGAATCATTAAAATGTACAACAAAAGTTTGCTCTTTAGTTTTGGAGTGTTTTTCTGGGTGACAAATTATAATGCATTTTTATTCTTGATGACTTTTTCATAATTAAAACATTAAACATTTTTTCATGAGAAACCATTATGTGTTTTCAAGGACCATTCTTTTCAGACTTCTAGTAGAAAAAGCTGATTTCTTCATCTGAAAAGTTCACCCACATTTGGCTTATGAAAAATCAAGGTATTTGAAAGTGTCTTGGACTTTGTTTTGGAGCTCTGACATATCCTGAAAAAATTCTACCACGCATTACATAGCAGAATTTCAGCTACAAGTGCATGGTGAACAATTAAGTTTCATTTACATTTTGCCATTAGCTTTCACATACATTTTGCTATGAATGTAACATGCACCAACTACCTCATTTTGCATCTTTACTAAATCCACAAACCATGAATTTAAGCTTCCCCCATTTTTAACATGTTGTTCCACGTGCTACATGTCAGTAGTTTACGTTTATTTGAACAAAACTTAGGAATTATACAAAAGTGAGCTCAATTGAAATGAAATTACTCTGAAATCTAAAAAACTAAGCTAATGCATTTAGAGCAGCTTCATAAAAGGCTGAGAGATGAAATGCAAATTCTCTCTGGTATTAAATAAAATATGTTTAAACCATGCCATATATTATAAAAGTCTCTGTTGGTAGATTTTTGAAATGCTGTCACTTTATTAGAGCATAGATGGTATCTATCAATAGGAGATCAATATGTAGAGCTACATTCTAATTTTAAATGGTTAGATAATTGCAGATGGTAATTAAAAAGGGAATTTCATGATTATACCCCTTGCCAGAAATGAAGTAATTTTAACTATGCAGCATAAAGTAATATTTCTTAATCTTTAATTATATTCTAAGATTTTAATAGCTAGATGACAGACTATCTATAGAAGAATTACTGTCAGATGTTTTCCTTTTAGAGTCTGGAAAACAATGCTCTGTTGAATATACATCAAGCCTTTATTGCTTCCAAATCAGATTTTCCCATGTTCAGCTCATTTTCTTTTTGTAGTCATCTTACAAAACGGCACTGTAGCTGCTGCAGTGTTTTTATTGTTCATCTATTTATATAAAATTTTTCATCTTTTCAGAGTTTTTCTATTCTACCAAGTCTCCGATATTTTTTTATTTTTTTTAACATGGAAATAATATTTGTCTGTAAATGGCACTTTTGCTCAGCACAGTAATGTGAGAATTCATGTGGTGAAAATCACTTGTTAGGCACAATGTCACATGCAGACTTGTGATGTAGTGACTAAGTCCTTCTTGACAATTCCAGTTTTGTGTCACGAGTTCCTATTATAAATATTTTAATAGGACCTAAAGGAAAGAATAGAGAGCCCACTGTATCCAGTTCTGATCTGTGCCACTGTGAAATCTCAGGGTAATCACTAAATTTTATTCTAGCCTAGTCTGCTCTTCTTCAAAAAAGGAATATATTCTTACCTCAAATGTCTGTATTTTAGCTTCACCTCCAGCTTTCTTGGTGTTCAGGAACTGTCATTATCAAAGTGTCATCAACATGGTGCTATACCTGAGCTAGCAAACCATGCCAAGAGGTAAGATGTAGCATTAGACGCAGTGCTGATGATTATTGCACCCATGTCTGAGATAAAATCTCTGCATAGGCTGCTTTGCCTCTCGTAAGTGTGGTTGCTCTTGCTGATGTAAGCTTGGGCATTTTCAACCATATTCTGCTAAATGCTATTTATTGTACCTCTCATCCCAGTCTCCTGATCTGAAGCTTTACGGCTGATAACTTAGTAGAGGCAGCAAAATATATCTGTGAAACTACTCTTGAAGTTCTACACCTGTGTTGTTGTCGGGGTTTAAGACCAGCTGGCAATCCAGAACCGCACAGCCGTTTGATCACTCCTCCCCCCTCCAACCCCTCTCCCAGAGGGATGGAGAGAACCAAAAGAATGTAACTCTCATCGGCTGACATAAGAACAGTTCAGTAACTAAGGTGTAACACAAAACCACTACCACTAATAATAATGATAATAGAAATAAGGACATGGAACTGCTGGAACAAGTCCAGAGGAGGGCCACAAGGGTGATGAGGGGACTGGAGCACCTCCCGTATGAAGACAGGCTGAGAAAGTTGGGGCTGTTCAGCCTGGAGAAGAGAAGGCTGCATGGAGATCTCATAGCAGCTTTCCAGTATCTGAAGGGGGCCTATAAGGATGCTGGGGATAGACTATTCATTAGGGACTGTAGTGATAGGACAAGGGGTAACGGGTTAAAACTTAGAGGAAGTTTAGATTGGATCTAAGGAAGAAATTCTTTCCTGTTAGGGTGGTGAGGCACTGGAATGAGTTGCTCAGGGAGGTTGTGAATACTCCATCCCTGGTTGTGTTCAGGGCCAGGTTTGATGAAGCCTTGGGTGATATGGTTTAGTGTGAGGTGTCCCTGCCCATGGAAGGGGCGCTTGGAAGCAGATGATCTTAAGGTCCTTTCCAACCCTAACTATTCTATGATTCTATAAATAAGAAGGGAATACAACTGCTCACCACCTCCCAACCAATACCCAGCCAGACCCGAGCAGTGATCTAGCCTTTCTGGGTTACTGCTCCCCAGTTTATATGCTGGGCATGACGTGCTGTGGTATGGAATATCTTTTTAAAAGTAAAAAACCACAGCACTGCACCAGCTACTAAGAAGGAGAAAAATGACTGCTACTGCTGAACCCAGGACAGTTGTCTTAGGCACTACATTCGGAATATAATTATAAGCATTCGATTTGATGCTTCCCAAGCCAATTCTAGAAACTGACTTCAGAAACCAGGCCTGCAAAACCTTATAGTGTCTTCAAACCTATTACCAAGACAGATAATTTTAAAAGGTTTTCTTATACAAATATCTTAGAACTGTAGCAATTTCTCCAAGATTAGTCCCTTCATTACTAAGACAATTTTAATATATCCATTGCAAAATGACTGGGTGGCCTTTTAGCATCCTTTTGCACGTGCCATTACAATGCTTACACCAAGTTCTACTTAAAAGATTTATTGCAGCAAACAGACTTTGGTTGTCAAGTAATCAAAGTGCCCCGTGACGTTTACTAAAAACACAGTTACTGTTTGAATCTTATCCCATTATTTCATTATTCTGTAATTTGAATAAGACTGGTGGCCAGCTTTATTACTCCAGCACAGTCTATTTGTAAGGTAACATTTCTCTTGCCAATTACCTCTAACTAGTGTAAAACAAAAGCTTTGAAATTAGAAACAAACTCCAGGCAATTAAAAAAAGGAAATACTAAAAGGAATTTTATCTTGCCAGCCATTTGATTGACCCAGGGATACCAGAAATCTCATCTGCTAGTTTCGAATGCATGTCACATCAGGCAGAATTTCCTTTGCTACTTGTGACAGGAAATAAGGATGGGTGTTGTGCATTCAGTGTTTCAATTGCAGACAAATGAAATGGATGTAATATTCCCACGATACACAGACTGGTTATACCTGTGTAACACAGGTGTACCTGCTAGACATGCATGTATATATATTTACCTTTCCAATAAAATTGTTGGCCCACAGCCGGACAGGACTCTTCTTAGACATTTTCTACATTTTTCCCTTGATCTGCTGTCTTGATTCTGACCTCACTTTTCAGTATAAACCAGGAATAATTTCACTTAAGTCACTGGAGACACGCCACTTTGACAAGGCCAGAATCAGACCTTGCTTGGGAGTCATTCCAAGTCTTGTACCAAAAGCTAAGAAGTATATCACATTCAGAACTTAGCACAGTGCTGTAAATACAAGTTGAAAGATAGATATTTGTCCTGGGTTCAGCAGTAGCAGTCATTTTTCTCCTTAGTAGCTGGTGAGTGCTGTGGTTTTGACTTTCAGCCTGGGAACAGCACTGATAACACTGATGTTTTTAGTTGCTGCTCAGTAATGTTTACTCTGACCAAGGACTTTCTGAATCTCATGCTCTGCCAGGGAGGAGGGGAAGCCAGGAAGAAGCAGAGACAGGATACCTGACCCAAAGTAACCAAAGAGGTATTCCATACCACAGTACGTCATGCCCACTATGTAAGCTGGAGGCAGTTACCTGGAAGGGCTAGATCACTGCTTGGGTCAGGCTGGCAGTCAGTCAAGTGGTGAGCAGTTGTATTCTCTTCCCTTGTTATTTCCCTTATCATTATTATTGGTGGTGGTAGAAGTAGTGGTTTGTGTTATACCTTAGTTATTACACTCCTCTTATCTCAACTCGTGGGAGTTACACTTTTTCGGTTCTCCTCCCCATCCCTCTGGAAGAGTGGAGGAGGAAGGGGAAGGAGCGAGCGAACTGCTGTGTTGTTCTGGATTGCCAGCTGGGCTTAAACCATCACAACTCTTTATGTCATTATCAGAGAAGTACACTGCTCTTTCAAAAGGATAATGTTGATATAATTGACTTAAAAATACTTTTCAGCAGCAGCTGCCACGTTCCCATTAATGGGGAATGTGGAAGAATTTTATTTTCTGTCATTCTCTTAACAAAAGCAGATACAAGGTTGATCAGAGAAAGCATAACCAGCTTTATAAACCTCTTTTTCTTCCACTCTAGAGCACCTGCTTTGACAGCTACAATGCATCCTAGTAAAAATTAAGAAGCATCTTAGTCCAAAGAAGTGATTAAGAAAACCCATGTTTAATGTTAATTCATTATTCATTTTGTCACTTGCCCTGAAACTTTCTTAGATGTCTAATGCAAATAAATGACTATGTAGAAAAGCATCCCAATATGCAAAGTAAACATTTGGCTTCTGCTATTTTGTACCATACTCTGGAAATTAAATGAAGAGATGCCTACCTCTGCTGGAAAAGCTCAGCATGCTCAAAGCCCCAGTAGCACTCACTGCAGCAAAATCATGTGATAAAGGGGTGTCCAGTTTGTTAAAGGATCATTAACAGATAAAGTGAACGCATTATCCCATTCCCTTTTCAACAATTTCTTCTGTCCAGGAGACTGCTGTTCATGTAGGACAGAACAGCATGTCCAGAGGCACTTGCTGCCACTTTTGCAGGTATTGGGCCACTGACAGGCCAGAATCTCCAAAACCTGTGAAAGCAGAAACAAAATTGCCTTTTTCTAGCTAACTGGTGAAGACAGACTCTCATATCACAGGAATTCTACCTTTACCACTCAGATGAAAAGCTGCTGTAGCACTGGTCCAGGACTTGAGTTACCTGTGCAAAAAGACCCAAACTGAAGCAGCCTTATTGGGTCACCTGAAACAAGTTACTTATCTTTCTGATCAACAGCTCCCCAGGTGTACAATATGCAAAATGCCACTTCATTTTGCTCATGCTAGTGATAAGAATAACAGGAACAGTGAAGTAGTGACATGCTTTGATAATAAAGGTAATAATATCATGGGAATACACCCTCACAATGTAAACAACATACAAAGAAGGGAGAACCCTTCTTGCGTAGCTTCATCCACTGTTTTTAATTATACAATGAATACAATTTTTACTACAATGCTTTGGCTTACACATCTGCAAATATTGTCACAAACCTGAACCTTAAGTATTAAAATTGTACTAGCACTCCTGGCAATCAGGAAAAAGGCAAATACAATTTTGGACTATGTATACAAATAAAAATCTACAGACAAATTTGTATTAGCTTTTTATACATATGATCTGAGATCACCATATAGAGGCTATTGCCTTATTAGTCTTGATGACATGCTGCTGAAAGAAACACAAAAGCTATAGGGAGGCTCATTCTTTTCCAGCAAAAATGTGTACCTATTTAAATGTAACTGCTTGGGCTTTCGTTTTACCTCAAGCTTCCATTTGGCAGGCAAGAACAAAAAAGTATGGAATCTTTTACCATATGAGTCTTTTGTGCAACAAGCTGAAAAAAAAAAAAAAAGAAAGCAGCTCTCTATTTAGACCCAATCAATAATTCTGGTCTTCACAGATACAATTCCCAAGGAAATATGGTTGAAAATACATAGTTCTGGTTCATAAAATGAGACAATTTAATATTAATTGCTGCAGATGTATCAGTCAACTTAAGTTTCTGTTCTAGAAGAGCTTAAAGGCAGTATAGCATCTTTCAGTACAAAATATGTTCTTTCATTCTGGTGAGATTTCAAGCCCTTACATGTAAAGTTTATTTCCTACCATGGCTCCAATTTACTTTTTCATAGTGTTAGAAGATTTCCAGCTGTGATTTTATATATCTGTTGCAAATGTTCAACAATTGACAGGAGAAATTTAAGGTCATGGGTTTTTTTTTAAACTTTAAACATACAGAGATAAAGAATGAATGTACAATCAGCATATAGAGAAACCAGCTTCTGCAGGAATGAAATAGATGGTTCAGCTTCTTAAGCCGCAGAGGAATTCATAACATCTGCATTCAGTGCTACCTCTCTTTTGTGTGCTTCCTTCTACTAAATAGGTTCCCTAGAGAGATAGCTGGGTAAACTAGAAAGTACAGTGGTAAAACATTATTTTCCTTTCTGGCATGACATGGATAATATGGGAGCACCTGCTTCCATTAACAAATGTAACACTTTCTATTATGGTTAAGCTTTTCTCCTTGCTGTTCCTAGCGGCATAGATTCTTAACTTCTTTGGTTTAAAATGGGAGGTACATCTAACCTCTGTTACAGAGAACGGAGGCATTAGAAAGAAATTCCTTCTGGATGGTGTCTTCATGGTGTGATGTGCACAGAGGCTGACCTGGACTTGAGTGATCCTAAACAGAAGTCAAGGAATGGGTGTTCTTAAGCTTCCAGGCTCTAATAACACTGAAAATATCCCTTGGAAGAACCAGCCCTACCTGATAGTGACTGAGAGAAGAATGTTCACAGAAGTGTAGAGAGTAGTTCTTGGTCTGCTAAATTCACCAGGCCTGTTAGGGATCTCCCCAGGACAGATAAAAAAGGTTCATTTTGTGCTTTCACTTGCAATTTGGAGAACTGTCAGCAACTATACTGTTATAGACTGTACTTGGCAATGGGGTAATTTTAAATCCTACTTCTCTGTAATCCTCTGGATGATAACCAGTATCTTCTAGAATCTGAAAGTTATTTGACCATGACTTTGATTCTTATCACAGCAGTTCCACTAAATCAAATGGTTGCAACTTTACAAACCTGCAACTCACATTCCTCCCATCCCCACATTCTCAGACAAGCTGGATGCACTTTCAGGCAAAGTGCTGAACAGTATCCAGTACATGTAGGGAGTAAAATAAAACAATGAAAACAATTATTTGGGTTTGGTATCTTAGGTGCATACTTTTATGCATGTCCTGTAGTTATATAGCAGCCTAGCTATCATAGTCTATTTTAATTATGCATTAATTAAAACATCTGATTAGAAGAACTATGGAAACAACCTGTGTGTAGGTTTTGTTGCAGACAGACACTGCAATATTACAATGTGGTGAAAGTGTTAAACTTTTTTCCAAATCTTGAATTACAAAATATGTTAAAACAATTCAAATTCATGCATATGAATGACTGTTTGTAACCTTCCTTATCAACCTCTTTCCTCTTATTTTTATTCTAGTAAATCCACACCTGTTACCTCTGCACTTTATGCATGTTACTTACAGTGATGCAGTCTCTGAAATAACTTTACAATACCAAAAGAATGCCTATAATGCTATTGTTGGGAAAAAGAAAATAAAATTCTGTGGTATCACATATCACAAATCATTGATCCATTTAAAAGATACCATACTGATAGTTTGAGATTTTTCTATCCACACAGAAACAAAAAGAAATTAAGAATCTGTTTCTTTATGAGCAAATGTTAAAGACTTTAAAAATAAATGTATAAAAAAGAAACAAATACAGCTGGTTAACTTCTGTTGTTAATATAGATATTGAAATAAAGAAGCAGTTACAGCAGGACATAACTCACTGACTTACAACTATTGAAGACAAGGTATTCTTGCAATAAATAATATTACTGTGTAATGCTGCAGGATTGCATAGACCATTTGATTCAAAAGGACAAGGATGTAGCAGATAAATAAAAATAAGTTCAAAGTTGGTGACACTCTAATGAATGAACTGTCTGGACTTCAATTAGTAAAAATCTTTTTTTTTTGCTGCTATGTGGCTAAAAAAATTATAAGTCATGTTCAAAAACAAGAAAGAATAAGGAGAGCAGGATCCAAATGATTACAAAGGTCCTCCTGTCTAGGACATGCACACATGAACTGCAATGCTATCTTATCAAGGAAGCCATTGCATCCAGGAGCCTTTTGGAAGAAAGATGTAGGAACATGTTTGCTCCTATTTGAGGAATGGTATGAGGAATTATTTTTGAATGATTAATTAAAGGGAATCAATCTTCATTGCATTGCCACTGGCATGAAAAGCACCATAGCTGTGCAATAATCGCAGGCAATTATTCAACTACCCCTTTGGCAAGGGTAACATAATTAGTCCTGGTAGTGCTGAGAGATTTTCTTTATATCCAACAAATAGGCAGTTTTAATCAAGTGTTGCTGAAAATTTATCATAACACAGGGAAAACAATAGGTGAAGGTACAAGGCCCCAGGCTGTGTGATTCCTATCTACAACAGTACAAATTTACAATACTAACAATGTGATGAATACTACCAATCTCTGAATAAGCTGATTATAATTGTGTATCAGCATTATGCACAACAGTGTTTGTTGGTTTAAAATTACAGACACAATCCTTTCCATGTCTTGCTCTTAAGGCTGCTTCAAGCCTTTGTACCTGTTATCATGGTCACCTGTTATCACAGCTCTCCAGAACACATTTCTAACCAGAACACATCTCCCAGGGAGCTACTAAGCTGTCACATGGGTCCAAGCCTTGAGCCTGGTGAAAACAAATACTGCTAAAAGCAGGATCACTTGGCTTTATTCTGTGTCTCTGATCTGAACTGCCACACATTGCAGGAGTCACTAAGAAGCAAAAGAGTGCTAGAAGCTCTTGGAGTGTGTGTCAAAATGAAATCAGTCTGTTATGAATACAGTAAGCTGTAACTTATAATCTCTATTGAGACTTTTGGCAGACATTTAAAAAGAGCTGCTGTCTTAAGCACTCTTGAGCTCCTGCACTATGCCACGTTTCGTCAGATTGTGTTGTTTCCACTCTTTGCATACTTGTACACACATTCATCTACTAGGTCAGTCATGTTCCTGATAGCTATAATGGACTTATGTCAGTAGTGAATTTGGAAGCACCTCATTCATTAGTGTGGGTGGAGTAAGCACCTTTCAAATTGCCGTTTTACAGATGTTGGTTTCATTGTGTGGAGAGTATTAACATGAGTGAAATCAGACTTACAGAGCTAGCAACTGGAAAAAACAACACATACTAAAAATGATTGTACATCTGAGAGAGTATCTGTTCCAAATACAGAGACATTTAGCTATATCTCACATACTGTTGTATGCTGTAAATGTGCATCCTGGTTCTATTGTTAAATCTTTAGTTAGATATCACATATTTATTTTTATATTACATTCAGCATAAATATTTCTCTGGTAGGATTTAATATGGCAGTAAGACAGGCAGTATGGGCAAACATCCCAGTAAATCTGTAGAATACAAGATTATTTTTATTTTTAGCTATTTTTCTTAGACTGGCTGTTTGAATACTAATTTTTTAATGGGACGAGAAAAAGGAAAATCACAGAATCATAGAATTGTAGAAATATATTCCCTATAAATAGTTTGCAATCTAGAAAAACAGTCCTATTCAGCAGGCTAAAATCTAGACAGGTAATACTTAGCCAACTGTTTTTGGCCCATCCTGGAAGTTAACATTTCTTTTAGTCTAGAAGGAGCTATGGTTCTTTCCCTGCAGAGCGGATCTGAAGAACTGTTAGTTCAGGTTACATAAAATACATATTATTCAGGCCTTGAATACGGGGAGGAAAAACACACCTTTTCCCATATCCATGGATTGTTTTGTCACCTCTTTGTGGGCTAGAGAGGAGAAAAAAGGTCCTTTTGATCTTCTTTTTCCTTTTTTTTTTTTTAACGTCTCTAAATACAGCAATAACAAATATTGTTGACCTCTATTATAACACAAGGATAGTAAAATAATGGCAGCAATATTGCTCTTTCTGCCTTTGAGCATTATGTTCAGCTTTTTAACTTACATTTTTCTGCCAGATAGGCTGCCCAGTGACTTCATGCCTTCTACTTTTGCTTGTCTTATTCTAAAGGAAGTAGTATGTTGTCTTTTTAATAGCCACTGTCTTTGAGATTGCTTTTGTGCTTAGAATGCAAAACTTTTCCTTAGGATACATTTCCATTTTCAGTGTTTTATAACCCCATGAGTGGAACTGTACTGCACACTGTCAGAAGCAAGAAAACTTGTGCCAATGTGCTGGTTTTTCGAATTGTAGCAGCTGTATTCTGTCCTAGTGGAGCTAATGGCATTAAATGAGTGAATGAACTTGTGAAAAACTGAGATGAAAACAGTACCAGCAAAAAGGATAGGAAATTCCTCAAGGGCAGGTGCCAGGAAGATGGTGCCAGTGTTTCAGTGGTGCCCAGTGGCAGGATGAGGAGCAATGGCCATGAACTAAACCAAGAAGTTTCATCTCAATATGAGGAAGAACTTCTTTATGCTAAGGGTGGCAGAGCACCAGAACAGGCTGCCCAGAGGCGTTGGGGAGTCTCCCTCTCTGGAGATATTCAAAACCCACCTAGAAAAGTTTCTATGTAAAATCCTCAAGGTGGTCCTGCCTTGACTAGATGACCTCCGGAGGTCCCTTCCAACCTCAATGATTCTGTGATTCTCTGAACAGAAAAAGTTAGTTAATGGGAAAGCCAAAAGTAACTATATATGCTATTTGCACTTTTTTGTGTGTTGGGTTTTTTTTAATACATGAGCTGAAACTCTGTGAGGAAATTGAAAGTCTGGGGATGTATAGGAATACAAGAGATTTGGCTAGTAAAGTTACAAAAAGAAAGAGGGAAAAGTGCTTGGTCTTTGATAAAAAGAGAAAAAATAGGTAAAGCTCAAACTACATAAATGATAGAACTGACATAACACAGAGACTTGTGAAATCAAACATGGATCTGGAATTTTAAGGTTAATTTTTTGTCATTTTTCTACCACATTTTTATTTTTAAAACTGTAATAATATTAATATTATTAATAAAAGTAATAATAATATAACAATAATTTAATAAAATAATAATAGTTTATTATTATGATTATTATGTGTGAGACCTTAGGTAGAAATTTCTGATTATGTCTGTTACAAGTGCACAAGGAAGAACATTTAGCCATGAACTTTGTATTTATCAGACAAGCAAGCACAGATGCTGAAAGTGCTTACTTGGCTATCCTACATTTAGGGTGTCCAATTACTGACTGGAAAAATGACAAAGTAAGATTGAAAGTAGAGTCTGCTAGACAGCCAATAAATTAGGCTTATATCTTCTTCTCTCCCTTAGCTTGTCAGAAGAGCAGGTATTTTAAAACTAGATTCCAGGAAACCAGCCAACAGGAAGACATGGAAAGAGTGCAGGAAAAGATTTTCTTACAATTTTTTAAAATCAAGATTTTTTAAATGTGTCTCTTTTTCTGTTGACTGCTCCCAATCTTCTACCTAAGAAATACAAACACTAGTGATTTCTGCTGGAACTTGCTGTAATTTCAAAGGATTTTAAAAAACATATCACAGAAATGGTGATTAAACATAGATGTAGTAAGAGTTGCAAAGGCATACTATACACAAACAGTTCATAACATCCACTCCAATTCTATGGGTATTAAACCAAAGGCTTTTCAATAAATTATGAAAAGCAGGCAAATTAATAAAGATTTCAGTTTTGCACTCAAGCATTACCATGAAGTGAGAAATAAGATGGTTTAAAAGTGTAGTCTTTTTTCTGAATGTGACATGAGCACTTAGAAACCAGTCATGAGGTCCTGAATTAGATTTGTAAATGCTTGGGTCACTTTCAGAAATTGTTCTCTGGCTTCTGAGTCACTGAATCCTTCTAAAAAACCAATCCCATCAGCAGATCTGATAAATTGCTCATGCTGTCAACTTCAGTCAACTTCAGATATGACTGAAGGAGCAGGTGCAACTAGAGAGATTAAAAAGCACATGTGCATTTCTGAATTGAGGTCAGAAGAAGCAAAGGATGTGATTCTATAGGAATGCAGCATGGGATTACAACTGTTTACACGTCCTCTCACCTCCCATATCAACGTGTGGTTTGAAATTCTGGCGATTAATATGGGGATTCTGCCATCAAAATGTTGAACTTCATGGCACTAATGGCCCAGGGGGTTTTTCTCAAGTCCCACAGAGACTATCCTGCATCAACTGAAAAGGCTCAGTTAATCACAAATAAAATTACATTCTACCAATGATTGTATCATAGAACTGATTTTATTGCTGGAATTCAACTTCACTGTATTGTGCTTTGTCCTGTTTTGTTATTCTAGCATCACTCATTGGACCCTAAGCATGCATTGTGAAGAGAAAAACACCAAAGGTTGATGCTAGGCAATTTAGCCAAGTGCGTACAGTAAAATCCACTAGGGTCCTCTGAATATTTTGCAGTCAGGCTAGTATTAAAAAGAGAACACTGGAACACAGAGTTACAGCCCATTCCTTCTCACTTTCAAAGTAACCTAATGTTTTGCAATGGCATCAGCTGAAGCAGTTTTAGATACTTGGGAAACATTGATTCCAGATTTTCATGGTGGGTGGTGTATCCATCATCTCAGTGCCAATTCTGTAAAAGATAAAAATCAGAAAGTCAGAATTTGTAGATGTGATTTTATCATTCACTGTAGGGGTTATTATTATGTGTCAATGTTACAAACAACTACCTCTAGGAAGAGTAAAATCTCATCTTCTCTCAGGATATTAACATTTACAAATATTTGCTTCAGTCCTTTAGAGATTATGATATTCTTCAGCTGTTATCTTTTGACAAGTTACAGATATGGGAAAAACATTCATGGCCTGATCTCTTCCTGCTTACATTACTATGGATAAGAAGTAACTCTAAGAAGTCACAGTGTTTACATCAGAGTAAAACTAATTAACAAGAGCAGAACTTAGCCCAGAATTATGCTGTGAGACTCACACATAAGTGCAATTTGCAAATAAGAATAAATGTGTTTAATGTAGCCTTCACAAGTCATCGGCACAGATTCCTTTCGTTTTATTCTCTGTTTATTTGTATTACAAGATGCCTTTGTTTAAATATTTCACTGGCCTAGTTTAACAAAAAAGCACATCAATAATACAAACCCCCAAAAGTGATCTGATACACTGGATTTGTAAATAGTGAAAAGTTAAAAGGAATTTCACTGGTTGGACAAATTCAAGTGCTTTCTTTCTTCAGCAAGAAAAATAAGCTTGTGCTATATATTTTTATTATTTATATTTACCACTTTCAGTTAACCTTTGTCTTTCTTCTCTTTTTTCTTTTATGCAGCCCACAAAATAATGTTTTCATTACTTTTATTTTGTCATCGAGTTTAAAGTTGAGATGGACAATGAAACAATAGTCTAGGCAGATAATTTTTTAATGATTTTCATTATCTTCATTTTGAAACAAACAAAAAAAAGAATTGGGGTTAAAGAAGAGTTGTAATGAAGGACACGTCACCATCCTTTTTATCATCTATTTGCTTGTACTAGCACTAGTAAACACTAACATAAATAGCTATGCATTACACTCATCATTATATAGGCCCAAAGTAAAGAACAGCATCTGACCAGAAGAACTTCCCACCTAAACAGGGAAGACAGATGGAAGGTCTTGAAAGTAACAAATAGACTTGTCTTCTCAATTTCTTATTGGTCTTAGAAAGAGATGGGGAGCAGTGCTCCAGACATGAAACATTTTCCTCAAGTTTATTCAGAAAGTGTGTGGCATAGTCAGGAGCTGCAGTTGCAGCCCAGTCCATGAGAAATAAGAAAAGGACTAGTCAGAGCTATACACACCCTTCCCAGGCCCTTATAACCATCTTGCAAAAGTGTCATAGTTTAAGCCCAGCTGGCAACTCAGAACCATGCAGCCACTTGCTCACTCCTCCCGGGGAACAACATGGACCCCTCAAAATTTGCAGTAGGAAAAGAAATCAAGACAGTGAATGAATTAAAGAAACAGCATCTTATTATCTTAATAGCTTGCCTTGGCTAGGCAGTAGTTAATTCTAGAGAATAAATCAAGTTCTTGCCAGATCTATGGGTCTCTGATTTAGCAGATTCTTTTTGCTGACAATTAGCAGGTAAGCAATGTAGCTAAATTCTTACTCTTTGTTATCTATTTAGCTTTTAAACACTATCTTCAAACAATGTGTAATCACCATATGAAAACTTCCAAATACTTTGCTTTAGGCAAGTGCAAGTAAGTTGTTTCGTTGTTTTTTTTTTTTTCCTGTGAACTTAAAATAAAATAAAATAAAACAAATCTTTTTAACTTTTGCTAAAAGTGAATTTGAAAACATCATCTTTTTCTTGGCATCCCAAGAATGTTGATGTACAAGAATTCACTTTTGATATTTGCTTACGTGGAAGGCAGTCATATTTGGGTTTCTCAGAAGATTATTTTATCCAAGTTTCTATTTGATTTAAACAAAAAAATCATAATCAAATAATAGTATCTCTGTACTGGTATTTCATTTAATAAACACAGATTATTTAAAAAAAACAACCAGTTTTCTCTAAAGTGATCAGCACTGACTTTTAGCAGTGTTTTCCCCCTAGCCCCCTAGTTTGAAGACATTACATAGGGCCAAGAATTTGTTCTTTCAAACCCTAGTCGTATATCCAAGATCTGGACTGATATTTAGTCAGCAGTTATTACATTATGCATCATTACTCATTAACTAAAATTAATAGAGCCATTTGCTTTAATATGCTGCAAATTAGCTTTAGAAATGTGATTATGTTAGGGAGGTAGCTTCTCACTCTATTCCAAGCTTGCTTTCTGAAGAAGGCAAGGAATTTCCAAAATATCTATCATTAGCTTAAATCAATGTGGAATAAGACTAGAGAAATGGGCTTGCTATCTATAATCTAGGAAACCATCACTGGCAGTTATTGTGAGCTTTTCCCACATTTGAACTTCATGGTAACAGTATCAGTTTTCTATTGAGAAAAAGAAAAGGCCTTCCACAATTTCATATTGCAAGTCATTAGTGGAGACAATTAAGGGACCTGGGATTATAATAAGTCACCTACGACCTTCATCTCCTTCTCGCATCTAGGCTTATTAAAAAAGCACCAGCCATATATCACTTCAAATTTATGAAATTACATTTTTAGGGCTATTTCTGTATGGATTTCTGTTTAAAGCCAGGTTTAGCCTAAGTTTTCTTTTACCAACACAACAAAATACAGTTTCTAGGGGGTGCATATAGATGGAAAATATTCAGTGATTCTAATATTAAATCTCTTTTAATGAAAGTCATCTGGCTGCAATGGTCTTGTGCCAGAAGAAGACTCTGCTCTTTTATTTCTTCAAAATGCAAAGAATCAAGACTTGATTATCCAGGAAAATCAAATACAAATGACAACTTAAGCAATCTACTCAAGTTCTACTTATTCTACCACATTTTCTTTATTCTTATGAAGTACTGAAAATTAAAACTTGAGTGCTGAGAAAGGATTTCCATATTAAAAGCAAACTCACTGGTTTCATATATAAAAGCATAAGCACAAGCAGTAGGAAGCTAACTGCAAAGCCTGTATATTTTTAGAACATTGTCTGCTAAATCTGTTGGAAAAGCAAGCCTATTCTGCCTGGTCTTTGTATGGGCCTCTGGCTGAAAACTGTCATTGTTATTGAAGAGTATCGAGTGGTCTCTCATAGGCCATGGATTCCTGAATCCAAAACAGGTGCAGTCACACCCTCTCTATAAACAAAGATAGCTTGTTTGAATAAATACAACAGAGAAGAATGGGATGTATTAATAGCTAAATAGTGTCCTTATTAACAGTGGAACAGCTGGCAGTTTTGTATGACAGCACTCATTCCAATATATTTCATCCAATTGCAAAACTATAAGCACACCACATCAGGGAATCAAGGGACCACACACAAGCAATCAGCCATTCAACGGCACTATAATTGCTTCACAGTTGGAAGTTTGCTCTACTCAGCCACTGTTATTCTTTCAGTTTGAATTGTCAGTGCACTGCAACTGTCTAGAATCAAGTGTTTTTAATGCAAATAAGCTTGCTCAGAGGAACTTCTTTTGTTTTACAAAATGTGTGAGCAAGCCTGCTTCAGGAACAGCTTGCTGCTGGGTCAGGGCTGAGCCAGAAGCAAATAGACTCGAGAACTTGGCTAAATTGATCACAAAATAGTTACCCTGACATGGGAAAAAATAAATCCCCAGTAAACTCTAAAGATGCTGTTAGAAACTGATTGCAAATCTTTCCTTAAGACTTTCCACTGAACAAAAGAGTGGACTCTTTAATTCCATCTGAGATGTATAAATGGCTGAAATGGTACTAGTAGCCTCTATAGAGCAGGGAAGTTTTTCTAGAAGGAATTGGTTTCAAGTACAACTAAGTTACACAAACAGAGATGTGTGTGTATGCACACGTCTTAGTGTGGGTGTAGATAATACACAGCAAGGGATAGGGTATTAGGCAGATTTATTAAGGCACAAAGAAAATTATCATTCAACTTTATACATTTATAATCCCGAAAAACTAAGAGCTAGTAGGAGCCTAGTCTGAGGTTTCCAGCATTATTGTTGATTACTGTCTGATCTTCTAGTTGTTTGCAACATGCATGCATGCTGACACTGTTGCAGCTTGATTCAGCAACTTCTTTTTTCCACCTGCCTGCCTCTCAGCACACTCATACATGAACATTTCTATATCCCTCCTACCATAGCATAATGCTTATTTAGTACATTTTCAAAGTGTCCTTCAAGAAGAAGATTAAAAAGCTCTTGGCCGTAGCTAGCCTAGCAGAATACATACAGATAGGAAATTATAGCATCTCTCTAATTTGCACGGCTTTTTTCTTTCTGGTTTGTATCACCTTTGGGGATTAAATACTCAAGGACTAATTCTTATTATTCAAGGTCTGATATTCAGTAGAGCTCTCAGACTGTATACACAACAGGACTTCAGTATATCATTGTGATTTTTTTGTTACTCCTTGACATATGGCTCTAGGTAATAAAATAATGGGCTGTCCCAACTTGTTATCTGTTGCTGATGTTTCAGGATGACTTTCAGGTCGTCTGTTTTTGCTCCACCTCTACTGATGGCACCTTATAAATAAATGAACAGTTCTTACAGGCAAGACAATAGATTTGTATGAAGGAAGATTGCTGTTAAAACTAAAGGTAGAGTAAGGCTGGCTTGGGAAATTCTGAGTCATGAGGAAAACAGCATTTAAAGAAGTCACCAACCTCACAAGAGGAAAGAATTGTTAATTAAAATTGAGTTGTGAACTAGGATGTGCATGCGAATGGTCAATAAATGTAAAAAAAAAACCTCACCACAAACCACAAAAGGACAATAAGTAGAAAATCATGTACGGTCATGTTTAAAAATAAAATATTGCGAAATATAGGCATAACATGAAGGTACATGCTGTAACTGTGTGCAAAATTCATTGGAAACAAAATAATTAATAAAGACCACCATTTTATTTGCCATTGCCAAAATTATTACTTTAATAACCATGAATGCTGATTTTGCCTGTGTCACTAAAGTTTTTGCCACATGTTCCAGGAGAGACAGGTTTGCACTATCATCTGGCTCAGAGTGCTTCAGGCCATGTTTTTCTTAGCAAGGGGTGAAACACCTTAAAAGCAGATCCATAGAAATACTGGCGATTCTCAGAACGCAAAGAGCACTTCACACCCAGTTCAAAAGGACTGGATCCAGTAGGATCCTGTGTATTTAATATCCATTAACAATGGAAGCTATTTAGGCACATATGCTGTAATCCAGTTCATGCAGTACAACACCGCTTTGCCATGTGAGCCATTGCCTGGTAAAAGACAACAATCAGAAATTGTGCTTTGAAAGGGTCATTCTGAAATGAAACAAAATGATAGTGCAAATGGTATTTACCATCATTATTTGAACAAACAATAATGGAAGTATCCTCTGCAAAGCACATGGACTCTTTATTTAAGGGTATTTAATCTTAAATGCTACAGAAATGAAATTGTCCCATTGTCCTCAATAGACATTTTGAAGAGACTTATATAAATATGGACTGTCTCTAGCAATTTTGTCTTGGTATTCCATTACTTTCCACTCTCTCCAAATGAACCATTAAGGAAATTACTATTTGGTTTAGAATGTTTTACAAGTAATGCTACAAGTGTAAAAAACATGAAAATAAACATATAATTTGAAAAGCAGAGTTGCAGAGGATTTGGGGTATTTGGTTCTTTTAGGTACCTGCTTCTAACACTAAGGTTTTAAAATCAGTATTAAAAGGCAGTTAAAATCACCTAATTCATACCTTAAGATAGGTAATATCTCTCTAATTTTAACAGTCTTAGCAGACATGAAAAATTACTTTTAGGGACTGTATTACAGTGAGGTTTCTCTCACCTGAATATTTCATCACCACCATATCACAATGGCAGGAAAAGTCCTAGAGTGATCACAAGATGAAAATTAAACATCAGGAAGAAAATGACTCATGTTCCTTAACTGATCTTGGAAAAAAAAAAACAAAACAAAAAAAACCCCAACGTCTTGGAGATTATAACCTCAAAAATATCCCTCTAGCAATCTGTATAGTTGAAATACTGAAGCATTGTCTCCACAGCACTCTGAGCATTATTAACATTACTAACACAAACACTGGTGCATCTGTATGTCTGTATAAGGAACATATAAAGTGTGCACAGAGCCACTGTCTTCATGTGCATGCTCAGGACAAATTTTTTGATAAAACATTTCAAAATCATTCTGGGCACTAGCTCTCCTTATTTTTCATGTTTATCTCTGCTCTTGGTTTTTTACAAGTTCACAGAGTAAAAGAAAAGTGCAGGGAGTTCATGTCTGTTGAAAAAGAATCACTGCTGTTGGCAGACAGCACCATATTGATGTGGATGCACTCTTTCTGGAGGGTGCCTGGTATAGATGTATGCTTGTGAGTGACAGACTTCTTACTACTTCTATTTATGTAGCAGGATGGATAAAAGATACAGTACCTCCTCACAGGAGATAAGAAACCCAAAGAAAACAATCTCATTTTCTCAATCTCATTTTGTTTCAAGGACAAGAATAGATTTAAAGACATGAGTTCAATGTTGTCTACTAATTAACTTAATTAATTTACATAAAATCTAGGCTCAGAAGAGCTCTGTTCAGTCTAAGCTGTCAGAGTATATTCAACAGTGAAGCACAGTTTGGAATGTATACCTCTGCTTTTGAAGAGAGAGTGATTCAGCCACCTGAACATATATTGCAGGTTCTTGAATTCTCCTCTTTTTTCATATTTGATGGAAAATGGTTTATCAGCTGCTTTAACCACCTCCAGCATTCCAAAACCTCTGACAAACTGTTTTTTCACTTTTCCTTGGACTGCTCAGGATAAAAGTTACCTTGAAGGTGTACACATGGGATTTAGGCAGCACAACTGAATTATCAGTGTCCACTAGAGCTCCTCATGCTGCTGTCATTATCAGTATTGTATCTGAAATTATATCAAAATATCTTGGGCTGTTTGCAACCAAAAATAGTGACCCCTATGTAATGCTTCAGTATGGAAGCCTAATAAAACATTGTTATATGACTGCTAAATCAGAGGAATAGATACTGTTAGTAACACCCTCTTATGCCTATTTCCAGCATATTTTTCCAGGTTCTTTTTTTTTTCTCTGTTTTACCTCAGATGGATTTTAGAAAGAACTTTTAGCAACTAGCAGTGTCTGACAGCAAGCAGATGGGCTGGAAACTGTTAGGAACAGGGTGGATGCTACCCATGCTGCAAGAAAATAGGTAAGAAAAATAGCTGAAAAAACTAGTGACTTGTTCTTTATATGTTTTCTTCATGCAGTTATCCTGCATCTTTTGCAGTCTTCACATAACCCCATTTCATGGAGGGGACTGAATTGAGAGACCCATATTCTGACCTGCAAAAAAAAGCACTGCAAAGAGCAAATCAGATTCTACTGGTGACTACATGAATGCAATCCCATACAACTCTTGCTTAGTGCATGGTATGAAAGCTATTTCTGGTGGAACTGCTCTCTTTAATTTTATTTTATTTCTTTTCCCTGAACTTATATCAGCAGTCTGTGCAGTATCTTTCTTATCAGCAGAAAAAAATTAACCTGCTCTGGAATGCAGTTGCACAGCCACTCCTTTGCTACTGCTACAAAAAAAGGGAAGAATTGTTTTAATTTCAAGGTTACATCTATGATATATATGAGTGAAAAAAGAAAACAACCCAAGTTCTTAATGAACTTTAAGGAATGCAAGCAGGCACTCTGTGTGACTATTAGTCATCATGGCATGTTGAGAAGAATGAGGAGAAGCTCAGGTCTGAACAGGAACCATGTCCATCCTGAAGAGCAAAGGCCAAAAGAAAAGCTCCAAGCCTGTGCTTCTTCAGTAGCTGGGGGTATGGACTGATTCTTTCGAGCTTTCTGACACCTGATTCATTACCTGCCTTTTTCAAACTGTCTTCTCCTGGATGTAGTGTGAAAAATATCTCCTGAAATATCTGCAGTTCTTTCTTCTACCCTAAGTAGTCTGCCTTCAAGTCTGTTACAGTACAGCAGCAGGACTGTGCTGGTCAATATTGTGCTAGCCTGAAAGAAGATCAAATATCCACTGTTATTTTCTTTTTAGATTTATCAGCTGCTTTCAGTGCTTTTGATGATGTGGTATTGAATTAGTGGCATTAGACCAAGATGAACTTAGTCCACATCCTTGAGCATAGTAACATCCAGACTCAGCTTCACTTTTGGAGATGTTGCATGTCTTGAAATTTGTCAGCTTCTCCCACTAGTGATTTGAATTGTGGTAAATTGGTTTCCTTCTCTTTGAGTCAGAGGGTTTGCTGTGCTGTAGATTCATTCTCATGAGCACTGCAAGAAAGATTCAGGAATCTTTGTGGAGACCCATAACTCTGACAGAGGAACCTCTGTGGCACTAATTAAAAGGTTAATTTATTGCATTTAAATCTGGCTTTCAGTGAAGGGTGCTGTGTGTAATATTGTGTGTAACATCCCTGCCTGAACTCAGAACGTATTCATGCAAAGATAAAGCCAAATCCATATTACAAAAATGGTACAGTTTTGGAAAAAACAAACTAAAACATATTGCTCAAAATCTCATTAGCAAGGAGGAGGGCTGGTGAATCAGAAATGTAGAAGCTATGTTGCAGGTATTTTATAAGCTGAAAAATCCCCAACTTATTCCCTTTAAGATCTTTGGGCTTGACTTTTTAAAAAATAAAGATACATAAAGACAAATAATAATGATAAAAACTCTATAGCTGCTCCAAACAGCAGCTGAAAAATGATTAAATTTTGATGCAAATTTTAATATGTTGTCTAGATATTTCCCAGATGTAGGCATATAATATTAGAATTGCACCTAGTTTAATACTGCATTTGGCATCCAAATACAAAAGGAAAGGCCTCTTTTAAGCTGCATATAGATACCACATGCTGGAGAAACAACTATGAAAACAGTCATAACCTTTCCAAACAAAACCAGAAATCACATATACTGAAGAAAGAACAATTTTAAAAAGGCACAGTCTTTCCAAAAAAGACCAGAAATGGTGAACTAATCCTGTGATTTTAGGCATATGACCTTTGTCTTGTTTGGTGTACCTTTAACTGTGATTAACATTCATTTAAATGAATACCATTTCTTTACAATTACAGAAAGGTCATACATAAGACGCAAAGTTGCCTTGGCAACATATGTGCTAGTCATGGATATTTCATGAGCAGTTTTATTCCCCTCGTTAGCTTCAAGCAATGCTCAAGCTCATGGCTTTGGTGTGTAGGAAATGAAGGTCTTGCCCATAAAATATTTCAAGGTAATGATTGTAACTCTGTACTTTGTCAAGAAGAGTAACAGAATGACCTCCTTGTAACATCTGATGGGTTCTGATATCAATTATCTTTTCAATACACATTAATTTCCCTTATTTGTCAGTTGGTATGGAAAACACATAATTTCCACATATGTGCTTGAATGTAAAAATTGCAAGTGATACTCGGCACTGAAGGGCAGTTAGGAATGTTGTAGTTGCATGAGAAAATGTGGAAGAAATTAAAAAAAAGAAGGGGTAGGGAAGACTTAAAAATACCAGTCAAATATGTTACACACTAAACTTTTATAGATCAAACTGCCAAAAAAATATTACAATCCATATGATCTGGGCAAGTAAAGCAACATCCGTTTGTACATTATGATGGCTTTTCCTCATGTAAAAGGGGAAGGCTATAAAGAGCTGAAGGGGTAACAAGAATAAGAAAAAGTCTTCAATAATGACACTTAAAACCCTTTAGAAATTCTCAGTAGCACCAGCAGCAATTTCCACATTTTTTCTTCCCAAGAAAATCAATGTTATCAAAGCAGCTACAGCTCATTGATATTTTTCACCATGGTAAAGACACTGTTTGGAGCCACATAAGTCACAGGTGTCAGCTCAGACAGTGAGCACATCCTGCTTTTGTAGCAGGACAGTTTCATCTCAAGGCAAAAGGAAAGATTTTTCTCTTGTAATCTTTAAAACAGTGCAGAGCCATGAAAAACAAAATCCAGCAGAAGCCCCCCTTCGAAGTGTGTCCAATGCACAGAGACTGTAATGCCATGTTTGATGCCCTGTGTTTTGGGGAGATATTTACTTTTAGCAATTGCAGTGAAGAAAGCTTGTTCTCCTTGATGTGCTAAATTAATATTTATGTTGTTAAAATATTAGAGACACCAGAGAAAAATATTAATATAAAAAGGTTATAATTATTTTTAAAAATGTGGCAACAATTGAAATGTAAATCCTAGTGAGCTGGGAGACTTGTTTGCATTGTGCCTGGGGCCCCCTGCCTGCCTGCTGCAGCTGCATTGATCATTTCAAATCAAAGGAAGCTGAAGATGTCTCTGGTGGCTCGACTGGCAAAAAAGCAAGCAGAGAAAGATACTCTGTTCTGCAGAACGGTTATCAAAAAATGAGCTAGAATGTGTTTCCAATCTTGCTTCTGTTGAATATGGAGCCTTTCAAAGCTTTGCCCCAATAAATAAAGTTTTCAAAACACATAGAATCTAAAGGATACATTTAAAGTCCCTCAGAACTAAGCATTTGCTCCTTTCTTGTCTTTATTGGAAAACAAGAATATGAAACTAATGTTCGTGTGGTGATTAAATCAGAGGACTTTGCAAACAGTCAGACACCACTACTTTAGAGTGGAGTTTCCTGTTTTAATTCCAGTGAGTTATTTTCAAAGGAATGGGCACACAACACAGGAAAGGAGAAATGCAAATTTATATTATTATTGTTTCCAACCATAATATGTCTATGCTATACTGGGCAAAAACAAACAGTATGCCTTCAGCTGTCTACACTTCAATAATAGAAGATAAAATACATCTTCAGTAAACCCTGAACATTACTATGTAGACATTTCTTGAGGTCCATTAAATTCTGTTTGACATACATTAAAAAGATGTAATCACAGATGCCAGTCAGCTAACCAACCCATTAATCTAGCTGTTTTTCCTATGAAAATTGTATTTAAAAAGGTCTATTTCTGTCCTCAATTTAATTTAGTCATCCATTTAAATTTCATGTATTTATAATGTAAATGTGCCTTATTTGCAAAAGAAAAGCTCAGGACTCAGTGAAATAAATAGTTATTTCATTAAAATGGATACAAAAAACCCTGTGATTAGGGTAATTAATTTGCACACTAAAAGCTATTTTCCTAGTTCAGATCATTAATATTGATGGTGTTCGATTTTGTTCTCAGTAATGTTCCTTGAAATACACTCAGAACTGGCAAGCAAGGATGAAGAAGCAGCCGCTTGAACTAGAAATGAGGATTCAGTAAGCACTTGGCTACTTTCCCTCTTTCATCATTCAGAATTAATAACATACAATCATGATGCCTGTGTCCCAAAGTGAACTGGATTACTTGGATTCAATGGGATTATGTGACTCGTCACAAGTGAATTTTATTTATATATGCAGTTCTCACTACATTTTTCTGATTTTATTTTTTCTTATTGCAAAATAACATTAGAAGAGATTATGTCTAGGTATTCCATGCTGTTATACACATCATTGCCAGGTAACAAGGCAGAGTTTGCCAGAACAGTCTTTTGTCATTAGGTTTTCATCTGCATAATATACAAATTGTGCTGAACAGTTTCCCAGTTTGAGTCCTTTGAGTCCTACCATCAGATTCAGTCAAGACTCATATTTTGTTTTCCCACTGTACAGCTGATGTATTCCACAAAAGACCTTGCAGGAAAGGTGTCACATTACTGTGGTGCACTATGAATTACAGCTGTGAGCGAAGTGCTGTGGGAAGCAAGTTCTGGAAAAATTTCAGCCACATTATGCTGTCTGTGTCTATACACTTTGTGGTGGAGAATTCAGACTTCAGTATAGGTGCTGCATGTTTTAGTTGTACAGAAAAATTATGTGGATACAGGATATATGGCATGGAAATATCTATGTGAAATATTTACATACCTCTCTGCTAGACTGTGCAGTCTGCTCTCTGCTCATTATTGTTCTCTGACATTTATTTGGAATCTCAAGGAAGTATCAGAAAGTTTCCGTGGTTTTTTTTTTGTTTGTTTGTTTTTTTAAAACTAACTACCAAAGTCAATTTTTCCTCTATTTTACCAAACGTGGAACTTTTTTGTAACCTGTTACCCACTCCCAAGATGACTTTTGAATAACATTTGTCTGAATTCAAAGGCAGATTGATGTAATGGCAACTTAAATATCAACACTTTTCACTCATGAATGATTAGAAACATGCATGTTATCTTATTAGAGACAGTATTTAATTCACATCTGGTAACCTTAGACAATAGAAAACAGACATTTATTTTACATATATTCCATATTAATATGTACATCCATATATTTTTTATGGAAAAGGTCACCCAGGTTTTAAAATAATTTCAAATTTATGTTAAAGTTGTTAATTCATAATATAATTGTAGAAGTTAGTATCTTCCTCTTTCACAGTCCTTCCTTAGGCGCCATGTTTGAATTCTTGATTTTCCACATAATGAAGTACAAAAATCCCATGAAGTGGTTTTAATACTGTGAGATGGGTAATTTTTCTGCAACATACATGCCATATAAAAATGTTAGAATATGAAAGGATTTAAAGCCATTTCATTCCTCACAGTCTGTAAATTCATCAGGGCTTCATTACCAGTGAGTACAAATTAGTTCTTAGCTATTACAAAAACATCTTTTGTTTCTTTCTATATGTTTGAATAAGGTATCCAAAAACAATGTGGGATTTGGCAACCTGAATGTTGCAATGCAAATGATGAGAATGGTACTATCTGGAAGCAGGACCCTTCAAAAAAAAGCATGTTGAATTACTACCTACTTGTAAAAGGCATTCATATGACTGCATATACACACCTATGTGTAAATATATGTACATTTATATATATATAAAAAAATAGTAATCATATTTTTTCAATATCATACACGGCGTAGAACTGAAAATATATGTACACACTTTTTATTTCTGCACTCTGAATGATTACATACATATATGTTTCATGAAAACAGTATGGCATTTTGGGCTCCATATAATTTTGAAAAATTCATTGTTAGAAGTTTGGTACCTGCTTATCTTACACCTCTGACACTTTAAAAATCTTATTTCCTAATGTGTTTCATTTAAGAAAATCCTTACTGTGAATATTACAGCAAAAACTTCATGATTCTTCTACTGTGGAACTTGTTGAAGACCAATAAGTCACTGCAAAAAATAGGAATTGCTGAGGAAAGTACTGTAGATTCCCCTAATATCTTTCTGTATTATTTATTGACAAAAGTATTTAACCACGATTTAGAGAGTGTAGGTCATAAGACAGCCTCATTTCTTTTCACTCTGGATAGTTTCCAGCACACTGTAGGTATTTGAACAATACCGATACTTTCACAGGAATTTCTTTGAAAAGCTTGCTTTGTCTCTTGGATACTTTAATGTCAATCGTAACTCAGGAGGTCACATTCCTTTTGCAGTAATGGAGATGGTTTATGCACATTTCTAGTGAGGATCCACTACCAACTTTGCAGAAAAGCAAAACCAGCAGCAGCCATTTGCACATACCTTTTCCTGGTTTCACTGAACCCTTATACTGGCACACATGTACACTTACCTTCCACAGGACATGGCAGAAGAGATTCCTGAGGCAAAAAAAAAAAAAACCTCTCAGAGGTGGTAGGTGTCTGCTAGGTCTATGTGAGAAAACATTAGCAGAAAACCTTAAATATCCCCTGAGTGAGAAGACTTCATGAATAAATTTGATTAAGTCTCCAACAGAATATTTCTGAAATCTACAACAACAGAATAAATTTAATATTGATTTAGCCATTCTATTTTATTCTTTGATATGTTCTTATGTTTATTGGGTCTTTTTTATGTAATAAAAAATATATGTTTTATCTTGGAGAGGATATTTTCATGAATTGCTGAAAGTCTCCATTAAAAAGTGCAGCTGTGACCATGAAATGCAGGTTCTTCTTGTTAACCCTTTCTTTTTTTCATTCTTTCATTGTCTGAAACTTCTGACAAGATTTCTGAGAAGTCTTCATCCTCCCTTTTCTTTAAATATAACCATAACTTTTTTTTATTTTAGGGTTGCTACTTCAAAATTCTGCTCTTTCTGGAATAGCTGTGAGAAATTTCAAAAACATTTAGAATAGCATATCAGACAAATTTATAAAAAATGTGATTAAAAATATTAACTTTTCCAATTACATATAAGGCATACAGAAATGGTTTGCAAGAAGAGAAATTGCTAACAATGCTTTTGCTTTTAAAACAGCATATACACATTCTAGCTCTGGAAAATAACCTTTTCCTACTATGCTTACAAACCCCTACTTTAAAGTTATTCTAATACAAGAAAATATCTATAATTGAATTTACTTAAAGATTTAACAGCCAATTCTCTCCTTAAAAAAATGAATAAAACATCGAAGTTTTTTAAACTGATCCCAAGAATACTCTATTGTATTTTCTTTAATTTATTTCATGAATTGTTTCAAGTACTATCTTCTAGGTACATTATAATAAGATAGCACTTATCCATACAGAGACAACAGCAGCCAGGTTATAGCAATGTGCTAATTAAAAAGAGGAACACACCATAAATCTACTCTTTACTATTCATGGCAAGTGTACGGCAAATCACTTTGCTGTTCGGTTTTAAAATAAAAGCTGTTGTCTGTCTTGTTTAGAAAGACATGCATGGACCAAAAAGGCTTTTACTAAAGCATGACGTTGAAAAGATATTACCCTAGGGTTTGATAGAGTAAAAAGCTGAAACATTTATAGTTTAATGTTGGACCTTATTTATTTTATTTTTTTTTCCTAGCTATTCACCTTTCACGTTTCCTTTAATTCACTCCAAATCAACAGCTAGGGGAGCAATGTGAAGAATGTTCCAGGATATATTTTGTTCCAAAGAAAATTATAGAAAAAGCACCCTTGCAAATTGAAATACAGACATGTCTAATGCCTAGCACTTAAATATTGTTCATCTTTATTAAGGCACTAGAAGAACAGTATTGCAAACAGTCAAGAAAACTATTACTCTCTTGGGTACTCTTTTGGGTTGCACTGTAAATAACTGATTCACTGAAAACAATAGTGTGAAGAATGAGTGAGCTTTGTTCCTAGAAATGCACAACACAGAGTGTTTCATGTTATTTAAAATTAGAAAGAGAGAAGATTGGGTAGTGACATACTATTTCATAAGGTTAATTATCTAAAATAAGGGCATATTAGGAAAAAGCATGTCAAATCAAAGTGCTCCACTAATCAACATTTAATAGTAAAACTTATTAGAAGAAAGGATAGAAAGAATACTGTTTCTCTTAGAATTGTATTCCAGTAGAACAACAAACAGATTTTATTATTCTCCTAGGACATGAACAAACCCAAACACCTAACTAGGCCAAATATAAGATTTCCACTGTTCTCAGAATTGGCCTAAATTCTTGGTTCTGTCAGAAGTAGAAGTTTTACTGCTGCTTTTGATGGAAAAATATTAAGGATAACCCTTACCAGGTCTGAAAAATCCCATTCCAGCTGTACACACTTTGTGCAAAAGATGGTGTTCCCCAGAAAATAGTAAGAGTGGGGAAAGACCCATATCTTATGACAGTCCTGTGGGTTATGTATCTTTTTTTTCAACAGAAGTTACAGTTTTTTCTGTTGTCTGTGTGTAGCATGGCATAGTTTTATAGGAAAGGATGGAACTGAAAAAGCTTTGGCCTCTGTTTTCATTCTTCATTCTCATCCCCAGAAAGGCACTAACTGGTATCATTTACATTTTGCCGGACCATGATCATGACAGTACTGTGGTAAGAGAGTCTTAAACAAAGTCCTTCTTCATAAGCATGGCAAGTTACGGAGGGCCACAGAGCCAGTCCTGCCATTGGCCCCCCAAGGTGTTCAAGAGGATGTCTGGTGCTGGCAAGCTGGGCAAGAGGTCACGCTCCCATTGTATGTCCAATAATGGGTGGGCTTGACACACTGAATTCTCTTTAAGGTTGCACCTGCTCATGCATGTTCCCCATCAGAATAGCTATTTCAGCTTTATATCTGTATTTCAGTTAGTTACAATGCAAGATGTAAATACTGTCTTTTACTTAAGGACACGTTGATTAAAAACCATGAGAAAAACAAAACAGCACAGATAAGATGCAGAAATAGCTGAGAGGTGGACAAGCTATGAGTATGGGAAATGCTCTTAGTGCATAAGTCACACTTGAAAGGATTGGATGAACAACTCTGCAGTGACTAAGAGGAAGGCAAGAGCAAAGCATTCAAAACTAGCCATCAGCATCGATATGAATCGTTTAAAAATAGGTAGAAAAATTCCCTTAATGATTAAATAATTCTGCATTTTTTGTTCTTTCCTTGCTTTACGAGGAAAAAGTGTTTAAGTGGTGGAAGTAGAAAGCAGGGAGAGCAAGAAATATTATTAATTCTGTAGGCTGGCAGGTTAACAGCACTTTGAGCAGCAGGGGAAAGTGTTGTGATTGTATCATCAACACCACAGGACAATGAGTCTTGGCACCAATGGCCATATATTATTGTGCATGTTTTCTTTTTGTTTTAACACCATCACAAGGGATGAATAAAAAGTCTTTAAACAGAGGAAAAATTTCAAATTGAAGTGGGAATTAAAAAAGCAAAGTCAAGGCGTGCCTCGTGAAACTTACTGCAAAATTTTTGTTAGAGGAGGTTTGGATACAAGCAGGATGCAAGGACAGGAGACAGGGAATTCTATCAACATTCAGTGCTTTCCACAGAACCTTTAAATAATAAAAGTCATCAAAAATAAGTCCTCCCATAATATTAATGACTCACTTGCTGTATCCAGATCCTGTGTTACACAAAATGCAGAGAAGTTTAGAAACCAGCTGCAGTGCGGCAGTATGCCATAATACATATGAACCGAAATAAACATGTCAGCTGGGTGTCTGCTGTGTACATGTCACTGTAAATAAAACAAGATGTCTCTCACTCACATTTCCAGCCATGTCTCTGAACCTACATAAAGGTTTTGCTATTCACAACAATGAATAAGTGTATTATTGTAGCCACTTCATCTCTCAAAACACACTTTTGTGTTGTGACAGGAAAGAAAAAATATCACCCCTATTTGAAGCAGAAAAGAAACTTTGAACAAACAGAATCTGTTGAAGGCACTAATATTATCACAGCATTTGAGAAAAGTTTCAAAAACCTCTAATAGAACCAGAGTGGTTTAACTTAATGTTAAGAAATACTAACAGCTATTATTTGTATCCCATAATGATTAATAGGAATAGAAGTCAAGATACCTTTGTAGTGCGCTGTCCCTTGGATAACTTAATAGCAATACATGAACAGCCACAAAGCAAGCTAGTAAATTGTGCATCACACTGCAAGCCATTAATGGTGAGTGAAGAAAAAAATGTATTTGTTCAATTCTCCACAAACAGAAAGACAAAAATGTGGCTTTTAGATCACAATGAATGACAAAAAAGTTAAACTGGCAGTAGATACGTGATCAACACTTCGATAGTGTCACAGACTGAAGGAACATGTGCTAATAAAGCATGATTTTCTAGTGAATACAAGCTGTGAAATGACACTGTCAGAAATACATTTTACTATTGCCCTTTAACAGAACTAACAGAAAGACAAGATGCTAATTTTTCTTTACATGCAAAATCTTTGCCAGAGATTATCTAGGGAATGATGCCTACAAGTAATATATTACCTTTCTTTCCTGCTTTATTTTATAGTGGTTTGTCCTGGGTTCAGCAGTAGCAATCATTTTTCTCCTTAGTAGCTGGTGAGTGCTGTGGTTTTGACTTTCAGCCTAGGAACAAAGCTGGTAACACTGATGTCTTTAGTTGTTGCTAAGTAGTGTTTACTATGGCCAAGGACTTTCTGAGTATCATGATCTGCCAGGTAGGAGGGGAAGCCAGGAGGAAGCAGACACAGGATACCTGACCCAAAGTAACCAAAGAGGTATTCCATACCACAGCACGTCACACCCACTATATAAACTGGGGGCAGTTATCTGGAAGGGCTGGATCACTGCTTGGATCAGGCTGGATATAGGTCAAAGGGTTGTGAGCGATTATATTCTTTTTCCTTGTTATTTCCCTTATCATTATTCTTGGTGGTAGCAGCAGTAGTTTTGTGTTATACCTTAGTTACTGGACTGTTCTTATCTCAACCCGTGGGAGTTACATAATTTTGATTCTACTCTCCATCCCTCCTGGAGCAGGGGGAGGAATGGGGTTGGGGAGTGAGCAAGCAGCTTAGTGGTTCTGGGTTACCACCTAGGTTTAAACCACAACATGATCTCAACCAATGCACACTCAACAAAAGTGTGCACAAGATGCATCTGTATATGAAGCATAAGAGAAGAAAATCTCAAAGACCTGTGATGGAAATTTTTCTATGCAGTTCCATCCCTGTATCTGTACAAGAGTTATCTATGTAACTACATCTCTGTAGTTATCTATGGGAGATATAATTTTTGTAAACATGCTTTCAGTCATGTCTAAAAGATTAGAAATGGTTGCAAGGCAGCAATTGTGGAGAACTGCCCAACTAGAATGGTAAAATATGCAGGAATAATTTTAAATTAAAGCACTTATTTGAAAGCTGAAGCTAGTTTTGCTAGTTGTGGAAAAATTGAGACCGTACAACATCAAATGTTCCTTTTTGTAAATTTTTACTTCTGTAATTATTTTATACTCTTATTTTATTCCAAGTTAATCTAATAATTTAATAAGAATCATTGACTGCAACACTCACACAGCCCCTCTAAAATTCCACAAAAAAAAAAGCACATTATACAGACTGCATGGCAAAACCACAACTCTAAGATGAGAAACAGATGATGTGAAGGCTATAAATCTTATCACTCCCAACAGGACATTTTGCACCAGCATTTTTTTTAAAGACAGCACTTGTTCCAGGGGACAGTACATTTGTCATTTTAGAATATCAAATTGTAAAAACTGAGTGAAGCTATAGAAATGGGATTAATTTTGTGTTGTCATGCTTATTCAGAACACATGGTCCCCTGGCACACACAGGAGTAGAAGAGTTAATCTGGAGTGCAATAACACAGACACTGCGCTATTGTAAACATACCTCCCAAACTGCATTTACGACTCACTTCCAGATAAAGGATAGGCTAGTTTGCAGTGTCTTATCTGACAGTAACAAAACCAGGAAAAAAAGCACAGTGGGAGGAAAGGGAAGTAACTTCTTTTCTTTTTTATACTTTGACAGACCCTCTGGTTGTGGTTAGAAAGCAGATACCTTTTGCATTCCCCGGACTTCAAACACACATCCATGACCAATGCTCAACCTCTTTTCAGTAATAATATTTTGTTTAAAAAAATCCATAACTGCACAGAATATTGTGACATAATGCCTGTCTAATTTCAAAGCAACTGGGCAGGAACATACCCTGCATTTTACCCTATATATATATAAATGGAGATAATATAATATTTGAGATTAAAAAAGAGCAGACATAATTACTTGCAGGTAACAGATGGCAGCATTCCAGATTCTTAACGTGAAAGAAAATCCATACTTCAGAAATCGTCACCTATTTGTTAAGAGGAAGTAAGCATAGCTTTAAAGCCACTTTTGAACTCTCCCAGGCCTCTGCTACTATGGTAAAGGGAAAAATCTCTTACATTAGTTAGACAGGTCCTATAGATTTACCAAGGACAAATGTGTGAGAACATATTTGTTTGGCTTAAGAAGAAAAAGATAAAGAGTATTAACATCCACTGACCGAACAACAAACAACACAGAATTGTGTTCAACAGCTCAATATTAAAGTGGAGACCAGGGGCTGGTGCTGGGACCAGTGTTGTTCAGTGTCTTTGTCAGTGACATAGACAGTTTGCCAAGCACACTAAGCTGTGTGGTCAAGTCAACATGCTCAAGAGCTGGGCCAATGACAACCTCATGCAGTTCAACAAGGCCAAGTGCAAGGTCCTGCACTTGGGTTAGGGTAATCCCAGGCACAAATACAGGCTGGGTCGAGACTGGATTGAGAGCAGCCCTGAGGAGAAGGACCTGGGGGTGCTGGCTAATGAGAAACTCAACAAGAGCTGACAGTGTGCCACAGCCCAGAAAGCCAACTGCATCGTGAGATGCATCAAAAGGAGTGTGACCATCAGGTCAAGGGGGGGATCCTGCCCCTCTGTTTCACTCTCATGAGACCCTGCCTGTAGTCCTGCATTCATCTCTGGGGCTCCCAGCATCAGACAGAATCCAGAGGATGATCTGGATGATCAGAGATCTGGAGCACCTCTGCTGAGAGAGTTGGTCTTGTTCACCCTGGAGAACAGAAGGCTTCAGGGAGACTTTATAACACTCTTACAATACTTAAAGGAGGCCTACAAGAAACCTGGAGGAGTACTTTTTACAAGAACCTATAGTGACAGACCATGGTGCAATTCAGATATACATCTCCTTTGGCCACATATAGTTCACAAAACCACTACACGCACTTTAGAAACATTCTTCAGGTGTCAGTCACCTTTAAGGAATAGTTTCAGTAAAAACAGTATGCTCACCATGAGCCTTCTGGTGTGGGTTGGTAGTTGAGTTTATACAGCTCTGTGGCACTTTCTGTACAATGGCAACTCAATGCAGTAAAATACAGTCACAGTCACACTTAAACAGGTACTGTTTCATGACTTAAGTACACCTTTCTGTTCTGCGTTTTCCCTTTCTTCCTTTTCCTGAATGATCATGTCCGGTGGTGTCTACTGATCTCTGCTACCCAAAGTGAGTGGAAGACAGAAGGGTTCACCCTAACCTATGGGTATATGGTATAAGTTGCTATTGTAAGCAAAGGAGAACTAAGTTCATGAATGTGCTGAGTGTGTTGGAATAAAGGTCCAAATGGACTGGGATTTCTGAAACTGCATATGATAGACTTAGATTTCTGAAACATCAGGTGAAATCACAGATTTTGATAGCAGCATGCGAAAATAGTCTTGAAATAACACGCAATGTTACATAAGTGGAAGTGCAATGAGAGTAAGTTTTTTGCTTTAATTAAATAAGCCCCAAAAGGCAAAGAAATATCTGTCCTAGACAAGTACTTTTTAGAGAACTGACAGATTACTTATGAAGGCAAAAAACGGTTATTAAAATATTCAGAATATTTAAAATCATGTGGCTAGAAAGAGCACAAGAAGAAAATGTACAGCCTCACAACCAAATATGCCGTACCATGGACTTGGACTGATATGTAATGTCTGTAAGCAACTGCCTAAAATTAAACTTTTATAAATGGGAAATGAAATTATTACATCAATAAACTTCAGTGCTGGCTGCCTACTCTTTTTTCTCTGAGTAGCTGCTATATCACTCACTTCTTACAAGTTCTTTAACTTGCTATTTTGTTAGCTGTTTTGTAGTTAGAGCAATGTCTGTACATTGTATGAATTTTGATAGAGTTAATACATCTGGAGAAGCATTTTAATGTTCTTGATTTCCTCAACTGCTCTCTTGCTTAGTGGTTAACCTGTAGTCAAAGATAATATCTGTAAGACATGGTAGAACAAATACTAAGAAAAAGGAAGAACAAATACTAATATCAATTGCTTATCTAGGTCAGTTTTTTCATCTTTTCACAAATCATAGAAATCCCCAAACCACAATTCTGGAAAACACATAATGGAAAAGAATTTAGGAACACAGGAAAATTGTGTATTGTGTCTTGCCCAGCAAATCCAATAGGGTGTGTATGGGGAGGAGGAGTGAGGGATAATTGGCTAAATACCAATAAAACGGTCAAAACTTTATTCCAAATTTGTCTGCAATTTTGCTTGAATTTCTTTCCTCATTTGTATCTCTATAGATACCACAGATAAATCTGTATTTATAAGTTGATCTGGTAATATTACTCTCATTGTATGAGAGCTATTTAGAGATTTATTTTTAAAGGCAACTAATATTAAAGTTGTATACAAGGAGTGTACTGGTAACATTTACTTTTTCTGCAGCTATATGGTCTCTTTGTTTACTCTGTGTCTCTCACTATATTCCTGGCTATTCTCCCTAACTAATCACTTAAAGGTGTTACTGACATCTTGGGTTTAGGAAGAAAGAAACTTTGGTAAATATATGGAGAGCTTTGCTTAACTTTATGAGAACACAAAAGGATCTTCTTGTATTTGACCTTCATAATACAACTAAATTAATATAGCTAAGATTAATGAACCAATTATTTTTTATTTTATGAGATAGCAAGCACATAGGATTTTTTTGCCTCAAGTTTCTTTTTCATATGACTAACAGATTACTAACATTTCCACCGCAGACTGGTGTTTACATCCATAATCTGTTCCCAAGGAATTAGTGTCTTGAGATTTACATTTAAATCCTAGGGTCAGAAGATATGCTGTAAAACTCATCCTTCATTGAGCCCTTCCCTCCATCTGGAAAGGCCCAATGTGCACTTTTTCATAGAGATAGAATAATCTCTAGAAATGTGATTTTAACGTAAAAAACCAGGCCTCTGACAAGTCCTGAAGGGTTAGATAAAACTGCAGGAGGCAGTGCTGGGCACGAGGCACCAACGACAGAGAGCTGGAATGTGCACAGCCATCCTACAGTTTGCACTAGTGTGCTTGGAGTGCTTCACCTACAGCATGTCAGTCCTCTGAGACACATCTCCGGTGAGAGGACAGTGGAAGAGGCAGCAGATCATCCCATAGGTTTTGTCCGCATTGCATGTTCACTATGCAATTCTGTTTCTGCTTCTCCCTTGCTAAGGTGACCTAACCCCAGAAACTCCACTGCTTAACGCTGCTGTAAAAACCTACTGATTGTGGCTTTCTGCAAGAGGATGTGACTTCAGTGAACTGTAATTCTGTAACTGAATAACAGAAAACATCCTGCAGGGAGGTGAAAATGAATGGGGTGTCTGGGTAAGGCACTACTCAATCCTCCTTTGCAAATCTGCATCTACTGAGGGCTGCAAACTGGAGGAAAAAAGACTAGAAATCTATGTAGCAAAAGGCAAGATGCTGGGGGGGGTGGGAAGGGGGAGGTGGTTGAATCTAGACTGCTAGACTGAATGCTGACTCTGTCCAACACCATTAACACCATTCAAAATCAGCTTCATCTGGGTAGGATGCCAGGAGTCCTGACATTAAAAACTATGTCTCAGACTAAGTTGGGAACAGGTAAGAGACCCATCAAGATGGATTTAAAGCTTTAGTCATTAGAGTTTATTAACCATGTTGAAATTCCTGTATGGCAAATGCTATGAAATCATTTAATAGGAGAAAACAGCAGTTTATGAAAATACAATTAGTCTAGGCATGCTTTCATGAAATGCCAATTTAACAAAAAAACAGCAAATGTCACAAATTGATGAGGAATGCCATGATAGCATTTTCTTAGGCTAGAATTGTTTTTCTCACCCCCACCCTCCCAAATTTGCATAATATGACAGGTATTTAAGAAATTATTGGAAGAGAGAAAAAGGGAAAAAGTCTGTCGAGACCTATAAGTAACACCTTGCATTTGATATGCTCCATGAACACAAAAATGAAAGTCACATAATATACTGCATAAGAAGCTCATAAATTATTAACCAGCAGTCTCTAGATCTTTAACTAACAATAGCTTGTCAATTGTGAACAGTTCCAATCCATTTTTGTACAGCTTGCACTATTATTATTATTTTTTTCTCAAGTAAGAGTATAAATATCCAAGCAAACCTATCAGCAAATTTTCTCAGAAGCCAAAAACTGTAGGCAAAACTTATTCTTGAATTGTATTTAATTTCCTGCCTCTTACAGTTAGAGAGACAGAGATGTTCAATTACTCTATGCACAACATATCTTGTGATTCTACCATTTTAGGGCATGATCAAGCAAGCTTAAAGAATCATGAAATACAGTAGGTTTATCAGGAATTTGCCTTGTGATAAAATCCAATCTCTGGGAATAACAAACAAAATGCAAGTTAGAGGAAAAATGTCATTTTATTAGCTCCTTTTTAACACATTCAAAACCATGTAGCTGACAGCTCTTTGTCTTTACAAAGGCATAGCTTTCAAACATCTAATCAGGTGAGGCTAATAATATATAATCCCAAATAAAAGCTTTTTAGTAACCTGGAATCCTAAAAAAAGGTCCTTTTTGCTCATAACTATGGTTTTTTTTTTTTTTACTTTGTGCACAGCAGTAAAATAGTTTGTCAAATTCTCTGCAGAAATCCTTTTAGCTATCTCAAAACATTAATTTTTGTGCAAACCTATTTAATTTCAAAAATGTACTTTGTCAAATTTTATTCTTCAGAAAGGTCTTTTGGCTGAGTTAAATACCTATTTTGTACAAAACAATGACTGTGCATCAGCTCAGAGTGATTGCACAGTAGTTATTTAACCTGGCAAATGACAGCAAAATGTCAGCTGAAATGAAAGACACACAGCTCTGGGCTTATTACAGAAAGTGCAGATGATTCATGTAACATCATAAATAAATAACACAGACTTTGTGTTAAGGTAGGCTTAACAGTAGAGGTTCTCTTTTCACCACCAGCTCACTTCAAAGCACCCATAATAGAACCTTTATTTGGTGACAGTGACATGCAGCAAGATAAGGTATCCTGCCTTAATGCTCATATTTCAAGGTCACAGAGTGTTACATACCAAGTGAACAAGTAGAAAACTCAGTCAGATAGGACCTGCATTAATGGATCATCAAAATATTGAAGGTAGATTCTTTTCGTGCCTGCAGGAAATGTTTAGTCTGGTTGATAATTATGGAAGTAGGAGAGAGAGAGAGGCATGGAAAAATGTGTCAACATTTGTCACAAAAATTAAGAGCAATTATTTGGAAATGGGGTTTGAATCCAGGATCTGTAGGTAAGTAGAAGCTTTTACTGACTGATCTCATGGATCAAGTCTATCAGTTTACAGCGTAAACGCAACAAATAAACTATTTTCTGTTCCTACAAGGGATGTGAGAGACATTCACTTCTGTTACTAACAGTCCCTGCATTTCTTGCCTAACAGATACAAAGTTCTCTTATTCTCTTTCTTCTAAATTTGGTACTAAGCCTCAGGTTATAATTCTAAGCATGTGCTGGTTGCTCAGAATGATAAGTTGGACAAAAGAGAAAACAGCGATTAAATACTCAGAGAAAAAAAGTGTTATGTTGATGAAAGCGCTGTAAGAAATTGTAAGAGAGACAAATTCTTGTGCCAATTTATGGATACACATATTTATCAAGCTCAACACTATTCTGAAAGCAGGTTAAGCAATGAACTTTCTATCGGTTCCTAGTGATGATCAGACTATTTCCTACAAGACATCTTGCAGTATTTATTATGTATACTGTGATGCATCCAGCTGAAAGAGGACTAAAGATACATTCAGAATATGCTAACAGAAAAATTATCTTTTCTATTACAGTTATTTATGCAAATTACAATTTAAAACACCAATGTGTTATATGACAGTGTATTGACATTTGCTATCCATTTAGATTTGGTACTATCTGAAAATCTAAGTTAATCTTATAGTGAGTATAAAGTAAGTGTTTAGTAACTTAGGCACTCTGCTTAGTATTGAGCATTTTTACTTTAACAGTGGTCACACTATGGTGGGAAATAAACCTGAAAATAGTAGCTTAAGTAAAACTCTATTACCTTTCACCTTAGCTGTCTAGTTGATCCTAGCATGTATCAAAATCTTGAAATCTCGGCAGGTTCATAAGAAACACTTGGTCGTCAGATGTTTGTTTTTTCCCCATTTCCCACAATTTGGTGCAAACCCTTATATAACATTATTCTTTAGACAGCTAGTCTGGAAAGCTGGATTCTGGCCATCTTCAAGGTTTCTAAACAAAAAAACAACAGGCTGTCTCCAGGTAGTAATTTCTTCTCAGATTTCCAGAAATACCCCAGCTATTTAATACTGAAAGTCTTTGGAAACTTTCCACTATGATGCAGAAGAATACAGTAAGACAACTTTTGTTCATTGTTTTAAAAGGCTTGAATCTCTTTTAAATTTAAACAATCAAAAAGGTTTAAGTATGCAAAAATTCTAAAATGCCACATGAAATACCCAAATGATTTTCTGCAACGCTGCCTGTCGTAAGTGAAATTTTTCTTCCTTCATTCATAAGATCATAACTTTTATCAGCAATAAAGCATCAAATACTTTTTTCAGTGCAGGTGTCACAAACATACTCTTCTTTCAGTGCTATTTATCCAACAGTAATCTCTTTTCATTTTATCATGACAGTGGACAAGGAACTGGGACATTAAATTTCAAAGTTTGTCATTAATCTTCTATATTATAGTAGGAGGACCTTATGAAGACTTTATTATATATGAGTCTGTCTCCAATTTATGAGTTGTTGACTGCCTTGCATCAGAAAGTAAAACTTTCCCTAAAAAAATCTGTATTCCTATAAAACTACCCTGAATGGCTATCTTAAAACTATGTCTATTTTGAGATCTTGATTCCTAGACTGTATTGATGATTGTCTGGCAAGTTTCTTAAAAATTTAAATTAGTAATGTTAGAAACCTGCAGATGATCAACAGGGCCTTGTCTTCTGACATTAGGCCTGCTGGCCTGATGTGAAAAATAAATTCCAGCAGACTGAAGGCACTCAAGAAAATAATGAAAATTTAGCAATAAAGCTACAGCAGAAAAATGGAAGTTCAGTTTTGGTTTTTAATCTGAGAATAAAAACAAGAATGTATGGTCACAACTCCTGGAGACAGGTTTATCTAAAGACAAATCTTGAGGTCTGTAACAATATCCTTACTTGGGGAAAATTAATGAGTGAGTAAAAACAGGAGTACATTGACAGCAGACACATCTGGAAAAAGGGAATGTAAGAACAGAACTGTAAGCACAGCTGGAGTGCAAGGGAAATCAGTCCTGAAAGAAAGATCATAAATGTTGTAGAAAAATAAAGGAAGAATAAAGGGTAAGGATAGAAAAGCCATATTAAAGCAGTTCCTCTGTACTCTTAAAAGTAGAAAACAAAAGTGACTTGACATGGAAAGCCTGTGATCTGAGTCTATCTCAGCAAGATTAGTACCTTTCACCAACTTCACTCGAAGTTATTGACACACTACAGAACTGGGATCAAATTCAGGAGCCATAAGCAGTCCAGTATTGTTTTAAAAAGGAGTTACTTGTGTCATATGGCTGCAGATTTAGGTCAGTCTTGTATATGGTGAAAGGGTCTGAAAATGTTGAATTTTAGATGTTTGAAATTCTCCTTTGTCTCTTCGCCATGTAAATGATTTTTATAAAGTATAAACAAAAGTGTAATTTCTTTCATAATTTCTCTTTCGAAAGTGTATTTTTCCACACATACCTTGAAACAAACACCCCTTCATAGACTGTCAAATGAAGGTCTTAAAAATGTTAACCTTTTCCATAAGCAAGAGCTGTATAAAATGTGCATTAGCTCATTAGCTGACACAAATTTGTGCAGCTTCACTGACTTCAGTAAAGATAGTTTATATGTCATGAATATTAGGGCCCATATGTTTCAGAAGTGCTCTGCTATAAACCAAAAATAAATAATCTAGAAACTGAAGAATAATTAAAGAAATCTGCAGAGAAAATCTAGTTAAGGGGGCCATCGGTCATCTAATACCACACAACAGTTTAGACTTCATCTTTGAGGTGTCTTTGAAAAGACTAATAAAAATCACTTTATGGATCAAAAAAAAAAAAAGCTCCACCTTAGGAACTTACATGGGAAAATTTTTACAAGGAAATACTAGAGGATATCATGAATGCTCAAGAACTTATTGGTTACAGGTAAGAAGCTTTTAGCTTCCTTAGATTTCCTTCAAAATATGCATCCTAATAATGCAGGTTCAATACTTCAGGTTTGCCACAAAACAAATAACTAGGATAGATGCAACTTGATGCCTTTACTTTGTTAGGCAATTTACTCACATCTTTCTGCAGTCCATATTCTTTTAGAATGCCCTTTTTTGCCATTCTTCTTGACATTCACAGCTACAAGAGATTTATGTGGCACTACCTACTATTATTAAATTCTTCAAAATTTTTTGAGATTCTTAAAGCTAAGATCTTCAAAGCTGAAAAAACCGCACGTGTCCACCTTCTGTAGTCCACTGCAGCTCATTGTTCCCACTTCTAATCATATGTTAAACTCTAACCATACCCCCACCCTATTGCCTTTTTTTTTTCATATCCCACTGCTGTATGTTTACATTTCAACTCCTTGAACTTCTCTATCTTTTCATGGGAGATACGGTAATCGACAAGCAATCGTTATCAGCCACAGTAAAAGATTAAAATACCTAACTAAATGAAGAAACCGTTAGTTATGCAGTTTTATGCAAGCCAAGGTACAGTATTTCAATCCTATTAATACTCTTACTGAAGCATGAAACCAGTATATCAGATGGTGAAGCAATAAAACTTAAAAAAACCTTGAAGTGAAAAAACTTACAAATAGCCTGCAGCTAGGATTTAATCTGAACGGCCACTTTGCAAACAAGCTCAATGAATAAAATATTCTCAGCAGAAGGTCAAATAAATAAGCAGAGAGAAAAAAATCTCTTGTAACAAAGTGCTCCCCAAACTCATTCCAAATACTTAGCAATTGCAATCAATCCTTTGAAAGCCTTGCACAATTTCCGTCTGCTTTTCACTAGAGAAATAAGTGTAGAGGTTTGTAAAAACAAAAGGATTCAAAAATATCGATCTGAGGGATCATATGGTAATAGGAAAGAAATGCTCCAAGGTAAAATGTGAATGTGTTTTCCTTGGCTAAAAAATCTTCTGGTTCACATTTCTGTTATAATGCTGTTACATCATTTCTCTTGCCGAAATATTACATACATAGGAAGTAAGAGATTTTGGGACTTGCACAATTTGCCTACATTTACCTCTATTAATATCATTAGACAAGAGAATCAGTAACACTAGAGCTAAAAGCTAGAGCTGGACTAACCAGTGCTGTATTTTCTGTTGCCATGGACTACATGATGAGCTCTGCAGTGACCTAAATTTATTACAGAGTAGTGCTCGTTGTTGCTGTACCAAGCACTCTGTTGCAATTACAGCACATTAGGTAGAGGAGTGAATCTCAAGGGAAAATGTCTAGTCTTTTAATCAAGCAGTAGAAAAGTCAGAGTGGACAAAAATTACACTGCTGTATATATCTGCAGGCAATCTGTACATGTACATTCAACAGCAGTCTTAATTTTGCCCAATAATTGTTTTTATTACATACAAGGGTCATGACTGTAACAGTTTGCTCACTTAATCTTTTCTGTACTTCAGTCCATTTTTTTCCTGTATTATATTCTCAACCTTCCTGAATTTTATTGGGAACACCAGATAGTTAAAATGACCAGTCTTAGGATTTCACCCTTAGACTGACCTATTTCAAATTAGTATGTTCCTTTTTCTATATTTTGTTGGCGCATCTCGCAAATCTGAAGATCTAGGAAAAGCACACTGTGAGCTGAATGTCTGAAGACAGGCACACTGTTCCTGCAAACAGCTTTTAACATTTAATGGGATCTGTAAAGCTCACCTTACAAGTACTCTGAAATCTGGTAAATCATTCATTTGTTTTACTGGATAAGATGAAAGCTTTTGTAAACAGAGTATTTAAAATAATTTCTAATGAAATTTCAAACAAGAAACACTGTCATTTCAGAGGCAATATCTGAAAATGCTGAGGTTTAAAGAAAGACTAATTTGAATCACAGAAGAAAATGGGTCATGAAAATCAAGGTGTATCTTAATCTCTGTGTATGGGCTGGATAGAGGAGAGAGAGGAAGAAGTCTTTTTACTTCTATTCAAAAGAACAATAGGATGCCTAAAGCTTTCAGGAAAAGCAAAAGCAGACAGAAAGAGACGATTCATAAAACCCAACCTTAAGCACCTGTCTGAGACATCAAAGCCAGGAACCTCAGTCACTCTGGGCTTCCTGTAATGACTGCAGAGGGTTAGTGACCTCCAAAGGGATAACCAGCACCATGCAGCTCTGCATCACTGTCTGAATGTGCCTCCCTCTTTTCTCCTTCCAAAATAAGTTACTATTTAAGGGCAATTAGGGTCCTAACTTGGGTGTATGATATTAGATTCTAGAAGATGACTAGTGCAAACTTTCATTGTACTCAATGAACAAAAGCAAAACCAAAATAATTAGTGCGTTTTATGGCAACATAAGAATATGATCTTGCAAATCCTGTTGCAGGTCAGGTTTCTTGGTCACTTAGTGGACCATAGGGACAAGTGTCACTCAGCTGAGTAAGTATTTGCAGAACTGAAAGATGAAAAAACTTGGTCTTGGTTTTCTCACTCTGTTATTTTAGATGTACATAACTAAATGCTGCAAACACAGCAGTAAACTAACGTGGATGCAGAACAAAATAATTCACCTCCCAACATCTTTGTTATTTTGTTTTCACTGTAATTTCAGAATTATGGCCACAGCTCTGGGAGCAACCAAGTTACATACCTTTGTGAGTCCAGCACATCAATCATTTACATTTTCTGAAGAAGTTCAGTTTCACTAGAATTAGGGAATTATAATGCATATTTGCAACTAAAATACCTTTTATAAACTGTCAGTACTGTTGACAAAATAAAAATTAAGGATGAGACAGTGTGGCATTTCATGACATGGACTCAAGTTGATGCAGAGGCTCAAATCCCGGTTTATTATCACCAAGCCCTTTTTATCCCCTTGTTCAGTACTTTCCCAACCTGCACATATATACAACTTTCAATCTCATTGGCCCCTGTAAAACTCTCCAGGTAAATAGTCCAGTCACAATGTTGCAGACCCTCTCACAATCCCCAAATTTTAAGGCTTATAATTGAGATTCCTGCCACAACTGCATCCTGGCCCATCCTCCCAGGGCTTACTTGTTGGCCTTTCTTGTCCTTCAACGTTCCAACTCATCGCCCCAGGGCCTGTCAAACACCAAGGCCTCAGAGCTCATTCCCAAACTCTTTTTCATGCAAATCTTATCACCTTCACTCCCCACAAGACACTTATGCTGTTATATTTACACTTCATTCATCTATTTCTGCAATGGCTGCCTAATGCCTTAGCAAAATATTTTACAGTAAGCACTCTGTGGTATATTCTGTGAAATATATGGCTCACCAAAACACCTTCTAAGAGATGACAACAGATATGTCACATTCATTACAGCAAAGTGAAGATATTACAGGCTCATCTCTTTACAATATATTTCTTCTCATTACGTGTTTTAAGCACTAAACAGGCCACACTGAACTTGGAGGGTATGGCAAAAATATGTATGAAAAGTGCAGAAGGAATTGTCCCTATACCTGCAGGCTGAGTAATATGCAAATACTAAACCATTTAGTACAGAGAACAGATAGCACTCTTTGAGACTTCCTGTATTTGCATTTTCACAGTGCCTTAGCATAAGTGCTATCTACCTCAGGTATTTTTAAAGTGTCCTGACATATTTTACCATGCTTTTCCTTTTCTCAACACATACCTTCAAAATGTGTGGAATAAAAAGTGTGGAGGACTTGAGAAATCAGCCAGAGGTAAGCTTGCAACACTGTTGTCAGAAGGTCAAAGGAAGATCTGGAGAACTGGAATAGGTCTCAGATGTGAAATATTTCCTGACATGTGAACAAAGTTCTGAAGAGGTGAATCCGGGTGGTTTGGAGGGAGACCTTAAAAAAAAACAAAAAAAGTAGCCAACAAGGGAAAACAAGCAGATACAGAAGGTATGAAAAAAAAAAAAGGCAGTTTATGACCTTTTAGAGTAATGAATGAAGTTTTCTCAAAGCAGAAATCAAGAAAAAAAAAGAGTCTTCAGGAAGAGAATTACAAGTGCAGCTGCCTCTGCAAACAACATTAGGAATCAGAGGCCAAAAACAAACCCACTAATTTAACACCAGTTCTCACATAACATGTGACACATTTAGGTAATTCTGCTTCTTTAAAGGGAGTAAAATTTATATTTTCAGTTTCATTGCATGTCTGTGAAGTAAAATCATATAATTCCATTTTACAAATGGTAGCAAGAAGGGGTAAAACAGGAAGGCAATTTGCTATGCTAATTCAATTAACTACAAATATCACCTGGAATGCTTAACATCCTCTACTAAATTAAGCATTTCTGCACAGAGCTGCATTTAGAGGAGCTGTGAAGATCAAGGAGAAAAACAGATGTCCCTTTCTTGTTACATTCCTCATTTTCACCTTGAGGAATAGCTAAAACCTTGAAGTAAAAAAATATTGAAATTGAAATATTTAAACCTTTAAAATTATCTCTTTCGTGGTTGTGGAGCTGAATGTATACATACAAATACACGTATATATATGTATATGCATTCAGCAACATAGATGGACTTTTTTCCTGGTACACTTTACTGATCTTTATTTATAGTTGTAAGCTCCTTTACTCTTAGGAGAAAAGCTTCAGAGATTTCAGAGGAGCTGAGCTACCTGGTTTAACTACATTCGACATCTCAAAATTATTATAATGATAGCTACACTCTAGCTGCTTGATGGGAACATTTTGGCAGCATAGTAATTCCCCTGCTGTTATTATTTGATGTGCTTTCATGATTATTTGTATGAGGACAAAGAACTATAAAAGGGTTAGACATAAGCAAGCATACATCAGCCCACACACAGAAAAAAAAAGTCTTAAAATGCTAGTAAAATAAAGGGAAGATGTAAAGGCTTATACAGCTTCTCAGTCTAATATAGTTTTTCCCTGTCTTTATTACAGCATGTAAAACAGCAATCTGGGGTGAAATGGAGGACGATGTGTAGAAAATAATTGAGTATTTGGCACTCATTTTCAAGTACTACTAAATGTTTTAGAATCACTTGGAGTCTGCAATGGCATTTCAGAGCTTTATTACAAGGAAACTGCTACCATGCATCAGTAATACTAACAAGGAACAGATTTGCTGAGTGAGTTCCTTCCCTCTGGCTTCCTGTTTAGAGCTATTCACATTATTCTGGCTCAAGGAAGTTAGAAGGTGCTGCAATTTTGTCCCCTCTTGCAATTATATATGACAGCCTTGGTAACTGGAAATAGGACCGATACTTTTGGGAAATAATCAGACAAGAAGCTTAGACTGCTGGTGAAGAACCCTGAAAGCTGTGGTTCCTGACAATGCCACCGGATACAAATTCTGGCTACTACTACTTAAGTCAGGAGAATTAAAATCATCTGGATTTGCTTGTGTTATTTCAACTAATCTAGCTAAAGCTACAGGCTGTGACTCTGAAAATGAAAGCACTGCATCATGTCACTAAACACCAGTATTCAGGGAGCAAGGTCACAGACACTGCTGGTTTAAAGACCACAGCTATATAGTTAATGAAGTCTAGATAAGAACAGCTGCTGGGTGTCAAGCCCAGGCGAGACAGCACAGCTCATGTCTTCACCAATAAGTTTTCCTGTTTCAAGAAGAGGAAGACAAAGCAAATTGCCTCATGGATAGCTTCACAGGACAACCTTGTTACCTAAATGTGCTCAGAAGTTGTTTGAGGGGCTGTTATTTTCCATGAGCTGTAAACATGGTAACAGCTCAGTGATATTGAGTGTTGTATCCAGGACTTGCTAGCACACAGACACCTTTCATAGCTGTATACCATGGTCTTAGAGGACGCTTGTAGGAGTGGACCTGTGATTAGTGTATATGGGCAGACGGTTAAAGGATAGGCAGCTTTGTCACCATTATCATGCAGCAACCTGACCACCTCAGCCAACTACTCCATATCCTTGCCTACCTCTCAAAGACTCTTATTTAACCCTGGAAACTTAGTAGCTGAAATCTAACACAATTTACCTTTTGTTGTTTCTGGGATTTACATAGGTACTAAAATAGAGAGAAAAAAATGAGGTATAAAATAACTAAATTATTTCTGCAAGGCTACATTCTATAATAAGACTGGGAATTAGACCAAGGTTTCCTGCAAAACTGTGTCCTTATCTTGCATTCTATCTATTAGACTATTCCTTACTGTCTCATGATTTACTCCTCTGTGGGAGAGATCAAGAGCTGAAACCTGGAAGATGCCTGGTTTCTGCACCGAAAATACTGCCAGAGATAATCTTTTCACAAGACAGTGAGATGTGGGATGACTACAGTTTAATTAATCCCACAATGACTTTATTTTTCATATTTTAAAATTTTGTGAATAATTCCGAACTTAAAAGATCACAGACTTTTCTCTGCCGCACAGCTTTCCATAATAACTGACCGATACTTTGGTCTTTTTCCTACAATTATCAGAGTCTTCAGTCCTTAAGTAAAATGATTTACTCTGTCTTACATTTTTTAACTAGTCCTGTGCCTTCTGGGCATGAAAACACTCCCTGTATTCCTTGCTGGCATTTGCTAGATCAGAAAAAGAGAGTAGTAATATGAACATTACGAAAAGAATAACTGTTCCTGCATTTTATTTCTCCTTTTTTGTTTTAGTTTTTTGTTGGGTTTTTTTTTCTGTTTGTTTGGTTTTTTACCAGCAAAATAATATTCATTCCTGTATCTGTGTTGAAATTCATTGCAAAAGTAAAAACTATACATAGTATTCAGATGTTTGCTGAAGCATGCAAACCACCATCAGCTTAACTTGGTCCAGATACTTTTTCTAGCAGTAATTCAAATTAATGTTTCTTAGTTGTTTTATGAAAACTGAACTATAACATTTTTGGTGACTATTTTTTTACTTTGACACTGTTTGTTGAAGGACTGACCTCCAGTACATTCACAATCCAAGGCTGTTGAAGCCTCAGCATGTATGTAATGTAAAAACTGAAAAAATAGCTTTTTACAGAACACTTTTTCAGATGTGGAATTAATTTCTTAAACAGGCAGACAAAATGTATTAATAAAATACCTTCATCTCCTGCTTCTGCATTTCTAGAATATAAACATTACATCCGTGTATAATTCAAAGGGCTATAAATGTTGAAGGAGAAGGCATCATATTAGGTTAAAAATCAGAGACAATGGATTGATTGGGAATTAAGGCTGGTGTCAGAATAAACACATTCAGTCATTCACTGTTACACAGAGAAATATTCCTAAGATATGAATAGCACTCCATGATTTGTTCAATGCATTTTTTCTTTCAAGGTCAATGTTGCAAAGGGGTGGGGGGAAGCAACTCATTTCCCCTTTTCATGCTTCCTATGCCTTTTGAGAGGCTGCTGCATTTTCTAACTACATTACAATGAGTTAGGTTTGCTTTCTAAATGAATGTCCAACAGAGAATATATTCAGTCTTTATCAGTCTGCACCTTTCAAAAGCAGATGCAGGAATTTGAGCTTTTGAAAAGAATCAATGCTAATAGAGTTACTACTTTACTATTTGACCGCATCTGTCCCATGTATTGTTTTGAATTCTCTTCCCTTGTGTACATATCCAGATCTTTTCAAAGACAGCACAGGTGCCTGCTCTCCTCCAAATAGGAAAACTGTGGGAGGTTGTCTTTCAAATAGTCTTTTTCCATAATTCATGAACTTGGTTATCTTGTTTCTTTGATAGCACTAGATAGTAGAAGTGCAGGCAAGGACACCAACTCCTTAATGCTTCCCTGTCATGCCTTCACACAAGGTGGGGATTAGTTGCTGCAGGTAGAGCTTAAAGACTCAAGAACCTTTCCCAGGGTCACTATAGCTAAAGAGCTTGCGCAGCTCTTGCTTTCATTTGGATACCCTCAAAACAGAAATTCCTAGCACAGTCCTGTAAATATGTCCCTAATTGCAGAACGTATGATCACCTATAAGACAAGAATGTTTTCCTGACCATTTTAATTTTGTGTTTTTCTGAAGAATGACACCATTGCCTGCCACAGACAGCTTTCAGGTGATACAACTGTTTTGAAACGTGAATACTTAATGTCAATGTGACTTAGGTTGATGCTGCCTACAATGAACTTTGAGCTGAACCTTTCTGCTTCCACAAAAGAAAAGTTAATTTTTATGCCTGTTCAAATAAGGCGATTGGTAAATATAACAAGTACAGTTTGGCTTTGAATTTATGAGCAAAAAAAACCCTCAAAACAGTTTCTGAAATGACCTTGGGAAAATAATTTCCTTTAGCATCTGTTGTGGTTCTTCAAAAGTAGTTACTACCAATATACCATTGCTTGAAAAAATTGTTATACATGCTGTGAAATAAACTATCATGAACACATTTCTTTGTGAAACAGCATTCATTAAAATTGGATATTCTCTTATCTGGAAATTACACTTTTATCTAGTTATATTCCTAAAATTATATATACTTTATAATACTGTACTAATGAGGCAAACAGAAGCAACCCAGTCATATTCCATGGTCAAAATGTGGATAAGACAGACCATATACAAAGAAAATGTGTCAATTATATGGATGCTGTCTGTTAGTTCTTACTGTCATCTAGATTCACAGGATTCTTACTATTCACATGCTGACGCTCCTTCTTCTTCAAGTAATTTTGTCAAATATTGATTTAGAAGAGAAAACTATTAACCTAGAAGTAACCAGTCAAATAAACATGCTATAGATCCCCCTATCTATGGATATGATGACATTGAAGTAGTTACTGCTGACTTAGGAGCACAGCTTCAGTGTCTGAAGAGAGCCTACAAGGATGCCAGAGAGGGATTCTTCATCAGGGTCTGTAGCTGTAGGACAAGGGGGAATGGGTTTAAACTTAAAAAGAAGTTTGGGTTAGATATAAGGAAGAAGTTCTTTACTGTGAGGGTGGTGAGGCACAGGAACAGTTTGCCCAAACAGGTGATAAATGCTCTATCCCCAACAGTGTTCAAGGCCAGCCTGGATAGAGTGTTGGGCAACACAGTTTAGTGTGAGGCATCCTTGTCTGTGGCAGGGGGGCTGGAACTAGATAATCTTAAGGTCCTTTCCAATCTTAACTATTCTATGAATTTATGATTCTCTGAATCTCCTCTCCTCCAGATTTTGTCATGGATGACTCCCGCTTTCTGTACTAAGGAGTCAAAGACAAAAAGAACAGTATTTCAGATTTTAATTTTGCTAGGCATTGCTTTCAGAGGAGACTTGCAAACAGGACCAGGTATTCAGTTTTGGAAGGACATACAGGGCATGACAGCAACAACAAATGAGGAATTGTTACAATTCACTTAGTGAGCAAAGTAAGCAGCTTGTTTTATGTAGATAATCATCTACTTAAGTCAAGCCGACATTTTGTCTGATGTTCCTTGCTTTGCAAAGCAGAGCTGATTTTCACTCGTCAGTGACAAATTTCCTAATCAGATATCCATCTCTTGTTTTCCTGCTACACCACTACATCCTGTACAGAAGATCCACAAAGCAGCAATTGAGAATAGTTGGGTGATTACATTTAGTTGATTTTTATATGTTAAAGTACTAAATGACTAATGGCTGTTCACCTGGCAACCTGTTGTGATAGCGTTATATTTTTTGTTTCCATTGGTCACGTATTTTTTGTTTCCATAGGTCAGAGCACTGTGAAGTATCGTTCTTGAAAGCTCTAATCTTTCTGTTCCTGAACACTTTCTGACTCATTGACTGTATCTTTTGTTGTACAGGAGAATGTTCCAAAAAATATTGCCATAATGCAAATAATAAAAAACAGGGTATAAAAGTCTGTGTCTGAAAGGGGAAACCTGCAAGGGAACAGTAAATGAGAACTGTGTCAGCAATATTCTCTTTTGCATTATTATGTTGAATGTGATATTCTGGAAGCAAGGAAAATACTCAATTACATATGGGGGAGGCATTTTAGAGGTTTTGTAGTACAGCAAATGGCAACAACAGTTAAAATCATCCATGTAATTTAATCTAGCTTAATGTAGTCTCCCATGAGTACTACCTTAATATGATCCATTCGAAATCGCACAGTGTCCCTCGCCCCAACTCACTATGCTGATGCACCTGCCCTTGCAAACTTACACAAAAGCGGTGATTTGGCATAATTCCTCTTTCAACCTAGTACAATTTTTTTTGTTTGTTGTTTCATTTGGGGCTTTGTTTTTTTCATTGGTTGGTTGGGTTTGTTTTTTGGTTTTCTCCTTTTTAATTTTTTTTTTTTAACAGCTTTTAACCTAGATATCCTGGAAGACTTCATGCTTGATACTATTGGGTGAAAAAAATTATTATGTTCACATAGCTTACACTTTGGGGTAATAATTTAGCTGTGTCTCTGTAGCAACAAAAAAATAAAGCAACAAGAATTTGGAATTTCAAGGAAGAGAATTTAGCCTGTGTACGTGTTATAATTCTAGAACATAAGGATAATTGTGACAGAATATCAAGAGGTATGTAACTTCTTTTGGATCTCAATTTGAAAAATCTGAGAGGCCATTATTCAGTCTTCTGAGATGCTGTATCCTGTTGACTGCATGCAATGTTCTCAGTCTCCCTCACCACACTCCTCTTGCCCCACCCCCGCTCCTGGAGGGGGAGGAAAACCGAAGGAATGCATCTCCCACAGGTTGAGATAAGAGCAGTCCAGTAACTAAGGTATAACACAAACCACTACTGCTACCACCAATAAAAACAATGATAGAGGAAATAAACAAGGAAAGAGAATACGATACCACCCGCCGAAACGAGCCTGACCCAGAAGAGAGCTAACCGGAGCTCTTCTGGCTAACTCCCAGTTACCTACCCGGGTATGGTTATATGGGTATAACCCAGTTACCACCCGTGATGTGGTATGGAATACCTCCTTGGCCAGCTTGGATCAGGTGTCCTGTTTCCTCCCGGCCTCCCCTCCTTCCCTGGCAGAGCATGAGACTCACAAAGTCCTTGGACAAACCAAACATTTGAGCAAAAACTCAAAACATACTTGCTATCAGCACTGTACCCAGCCTGAAAGTCAAAACACAGCAATGCACCAGCTACCAAGAAGGAGAAAAAAATGACTGCTACTGCTGAACTCAGGACAAATGTTTAGGATACTTCCAGAATACATGGTCAGATTTTAACTACATTTCAACATAACCACCATTTCAGAAGACCTTTCTTCTAACCCTTACATAGTAAGGCTGCCTTTACTTGTAAACTATGTCTTAATACTGAAGGGAAATAACATGTCTGGTTAACCACAATTTAAAAATAAAGATGAAGTTCATGAAAATAACCATCGTACACAGAGAACCATGTGAATCTCAAGACACCATTTAGTTTCTTCCTGCCCAAAGGCAGGATCAATTATACTATTGTCAGCTTGGACAGATGTTAGTCTGACTTCTTAAAGACCTCCAGTGTGGAAGGGGTTGGAAGGGAGGAAGTCTCCTGGACTCTCTTTTCCCATGTTTTGCTGTCCTGATCCTTTGAAATGCAACTTTTTCCACCCACAGTTTAAGGCTGCTTTCTCTTGTTCTGCCTGCTACAGGAACAAAGATGAGGGGTATGCAGGGTCCAACCTGAGTCTCCAAACTGTGGCTTTGTACTCTGCTCCTTAGCCAGTACACCTGCATATGTTCCCTACTTAAGGGCTCCTGCCATCTCTCCCTGAAGCTCTAGTGCATGAAAAAAGGCAATAAAAGTAAAATATATGTCATCCAATTTACAAGAAGTTATACACTATTATGATTGCTGAATAAATGTTAATAGTACAGCTAAATATCCCAGTCCAAATATTCCAGCTCTGAAATGGATTATGAAATTCCTGAGGCCACAGTACAACAGAAAGCAAGAAAAGGTGTTATGTACATATAACCGTGCACATATCTATCTACTGCTTCACCATTTGCATACTTGCATGTGTATATAACATATTATTACATGTATTAAGTCAGGCCAACGCCACCTACTTTTTTCACCAGCAATATGACCCGGGGAATTACAGACCAGTGAGTCTCACCTCTGTGCATGGCAAAATCTGGGAGCAGATTCTCTTGGAAGGCATGCTAGGGCACATGAAAAACAACAAGGTGCTTGGTGACAGCCAGCATGGCTTCACTAAGTGGAAATCTTGCCTGACCAATTTGGTGGGCTTCTATGATGGGGCTACAAAAGTGATGGACAGGGGTGGAGCAGTTGACGTCATCTACCTGGACTTCTGCAAGCATTTGACACTGTCCCACATGACATCCTTGTCTCTAAATTGGAGAGACATCAATTTGATAGGTGGATCACTCGGTGGATAAAGAACTGGCTGGATGGTCGCACTCAAAGAGTTGTGGTCAACGGTCCAATGTCCAGCTGGAGACCAGTAATGAGTGGTGTCCCTCAGGGATCGGTGTTGGGACCGATAATATTTTTGTTTAATATTTTTGTCGCTGACATGGACAATGGAATTGAGTGTGCCCTCAGCAAGTTTGCCAATGACACCAAGCTGTGTGGTTCTGTTGATATGCTAGAGGGAAGGAATGCCATTCAGAGGGACTTTGACACACTTGTGAGGTGGGCTGATGAAGTTTAACCATGCCAAGTGCAAGGTCCTACACCTGGGTGGGAGCAATCCCAGGCACAACTACAGGTTGGGCAAAAAGGAAATTCATGGTAGTCCTGCGGAGAAGGACTTGGGGGTGTTAGTCAATGAGAAAATGAACATGAGACAGCAGTGTGCACTCACAGCCCAGAAAGCCAACCGTATCCTGGGCTGCATCAAAAGGATCGTGACCAGCAGGCTGAATGAGGTGATCCTGCCCCTCTACTTTGCTCTTGTGAGACCTCACTTGGAGTATTGTGTTCAGTTCTGGTGCCCTCAACATAAAAAGGACATAGAATTGTTAGAACAAGTCCAGAGGAGGGCCACGAGGATGATCAGGGGACTGGAGCACCTCCCATATAAAGACAGGCTGAGAAAGTTGGGGCTGTTCAGCCTGGAGAAGAGAAGGCTGCATGGAGACCTCATAGCAGCCTTCCAGTATCTGAAAAGAGCCTACAGGGATGCTGGTGAGGGACTATTCATTAGGGTCTGTAGTGATAGGACAAGGGGTAATGGGTTGAAACTTAAACAGCAGAGGTTTAGACTGGATCTAAGGAAGAAATTCTTTCCTGTTAAGGTGGTGAGGTACTGGACTGGGTTGCTTGGGGAGGTAGTGAATGCTCCATCCCTGGCAGTGTTCAAGACCAGGCTGGATGAAGCCTTGGGTGATATGGTTTAGTGTGAGGTGTCCCTGGTGATGGCAGGGGGGTTGGAACTAGATGATCTTGAGCTCCTTTCCAATCCTAACAATTCTATGATTCTATGATTAATATGGTGGTGTAGGCTTCTCAAGTATCAGCTCTCCCCTCCACAAAACCCCCTAACAGCTGAAAACGTACATCTTGAAGTCAGCAAAATAAAAAGTAGGCATTTTATTACACCACAGAGCTTCCCTCCACTTTTTTTGTGGTATCATTTGAAGTCTGCTTTCTAAATCAGAAGTTGAACAAATGAATACTTTTGTCCTCACTTTTAGTTGTCAGCAGTGCTTCAGTGTGAGATGAAATAAATTGCTAGGCTCTTTCATCTTCTATAATCAGCAATGCACAGCTGAGTACACCCACAGCCCTGCAAGCTGCCTCTGCCAGCACTAATTCTGTGTGGAATACAAAGTCTTTGTTAGTGCAATGTTTCTAATGTTCTACACAGGAGTAGCTTTTGTTATTTTTATTTCTTCCTTTTTCCCCTGTACACTCTTCTCTGACTGATAAGCTATTGTACAATCCATTTTCTGTGGGAGAGAAGCTTTTAGGTGGTAACATTTTCAAAATGTGCTTGATGTAGTGTACTTCTATTCCAGTGGCTGCCACTGATGGTATCAGTACTTTTGCAACATAATACTTATAACTTGTAGTTAGTTCTAAGGAGCATTTAACCAATCTAACAGCAGGTCAAAACATTTCATTTTAGAAGGGTTAAAACTCTAAATTCATTGCTTTTACATCAGTGCAAGATGTTGTGGAGATTTACTAATCATAGGGTTATTTTTCCCTTTCCACCGTGCTTGCCCTCCTCAATAGCAGTGAAGATCAGGGAGGGTCAGGGTTTTCAAAGATTAACTGGTATCCTGAAATACTAAGGTGATAAGTTGTACCAACTTAATCCTTGGGGAAATGAGACTCAATCAATTGAAAATCTGGCACTGCACACATAGGGTCATGTATGTACAGATGGGCTCTGCTAATGCACTTACTGCGCCAGGTGAAGGGTAACACAGCTGTGGCAACCCTAGACTCCAGGCCATCAGCACAAACCGAGGGCAGTAGAATGAACTGCCATATGGGCATCTGTGCAAGTCCCAGCAGATGCAGCAAGAGCATCATCCTACTCACGACTTTTGCTGGCAGCCTCTGAGAGTGTGGCAAGTACCATTTTACCACAGAAACTGATCTATGATACTCTAATTCCTTCCCAGAGTTAGTCCTTGAAGGCGAAAACTCTACAGACTTTGACATTTAAACGTCAGTTTCTACAACAGAGCTGAAGTTTTCAGTCTCTTGTCCTATCCATGTATGCATTAGATACAGCTGAAACAAAGTGGTGAACACTACACTTCAGTAATCAATGAGCTGAAACTGCACAGCCAAAGGGAAATAAGGCAGAGCAAAAGATTGACTTTCTACAACATTTTAATTCCAAGAACATAAACCAACCCCTTTTCTACATGTTAAATGCTGTCAGTAGTACAAGTCTAAAATCTGACTACAGCTTGGTTTCTCATGGGCTAATACGTTTTTTGAGAAAGAGTACACTCATTAAGCAGTGCAACCTAGCCGGAGGTGCAGTTTTATCCTAAAATAACCACAGTCCTGGCCAATTTGGAGGCAGAAGAAAGACACATACTACCTATGAGAATCTGATTATTCCAAAACAATGACCAACAGACCTAATTTTTTAAAGCTCTTACAAATTAGTGGGTTTTAATTTCTTTATAAAATTAATATTTTAGAATCTGATTAAAAAGAATCTGATCATCAACAAGGCAGATAGGGTGGGAGTTGTTTATAGACCACCCAACCATGATGAAAGGGGAAACAAAATATTCTATAAGCAGCTGAGAGAGCTCTCACAGTTTACCCCTTTGTCTCATGGGGTACTTTAACTTACCAGATGTTTGCCGGAATTATAATACAGCAGAAAGGAAGCAGTCTAGAAGGTTCCTGGAGCATGTGGAAGATGCAGCTGGTTGGTGAACCAGCTAGGGAAAGCACCCTGGACCACAACACTAAACCTATGGTTTGTGAACTGAGAAGACTTGGTGGGTGCTGTTATGGTTGGAGGCCATCTTGAGCACAGTGATCATGAAATGATAAGTTTTCAATTCTTGGACAAGTAAGGAGGGAGTCACCAGAACTGTTACCTTGGACTTCTGGAGGGTTGACTTTGGTGTGTTTAGGATCCTGGCTGACAAAGTCCCTTGGGAGACAGTCCTGAATGTAAAAGGAGTCCAGGAAGGAAATCCTAAAGGAAGAGGAGCAAGCCATCCTTATGTGCCAAAAGAGGAGGTAGTGGGAGAGCCCAGTCTGCGGGAACAGGACGCTTTGACTAGAGCACAGGAAAAAAAGGAATTTATACCCTTTGGAAGAAGAGGCAGGCAACTCAGAAGGACTAAAGGATGTCATGAGGTTATTCAGGGAGAAAATTAAAAGGACCAAAGCCCAAATAGAACTTAATCTAGCTACCACTATGCAAGACAATAAAAAATGTTTACCCTGGCAGTGTTCAAGGCCAGGTTGGACAGAGTCTTGGGCAACATGGTCTAGTGTGAAGTGTCCCTACCCATGGCAGAAGGGTTGGAACTAGATGATCTTAAGGTCATCATCGCCCTGTACTTGGCACTGGTGAAGCCACACCTTGAGTCGTGTTTTCAGTTCTGGTCTCCTCACTACAGGAGAGACATTGAGGTGCTGGAACGGATCCAGAGAAGAGCAACGAACCTGGTGAAGGGTCTGGAGCACAAGTCTGATGAGGAATGGCTGAGGGAACTGGGGGGTGTTTAGTCTGGAGAAGAGAAGGCTCAGGGGGGACCTTATCACTCCCTACAGCTACCAGAGAGAAGGATGGAATGAGGTGGGGGCCAGTGTCTTCTCCCAAGTAACAAGTGATAGGACAAGGGGAAATGGCCTCAAGCTGCACCAGGGGAGGTTTAGACTGGATATTAGGAAAAATTTATTCACCAAAAGACATTGGAACAGACTGCCCTGGGAAATGGTTTATTTATCATCCCTGAAGGTATTTAAAAGATGCATAGATGCAGTAGTTAGTGACATCATTTAGTGGTGGACCTGACAGTGATAGGTTAACAGTTGGACTTGATGATATTAAAGGTCTTTTCGAACCTCAACTATTGTATGATTCTATGATTAGGGTTACTGTGTAGCAGTGCAAGGCTTATTCATTATTCTAACTTTTAAAAATGTTTTATAGTCAATACAATTTGTCCTTGTGCCAAGTAATTTTCAGTCTTGAAGTCACAGCTGAAAGTGCTGTTTATTTTTAAATTACCACATATTCACTGTTGATCACCAAATCAACTGGTTGACCTTTGGGCACAAGAAACAAAACAAGATACACAATGTTTTAATATGTCTGTATCCTTACTGCATTGAACTGAGTTCCACTTATGTCAAGGCTGAAGGGTGCAGCAGGCACTCACTGTGCTCTCATTGCTGCTGAAGGAGGGGAAGGCAAGTGACTGGGAGATCTTGTCTCAGCCTTCTGCTCATTGACAAAACTGTAATGAGGGCTTTCTAGAAAACACATTTCACCTCATGGCTCTGATGATTTTGTGGTGTGCCCACTCCCACCCAGCTATGTTGAACATCAATAAGGAAGATGTACTGTTACAGCCACAGTTCCAGTGGACTTTCTTTTGCAAGAATGCTGTAAGCCTGGCTTTCAAAAGCTGAATGAACCCACCACGTAATAACATTTTTAACTGAATGTTAACCATGCCTCCACAACAGCTGCCAATTTTTTTACTAGTACCATATAAACATAAAATGTAGACTTGATGTGCCCCCCTCCCCTTGCGCAATCACTCATAGATCATAATAATAGTATCTTTATATATATTATAAGTATGCAAAGCTGTGGAAATGCAAGCCCTGTAGCTACATCATAAGTAGAAAATTGTCTGGGCCAAAAGCAATACCTAACTACTAAGTATGTCAAAGCTTAAAGCCAGATGTGAGTTTTGTTCTCTATAAGGGAGAAAACCAGAACATTTAGAGTTGAACTTCCTTGAACTTTGGGGGTGTTTTCAAATTTAAAATGAAAATGGGGATGCTGAGTCTATTTCTAATGTCAAGAAAAGGTAAATGAAGTTAATACAGCAATATAAATAACAAAGTGTAGGGAAATTAGAAATTAAGTCTAGTTGTGGCTTTATACCACTGCACAGAGAATTTTAAACTTTTCCCTATAGATTTTATCTTGTGTTTTCTTCAATTAACTCTAATGTACTTTTCAGAAATCTCTATCACAGGCATAAACGTTATCAGGAAAAAGAATAATATACATTTCTTTCAGGAAATTACTAGTTGGGATTTCTTTCTGAATCAGCTATCCCTCATAGTTGTCTGCACTTTAATTGGGTCTTGCCTACTGTTAGTGATGTTAAAATCAAGCGAAGGTCAGAGATTCCAGCAACAGGTTCAAAGCTGAAGTGTTTAGACCTGAATAAAGGAAAAGACTATCCTTTTCCAGGCACCTTTAGGGGAACTGAGCATGGAGGTGTTTCAGGGCTCACCTCCTGGCCATGGCTGCTGATAGAGTATGATGGCCAAATCTCCAAGGGACAGAGAGGTCCAGCCAAGGTGCAGGTATGAATACATGTGCAACACTATTCTGTGTTAGTGAACCTGAGAAATAAAACTAAAAAAAAAGAAAAAAAGGCCTTGTTTATGACTATGAAGGAGGAAATTCTGATGTCCATAAGCAATAAAAACATAAAACTTCTCCTTTTCATACCTGTCTGATAAAAAATAACCACCTACCTGCTTTTGATAAAGCTAGCACGACCAAAAAACTGGATCCAACATGAGTCAGGGAGGAGCCCTATAGGTTGTATTATTTTTGCCAAAATTTGGTTCCTCCAAAGCAATCTTCCCAGCCCATTAGAGAAAAGAAAGGCAGCTTAACAGTTGCCTGGAATAAAATTCCAGCACCTCTCTCCCAAAACAGGGAGGTTTTTTGAAAGATACTAGGGCTAGAAGGATTTTCTCTTTTGCTCAGCAGTATCTGGGTGCCTTCTCTGCACAAAAACCTCAATACTGTAAGCTGTCTACTGTAAGAAATATAAAATAAAATCCATATGCATAAAACAACGTATAGACATGCATGCAGTAGCTATATTATTACTACCATTGAAATATTTAAGAAATCTGCTGCAAGCTAATTCCTTTAAACTTGATCAGAGATCTAATTGAAAAGCTTAAAACAAAGTTAAGGTACAGTGTGATTATTGCTATTTATTGCAACTAGCATAAATCAGAACATTAAATATTAACACAGGATATTGTCAAGTGCCATCATTTGTTCTTTGTATAACACTAGTTTCATCTAAAAACTATTTAAATAATTGTATTAGTTAAAATAAGCACTTTAAGGCTCATAAAATGGTTATGTTCCAGGTAACTTTTTCCAATACTATCTCTCTTATTCCCACTTGTCTGTTGACTACAAAAAAGCTCTTTGTAAAATATGTGTATTGAATTTATCTTTTCCGAATGTGGTTTACTAAAAAGTGATACACTTTGTATAAAAATTATATCCAGCTAAATTAATAAAGAATAGCTGGAGCTGGAATACAAGTTGGTGAAATGAAAGGAACCAAACAAACAGGTGCACAGTTAGATCTCCGCATGTTAAATGTCAGTAAACATGGTATTTGCTTTTTAATCTTTTCTAGCTGTGTTTGTTTTTAGAGAGAAAGGTTTATTCTTGAAAAACATGTTTCATAACCCTCTCAGCAGTAGACTGATTGGCAAAAGCTTCTTTCTTACCTTTCTGTTGTATAATTAACTATTAGATCTTATTACTATGTTTCCTGTATTTGACAGTGGTTTTCCTTTTGAAGTCAAAAGTAACTGTCTCCTTATCTACAGCTGGCACAAGGCTGAGACCACTGACAGAGAAATTTGTTTTCAGTCGTGTATACCCATTACCACTAATACACAGCATATGGGTAAAAGAGACACAAGAGGCAAACAGTACTTTTGGACAATGCAGAGTATCACAACCTTGCCATATTGTACATTAAATTCACATTATATCCAGCAGTCAAGGAGAACATTAAATATGTTGATATTACAAGTTCATAACATCCTTTCTCCCAAAGTACTGATATGATTTTACAGTACAAGGATTTGTATAATTCTAGACAGAACTGTGACTTTATTAATGGTCATGTATTAGACTTCTAAGATCCCAAGAAAGCAAAGCAGATTTCATAGACTGTGGCCAAATCCTGAAGGCTCTGCAGGGAGTCTATGGAATGAGGTGTATGACACATTATTGCAGGGCAGATTTTCCACAAAGTACTTTTTTTTATCTGTTTTTGCCTTTTTGACACTATGTTTTCATCACTGCAGTGTCAAGGGGCCTTGTTATATTCACTAGTAGTAGTGGGGGTGACAATATTTTAAGCACATTGATAATACTGTGTAGTGGGAAAACCACTTTCACAGGTGTAGGTATCCTTTTCAGAAAATTAAGAGTTTGCAGAGATACATCTGAACCCCAAACTGAACTTCCTGAAAGTTCAAGACTTTCTAGAATTAACATTTTGGTTCCACTTATTACAGAAATGGGACCTGAGTGCAACACTTGGATCCACACCTACACATGGTTCCAAATTTCCCCTATTTGGTGCTTGATATAACTTCTGCTGAAGCCAGTGAGAGACTTTCCACTGGCTTCACACAAAATACATCAGGCCCTTGGCTGAGAAAATATTTAGACAGGGGAATTCATCCCATCACTAATTTTAATAAACATGTTTTTAAACTCTGCTTTACAACATTTTCCATTAAGAATAAAATCTAACAAACTGAGATACCTTTCTGAATGTGAATTCTGTTCTGACAATATATTTCAAAGACTTTTCTAATGACAAATTTAAATGCTTATATGAAATACATGTGCTCATTTATTATATATACACTGCTAAGATTTATAGAGGACAAAATGTGCATGGTTTAAAAAGTACAGACAATCTGGGTATTCTACCTGAGTCTAGATAGTCATAGAAAAACAGCAATATTTATATGGTTTAGAGAAAAGCCAGGTCATATTCAGTATTAATTTTAGACATTAATTTAGAGATTCTATAGAGGTCTCCTGGGAGTGCAAAATCTGTGTCAGTCTTTTTCTTGTTGATTCTTTGTGAAGAATGTAGTCTGTATAGCTAGAGTTTTGTACATGTAACAGTACCTTGGTTTTACACAAAAGCAGTGGAAATCTTACTATGAAAACAAACTATCCACAAGTGCTGTCTCACTAAAGCTAATAAGTTCCAACAACTGTTAATTTTTTCTGGTTCCTTAGTGGAAGATTTACATTCCCAGTTATGCTGTAATCCATCTCAAAGGTGGCATGATACCAACACTCTTGCAGCAAGGGTCAGGTCTGTGGGTACGAGGGTAAGAGAAGGGCACCAAAAAAGAAACAAATCTTGGTTCCTGCAGTTCAAAGAGCCATCCCATCAGAGAACTAGAAGCTTATTTTGATTTTATATTTTGTTAAGAAAAACTGACATGAGTTTGTTTGTGTCTATTTGGGTTCTGCCAGATGGAAAGGTTTGCTCATCAGAGGCAGCTGTTTTAGCAAATTACCTCACTGTGATATAATGACTGAGTTATGACAGGGTATTGAAGAAAATCTTTTCATTTCCCAGTGAGATCATGATACCTAGAAACAATTTCAACAAGATTCTTCATTTACTTTGGAAAGGATTCAATTGGAAAAACTGATGATACAGTTATGTATTTCTTTTGTTTGTAGTTCTTTCACATATGTATTAAGCATTTGCTTTTGCTTTGAACTGATGTATTTATTATTTTCTCTGGGGTGATATATTCCCCTATTTAAAAATACATTTGCAATTACACTGGGAAGGAAGTTACCCTGTATATAATACGCCTTTCTGAAATATCTATTCTAAAAACTCACAATGAGTTCATTCTTTGCTTTTTATACAACTCCTCTGCATTACATGATTACAATGATTACAAGAGAAAATGTAAAGCAACACAGATAGGAAAAGTTGCATACAACCTGCCTCCAGGAGGGTTATTTGAAGGGAAAAACCTTTTACTTTTTTGAAGTTTGAGTGAAGCTGGCTTGGCTAATTTGAAGAGCTGAAGCAAAAACCATACATTTTTCCTATTTTAATTCTATTGCTGTAACTTTTTCTACGATCACAATTAGCATGCTGAAGAGTAAAGTACCACAGAAACTTGACATTGGCAGGAACTTGGTCCCCTGGTCACAATGGTGCCTCTGGAGGTGTAGTAAAAATTGACTGTGACAAGCTCTGGCAGAAACTGCTTCCTGGGGCTGCTGCTACTGCAGCTGCCCAGCACTAGCATTTGTAAAAGAAGCATCAGGTTTTTCTACACTTTTTCCCCCAGCTCCATTTTAGGATATTTGTTACAGGCTGTATTCATAAAATGAGAACTGAACTGCACATACAAAAGACCTTGGTCCTAATAAGCATAAGGTGTGTGTAGCAGCGAACCTTGCCCATGCATGCCCTAGCAGGAATACTCTTTCCAGAGCCTGTTCCCACACCCAAAGAGCTTAAAAAGCAAAATCTTTGTGGCTTCCCCTCTGATCAAGCTGTTTCATTTAGTCATCTTTCCTTTGACTGTTAGGGCAGAAGATGTACTTTTAGTTCTGCTTACAAGTAATTTAGGACACAGTTACAGAGATTGCCCAGGCACTAATCCTTTATGAGCTCCTAGCCTCTCAAAGAGGAACTTCCCTGTGGCAGGCACTTACAAGGCACTTGGTAAAAAAATCTTGCAATTGCCTTAGGGAAATCTGTTCCCCATATATGAATTCTACAGATTAAAGTGATCAGTATATGTGAATCGCTTACACATCAGCACTAGAAACTTGATTGCAGTAAAGCTTGACATGGTTTATGACATCTGGCCATAGAAAGGGCATTCCTTATGCACCAAGGCATCATTTTAGGCCCTTCTGGAGGGGATATAATATTTCAACTCAGCCAGTTCTGTGGTTGCACAGTTCACTGGTCTTGGACAGCCTCTGTGGGCTAGCAGCCACAGCAGCAAATTTAGTCTAGACAGAACTCTTATTTACTTTTATGACTGCAAGTGTGTACTTTGAATGGACAGCTTCACTGAGCTGCTTACAGGAAAGCCCATATTTTCTTTCAAAAACAGTGACCGATGTAGAACCTACCAGGAGTTTAAAACACTCCTTTCCCCATACATGGTTGTATTTCATTTAATCTTACTAGTTGTCCATTTTTGTTACATTATTATGAAATTTACAGTTTTTTTCACCAGTGAATCACTTCAGCACTTGTGTGGTCTGCTGTATGTACTTCCACCATAGGATTTACTATCTCTACCATCTTATTAATAAATAATCCAAATACCACTATCACTTTTTACAAGTTGGGAATGAGTCATTTATTCTTCTTCTTAACTTCCTGTTTCAGAACTCACAACACTTACACAACAGGACATCAGTTACTATATGCTGAATACACATTCTAGGGTACACTCAACACTATGTGGCAATATACAATATTTGTGGCTCATATTTGCATTTGGATATCCAGCTGTAAAGTCTATATTTTGTTTACATAATTCACATATTCTGAAACCTCAGGGGCTTTGTAAATATTTTGTGTATTTGGCAATAGGAAATACCATAATCATATCTATAACAAGGGAGTTCTACTTCAGGAATACGTTATTCAATTCCCAAATAATAAAATCTTCATGATTATACTATCTCTAGTCCACCTGGGAAGGCAGCTCAGTTTAATGACTTGTTTTTCCCTAAGCATGCTTCAGGGATTTATTAACCTGCAGTGTTTCCTTCTTTATATCATTAGGCATTATTTGGGAAAGGATCTTTAGAAGTAGTGTCACTTGGGAAATCTGCTGGAGACTTATACTCCTCATAAACCTTGCTTTTTGCTGGCGTCCAGGAGAGAAGGCAAGTGTGCAAGCAGGCAAGATCAACAGGTTACAGGCAGAAAAGTGGGCTGCTGGCAAGGAAGGCACCAGGAGCATGGAAACTATACTGGAAGAACTCAGAAGAAACTCCTGGGAGCCACTACAGGAGTGTAGGTCTGGTGGGGGCTGCCTGATCTGTCATATCCCACCCCTTGCCAAAGCAGACAGTCCTGTAACCAGCCAGTCATCAAAAGGGTCTACAGAGTCCCTGCCTCAAGTCCCTTGCATACTCCTCCAGCAATAAAACCTTTTCCAATACCCCACAGCAAAATTAAAACCTTTAGTACAAGACCAAAGCCACAGAAGCTATAAAGTGTCACAGGAAATGAAGCAGAAAAGAACAAGAACACCTCTAATGTACTAAATCCACAAAGTAGCAGGAAATGTGAAAATTACCAGATGACTTTAGAAGACAGATTATGCCACAGAGGAAGACAGAATAACTGCAATAGACCTGCTAGTATGACCTTGGGAATTTTTTTTTTTTCCTGAAGACGTATTTAGCATGTGTGCAAGTGATACTAAGAAATAACTGGTAGGCAAAGTAGGAAATTGCTCTGACAGTCTGCATTCAAATTTGGTAGCTTTCTTTCTTTCTCATAGTACTTAGGATCAACAAAATTTTCATGAAAAAGTGAAAGGGAGTCCTTACTCTCATTTAAATGCTCATGCATGCGCTGTACTTGGAAAGTCCAGTTCAGTCCTAGGATAAGTCCTAATCATTAGTCCTAATGCTGGATGAGTTTCTAGGTAATCCAGATATCCCTGCTGACTGCGAAATTAATATGATTTTTCAAGCTTTTATGGTCCTTGGTCACTGTTCATAGGGGTGGCAAAACATACTCTTCTCATTGAAGCATCCACATATTTTTTCTGCCCCATGACATGGGGAGTGCTGATCTTCAGAGGGAAGTTTAGTAGAATTTATTTAAAACACAGGTAAAACAATGCTTTTTCTTTGGTTGTTTTTTTTTTCTTTTTCATTCCAAAAAGTGAATAAAGCGTATTTCACAGAAATAAAAGAAGCTCCATCCAAGGCAAACAAAGCTTTTCAGACTAACCTGTTACAATTAATTTTCAATTGCTTATTAATGTTTATTAGTAAGAAGGGATAAGTGTGTTTAGAAATGGGGAATGCTCTTATCAGAAAGTTATATGTTACAGGATAGGGAATAAAGGAGTATTAAACTGAAAACACAGCGTTTTGTGAAAAGACACCCACTGCCTTCCAAGGGATTTTAGACACAGTATCTGACAACACTGAATAACAGACAAACTGGAAACAGCTGGATGTGACAAAGGACTTTCAAATATGCAAGGTTTTTTTTTATTAAGCAGAGCACATGTAACTTATCTTGGAATCCAGATAACTATTCTTTTCACAGCAATTAGCCTTGCTTCATTAATATGCTGCTTAACACTTGCTTGGGACTTTCTTTTCATTTTTTTTCCCCTCATGAGTCTAATATATTTGAATTTTTAAAAAAGATAATTAGAATAGATTGCATGCATTAAATCTGGGAACATCTACAGCCAGGCTCCCCAGAAGGCAAGAGACTGACATCTGACCTTGAAGCATTAGGGAATTTATAGGCATTTGGACCAGGACACAAAAGCCACAATTCCCCTTTTCATATATTACAAAAAAAACCCCAATGGATTTGGCACTAGCCAAGCAAGAAAACCTTAGCCAGGATGCCCATTAAACTTAAACCTTTCTGCAGCTCTAATTTTGTAGAAAAATGCAATGAGATAGTAGCATAAATGAGAGTCAAGCATGATGCTGCAGCATCGTAAGGTATAATTTGGAGAATTACTCATTGTCATAGACTCATAGAGTCATAGAATGGTTTGAGTTGAAAGGGACCTTAAAGCTTACCCAGTTCCAGCCCCCCTGCCATGGGCAGGGACACTTTCCTCTAGACCAGGTTGCTTAAAGCACCATCCAGCATGGCCTTGAACACTGCCAGGGAGGGGCATCCACAACTTTCTTGGGCAACCTGCACCAGCGTAAGGCCACTCTCACAGTCAGGAATCTTTTCCTAATATCTGAGCTGAATCTACCCAGTTCCAATTTAAAGCCATTCCCTCTTGTTTTGTCACTACATGCCTTTATAAAAAGTCCCTCTCCAGATTTCTTGTGGACACCTTTTAGGTCTGGAATACTGCTATATAGTCTTTCCTGAATTTTCTCCAGGCTGAACAAGCCTAGCTCTCTCAGCCTGTCTTCATAGGAGAGGTGCTCCAGCCCTCTGACAATATTCATGGCCTCCTCTGGAGTCGCTCCAACAAGTCCATGTTCCTCTTGTGTTGGGGGCCCAGGAGTTGAATGCAGGACTGCAGGTGGGGTCTCATGAGAGCAAAGTAGAGGGACAGATTCACCTCCTTCGACCTGCTGACCATGGTTCTTTTGATGCAGCCCAGCATATTATGTTACCAGAGATAATATAGTTCCATCCTGATTAGAAGTTGATTAAACAGGTATTCTCATGCATCCTGCTATCAGCTAAGAATGCGAAAAAGTGAAATTCAGCAGTTATCATTCTGTCTTGACATTGATCCTGCTTGGAATCTGCTAATGGGTCTTGGTATGACAGAAGACATGAAGGTGATGACATTTCATACCAGCCAGTTGAAAAGTTCATAGTGAATGTCAGGCTGTAGTGCATAAACATGGATGAATCTCTGCTTAACAACACCTAAAGGCATAGGCCCTATTCAGACCTCATCTACTATGGTAACTACTTTTTAACAAGTCCAGTGACATAATTTAAATCAAAGCTTTTCAGTTCAAAGCAGAGAAAATGGGAGAAATTGAGGTACTACTACCAGCTGAAAGTCTTTTGGGAATAAGGAAAAGTGTCACAAGAGTCAGCAACAATAGCAAGTTGCAATGTGTCCCTTCACACTACAAAAGATATATGTGTCCAAAGCCTTTTAGAAATAGGAGGCTTTTTTCTCCTTACTTAAGTTTTGAGTAATCTATGATTTGGGTCTGCACACATGACCCAAACACACTGGCGTCTAGAGGGATCACTCTGCCACCAGGGAGAAGTAGTCTGCTTGGCTTTGGTCTTAGCAAGGAGCAATTTCAGAGGAAGGAAGAAGTAAGAACAAAACAAAACTATCAGAATGTCAGATCAAGAGATCTTTCACCTTAAACCTTCCTGTGTTTCACTTTATCAGACAGCAGTTGGATCCATTCCATCTCTTTTCTATTCAGTGATAAGCAGTCTTTATTGGTAAAGCCCAAAGTCTGTAACCCTATTACCATTACTCTTGAAAATTCAGAGAAAATCACTGCTTAACACCAAGTTTGCTCCAGAAGCAAGGACAAACAAACAAACAACCAAAAAAAAAAACAACCACAAAACTGTGGGCTCTATCTCTGCTGGATTCAGCTGAGGCTTTTCCTGCTGCTATGGCTTGTGCTGGTATGTGTGTTTTGAACTGGGATAGCTAAGGAAAAGATGCATATTCACATCTGCCATGCCCACTTCAGGGCAGTAATCTTCAGCAGTGGCACAAAGGGACAGCTGAGAGTGCTAACCTTGTAAATATTCCCATTATGGCTTGCCAGAGACAGTGATTCAGAGTCCTTGACATGAACATGTTGTCTGTAAGATGATGGAAGATTTGCAATGAATTTTATTCATGTCTCAAAACAACATCTTGTCCTTCTCCAGTCTGTGTGCCTCCTTGCTCCCACAGGCACATTGTTCCTTGTCATCTCTTTCCTTCACATTGCCACTGCAATTAATTCACCTGGAGCAAAACTCTGCTCATTTTTGTTGCCAATCCAGCTGATCAGCACAATGCAGTCTCAGGGTTATTTTCCTTTTACTGAAGGGTAGTTAACTGGATAAACCCTCTGCCAGCAGCATTACAATTGACAGCCATTTCTCAGAAGCAGTCCCCCTCCCTTGGCATGCTGAACCATTACACAAACTAAACTCATCATGTGCGAGGGCCAGGCGAAAAATGGAGCCCCAGGCTTCTTGAAGCACAAGCCAATAGCATTAAGCAGCTAAGCACTCTGCCTGCCTTCCTTATGCTGTAGCTACAGCAACATTGTGACCATCTCATGGGGCTCACTGTAAATGAACTGGTACTTCTTAACTGAAATGCCTTGGTACAGTACAATAATGACTCCATAACAATAGCTTTGTACAGTAAATCACTATTCTAATCAGATATTTTATTGGTAGCAGTATACTTCCTAAAGCTAACATTTCATTTGCCTCCTTTGCCTGGTAGGAATCCTGCTGCTGAAACAATGGATAGCTATAAAGCTAATGGTCTTGCTTAAGCTCCCCCTTCTGAGAGAGAGAATGAGATAGTCGTTTCCCGCCATTTGTGTTAAAATGCAAAGAAAACAAGAATCATTCAAAAATGATGTGCCAGGCAGTCTGTATTAATATTTATGTTGTCATTAATATTGATAAGAATGCACCTTATGCTTTGTTGTCTACCCCCAGCATCCTTAAGTTCCCTGATATTTAAGCTAGTAGCCATTAGCTCACATCTTCCTCTATACACAAAGCTTTAAAAAGCCTTGGCAGGGCTCCAGCTCACTTACGCTTAAATGGACACTCAAGCTTCAATGGACACACAGCTAAATATACGCCAATAATTCAAAATAGTATGACTGTACTGGGGCTGCTAGTAAATCCATCAAGCAGTAAATATCATCTGAAGCCAATGCAAGATTTTATCTTTCCAATTTTGTGTATGTCTTTGTGAAGCCCAGGCATTCAGTGAATCATGTAATTTATTCTGCAGTGCAGAGCCTGGGCTGTCTCAGACATCATATTGACTTTTTTCCATCTGTCAGGGGCAGTCACTGCTCTGCTTTTGTGCAAACGCATCACATTGCATTTATTTATTTATTTAGTCCCACTCTCTAAGTGCAATTGGGCAAGGACACATTTTTGCAGATCAACAAATACTAAGAGAAGCATCTGAATATCATTGCAACAGCATGTTAAACATTTGTCCTAACCAGTTTGTTAAATCAGCAAATGCACTTTGAGCAAGCACTTGTAATGGCTTAGAAAGGACTCCCTACTGCAATGTTTTATTAAGCCTCAAATATGTCTTGTTATTTTGTTTTACTCTTTAGGTCAGCAGAGATGCCAGTATAATGTAAATAGCACCAAACAGCTGGGTTATTGACTTGTGGTCTGTGTTTGCGTGAATGTTCAGACACAGTAGGTGATACAGAGATAAAAATAGATGGTATTGACTGGGCTAAGATTCTCTCCCAGAGCTGGAACAAACAGAATTGCCCGTAGAGGAAGAAGAGATGTCATGCACATCCTGTGAGAGCAGCTGGGCTGGCCACAGCCTTCCTTCCACAGGTGGGTACATGGCATCACTATCAACTTCATCCTTGCAGATTGTCCATATGCTGGCAGAGGTGGCAGGAGAAAAGGACCAAGTCAGTGCATTTGCCAGCAGTCAAGGATTGTCCTGCTGGGGAAATACAAAGCCAAAAGGTCTTGGTAAAAGGTCAAATTGAAAAACTGTGGAAAGGTTGTGACTGCATAGCATATTTTAGTAGCTGGAAATGAGTCAGAGTTGAAACTTAATTACCTCAATTCCTTGGTATAAAAAGAGCTTTTATTTTGAGGGGAGAGAGGTGAGACTTCACTAGCTGTCTACCTCAAAATATAGATCCTTTTTTTTTGACAAAAACCCTCACATACAATATATACATATTCTCTAATTGCCTGTTTTCAACAACATCGAGCCCATATCATGTCCATGTGCAAATTCTGAAATTCTCCTAGGTTTTACATGCAAGGAACATGCAACTGTGGGTGTTCACCCAATTTGGAGCCCAGATCCTTGTGTTTCTACTGCCTTTGGGGTGTGTGACTGATTTGAAATTCAAACTCATAGGGTTTAGGACAGTCATAGCCACAGTTTAGTCACAGTTCCCATTTGACTTTACCCAGTAGTAATAAATCTGCAAGACCAAACCTAAATGTGCTAGTTATCTCATGAGCCTTTGCAACAAGAGTCTGCAGAGACAGATCAAGCATCCTGCTTATTGCAATCTGAAGTGGCAAGCCTTTTCTGCTCTCCATGGAATGGGGTGTGGGAACACAAAGAGCTGATGACTACCATGGTATTCATCCCGCATGGTGCAATAGCAAACACTGCAGCCACCCTGGCCAGAAAGTTGCTTCCTTTTTCACTTTCTTTTTCTTTGGCCCAGAAAAGTTACCATGTTCCAATCTGTGCTCCTCCTGAGCCCCCTCACTCAGAAAGTGATCAGAGATTTTGTTCTACACCTCTGTAAAAGCATGAGAGATGTGTATGACTGCATCAAGTATTTTCTTGACAACACCCATTTTTTAGTGTTGCAGGAGTCTGTGCTTCATACTCCAATATGCCATACACTCAAGGTAAATGTCCATAATCAGGTATGCAGTGGCTGTTACTGGATTATAAACCAAGACATGGTACCACTGAGGCTGATTTATCAGCACTTACATAAGCACTTACAGAAGTCAGTGCCTGGCTCTTTAGCCATTTCGATGTGCTTTTATCAACCCAGCATTCTTTTCTAAGCCACAGGCAGGGACACTTCGGGCTACAGGGAAAAAGCTCTGAAGACTCATAAAAACTATATAGGTAGAGGATCAAGAAATGACAGACAACTTAAAACCAGAAGATAAATTTATTCCTTCAAGAAAACTGAAAAATAAGGCCAGTCTCATCATGCTAAATGGCAAACTGAAATTCAGCAGGTAGATTACTTGACAGCATAGAAAAATTAAATCAGTAGGATAGCATCCAACTTAATCCTCCAAAAGTCATGAAATATTTGCAAAGGTTGTGACTCAATAAGATGTCCGATAGAAAAGTGATTTAATAATGTAAATTTCAATAACAGTAGTCAATAGGCATTTCCCCAAATAGAAGGGCTTTACTTGTCCTTGAATACTTGATAAAAAAATGAAAAACACCTATCCAGACTGCCTGATGGGACAGTTGAAGCAATCCCCTGGCACTATTTGGTTTCCACTGCCAGATAAACCAGTTGGCTTATGTCACACCAGACTCAGCCAAAAAGCAAAGCTCTCTGGACCGCCAGGAAGTTTAGATGCAATGAAAGCTCAGGCCCAAGATAGTAACATATCACAGATGTAGTTGTTTTAATCAAATCTTGTCACATGATTCAACTCACAAAGCGTACCTCCAGCACATTTTGAGCATGCCAATTATGAGCTGTAGAGATTCTGTATTTGCATATGAGAAGGCAAATAAGGAAGGATAAATTAATTATAATAGTACTGTTATTCTGTAGACATGATACCCATGAAACAACTTTGCTTGAAATTCAGTTTACATGGGTTTGAAAATCTTATTTTCTTTTTGTTTCTGTAGCAAAGCAGATAAATTATACGATAGAATTAAACCTGTCTCTTAGAAAAATCAAAACTGTGCTATCTGTGATCCAGGTCCTTACAGGTGTTGAATAATAGCAACTATACTGAAATCTACAATGGCTGAGTACTCTGGACCAGAGCCTTGATGTACAGGCCTAAACATCAGGGAAATACAAATTATACTTTAAAACATCAGCATGGAGACCTCTAGGGCTCTTCACTGCCTGTACTCCTCCACCTCACCCTCCTTCCTTCCCACACATGAACACGTGTGAAGCAATAGAACCCAAACATGCATTCAACGCACTTTTATTAATCTCCAGTTAGAAAGTACTGCCTGGAATACATTACCTACAGTATCCTGAAAAGCAGCATGCTGCTTTTCTAAAGAAACAAATTAAAAAGCAACTCACTGAGTAATTCTCCAACACCTGAGAGCAATTAATGTAAGCAGAAACAGGAAACATCATCAATTATTTAAAACAAAATGAATAAGTAACATTGTCCTTTTCCAACTCTCATCAGTTTTATAGCTTCACCTGAATAAACTCAGGGGAGACAAACCCAGAAGACATAGATACACCACAGGCTATAAAACACAACAAAAGAGAGGTCTCTGTCTCCACAGCTGTCTTCAGCGTTTCTAATTCCGTGTGACTGAGCCTGTCAATTCCTTAGTTTTGATACATTCATCCTTGCCTCCTGTATTTTGAAATCCTATATTCTTTTCAGTACATTTCAGGCTTTTGTTGTCAAATGAAGCTGGCCAGACTTTTCAGGCTGCAAAAGAGTGATCAAAGAGCAGTAGATATTTTCTGTGAGTTGTCACTCCCTGATTATAATGCACAAAAGAAAAAGTATCTGCAAGTCATGCTGATTTGGACAAAATAGGGAAGGCTTCGATAAAGCTTCAGAGCAGGCATTTTTCAGAGCACTATGTGTTTTTTTTTTAAATGCAGACATGAGGGTCTTGAGGAAAATGTTACAATCTAAATCACCACAGACTTGAGCTGGACAGACGGGATTTCAGGGGAACATGGAGTTTATTAGCAATGCAATTGCTGAACATAACATATGGCAGAAGGAGAAGGATATTTGGCACACTAATGGCTAAAGACTTTCAGAGCAAAGGCTATTAGACACAGTACAATAAGTCCTTTGTGACTGTTCAAGCTAAACAAGGCTTGAAGTGCTTGTGTCTGTTGTTCCCCCAACTCCTATTGGCAGTTTCAAGGAAACTCACAAGTGCTTCATACAGAATAACACAAGCTTGCACAAGGTCATCTGCTTAAAATCCTCCTACAGATACCCAGAATCTTGACTAATTGTCTCAGATGAAGTGCACTATGTCATTACCATGGAGGCAAAGTACATCACTGGTCCTTAGGACCAGATTCATGTTATTATTACTGTTGCGGTGCTATTAAGGACATTTCAGGCTTTCCGTCATTAATGTTTTTTAACCTGTTTTGGAAGAACAGACCTCTAAAAAGTGGCAGAGAGCCAAATAATGGGATGGAAGCTATTATGTGTGTTAACAGCTGAGTTTTAAAGGAGAAATACATAAACTATGCCAACTAATGTCAAGGATCTTACTTATATATTTATTTGCTATAGCTCTGTAGCTCCTAATGACTTCATTAATAAGTTTTAAGTATGAAATATCTTCAGTGTCATCTAATTGCCATTTGAAGGAGGAAGAATCTGAGTTATTTCTCTCTGAAGAAACTTGGTATTGCTTGCAGGTGTCACATTCAGCACTAGCAAAATAAAACACTTTTTCATGCAACTCATGGGAGGTCCTTGCCAGGCTCCTACAACCAATGCAGAGCAATAGCCACACAGAGGCAGCCCAGGCATGATGGGAGCTGGGGAGGGGCAACTTCAGAAAGGATGGGAAGCAGATGTGGAGAGCTCTCCAGGAGATACAGTCATGCTGATTTTGCCTTTCCTTGATGAAATGTCCTCTTCTGACAGCTGGGAACTTGTGGTATCTCATACCCCACAGCTGGATCTATGGTGCTGTACATGCTGGCAATGTATTTCAGTCAGTGATCCTTGCACAGTGCCATGCCAGATGTACTCCTCCCACCAGGACTAAGCTCCTAAGCTGGCTGCTCTGTGTGGGAGAATGAGCTTCAGGAAGAGTGAGCTGCGATTGGTTCAGTGGTTTAGGCACAGCTGAAATTACACAGAGGTAAAGAGAGCTTTATAACAGAGATATTTAGGAGTTTAAAGATGGAGTTGTGTCCAAAAAATTAGGCTTTTTACATAAGTGACAGTCAGGCATGTCTAACAAAATTCTTAGGTTTTCTGAACCTCTTTCCATAATTAACTTTAAAAGAGATGACCCAATTCACACAGCCTTTGGCAAAGACAGATATCAAAGCCAACTCTGTTTTGATTTGTTTTGCACTTCCGAGCATAGCCTTCTAATCACTGAAGCTCCTTCTCTAGTGTACAGCCCACCCCTGAGACTGGCTACTATGATATATTTCTGGAGCAAAAACCTCAACAAGATCCAGAAGCAGATCATTCATTTATATAGATATTAAAATGTACTGAGTTGAGAAACTAAGTACTAAAAATGAGATCATCAAGAGGAATGTAAAACCTCAGAATTCAGAACTTAATTCAGTCTACCCATCCATAAAGAGCTAAGAGAAGGCTTGTCCAAAGAACAGAGAGTCCAAAGAACCAAAGATAGAACTGACACCAAGAACTGAGTATTTCAGTTTTCAAAATACTTTCATTCATGCATTTCACATGGCAGCCAAATAGATGCTATCAACAGTGCCTTGGAGGAGAACATGACTTGCTACTGACCGTAAAATGAAAAGTTCTCTGACTGCTTCTCTGAGGAATGTTGCAAATTCCGAAAATTATTATAAACTGTTAAGCAACATATTTTTTATATATGTATTTATATATAATGTGCACATATTTTTATAATGCAACAGTTCTGTATATGTTGAATATCCTTAGTGATGGTATATGATAGAGCTACAATTTCTCTGTTTTTTCACTCTTGCTTAGTGTAATAGTATATTTTAAAATAACATAGCGTTTGAATTAAAGGAAAAATTTCTCCACACTCATCCACCCCCAAACCATAACATTCAGACCAATCCTTTCTGATGTTCAAGGAGTTTTTATACTGTATATTAATTCATTATTACTGTATAATTGTTCTGCAATCAGCCAAAGTGTAGCTCAGAACAGCAATACAGAATAATGCAGAGAAGAAACTGGGGATCAAAACCCCATGCAAGCTTATAATCTGGCTGCAGATCATACATGCAGTCATTTTACAGAAACAATTCCATGCTTCAACTATAGCAGGTATCAAGAGCTACTCTAAATAGTTATAAAAGCTTGAGTTGTCATGACTGTTACACCTGCACAGCATCTCTGATGGGCTTGTGTATATGGTAGAGTATATGTATATGTTGATGAGCAGATGTTATGGAGCTTCCTTCTCAGTCCAATACCATCTTCAACTCAGCTGCAGAAGGACAAACCAAAGTCTGAGGCCATGCATGCAAGCAGAAGAGAAACTGGTGATTACACAGCTGTGTCACTAACAGAAATGGCAACGGCCAGGCTTCTGCTGACTTCACTATCAGTCAGAACTTTCCAACTGAAAGCAGACTTTCAATTTCAAGAGCAGGAAATTCTTGTTTGTAATGTGCATCTACTGCCATTGGAGATAAGATGATTATCTTTACATAAAACCTACAAACAAGGCTGTTTACAATAGGATAAGATTTGATTTATGCAGGACTTGGCTCAAACTGTCCGGATTGACTGAATGTGAACATTTTTCTGAAAGAAGATGCACAGCAATATCCTCAGTCAGACTGTTCTTAATATAAGTTAGCAGTGATCTGTTAAAAGCTGTCATTCTCATTTAGCTATCGAAAAAATGACATTTTGAAAGCAGTATTCCTACCAGTGAACAATCATTCTCTACCAAATATTTACCATCCTATCGTCACAAAGAGTTGAAAGTTGACTACATACAGAGTTTTATTATAGTACACAGTACTTATGTATTATAGTGTGTATTTTCTGTATTTTTTATTCTCCATGTACATACCTCTAGGAGTGAATTGTGAGCAGGATTTTTTTTTTTCCCTACTTTGAAGAGTGTGGTAATATTGTGTATTCATGGACAAATGGAAGAAATGAAATCATGTCATTAGTCTTTGAAAATGTTAGTTATATTTTCATTTTAGGAATATATATATTTGATATAAAGAGCTGACTGTGGTTTAAAGAGCTTACATAAGCCATGTGCTTTCTAAAGACATAGCATTAAGCATGATTTGTCCACTTGTTTGCCCCAGCTCTCCCCATAAGCAAAGTATGCAAGCATGGGAGTTAAAAGATACTGGTTTAGGTCCCTTTACCTTTTTACCTTCTTCAATTCTTACAGCATTCCAGAAGTTTATATGATAAGGATCATTATTTCTGGAATGGAAGCTGTGTTTTTGATATATCTGTATTTTGAACTAATGTTTTGTTTAACTATATTCACCGTGCATTTTATTTAACTTTAGATGCTAAATAGCCCAATATTATCATTAATGACTAACAGTGTGTTCCTGGAAATAATTTCAGTTTTATAATGGTAGGTAGAAATAGAAACTGTCTAGAAAGTCAAGCAACAAACAAATCCTCTATTCTTTAACCCACAAAATGATTGCAAAAAAAACCTCAGTGCTGTGTAGCAGCATGCTTGTTATGTGACATTACATTACTGTTGTATATAGACACTTTGAAACCGTCGAAACTGCTTTGCACTTAGAAACTCACTTTTCTCAATTTTTTTTTTAAATACTAACATGAAGACATTCTAATTGTCTTTATAGTTAGCCTAAAAGTAAAGAGGCTATTTACCCATTTTTATTTTTTTGAAAATTCAATTTGGGTCAGATTAAATAAATCAAGTAAGTATAAAAGACTAAATTTGGGTCCCTCTTTACAGAAATTTCTAACTTAAATAAACCCCTCGTTGCATTGAATGCAGAATTTCATCTGACTTTGGAGGTTCTGCTTTCCTGTCATGCCAATAAATGTCCTAGATCCTTAAGCACGGCAGAAAAATAATCAATTCTGCCAGGCAAAAATTCAGAGAGCAATTTTATCAGAATTGTTGTTAGCAGTGTCTCTTCTTAATCAGGGTGATAAGCAATTTCCAAGCTGCTCCAATTAAGAGGATTCTACAGCATTCAGAACTTGTGCATAGTATGCTGAAAACCAAAGACAACAACTTAAGGAATTATTGCATATCAAAGTTGAAGAATATAACTAATATGGTAATTAAATTATTTTCACCAAAGTCCTTTGTGGAGCTTAAATACTTGCCTGTCTGACATGTCAATTTTTTCCTGACTTAATAATTTACAACATGCCCTTTGCCCTAGATCTTTGAAATTGAACAAGGGTGGCATTTGTCAGAAAGTTTCTCAAGTCTGCTACCTCTCATTCCAAGAGCTGTCATTTGAAGAGTTACATTTAACTTGTGAAAAGGTAATTTTTCTACTAAGAAGAGAACTTGGTATTTCACATGATTTGTGCCTGGAACTAAATCCCATTTTACCCTACAGAAGTAGCTACGCATAGACACACATCTCTCTGTGTGTGTACACAACTGAATGAGTACTTTTAGAAAAACATGACAGGTTTTATGATAAGAACCACTTCAAAAACTTCTTATCATAGAATCATAGAATAGTTAGGATTGGAAAGGACCTTAAGATCACCTAGTTCCAACCCCCCTGCCATCACCAGGGACACCTCACACTAAACCATGCCACCCAAGGCTTCATCCAACCTGGTCTTGAACACTGCCAGGGATGGAGCGTTCACAACCTCCCTGGGCAACCCATTCCAGTCCCTCACCACCCTAACAGGAAAGAATTTCTTCCTTATATCCAGTCTAAACCTCTGCTGTTTAAGTTTCAACCCATTACCCCTTGTCCTATCACTACAGTCCCTAATGAATAGTCCCTCCCCAGTATCCCTGTATTTTACATACATGTTTTGTGGACAACATCTGGGGGAAATAACCAACACGTCATAAAGACTACACTCAAAATAATCCATCATCCACTTCTCTTACACAACTTATTCTACATCTTCCTTGTTGCAACTGTATAATATGTATATTGATTTAAACAAAACATTTTCAAAAATATCTGAGAACCTTATCTAACAAAAAATAAGGATAATACTGGGAATAATATCTACAGAAGGAATTAGTAAATTGTGTCCTCCCATATGAAATAATTTCCTCTCCTTGGGAGCTGGACATATACACACATAATACACTGGGCATCTATTTCTTTCCTCTTGTCATACGTATTTCAGTTTACCATTCGTTTATGTTGTTTATCATACCTTCAGATTTGATGTTGTATTGCAAAGCAGATCAGCACATAGTTTATAAGAAATACATATGCGGATTTTAAAAAGCAAGAAAGAGTTCCTTAATTCAGTTGCTAAGTGTGATTTCCTGTTTTATAAAGCACTCTGTAACAGAGTGGGAGAACACTGTTCTTAGTGGCGGGCAGGAAAATAATCTGTCAGTGAGGCAGAAAGAAGCACCCAACTTCTCACCTAGTAGGAGCACTGCTTCAGCCACCACTGGAGAATCAGTCATATACACAAATGGTAATTACAGATTTTTTCAGCACACAGATCAGTCATGCATCTGGATCAAGGGCATAAGTGATCTGAAAGATTACCCATAAATAAATAGAGAAACCATGCCCTTTGATGGCAATAAATGGAACTTCAAGAAGATGGTGAGCTACAAAGAAATGCTTGATACAATTAAACAGCAGTGGCCTGAATTGGAGAAATTGTCCTGTGAAGCTTCCAGCACAGCCAAGGTTGGGGTTAAACAAAGACCATGTGAAATGTGTCCCCATTCTTTCCCTACCCTTAATTCCCAGATTCTCCCAAATTTAGCATTTATATTTGACAAGCAAAATAAAAATACTCAGTGTGGTAACTAGGATTTTGGTCAAGCTGCCTGCATGTGATTTGACTCATCACGGTCTTACCTTTAGAAATACAATTTGTTTATTGCATGCCTCAGTCAGATATAAAGAATGTGAGGCCTGTATCCTTTATTTTGAAACTGTCTGTCTGCACGTCAACAAGCCTGATGAAACAGTTGTTCAATGAAATAACAGTACTGCTTTAGAGTGTCTCCTGTCATATGAGGAGTTTCTAGCCTATATGAATCTATGGCATTTTGCCTGAGTACTGGCATCACCAGTCATTTGATAAGTACAAGAGCAAACATTTAACAAGCTTGTGAATTTTCAGGAAAAGGCTTAATAAACAGGAACCCCTGACAAAGCTGGCTTTGCTTTTTTTCTTATTCTGCTGTAACCTTAGAACTGAAGAAAATCTGTGGTCTTTGGACAAGTGCAGGATTAAAAATAAGGAGTAGATATTCAACTTTTATTTATATATTTTTTCCTCCTCTGTATTTCTGTGGAGTTATAAAGTGCCACATTTCCAGGGCCAAATCAGATTTATCACCTCCATGTCAGAGCACTTCTGCAGATCCTGCAATTGGCTGAGGATAACAGCAGATGAGAACCTAAAAGTTGGTAGTGAAACAGGATTCTCTTTGCTTTCATGCAGCAAAACTAATGTTGAAATTCTTCACTCCAAAGTATCTGGGATGTAAAGTAGCATGGAAAGATAACTGTAACGGGAGTTAGCTGGTAATCCTGTATGTATTCTTGTTCAAGCTTGTTTGGCTGTTAGGGAGACATTACATCACCTTTTTTTGGTTTCTCTGTTTCGCTACCATAGTTAACTTCACTCGTAAAACATAGTTGCAAGGCCAGTAAATGAGCTGGGTCTCTTGAGCTTGGAGGAGACTGAGGGGTTACCTCATCAGTGTTTACAAATATGTAAAGGGTGGGTGTCAGGATGATGGAGCTAGGCTTTTTTCAGTGATATCCAGTGATAGGACAAGGGACAATGGGTGTAAACTGGACCATAGGAGGTTCCACGTTAACATCAGGAAGAACTTCTTTACTGTAAGAGTGACAGAGCACTGGAACAGGCTGCCCAGGGAGGTTGTGGAGTCTCCTACATTGGAGATATTCAAGGGCTGCCTGGACAAGTTCCTGTGTGATGTACTCTAGGTTACCCTGCTCTTGCAGGGGAGTTGGACTAGATGATCTTTCGAGGTCCCTTCCAACCCTTGGGATTCTGTGATTCTGTGAAACCCCGTGTAAAAGAACTCTAGTTACCCCATAGTTACCTGAGAATTACAGGTGAGGTAGGAACCTTTAGATGTACAGTTATTGTCTCTGTCTTCTAAAATCTGATGATCATTTCATTATCTAAACTAGAAAATCATGTCTCTTTTAAAACCACCAAGAATTCACTCAGGCCCTCTGATGTCTCTAATGAGGTGCTGTAGCTGCAACTCAAAGGTAAAGTCTATAAAACAGCATCCCATTAGTTCTGGCCTCCAAGCAAGCTTTGCATCACCATCACTGCCCTGGAAGAACATGGCCTTTTTCTCAATCCAGACAGGGGCCTCACATAGTCTCTGCATCCTGCTATGGCACCAGCTGCACAGCACACTTGTGATTGCAGGTGGCCTTCTATTTCAGCAGCATCTAGCATGAGTTTTATGTTCTGCAAGAAAAGGCTTTACAGCAGCAAATTTTCCCTGCACCTCTGCCTGATATATGCATGAGTTTATAAGACCAGGCCAGCAAGTATCAGGTAACCATTGTCACTCGGAGAAGTCCTGTGAATAGGTCTTTGCAGCACACAACTGTATTCCCTTCTAACAGCTGTCAAATGTTTCCCTCGAACAAGACTATGTGCATAACAGCAGCTTGACAGTAGCTTTTTAGAAGTGTTTGTGTTTCATGAGGTGAAGAAAACTCTTTCTGGTCCAATGGGGACTTTTAACCGAGTGTATCATAAAGGATTTTTGTCTTTCTCTCTTTTATATCATGTAGAAATGTAAAAGTGATGGTAATAGGTTTTCCTCTTTGCTGATAATATAGGGTGTTTCTGACAAGAAGGAAATTCAAGCTGACACATTCTTGGCTCGGTTCAACTACTCTGACTGATGTGAGCTGGTTACCTTTCTTCCTTGTTTTCTTTTTAAAAAATATCACTGGGAAATCTTCATCTCAGTATGACCCACGTATTTCTGTTACAAAGGTCAGCCCATTATATAATTTTACACATATGTCCAATACAAATCAATTCTGTTTGGCTCAAGTACACCTAAAGAGGATCAGAGCACATTCAACCCAAAATGTATCACATTCTGCTTGATCAGATTTCCAAGAACGAGATTTTTCTTTTTCCAGTCCACTGGAGTTAAATAATGTTAAAATTCTGCATGGGTTTACTTTATACAAACAGTCACTACATGGTAATTAATATTTCATCATTGTTATAAACTTTTTCTGTAGAATTATCACTTCTTATTTATATAAAAATTCAAATCAAAACACTTTGCTCTGTGCTATGTGGATAGGATTTATGGACCTCCGTAATATGAGATAGATTTGTTTAATTTAGGGTTCGGGGTTAAACATTCTTTCTGTAATAGAAAATGAAAAAGGGATCACTGCTCTCTGTAATGATGTACCTATCAGTCTCAGTCCAGGAAAGCATTATTATTTGGTTTACGAATTAGGCAGCTTTTTTGTCTTTTTGATAGATGTCCAAAGCAGTTCAGCCAATGTTTCTGTTAGCTAAAGAGGCTTCTGTCTTTCCTACTCCCAGTGGATATGATGCTTGTAAAAGCTCCTTGGCAGAAAAAAGCAAGGACTTCTGTTGGTACAAAACCAGTGAGACAGAGAACATTTTTACAGCAGCATGAGGCAGATCTTGTCTACACATGGCCCCAGGTTTGGCAGCCAGGGCACACCTGTAGCCTGGCACAGAGTCCCCCTGTGGGAAGGCTGCTGCCAACACTGTTGGGCATCCAAGGTCTGCAGCAGTGCAACCTTCTGACAATCATAGCTCTGTCACTGCAACATAGGGGTAGATCCAGTTCTGCCAGTTAGATGGGGCTTTTGTTAATTGAGCACACTGCACACAGCACACATCCTTACTGTGCTTACTCAAAGTACATATTTATTAATGGTTGTGTTTCCTCACAAAGGACCAAGCCTTCCTGTCTCAGACCAATACTGCCAGTATAGATGGCATCTTAGTGAGACTGAAGACTATGAGGTGACAGATGCTCACTAACAGGTATAAGGTGTTCAAGAGAAAACTGTTCAAGTAATATTAACCTAAAGACATCATCATTAAGGGGCTAATAAGGAAACATGCTCTCAACATGAACAACCAGCAGATGCACCAGTAAAGATCAATATTGGTGCTGCCAGGAAAAAGCAGCGAGTCATAGTAGTGGGAGACTACTTGGAAAGGAACAGAGGCACTCATCTGTTGGCCTGACCCAGTCTCAAGGGAGATGTGTTGCCTACCTGGGGCATGGATCAGGGATGTTGCAGAGAGGCTGCCTGCTCTTGTAAGTCCCACTAAATATTACCCACTTCTAGTGGTCCATGTGGGTGCTAGTGATATAGATAGCAGTAGCCCAGAGAACATAAGAAAGACTACAGAGCCATGGGAGAGGTGGTTAGGGGCTCTGGAGCTTAGATAGTCTTTTTGTCAATTCTCCATGATAAAAGGGAGGACCTTAAAAAGGCTAGGAGGATTTGCCAGGCTAATCAATTGTTAGAACAGTGGTGTCATAGTCAGGGTGTCTAGAACATGGGACTCAATTTAGTAGGCCAGGTCTACTGGGGGCTGGTGGAGCTGATCTGACAATGAAGGGGAAGAGCGGTTTTGGTAGGAGACTTGCCAGGCTGGTCAAGAAAGCTTTAAACTAGATGTGTTGGGGTAGAGGGGCATCTTTCCATCCCAACACACCCAGTCAGTTGCCAGTACCTATAATAAATGCTTGGAGAAATGCAGAGATATTCCAGCCACTCCGGCCAATGAGCCAGCTTCATTTGGAGCTCGGCTCAGATGCCTCTATACACATGCCCTTAGCATGGGGAACAAACAAGAGGAATTAGAAATGTGTGTGCATCTATGAGGGTATGATATAATAGGCATAACAGAAACATGGTGTTTTTCATGGAGTGCTGGAATGGAAGCTTACAGACTCTTTAGAAAAGATAGGCACGGCAGGCAGGGAGGGGGAGCTGCTATTTATGCTAGGAATAGGCTGGAGGGAATGGAACTCTGTCTGGGGAAAAATGAGCAGTCAATAGAGAGTTTGCAGGTCAGGGTAAAAGGGAGAACACCAATGGGAGACATTACTGTGGGGATCTGTTACTGATCAAGAGGACTCTGTGGATGAAGAGCTCTATAGACAGATAGGAACAGCCTCAGGCTTGCAGGCCGTTGTCCCCATGGAGGACTTCAACCACCCTGATATTTGTTGAAGTGATGATATGGCCCAGGAAAAGGAATACACGAGGTTTTTCTACTGTGTGGAAGACAACTTCCATCTGCAAGCTATAGAGGAGCCAACGAGGAGAGGTGCCCTGCTTGACCTCGTGCTCACCAACAGGGAAGGGCTCGTTGGAAATGTGACACTCCAGGGAAGTCTTGGTTGTAGCAATTATGAGATGATCGAGTTTGAGACCCCTGGGACACTGTGAAGAGCGTGCAGCAAGCTCACTGCCCTGGACTTCAAGAGACCAGACTTTGGGCTCTTCAGGAACCTGCTTAGAAAGGTTCCAAAGGATATAGCCCTAAAAGGCAGAGGGGCCCAAGACTGTTGGTTGATATTCAAGGATCACCTACTATAAGCTCAGGAGTGTTGCATCCTGTCTAGAAGGAAGTGCAGCAGGAGGGCCAGGAGACCTCCTTGGATGGATAAGGAGCTGCTGAGAAAAATTCACAGGAAAAAAAGAGGCTTATAAAAGGTGGAAACTAGGACAGACAGCCTCGGAAGAATACAGGGATGTTGTCCGGAAAGCTAGGGACCAGGTTAGGAAAGCTAAGACCCAGTTAGAATTAAACTTGGCAAGGGATGTGAAAGATAACGGGAAGAGATTCTATAGCTACATTGCAAATAAAAGACAGACTAGGGTCCATGTGGGCCGTCTCCAGAAGCTACCAGTAGAACTGGCTACCCTGGAATTGGAGAAGGCTGAGATTCTGAATGACTTCTTTGCCTCTGTCTTCACTTGCAAAGGATCTGACCACACCACCCAAGTCTTGGAAGGCGGACACAGGGACTGTGAAAGTTTAGACCTTAGGCCCACTGTAGGACAGGATCTGGTTCGAAAGCATCTTAAGAACCTGAACGTGCACAAGTCCATGGGACCTGATGAAATCCATCCGCGGGTCCTGAAGGAGCTGGCAAATGAAGTTGCTAAGACTCTGTCCATCATAAGTGAAAAATCATGGCAGTCAGGTGAAGTTCCCAATGACTGGGAAAAGGGAAATATAACCCCCATGTTCAAGAAGGGGAAAATGGATTACCCGGGGAATTACAGACCAGTCAGTCTCACCTCTGTGTCTGGCAAACTCTTGGAGCAGATTCTCCTGGAAGGTATGATAGGGCACATGAAAAAAAATAAGGTGCTTGGTGACAGCCAGCATGGCTTCACTAAGGGGAAATCCTGCCTGATCAATTTGGTGGCTTTCTATGATGGGGCTACAGAACTGATGGACAGGGGTGGAGCAGTTGACGTCATCTACCTGGACTTGTGCAAAGCTTTAGACACTGTCCCACACAACATCCTTGTCTCTAAATTGGAATGTCATCAATTTGATAGGTGGACCACTCGGTGGATAAAGAACTGGCTGGATGGTCACACTCAAAGAGTTGTGGTCAACGGTTCAATGTCCGCCTGGAGATCAGTAATGAGTGGTGTCCCTCAGGGATTGGTGTTGGGACCGGTCTTCTTTAACACCTTTGTCAGTGACATGGACAGTGGGATTGAGTGTGCCCTCAGCAAGTTTGCCGATGACACCAAGCTGTGTGGTTCCGTTGATATGCTGGAGGGAAGGAATGCCATTCAGAGGGACCTTGACAAACTTGTGAGGTGGGCTGATGCCAACATCATGAAGTTTAACCATGCCAAGTGCAAGGTACTACACCTGGGTAGGAGCAATCTCAGGCACAGCTACAGGTTGGGCAAAAAGGAAATTCAGAGCAGCCCTGTTGAGAAGGACTTGGGGGTGTTGGTCCATGAGAAAATGAACACGAGCCAGCTTCAGTGTGCTCTTGCAGCCCAGAAAGCCAACCGTATTCTGGGCTGCATCAAAAGGATCGTGACCAGCAGGTCAAAGGAGGTGATCCTGCCCCTCTGCTCTTGTGAGACCTCACTTGGAGTATTGTGTGCAGTTCTGGTGTCCTCAACATAAAAAGGACATGAAACTGTTGGAAGAAGTCCAGAGGAGGGTCACAAGGATGATCAGGGGACTGGAGCACCTCCCACATGAAGACAGGCTGAGAAAGTTTGGGCTGTTCAGCCTGGAGAAGAGAAGGCTTCATGGAGACCTCATAGCAGCCTTCCAGTATCTGAAGGAGGGCTATGAGAGTGCTGGACAGGTACCTTCATTAGTGACTGTAGTGATAGGACAAGGGGTAACGGGTTGAAACTTGAACAGGGGAAGTTTAGCTTGGATATAAGGAAAAAGTTCTTTACTGTTAGGGTGGTGAGGTACTGGAATGGGTTGCTTGGGGAAGTTGTGAATGCTCCAGTTCAAGGCCAAGTTGGACAGAGCCTTGTGTGACATGGTTTAGTGGGAGGTGTCCCTATCCATGGCAGAGGGGTTGGAACTAGATGATCTTAAGGTCCTTTCCAACCCTAACTACTCTATGATTCTATGATCATCTGTTTTTCTCCTATGCCTAAAATCACCTACTTAGTACCCAAGTATTACTATCTAAATAAAACTGATTGGTGTTAACTGAGCAGATTCTGGGAAAATTGTATCAGGATGCTCAAATTATGCTCTTTCTTGTTTAAGCAATTACCTTTCTACTAAGCTGTGTAGCATTTTGCTACAAAAGTTTTAGCAGAGAATTTGGGCAGTGTCGAAATGAAAAACATTTGTTACTGTCCTAATGACCCTTAAGTGCCTTACAGGGACCCTGCTTTATACATCAGGAAGTAACTACTGATAAGGTAAAAGGGATGAGGTTCAAGGGTGTGGTTAAAATAGGGTATGTATCATATACTTAAGGTGTCAGCCTGGTCCCTCCACAAATACATGGGAATCTTGAGGTATGTGTGCCTTTTTATCCCCTCATCTCTTACCTGTTGCAGAAAGTTTTAACACTGGTTTTCATCACCTTCATCTCCTTTTGTGTTTTCATAGAGCTTATTGTGTCACCATAAAGGCATCAATCAAGCAGTGGCTGGCAGAACAGGTCAGGGAAGCATAGTGAAAATCTGCACTGGCTGGAACTTACAATACCTGAACTATTCATAAGTCTCCTTGAACAGGTCCCTAAAGGTAAAGAATAGTGCAATAGATTTCCTTACAGAAATGTCATTTTTATCTGTGACATAAAGTAGTAAAGGATGAAAAAACCCTGTGCATTAAGTGCTTTTAAAAAGAAGCTTATTCAATGATAATTACAGAGAAATGTAAAACCAATGACTGAATGGTGGAGGATTATTTACTGACATTTCAAATTAACTTACTTTAAACCCTTCTATACCACACTTCAAGTCAAGATAAGGCCTTTCTTCTGATTTCTTTTTAAAAGTAGAAAAAAAGAAAAAAGAGAGATCACTGGTTTGTGAGAGTGGTATTTCATTAGATAATATAATTGGTAGACAGCTGCTGAAAACAAAATACTCCTTTAAGAAAGCAGTGATTTAAAAACTAGTGTGAGGTCATGTAACCTCATTATTCTCTTTACATCTTACATTAGGTCAAAATACCAATACCTGCTGCAGTAGCTTTCAACTCAGGCAGCATACGACAGTGCTTCACTTTCAACTATGACTTTTTTATTCTTTGGAAGGATTACAATCTGCAACACCACTGTTTCATTTTCATTACGTTGATGTTCTATCTTTTAGGGGAAATCAGTTTCACATTGTGTTATTCTTATATTCCTTAACAAGGTTTAGAAAGAAAAAGAGGAATCCTTTTAAATTAAGAGGTCCCAGTTTGACAGCACTTCCCAAATCCAAAAAAAAAAAAAGGAAAAGAAAAAAAAGGAAAGCTTTATTATCTGAATAGTTTGCTTGAAAAGAGCATGTGGCAGTGGAACATTCAAATCCCAACCGTCTAAGCTGAAGTCATTGATGTGTATTATCTGCAGGCTGTTATCATTAATAAAGCAGCTTTAAAAGGACGCTTCTTAGAGCTTGGACAATTTCTTTGGGCTAAAACTCTGAGGACACCCTCTCTATCGTTTAGCTGAAAAAAGAAATCCTCTTGTATATAAGCACATATAAAAAGTTGTCTGCTCTTGCTGGACTTTCACAAAGTCTTTTTCAGAGTTTCTTTGCTTGACTCATAATTCCCTTTCTGTGTAAGGCTAGGACAAGACCATTTCTAAGTGTTAACAAAGAATAATAATGTCTTCTGACTGATTAGTAGATGACAATGGTTACAAAGGCTTCCTTACAAGTCTTCCTTAAATATCTGCTACTGCTTTCTTCTGCCTCCTTAGAAGGAAAATTTTATGTGAAAATTTAATATATTCCATCCCATGATCTTAGGGGTTTTTTTGATACTTTTTTTTTTTTTTTGGGGGGGGGGACTGGGGGAAATTAGGCCTTTTCACTCTGACTCCTGGAATGGAATCTGGTTCTGATAACTTATGCAGATGAACAGATTCCAATAGAATAGCAGCATTTTCTTTTTGCTCTCTTTTGAATGTGCTTCCAGTGCTTCCAGTTACTGGGAAAGTAAAATTCTTTTTTTGGTGTGTTGTACATGCTTAATACAATAAATTGCTAATGATATAATATGAAGCAAATGAGTGTTTAAGCAAAATAAGCACTCCTTAAAAGACCATTTCTAATTTATGCATTTTCAGTTAAATGTTGGACAAAAGCATACAATCATTTTTATAAATATATTGAGACCTGTTCAACTGATATTGACAGATGCTTACTTGACTGAAAACCTACTAGTGTCTGACTGGGCAAGTGATACAGTTTCACGGGAACAGAGGTGTCTCTTAAAGAAGCTAGCACAAACTTCTGATGAAGCTCTTTTGTTGAATGCTTGCATTATAAAAGTGACAGAATCATTCAGCTTGTTCAGCCAGTAATATAACCTGAAATGGCAAAGGTTTTGCAGCAAAAATAAAACAACTTCATTCATTACAATATGACCTACTCAGTGGAACAAGGAATCAATTTCTGTCCTGCAATTAAATGTGATAGCTTTTAAAATATATAATTACTGCATTTTTAAAATAGTTATAATACTCTATTATTTAAAATGCTTAGGAATAAATTACTCCCAGAACTACGATGCTCTATGTTATTTTCAGTGCACAGTAAATATCAATCATTTTAAATCAGTGAAAAATCTATATGTTGATAATGTAATGGGAACTATGATCTGTAGTGATGCCATTCATTAGGAAGACAAAATTCCAAGTGGAATACAGCAAATACAGCAAAGCTCTAGGAAAGACACTAGGAAAATTCAGCAATAGGAATGGTCTAGAATGATCTCTTAATGTGCTCAATCTGTGACTCCAAAACCTGACATTAGGCAGATGCTGGTCACAAGATGCAGCAGAACTTCACTACTGCCTAGAACTCAGCAATATGGAGAACACATGAAACAGTTTGGGCAAAGGGAGAAACACTTTCCAGACCCAGCTCCCAAATTAAATAAAGTTTCTTTATTTGCGTCCAGTTTCTTTGCATATTCTCAGTTCTAGCAGCAGGTTCAGATGGTAAACTGAAGCACTGCTCAAAAGGACCAAATTTTGCAAGAATCTCACCTAAAAATGTGAAAAATCTGTCCATAACCGATTTCATCAATGAGATTTTTACCTGGTTGTACATTGCCACAAGATTTGATTTTTTCACCTGTAGCTTGAGTAAATCATGGAATCAGCTTGGTTGAAGAAGACCTTCAAGGTCATCAAGTTCAACCTTTACCCCAAGATTGCCAAGTCCACCACAAAACCATGTTAACCTGTGAGATGAACTTCTGCACCTGGTCACTCAGTGACAGCTTTCTCCTTGGACTTCAGAAAGCCTGCATACTATCGTACTATTTTAAAATACAGTGAATAAAGCCGATTTCTGAATTTTGCTAGCAGCAAATGGACTGTAAGCAGTGGATTTACCAGCATAAATCAAAGAAAAATACACTTGAGCTTGATAAATTACACCTATATAAAAAACAAACAGGACCCAGATCAGAATGAATAAAGAAACAAACCAGGGAGTGATTGTACGTACAGAGCACAAACTTGTGCTCTGCTTTACACATTCACACATTGAAAAAGCATGTGGGCTGCAAAAAAAAAAGAAAAAAGAATTAAAAGTTCTGCCTTTCCCTGCATATGAAAAGTTCCACATTGCACTTGAGACCTCAGAAAAGAGTAACTGATTCCCAGCAGTTCCTCAAAGACTAACATTAGCAAAATTGCAGTTTAGGAAAGGATCACATATGAAGCTTGTTTTGTTATTTTTTTGGTAGTATACCATTTCAGTCAACACAATCTTGTGCTTTCCAGCCATGTCAAAAATGTATGGTAGTCCTGATATGACTGATGCACTCTTATAATAGGAATGCTTAAGAATCCATTCTGTGAAAAGTAGCTTCTTCATAAATGTTATGTGCAGTTTAAAAAAAAAAGAGAGGAAGAAAGAAAGAGGGAGGGAAAAAAGAGATCTTTACAATATATATTTTTTTAAATTTGTTGCATTGCTTTTCATTAACACTTTCCATGTATAGTGAAGCATTTCACAGACTCGTACATGCCATGGATGCCCCACAGACATTTTCTCTGTGATAAACTGTCAAAGATTTAGAGACATTCTACTTTTCTAGTCTGGTCTTACTTCCACAGTTAAGTTGTTCTATTCTTTTCTCTAAGGATTAAGATTATGATTTGGATGCTTGCTAGATGACCAGTAGCATTCAGAAAAATAAATTATTTAAAAATTCTGTAACTGTAGAGGAAAAGACATTAAGTTTTTATTAAATCAGATAACAGGATTGCTATCAATGCAGCAGCTTCCTATTGCCTGCTGAGCACAGTAATGAGGATTTAGGACTCTGTAAATGACACACCATCAGAAAAACTCTCTGGATGCACAGCAAGAGTGGCATAGAAGCTTAATTTTCCTGCAGAATTTAATCTTATGAAACATTTATTTAAGAAACACCAAGCAATTAAAAATGTGCATGTGTATAGTTTTTGAAAAGCTTCTCTTCTTCAAGCTGAATACGCACTCTTGCAAGCATCCCTAGAATTAGAAGATGTCTTTGAAAATTATAAGGTAGAACTACATATTCGTCTTTCCTCCAAAGAGAGATTTGTGCTTAAAATAATAAAGCTGATAAATTCTGAGATTAACTATATGTGCAGAATATGATAAACAGTAATATTTTAACATCCTCAGTTTCTGCTTGTAAAGGGAACATTGACCAGGACTCTTGTAAGCAGGCTATATAACTGAAAAGAACTGCTGCAGAGTTATAGTAGATAGGGTGAGACCTGGCAGAAGGCATTTGTCCATAATATATCATCCTATACCTGATTCTCATGCCCTTTCTGCATAATCTCACTGATTTTCATAGTTCTCCCTCACTCTCACTTGAAAGGAGAGCAAGACCTATTGTTTTGTGATGTTCACATGGGGTGTGACGTGTTCACACCCAGATATATTTTAGCACTGATTCCAGGACCTGTACTGATACTATCCACAACAATTCAATGTCTGACAGGCTGTCTCCTTCAAAACAAGTCTGGAACAGCTGTTCAAACTTCTTCTTCCTCTTAAAAAATGGACAAAGTGGAATTTAAATACTAAAACAATGTTAATTTTCTTTGATATCTTTCCCATTCTTAACAAGTGTTATGTATCAATAATAATTCTCTTCCCTATTGTATTTACACAATGCATTTTTCATACTATGCTATTCCTGCAGTAGCTCCTATCCTTCATCTTTCTGATAAGCACTAGGCAGGAAAAGTGAGGTAAGTGCTGCCCTTGTTTTCGACCTCTTCTGATTAGAGGTAAGACTATGTGTTTGGAAAGATTTAGAACATCGAGTTTATTGACTGCAGACAGAAAAGGTTGCGTCACTGTCTGGCTAAGCTTATCCAAGTTTATCCCTCACAGCTGCTACTGTAGGGCCCACATAAATAGTGTACATACTTACTTTGGTGCAGCCTGGCATAGATGCAATTATATGCAATAATTGCATATATATTATACATATATTATATAATTATATATATTCTATACTATATATTATCTATAATATATATTATGTATTATTCATATTATATTTTATATATTATGCATGTATATATATATTCATTGTGGGATCAGGAATACAGATATTATACAACATCCAGTTATACAAGCTTAATCTGGCTGCAGCAAAAATTGCTGAGCAGAAGTGATCAGTCCAGCCAAGGATACTTTTGCTAAAGCTTTAACCTTCATGCAGAGAGAGCAGTGGAGTGAAAGCCTAAGCAACAGATGGCCCAAGGTGCTTGTCGTAAGCAGCAGGAAAATTATGTTTCTCCATACTAAACATAGCCCTTGCCCATACTTTTTTGTCATTTGTGCCTTCTTCCTGTGTACAAGTCTGTAATTTTTATAATTTCACCCATCATTAACTGCATTTTCCATTCTCTTTTATGGGGCTGTTTACAAACACCATGTAGGTTACACTTAATCAGAAGGGGAAACAACATTGCCGTAGCCATGAGGGTACATGGGTAGCCTCTCTACATGAGTCTGTCATGTAGCCAGAGAGGGGTTTTTCTATTTCACTAATTCGCTTGTGGCTTCTCTCTTTAGTTGAGCTTGGCTCTTAGTTCTTCACTCTTTCCTGATAGAATTATATATCAACATGCAAAACCCAACAAAAATTCATATTACATTATTGAATCATAGAATCATGGAATGCTTTGACTTGGAAGGGACCTTGAAGATCGTCCAGTTCCAACCCACACACCACGGGCAGGGACACCTTCTACTAGACCAAGTCGTTCCAAGCCTTGTCCAGGATGGCCTTGAACAATTCCAGGAATGCAGCAGCCACAGCTTCTTTACTTAAGAACCTTGCTTCTTACACATCTTACTGTTCCAGTGTCTTCCCACCCTTATAGTAGAGAATTTCTTCCTAATGTCTGATCTAAATCTACCCTGTTTCAGTTTAAAACCATTCTCCCTTGTGCCTCTCCTCTTGTAGAAAGTCTCTCTCCAGATTTCTTGTAGGCACTTTTTAGGTGCTGGAAGGCAGATCTAAGATCTTCCCCTCTAAGATCGTCTCTTCTTCAGGCTGAACAAGCCCAACTCTCTTAGCCTGTCTTCACAGGAGAGGTGCTCCAGCCCTCTGATCATCTTCATGGCCTCCTCTGGACTAGATCAAGCAGTTTCAAGTCCTTCTTGTTTTGGGGGTTCCAGAGCTGAGCACAGGACTCCAGCTGAGTAAAGGGAAGAGCAGAGTAAAGGGTGAGAACCCCCTCCCTTGACCTGCCAGCCACACTCCTTTTGATGCAGCCCTGGATACAACTGGTTTTCTGGGTTGAAAGTGCACCCTGAAGCCAGCTCATGTTGAGCTTCTCATCAGCCAACACCCTCAAGTCCTTCTCCACAAGGCTGCTCTCAATCTAGTCCCCACCCAGCCTGTGTTTGTGCTTGAGATTGCCTCAACCCATGTGCAGGACTTTGTACTTCGCTTTGTTGAAATTCATAAGGTTGGCATTAGCCCACCTCTTAAGCATGTCAAGGTCCCTCTGGATGGCACCCCTTCCCTCCAGTGTATCAACTGAACCATATAGTTTAGTGCCTTTGGCAAACTTGCTGAGGTGCATAAATCCCACTGTCCATGTTGCTGCCAAGGATGTTGTACAGCACCATTCCCAATATTAGCCTCTGAAGAACACCACTCATCACTGGTCTCCATTTGGATATTGGGCAGTTGATCACAACTCTCTGAGTATGACCATCCAGCCAATTCCTTATGCACCAAATGGTATTGCCAGACCCCTCCCTTTCCAGTTTAGAAACAAGGATGTCATGAGGGACAGCTTCAAATCCCTGCACAAGTCCAGGAAGATTACATTGGTTACTCTTCCCTTTTCCACCAGTGCCCCCTAGTAGACCACCAGATTTGTCAGGCACAATTTGCCCTTAATGAAACCATGTTGACTGTTACCAATCACCCCTTCATATTCCATGTTCCTTAGCATATTTTCCAGGAGGACCTGTTCCATGATCTTGCCTGGAACTGAGTTGAGACTGTACTTCCCCTGGCCTTTTTCCCTTTTAAAAATTGAGAATGATATTTCTACTTTTCCAATTACCAGGAACTTCACCAGACTGCCAAGACTTCTCAGATATGATAGGTAATGGCTCAGCATTATTGTGAGTTGTGGTTTCTGTGAACTATCAAGAGCTGACTGCACCACCCACGATTCCCCTTTTCCACTTGCAGGATTAGCTGATGTAGCTTTGTGGAGAAGTGTAGCAGACCACAAGTAAAGCAGATCAGCTTTTAAGGTTTCATTTAAAATTCAGAGCACTCAGGGACTATGACAGAGACATGCATTCAGAATGAGACAAAGCAGTAACCATGAAGAATGTAAAATATATTAGTCTCCATTTTAAACCAATGAAGTCACTATTCCTCTTTCATATACTTGATTGGTAATTTTGTGTGCATTAGTTTCAGAAAGTAATGTTTTGTATGAGTAGATTTTGACAATAAAATATTGTACTGACTAAGATGAGGACAATAAAATATCTCTAGCCATTTTGCCAATAAAATATTGCACTGACTAAGATGAGGACAGTAAAATATCTCTAGCCACAGTAAAATATCTCTAGCCATTTATCACATAAAATAGTGATAGATTCAATCTTATGTAATTACAGAGCCTGAGAGAAATAGAGTGTAAAGAATGTTAATATGCTTTTTGCCATAATACTAAAAGGTATTAAATCTTTTATTTATTTCATTACACTGCAAATATTCTTATGCTGGGCAACACTTCAAAGGCCTTATGTAGTAGAAGTGTATAGAATGGTAGGCACACACAAGGATGAGCTGGGATCACAAAACTAAGTGTATTTTTATGTAAACTATTATAAGTGAGGAGACTTAGAAGAAACAATGAATATTCAAATAGTTTTCTGTGTGCAACTGATTGATTTGCTAATGTTAGCATGAAGTTGTAAGGATAAAACAGGGGTATTGTTGGATGCTAGCTCTCAGACTATCATTATCATCACTGTCAACCACTCTCTTTCCAGAATCTGATAGGTATACCTTTGTCTATTGCCACTTAAAGTGCAGTACTGCTGTCATCTGTAAACTCCATTTTCTTAAAAAAATTTGTCCAGCCATAGAGAATTTTTAAAATCCAGCAAAAAGAACAGTGCTCACGGTTTACCACTCAGACACAGAATGTGAGAATACTATTCCTCCGGTTCAGTTCATATCCTCCAAGGGACATAATATAATTTTTGGACAAAGTCATGTGTGACCCTGGTATGTCCCTGGGTCAATAAAGAAATTCCATGACTTGTTTACAGTAATAAGTACATCTTTTTACAGCCACTGGTATAAAAGTACAGTGCTCCATGTTGGTACATGAGAACAAGCTTATTGAATACTTCAGTCTGCAGAAACAAACTAGAAGGTATGCTCTCTAGATCTCTTCATTGAAGATTCATGAGAGGAATCTGGATCTTGTACTAACATAAGGTTTGGATATTTTTTTTAAGAAAATGCCTTTGTTGTTTTGAGCTTGGTCAATGACTCCCCTTTCCTTTTCTGTAGCATAGTGAGAACACGAGATATGCTACCATTAACTCTATCCCAGTGGTGCTTTAAGCTTACAAAACCCATTCAGTAATTGACCTAAGCATGTTCACACTTCCATTCAAGACATGTAATTAAACTGCATTTATGCCTAGGTGCACCAGTCTTGGGTCAAATCTTACAAAGTGCTTTGATATCTGTCGTGGTTTAAACCAAGTTCTCACAGCTCGACAACTCACTCCCCCCTCGCTCCCCCAACTCCTGGAGAGTTAGGAAGGAGAATCCGAAGAATGTAGCCCCCACAGACTGAGATAAGAACGGTTTAATGGCTAAGGTATAACACAAATCACTCCTGCTACTACTACTACAAATAATGACAAGCTGTATTGCCAGATCCCTCCCTTTCCAGTTTAGAAACAAGGATGTCATGAGGGACAGCTTCAAATCCCTGCACAAGTCCAGGAAGATTACATTGGTTACTCTTCCCTTTTCCACCAGTGCCCCCTAGTAGAAGACCACCAGATTTGTCAGGCACAATTTGCCCTTAATGAAACCATGTTGACTGTTACCAATCACCCCTTCATATTCCATGTTCCTTAGCATATTTTCCAGGAGGACCTGTTCCATGATCTTGCCTGGAACTGAGTTGAGACTGTACTTCCCCTGGCCAAATTCTGTGCCTGAGTGGTGAACCGTGAGCACTGTTCTTTTTGCTGGATTTTAAAAATTCTCTATGGCTGGACAAATTTTTTTAAGAAAATGGAGTTTACAGATGACAGCAGTACTGCACTTTAAGTGGCAATAGACAAAGGTATACCTATCAGATTCTGGAAAGAGAGTGGTTGACAGTGATGATAATGATAGTCTGAGAGCTAGCATCCCAACCAATAACAAGTGAAGAGAATACAACACCTCACCAGCCACCGACCCATAACCCACCCCACCCTGCCCGACAAAGCACCGAGCGATACCTCCTCTATCCCCCCACAGCTCCAGCCCTTCCCGGTCTCTCCGGTTACATCCTGGGCATGACGTGCTATGGTATGGAATACCTCATTGGCTAGCCTGGGTCAGGTGTCCTGTTTCTCCTTCCTCCCGGACTCCCCTCCTCCCTGGCAGAGCATGAGCTCAGAAAAAGGCCTTGGAAAAACCAAGCATTTGAGCAGTAATTCAAAACATACTTGCTATCAGCAACCGTTCTCAGCCCAAAAGTCAAAACACAGCACTGCACCAGCTACCAAGAAGGAGGAAAATGACCGCTACTGCTCAAACCAGGATAATATCCTTCAGGTAGAGAAGGATAAATACCATGATAATAAAGCTTGTTTTGTAGCTGTGATGCAAATAGTTAATATTAAAGTGGCCATCATAGAAAAATCATCTGTGTGATATCTTTTGTTGTCCTGGGTTCAGCAGTAGCAGTCATTTCTCTACTCCTTAGTAGCTGGTGCAGTGCTGTGGTTTTGACTTTCAGCCTGGGAACAGGTGCTGATAACACAGATGTTTTTGTTGCTGCTCAGTAATGTTTACATTGACCAAGGACTTTCTGAGTTTCATGCTCTGCCAGGAAGGAGGGGAAGTCAGCAGGAAGCAGAGACAGGACATCTGACCCAAACTAGCCAAAGAGGTATTCCATACCACAGCACATCATGCCCGGTATGTAAACCGGGGGCAGTCACCCTGAAGAGCTAGATCGCTGCTGGGGTCAGGCTGGGTACCAGTTGGTGGGTGGTGAGTGAATGCATTCTCTTCCCTTGTCATTTCCCTTATCATTATTATTATTATTCTTGGTGGTAGCAGTAGTGGTTTTGTGTTACACCTTAGTTACTGGACTGTTCTTATCATAACCTGTAGGAGTTACATCCTTTGGATTCTCCTCCCCATCCCTCTGGGAGAAGTGGGAGGAAGGGTGAGGAGTGAGCAAGAGGCTGCGTGGTTATGGGTTGCTGGCTGGGTTTAAACTAAAACAGTTCTTTGTGGCACCCAACGTGGGGCAGGAAGGATTGAGATAATGACAGATCTGACCAAAGTGTGTCTAATCGTATCTGTGATAAGCATTCATTGTTTTGGATTAATAGCCATTCATCACAATGCTGACTTATTGGCTCTCAAAGTTGTTGCTCTTGATCTCACAGTTTCAGCATGTCGTACCTTACTTACAGCCAGTATTTGCTGTTTTATCAGCTGGGGTGGCTGGGCTAAGGCTGTTGTTTCACTGTACTTCATGTCAATGATTTGTAATACAACAGACTCATTGATAATGAAACACATCTGGCTTGTGTTCCCAGTGTGGTCACCACCTCTATACTTTGGGAGGTATACAATGGAAGTGTTTAGCAATCACACATCTTTTGTGCCCTCCTCAGGTAGTCAATCTATGAAGGAGACAGTCCTTTACCTTTCCCGCCATCCCAGCAGACTATTTACAGCATCATTTGAGAGTTCTGAGGGTTTTGAATGCCTTTTGAGAATCCTTGAGACCTGCCTGCTGGTTGTAATGGGGATCAATCACTATGCTGGCACACACACAGAGTATGTTTTGTCCACGACCATTTTGTCTGATCTCGAAAGTTAAGCAGAGTTGGGTTTGGGTCTTGTCTAGGGTTAGGTGACAATATAGGAGGACCAAGAGATTTTTCCCTGAGGCTGGACAATCACAGGTGACAGGGTGTGTGGAACAGTATGGCCAAGTATTTAGGCCAGTGGGCCTCTCCACTGCTTTGGAATTTCACCACTGAACAAGTGCAAAATCCAGAAAAATTAGTAAAACTTTTAAACGAGGGGTGTGTTGTCATCCTGGTCATACCAGAGAGGGACAAATCATGGCAACATGCTGGGCCTTGGCCTATGCTTACAGAGCTCTGTTCAACACTATCCAGCACCTTCAAAGATTAAAAAAAGGCTTTGGATCTGATGGCAGACCAACAGACAAAGCTGCTACTCCAGCTCCAAATACAGCAGCTACACCAACCCTAGTGACAAGTACAGCAGCTACTCAAACTCTGACTACAACAGATAAGGCAACTACTCCAACTCCAAGTACAACAACTACATCAACCCTAGTGACAAGTATAGCAGCTACTCAAACTCAGATCTCAACAGACAACACGGCTACTCCAGTTCCGAACATGGCAGCTACACCAACCCCAGAGACAAGTACAGCAGCTACTCAAAACTCTGACTACAACAGACAAAACAGATAATCAAATTCCAAGCACAGCAGCTACACCAGCCCTAGTAACAAGTTCTGCAGCTACCCAAACCCCAACAACAGATACTGCAGCCACTCCAACCACAGTGATAATCGCTGCAGCTAAACCAGAGGACCAACTTGTGCTGTTATCGGTTGCCCCTGTACACAAGGGGAAAAGCAAAAAAGAGGCAAGAAAGATGAAGAAGCAATGCACTTACTACACGAGATAACATCTGATCAGGAGCTATTATTACATGAATCAGAGGAAGAGGAAGAAGAGGTGACTTCTCAACCCCAGACCTCAACCAAGCTGTGGAATGTGCAAAAAATTTTACCCATCAACCAGGGGAACACATCATCACCTGGTTGCTCCAATGCTGGGACAATGGGGTTGAAGATAACAAACTAGAAGGTAGGGAAGCCAAATAGCTGGGACCACTTGCTAAGGAAGGGGGAATTGACAAAGCAATTGCAAAAGAGAAGCAGACCCTCAGCCTTTGGAGGTGGCTCTTGGCAGCTGTGAAAGAAAGGTTTCCATACAAGGACAATGTCAGGAGTCTTTTGGCCAAGTGGATTCTCTAGAGAAAGGTATCCAGTCTCTGAGGGAATCAGCTATTGTAAAGATGATCTGTCACAGGCTGGATGCCAGGAATGGACCCATAGATCCAGATGCAGTTGAATGTATATGACCCATATGACGGAAATTAACATGAAATGCACCGTCATCATATGCCCACTCATTGGCAGCAATAACGTGGAATGACGTAGCACCCCCAACAGTGGATGAAATGATTCATCAGCTCCAAGAGTTCAAAGACAATCTTTCCCCTTCCATCATTTCACCTGTGGAAAAACTGTCCCAGGGGTTCAAACAATTGAGAGACAACCTATCCTATCTATCCAGCTCACCACGTGTACTAATCCACGCCTCAGCTATTAACAAAAGGTGTGCTACTGCTCAAGAGGGAAGATATAGGAGGTATACGCCATGGGCTACCCTATGGTTTTGCCTGTGGGATCATAGAAAAGACATGAGGAAGTGGGATGGAAAACCTGCTTCAGCTTTGGAGAAACAGGTGAGTGAATTGAAGAGGAGAGCAAAGGTCAAGGATAATCATCCCATGAAAGCTACAGCTTCAGTCTCTGGTAAGCAGGTTGCCAGATGGAGTGGAAGAGCTGATTTTACTCCAGCTCCTGTGGTAAACACTAATCCCTGTCAACAAGATGTAAGTGACCAATCTTATAATCACTATTGGAGGAGCCCTGCCTCCAACCAGGTAGAGGTAGGGGACAATGGGATTTACTGGGCTGTGTGGATCAGATGGCCTGGCACATCAGTCCCACAGAAGTATAAGGCTCTAGTAGATACCAGTGCACAGTGTACCCTGATGCCATCAAGTTGTCAAGGGGTGGAACCAGCTATATTTCTGGAGTGACAGGAGGATTCCAAGAGTTGACTGTACTAGAGGCTGAAGTTAGCCTGACTGGGAGGAAATGGCAAAAGCACTCCATTGTGACTGGTCCAGATGCTCCATGCATCCTCGGCATAGACTACCTGTGGAGAGGGTACTTCAAAAACCCAAAATGGTACCAATGGGCTTTTGGTATTGCTGCTTTGGAGACAGAGGAAATATTGCACCAATCAAGACTCCCTGATTCCCATGCATAGGCTGATCATTAGGCTAGAGAGTCAAGGAGTGATCAACAGGACTCACTCACCCTTTAGTAGCCTCATATGGCCAGTGCAAAAATCTAATGGAGAGTGGAGACTAACGGTAGATTATGGTGGCCGTGAATGAAGTCATACCACCCGTGAGTGCTTGCTGTACCACACATGCTATGAACTGGAGTCAAAGGCAGCCAAGTGGTATGCCATGATTGATATTGCCAATGCATTTTTCTCAATTCCTTTGGCAGCAGGGTGCAAGACACAGTTTGTTTTTACTTGGAAGGGCGTCCAGTACACTTGGAACCAAGTGCCCCAGAGATGAAAACACAGTCTACCATCTGCCATGGACTGATCCAGACTGCACTGGAACAGGGGCAAGCTCCAGAAAACCTGCAATATTTTGATGACATTATTGTGTGGGGTGATACAGTAGAAGAACTCTTTGAGAAAGGGAGGAAAATAATTCAAATCCTGCTGAAAGCTGGTTTTGCCATAAACTGGAGTAAGGTCAAGGGGCCTGCACAGGAGATTCAATTTTGGGGAATAAAATGCCAAGATGGATGTTGCCAGATCCCCACAGATGTGATCACCAAGATAACAGCAATGTCCCCACCAACTAATAAGAAAGAAACACAAGTTTTCTTGGGTGCTGTAGGGTTCTGGAGAATGTACATCCCAAATTACAGTTTGATTGTAAGCCCTCTCTATCATGTGACCCAGAAGAAATATTATTTTAAATGGGGCCCTAAGCAACAACAAGCCTTTGAGCAAACTAAACAAGAGATAGTTCATGCAGTAGCCCTTGGACCTCTCTGGACCAGGCCAGATGTAAGAAATGTGCTCTACACTGCATCCGCGGAGAATGGTTCTACCTGGAGCCTCCGTCAGAAAGCTCTAGGGCAGACTCGAGATCAACCCCTTGGCTTTTGGAGCTGGGGATACAGAGGATCTGAGGCCACCTATACCCCAACAGAGAAAGAGACTTTCACAGCCTATGAAGGGGTTTTAGCTGCTGCAGAAGTGATTTGCACCAAAACACAGCTCCTCCTGGCACCCTGGTTGCCTGTGTTGGTCTGGATGTTCAAAGGCAGGGTGCCCTCTACACATCATGCAGCCAATGCTACATGGAGTAAGTAGGCTGTACTAATTACACAATGAGCTCAATCAGGAAATCCCAGTTATCCAGGAATTCTGGAATTCATGATGGACCAGCCAGATGGCAAAGATTTTGGAATGTCACCAGAGGAGGAGGTGATGTGTGATGAAGAGGCCCCACTCTATAATAAACTGTAAGAAAGCAAGAAACTGTATGTCTTGTTTACTCGTTCTGCTGTACTGTGGGGAAACATCAGAGATAAAAGGCAGCTTTGTGGAGCAGCTGATGACAAGTTGGAGAAACTGCTGAAGGGGAGGGTGAATCAAGTCAGTTTGCTGAGGTGAAAGCCATCCAGCTGGCCCTGGACATTGCTGAACAAGAAAAGTGACCAGTCCTTTACCTCTATACTGACTCATGGATTATGGCAAATGCCCTGTGGGGGTGGTTGCAGCAATGGAAGCAGAGCAACTGGCAACACAGAGGTAAACCCATCTGGGCTGCTGCACTGTGTCAAGATATCGTTACCCAGGTGCAGAGCTTGGTGGTGAAGGTACACCATGTAGATGCTCATGTACCCAAGAGTCAGACGACTGAGGAACACCGGAACAACCAACAAGTGGATGAAGCTGCTAAGATTGAAGTGGCTCAGGTGGACTTATATAGGCAACATAAGGGTGAATTATCTTTGGCCCAGTGGGCCCATAACAATTCGGGCCATCAGGGCAGAGATGCAACATACAGATGGGCTCGTGATCGAGGGGTTGACTTAACAATGGACACTATCGCCCAGATTATTCATGACTGTGAAACATGTGCTGCAATTAAGCAAGCCAAGTGGTTAAAGCCTCTTTGGTATGGAGGACGATGGCTGAAGTACAGATATGGGAAGGCCTGGCAGATTGATTATATCACACTCCCACCAACCCACCAAGGCAAATGCCATGTGCTTACCATGGTGGAAGCAACCATTGGCTGGTTGGCTGGAAACATGCACTATGCCCCATGCCACTGCCCAGAACACTGTCCTGGGTCTTGAGAAACAGATTTTGTGGCAACACAGAACCCCAGAGAGAACTGAGTTAGACAATGGGACTCATTTCCGGAACAACCCTACAGACACTTGAGCCAAAGAGCATGGCACTGAGTAGGTATATCACATCCCTTACCCTGCACCAGCCTCTGGGAAAATTGAACAGTACAATGGGCTGTTAAAAACTACACTGAGAGCAATTGCACTTTCAAGCATTGGGATAAACATTTACCAAAGGCTACCTGGTTGGTCAACACTAGAGGATCTGCCAACAGGGCTGGCCCAGGGCAGTCAGAACTTTTGCATACTATAGAAGGGGATAAAGTTCGTGTGGTGCACATAAAGAATTTTCTGGGGAAGACAGTCTGGGGTATTCCTGCTTCAGGTAAAGGCAAACCCGCTCATGGGATTGCTTTTGCTCTGTACCCAGATACACTTGGTGGGTAATGCAGGAAGATGGGGAAGTCCAATGTGTACCTCAAGGGGATTTGATTTTAGGGGAAAACAGCCAATGAACTCTATTGTATGCTGTTGCCTGCTATGTAGCACTTTTTATAGCCCACCAACTAGATGTCTTCAGGTCACCAGTGACTGGTCCTGGCTTCCTTCTGACCATCATCCCAACAAAGAATGAACTTTGAAATAACCAGAAGAGCTCAACAGTGTTCAGCCAAGTTCCTTGGTGTCATCAACAGGCAACAATCCAAAACTTCACACCCTCTCTCCTGCACTGAAAGACTGTTATAAGAGGTGGAGCCCGACATCATGGACCAGATGGACTCAGCAGATTTATAGGGATTGGCCTATGCACTAAGGAATGAGGAATGATCTCTCTCTCTCTCTCTCTCTGTGTGTGTGTGTGTGTATATATATATATATATATATATATATATGAGACAAAAATGATGGTATATTGAAAAATGTAGGATCTGAACCTGACATGAAAGGCATGGAATAAGGGGTGGACACTGTCCTGGGTTCAGCAGTAGCAGTAATTTTTCTCCTTCTCAGTAGCTGGTGCAGTGCTGTGGTTTTGACTTTCAGCCTAGGAACAATGCTGATAACACCAATGTTTTTAGTTGCTGCTCACTAATGTTTACTCTGACCAAGGACTTTCTGAGTCTCATGCTCTGCCAGGAAGGAGGGGAAGCCAGGAGGAAGCAGAGACAGGACACCTGACCCAAACTAGTCAAAGAGGTATTCCATATCATAGCACATCATGCCCAGTATATAAAGTGAGGGCAGTTACCTGGAAGGGCTAGATTGCTGCTGGGTATTGACTGGCGGGCGGTGAACAAATGTATTCTCTTCCCTTGTTATTTCCCTTATCATTATTATTATTGGTGGTAGCAGTAGTGGTTTTGTGTTATACCTTAGTTACTGGACTGTTCTTAACTTAGCACATGGGAGTTACATTTTTTGGATTCTCCTCCCCATCCCTCTGGGAGCGGGGGGAGGAAGGTGAAGAACTGAGCAAGCGGCTGCATGGTTCTGGGTTGTCGGCTGGGTTTAAATCACAACTCTGGGTAATTTGGGAGGAAGTGAAATCTCAACATATTTACTTTGAAAAATTCAATTAAAACAGTAGTATTTTTTTGTTATGTAAGTTCATTTTCAGACTTCCACAGAAAAAGCTTTAGGAAAAATGGAACCAGTTTGAAATTAACACTGAAGCTGAAAGACTACTGTAGTGGCAATTTTCTTAGGTGATTTCCTCTCTCAGGCCATGGAAGCTGTGAACTAAAGTTCATTCACTGGAAGGCATTAGGAACCTCACATAAAGTGTAGAAAATTGTATTTCCAAAGATTCTGACACGCAACTAGTCCTTTAGAAATTCAAGATCCATCAGTTTAGCTCTTTAGCTTTTCGGCAGTTTCTATTTGATCTTAGGCCACTGACTTTGGACAGCAGCTTCAATCACGGTTTGCAGGCAAGTGACTTGATGCCAAGAATAACTGTTTGGCAGCAGGAGCTGACACATATGCTTCAGTTCTTCTGCAGTACCACATGTGTCTTCCAAAAATTGTGGTTAAAGACTGTAATAAAGATCTAACTGTTTAAGTATTAGTGAGGAAATATACAGTCACTGACTTCAGGTCTAGTAAAAAGATCTAAGTTTAGAACTTTTTTTTTTTTGTTCAGAGGAGATTTTTTTTTTAGGTAGCATATTTCTCTCAGCTTTTGACAGACTATTTGAAAAGTTAGGGTTTCAATATTTATTAGAGGTGGGTATCAGTTTTTAGATAACATCTTTCTTTTTTTGCAGTTTTCTGGAAAATTGAATTTTGCAAATTCAGTCAAAACAAGCAAGGTTGAGGAAGGAGGACAGAGTCCCACTGTCTTAAGACAGCCCACTGCCTGGTGCTTAGGGCATTCACGAACATGGGAAAACCCTCAAATTGTAAACTAGTTTAGGGCACTCACTTGTTTTCAAGAACATTTTAGGAAAATTTTACTTCGCTTCCCTTGCATGTTCAAGGGAAGTATACTTAGACATACACAAATATCCTTCCAGAATTCTTGCTTTTCAGTCAGTCTTTTTCTTTTCCCAGTTTTTGCAAAAGCATCGGTACATACTACTCCATTGTAGGTTTCATTCATCATTTAATAATGTGTTAATTTAAGGAAAGAAAGTAATTAACAAGAGAGTTAATTGAACTTTATATCACTTGTTGAGTATGGAATGTAAACTGTTTTGAGCTGTATACCTCGTTATCTATCTAGGACCTTATGATAAACCCTCAATAATTAATTTGCAGAATGGTTACTTCTTTAAAACTTAAAAAAATATTCCTTAGTTATTTTATTTATATTTTCTACTTATAATTTTGTGTTGAATTTTGTTGGAACTGGATGATTAGTATTGCCATTTTTCAGGCAAGGACAGAAACCAAATCCAGTCTTTTAATATATCTTACGATTTTCATATATTATCAATTTCCAGGTTGTCTTATTCAATAAAAGTGCAATTATGAGGTTGATTAAAACCATTTTGCTTTACGCTACAAGCTGATTTGAAGAGTAATTTTTTTCAGTTTTATGGCAAAAGAAAACCAAAGCAAAAGAAAATCTGAGCAAGTTGTCTAAAGAGATTCTGTTTGGCCTACCTAATGGGGCCTTGATTTTTATTATGAAATCAATCTCTGAACTGCAGATTTGAAGATTTAACCTTTGAGTTCACACACTGTACCTAGGAAGAAAATGAAAATGTACACATTTTCTAGTAACCTCACCTAAAGCATCTCAAGAATATCTACATCTCAGTAGCTCTTGCATTTCATAGTACTTTTGTGATAGTAATAGCTTTCTCTAAATAATGTTAGTTGCTAGACAAGAAAAAACAATTTCATTTCACTCATAATGAAGCAATCTTCAGCAAGATGTCAAAACATTCTAAGTGGTTAATGACATTTCTTGTGATCCATCTGTTGACTGTCCTTCCCCTTGGGACAAAAAAATGAATCCTTTTTATTAAATGTAAATCAGTATTTAGATAAACACTAACAAGATGAAGAGGAAAACGTTGACAGCTTTAAGGCTTAGGGACTGTAAATGTGTTCAACCACAACATAAAACCAATATTTTTTTACACAGACAACCCTGTGAATGTCTGCAATGCAGGTACCTTGATCTCCAACTAAGGAGAAAACAGATATCAGTTTATCTAGATTGTTAAATATATATCTATACACACATATACACACACACATATATACTTACAATGCTGATGTGCACACATATCATGTATCTCCTGCTTGATCTTTGTTTTAATCCCCTTAGCACCAACAACAAGGAAAAATGTACTATGGCTTAAAAAGAAAAAAAGAAATTAAAAACAAAGAAGCAGAAGGGTTGTAACAGCATGAGCAGACACTTAAGGAGAGAAAACAATGATTTCTCTCCCTTGAGGCTGCCATGGGAAGGCTGGCATATGTCAGCTCTATCCCAAAGACAGCCAAGGAACCTGGGGGTGCTAGATGTGTCTGTGGTGTACAATGATTTTCTGGTGTCCAAGTTTGCAGAGACCTGCTTTAGTACATGCCTCGCTCCACTCTACCCACAACAACATCTCTGGCAGTTCCATGGCCACCTTGGTTTTTTCCCCTGTTTTTGCCATTGTCACATTTTTGCTCTCCAAGACAAATGTGTAATTAGAAAAGTATTTTAAAAATTATATTATTGTGAAAAAAATTACTCATAGCAAGCTAATAACTAATCTATATCTTGCTCTTCTAAATGTGGGTTAGGGTCTAAATCTTCAGGCTTTTTCTGTGGGCACTACAACATCATTTCCAACCAATTTTTGGAGACTAAGGAGAGTAAAAATTGTATATCTAAATTCCTACCTCAGTTTAATTAAATCACTTAAATTCATAATTAAAATAAGACCAACTCTCAGAGAATACTATGCTGTACTTTTCATTCTTAAAAAGCAAAATTACTTAAAGATTTCAGTAAAATTTGCCATAAGGCTATTATTTCAGATTACTGAAAGTCATGCCGAAATGCTCAATGTGCTTCAGTTACCCAAGCAATACTGCCAGTCTCAAGACCTGCCATTTTGAGAAATGGCAATAGACTGGTTTTAGCCACTATCACCTCTCAGCACATCTCAGACTCTTCCTTTGTCATAGTGCTGCACATATCCAAATGAATCTACTGCATATACATGGTTCATGTTGCACAGAATCACTAAACCACCAACAAGAAGATGAATCCTTTTGTAAAAATATCGATTTTACTGAAGACTACAGAAAGGGAGTGCAGAATTGCACAGCAGGTCCAGTGTTTCTTTGCATGTGCAGCTTGGTACTGGGGATCAAGCATGTCAGTAAGCAAAGTTGTATCCTCCAGGAAATACAGCATAGAGGAAGGGCTCTTGTATGTCACCTTCCCTCCGTGATCGAAAAGCATCAAGTATGCAATCTCCTAAAATATGGCTGAATGCTGCTGACTGTAATGAATATACAGATCTCTTTCGGTAAACAAATTGATGCTTATTTGTTTTAGAAATCTGTATTTCCTGGACTAGTAGCAACAACATTTATTGCTTGATCTGTTCTGGAGGGTTTTGATATAGAATGAGCCTTAAAATTCCTACCATGTTCCTGTTCATTTGAAGCCAGTATCAAATGTCCCAAGATATTCTTAAATACTTCTCAATCCCTAAGCAACCTTCAATATGCTTTCAAACATATTTTCAACAGCCCCTGAATAAATATCATCTTGTGGTCTTTAAATAAATTCCATGAAATATAGCATTTAATTGTAAGAAGTCAATATTGGCTGAATGCAAGCTGCAAAAAAGCCATGGTCTAATATGCTTCTTTACCGCTGTGGGGTTTTATCCTTAGCAATAGACTTGGCAATACAGTAGCTCCTTTTTGATTGGAGGCAGGTAAACTTTTCTATAATGCTTTTCTTCTAAAACAACAAATCTGTAATGGAGAACTCTAAAGCCCTATGATCAAGTAACCCCAAGGATTTACACATAGCCATCAAATCCTTCCCCAGTTTGTTTACAATTTGCAAACCACAAGTTTGTAGCTGAAAAAAAATCTCTTTAATGATGTGTATTTCACGGCTACCAGTACCATGCGTTAAAGAGAGGGTAAAAAAATAAAAAAAAAAAAAAGAAACTTCTTACACCAGTGAATTAAAGATATTAATTTATTGACTTTTTTTTTTTTTTTGTTAGCACTGAGGCTAGGTGCTCCTGTCTAGTTCTGAAAAATAAGAGTGAGGGCACTATGAGGAACTCACTATATTGGCTCTTCCTATTGCATTTCTAGTTACAGAAGCAAGGTTATTTGTAAAAACAAAACCTTTCCTCTCTCCTTTCCTGATTTTAGTTCCCTGGTTTAATATTCCCAGTCCTTAGACTTTCATTCTCCCACCCTTTATGTGGTTCATCCCTCTCCCCTGCAAAATGCATCCGTTGTGTCTTTTAAATGTGAGGTTGAGGCTTTCTGGTGAGATATCCTTTCACTGTTGATAATCTGAGCTAAGAAATGTGCTAAGGCCAATATTTTAGAATGGTGGAAGGGCGGGTCTCACCATGTTGCCTCTGTGAGGAGCGAGATCAGTGTCAGAGCAACTGGGTAAAATCTGAGAGGTTTGGGTTCAAACCGCCAAACTGACAGATTTGTCAGCATTTATACATTTGTCAGAGATTTTCCCAACTGAAGTGCAGCAATACAGGTATTTCCAGAGTTACATGGGAAGTGTCTGGGTACGACTCTGCAGAACAGCAGTTACAAATTCAGAGCTTATTACACAAAGCCTGGATGCTGTTCAGCTATTACTTAAAATTGTCTGTCTCCTGTCATTTGGGTTAAGTGCAATCTGAAGCACTAATAAACTGTTAAACTGCACCTGTGAAGCTTTTTGTAAAAGTATTCGGCATAAGGAGGATAAGAGGGAAAATTCAATCATATTAAATCCTCAGCACATTTTAGTAATGTTTGCTTGGTTTCTCTGCCACTAGCTAGAAAGACCCTGTATTACTGCTCCTTCTACTTGCAACACATTTATTTTTGTATACCCTTCCCAGCTCCTGTACTTCATAAGTGCAGCTCAGCACAAGCCTCTCCATGCCTCATGAGCGTGGTTGGTCCTGGCAGTGCTTAGCTGATTGATGGGCTGTGTCTGGCACATTTTGCAGAAGGGCTGCAGAGTTTCACCACTCTCTTTTCAGCAAGGTCCAAACCCTGTAGCAGCATCCCGGCAACACAGACTGCCCGTGTCTCAGGAGACCTAGTGGGGTGGAACTTCCAGCCGCTGTGGATGACCTGAGCATGTCAGGATGCTATAAACTGGGAAGAAAACTTTGCTGTTGTTTAATAGAACTGCAAAATCTACAGTCAGCTACAAGGGAAAAGTCTTCATCTACCATAGTCAGAGAAAACCCTGTTGCTTCTGTTGGTCAAGAAGTTAAAATTAAAATCTCTGTTTGTAATGCAGTTAATCACAGAAAAACACCTCCAATTAAAACTATCCACTTTTTTATCATCTTGTGTGTAAGAGATGCTGAAGGATGCTACATGGTTGTACCTACAGATGCCTAAGTAAATGCATGGGGTAATTATCAATGATTTTAGAAAAGTCTTCGTTGCTTATGGAGCAGTATGTCATCTTTTCCTTAGTGTTGTGTATCATTTCCCATAGAAAAATAAATTCTAATACCTATTTTCTCATAACAAATGTATAGGAAATATAGTAATTAATATAACCACAATCTGCATGTTTACTATGTGGTTTATAGTTCAAACTGAAATATTATTTATGCACATGGATTAACCTTTCCAAGAACACATCCATTAAACTGTACTTATCTTCTGTATGGAGAGATAAGTCTTCAGTAACCTTTTGGGGAATTAATGTCATATTAGATACACATACATACAGTCTGTTCTCCTCTTTTGTGTTCAGAGACAGAAGTTTCCAAAAGAAAGCCTACAGTTCAAAGGTTCATGGATTTCTTTTGTTACATATGTTTTTCTTGTTTGGTGTATTTGAAGACTTTTTCAAACACCATTTCACCTCAATAGGCCAAATGCTTTACAGTTTGCTGATATATTTACTGTACTTTAAAGAGTTTTGTCCTATGAAAAGCACTTAAAGGTTTCAGATAGGAATGAAGATAAAAAAGACTTCTTTTAAATGAAAACTTAGAAAGAAATTTAATACCTTTAGAGGAGTTTAAAGAAAGAGAAATTACTAGACTTATGAAAAAAGTTTATGTGATAAAGAAAGAACCTATCTTCTAAGCAGGAACTATGAAAGTGGAAAAGCTGCTAGAGCTCATAGAAAAAACTGAGATCAAACACATGGGGGGAATTTTTCATCAAAATGCTAATGGTAGGAATTATCTATGCTCTTCCTGATAGTGATGATGAAATCTGTATGATTCTTCCTGCTCTGAGCAGAAGTGCTGTTGAGCATAAACAGAGAAGTGTTGAATCACACATAGATTTCTTTAATTGAATCAGCACCATACTCAAGGGAGTTGGTAGCAAATCTGTAAATGTTTCTGGCAGTTCTCTGCATTTGAGGAATGGCTGAAATCCTAGCTCCTAGTAAATCAATGGTAACTTTCTCATTCAGTCCAAAAGACCTACAAGCAAAAGCAGTGTTGGTAACTTGAAAAAATGAGCCAAATAAGTACATAAAACAGATTTGTTTGCTGGTTGGTTTTAAACTAGACATATCTTAAAGTAAAGAACAGATGAGGTCTACAAAGCAAAACAAATCATATTTAAATATTACCCTGGATTTTTGCAATGGCATAAAAGCAGCGCAAATTCTACAAGCTAGTAAAATCAGTGGAGACCTTAATATATTCGTCCAACTATTGTTTGTTACAGTTTCAGGCATTTGTGTCTTTGTATATGTAGCTTTTGGCCAAAGAAAAGGGCTAGAGGCGTAGAAGGGGAATGACCCACAAGTTAAGTGGCTGTGAGAGACTAATCTGAAATCAGACTCCACTGCCCATTGTCTCAAAGTTTGGTAGGAGGAATTGAAATGGGCCTCCACTGACCACTGTCTCAGAGATGGGTGGGAGGAGTTGAGATAAGACTCTTCCATCCATTGCCTGGGAGATGGGAGTGATTTGGGCCTCACCATCTATTGCTTGAGGGATGAATGAGAAAGAGCTGACAAGACTATTTTGACCATTACTTCTAGGATTGGTGTGAGGAATTGCTATCCATTGCCACAAGAATTGCTGCAGACACCTGTGTGTGTGCAGATAAGTGCAGTTGGCTGCAAGACCAGAAAAACTGGTCTATCAGCAACATTAATAAGTGACATGAAGGGAGTAAAACATCACCAAAAGGGGTACCTTCAAGGGGACTCCAGAAGGATGTCTTCACGAGGACACCCACTGTGGATGGATTCTTGGGGGACACTGTTCCAATACTACGAGACTACAAACCCTGAAGAACTCTCATCACCACTGACAACAGATCCCCGGAACACCACTAGATCCACTGTGGTGACTCTCCCTCTCTCTTCGCACTCCAAATCCTTGTTTTATTTTCTGCCTTTTTCCCATTTGTCCTATTGCTGTCACATTCATCACAATAATTTCCCTTCTAGTAACTATTCGCAATTTGTAATAAACTGTCCAAGTACAGTACTTGACCTAATTTGTGTCTTAATTTCTTGGGATCATGAACTGAAACAGGGTCTGGCACTGGGGTTTTCTGCAATTGGATCCTGACAGTAGTAAACAAAAGTGTTCATGTACATTAATCCAGATTGCGGTACACTAAGTTCTGTCCCAAAATGGGGTCCTGTAATTGTCAACAAAAAATAATGTTGAGCACATAATTTAATTAATAATTCTTTCAGTACAAAACCAGTCATTCATACAGAATGCAGTCGGGTCACATTGCAGGCCATAGTGGAGAACTGGTCTAGGTGACTTTTTGCAAAGTTATTTTTACTCAGATAAACTCTCCAATCCAGATCACCAAGTGACCCATACATACCACTGGAGGGATGTGGAGCTGTCTCAGGATAACTGACAAGAAATGCTTATCAAATGACATTATGAGGCTTCTTATTCAATATATATCTGCAAGTTGAAATCCCAGAGAAAGAGAGAGGAAGAATTTTTAAGGTGAGGTGAGTAACTTGGGACATTGCAAGTTTTCTTCTCTTTGGGTAACAGCGATTCTTATGGCTTGTACAATGTCTTTTATAGCATTTCGTCCCCAAGAGCTGGAATAGCCAAACTGCCACCTCCATCTTAACTTGAACACAGCAGCAACAAGAGGGTAATTTCTAAGCACGTTTGGTAGACACTTCACAGTTACTGATAGAGCTGAAAAAGGAAATAGAAATCTGATTTGTTCAGTAAGGTCAGAAAGGTGTTTTTCAGTAATCCCAGCAACAGAGGAACACAGCAACAAAAAATGAGCCAACTAGAAACTACGCTTTTGACTTTGCACAACTGATTTAGAAGTTACATATATGCTAAACTGAGGGATAAAATACTGACCTCTTTAATCAGTTATGTATACTATTGTTTCTTGCATATAGTACACGGGACATTTTCTGAAAGTAGAGCTCAAGAGCAGCATTTTCTTCCATCAACAGACACCCAGAACGACTAAATTGCTATCATACAATGAAAAAGATAGTTTTCTTTTAAAAAAAAAACAAGGTACAGCTCCTTTTGCTGCCTCCTAGCATGTGACTTGTTGCAGAACTGCTGGCTACAAGGTATTTATTAAGAGAAAAAGAAAAAACCAAACACTAAAAAAACACTTCATGACAAAAGGAAATATTAACAGTGAACCCTGTACAATCATGTCGATGTCAGACTGGTGAAACGTGAGCAGATCACTCTGACCTGAGGTAGGTGAACATATTTCTTACCCATCCTGTAGCAATCTACACTGCACAACTCAGCAGATAGACCCAGAAGTAGTGTTGGCTCAGGATTATTATGGTCATACAGCTTGAGATTCAGGTTTTTTTCCAGCTCAAATACTGTTTTTGCAATGCTTTTCATACTACAGTGGAAGTAGTGGAGAGCAACTCTAAAATGCACACTACAACCCCCAAAACCTAAACCAATGATGACCTGGTCAGTTTTTCTAATATTAGACAGTGACTAGGATCCATGAAAATGCAAGAATGGACTAGGTTAGTATGAAAAATTCAAGGGATCTTTATATGGTGACCACAGGAATACAGGATATATTGAAAAATTAGCTCTATATTTGCACTGAGGTTTTGGAAGATGAAAAAATATTTACTTGAAGTTTCTTATTCAGAACTACTCTAGAGTTTCTTGACACCACACTCTTTTGCTTTCTTTGTTTTCAAAAGTATTTGACCCATTATAGGTGGCTCCTCTCTCCTACACACCCCACACAAAACTACAGAGAAAAATAAAAGCAAATTTGTTTCTCTTTTTTTTTTCTTTTATTTTAGTTTCCTTCAAAGGCAATAATTTCAAAATAGAATTTTAAGTTACCAAACTCACTTATTCTTTTTGTTAATTCAAAATCACAAAGAGTGAGAGCATATGTAATATGAGTTTAGAAGTGTCATTTATCACACTTTAGTTTGGGTCAAGGTTGACTTCTATACTGTCTAAGATAGACATAAACTCGATCTCTCATAACTAAGGGTAATAAAATACTGAGAAACAAGTTGTGAAATTGTGTAAGTGTTATAAATTTTTTCACCAAGAATTGAGTTCCAAGAAAATTTCTAAAAAGAGAAGGGGAAGGGAGGCAGACAGTCCTACAGCAATTCACACCTAGATTTCATGGCTCATTCATTTCTGTATCAATAGTGTCCACAGGAAAGATTCACTATTATTTCACATAATAGAGGGAGCAGCTAAATGATTGGCTTCATTGCACACTGCATCTACATTGACATTTGTAAAAACATCCAAATCCAAAGGGATAAATAATTCACAGCTTTGCTGAAAGATATCACTAAAGGGTTTTGATAGGCTGATAAAAAAAAATGCAGCTGTAAAAGTATGTCACATCCAAGTTGCAGAGAATTTGTTCAAGCTTAGTATGTCTTCACTTTTCAAGACAACTAAAACCCTCCAAACATTCTTTTTCAGCTACAAATGATCCCCATGATAAAGCATGGGAAGATAAAAAAAAAAATTGAAAAAAAAATAAGGTAGTAAAACGGGTCTGTGAGGAAAGCTCCAGGAAGATATTGACAGAAGGGAATGGTTTGTATTTTTCTAATTATTTTTTTGAACATATTCTTAAATGGGCATGAGAACTATACCTTAGAACTCCCGACTCTCTGGTTTGAAAAATCGACAATTTGTCCATTATAAAAGTAATGATATGTGTCATTTATTTTCACTTGTTCTTTGAATAGAATATTTTACTCCTAAAATTGCAAGGACAGCGGAAAAGCTTTGAGATGGCAGCAATCTGTGCATTACAGAAACATCTGTGATGACTAATTCTGTTAACAATGAATGTAATAGCTTTGTTTCTCATGCTATACTCTGCATTCCAAACACTTAAGGATACTCACTCAAATAGGTATTTATCTGTTTTCAACCCTGGTTGCCTTTTGTCCTGTCCACATCCCTCCAGTCTGAGATGGGATGCATTTCAAAACCAGTCTTCATCAGATAGATGGACAACAGTTGAAGAATAAGAAAAGCCCTCAGTTCTAAATACTTCCCTGGTTGAAATGACAGTAGGACTAAGAAATAATGCACTCTCCCACATGTTGAGATGGCATACAGGCACTGAAAAGACCTGGATTAAGGATCAATAAACGCAAACCCTCATGTTACAGACAGCAGAATTATGGAATTTCAGGCCCCGAGAGCTTGTTTACATCTCTGGAAGACACTGAACCCAATCAGAAATGAGATATTTTCAAAATATGTCCAATTTGTTTATTTTCCATTTTTCCATTCTTTTTTTTTCTGGCACAGAAAGGTCATGAATGGGTTTCAGGCATACCCTTTTCTCTTGAGTTCTCCCTCCCTTCCATCAGTATTGGTTTTTCAAGAGTTCTTCCAATGCCTCATCCTAATTTTATCTTGCAGTTCCTCAAAGCTCCACTCTCCTATCACTCTGATCCTCACACCCACCATATTACTTACTATCTCTAAGCTTCAGAGTCATAAAACTCTACAGACAAATAGGAAAAGCCTCACACTCACAGGCCCTTGTTCTCATGGGGGACTTCAACCACCCTGACATCTGTTGGGGCAACAGTACAGCCCGGCACAAGCAATCCAGGAGGTTTCTCGATTGTGTGGAAGACAACTTCCTTCTGCAAGCAATAAAGGAGCCGACGAGGAGAGGTGCCCTGCTTGACCTCGTGCTCACCAACAGGGAAGGGCTCAGTGGAAATGTGACTCTCCAAGGAAGTCTTGGATGCAGTGATCACGAGATGGTTGAATTCGAGGTCCTCAAGACAGTGAGAAGAGCATGCAGTAAGCTCACTGCCCTGGACTTCAAGAGAGCAGACTTTGGGCTCTTCAGGAACCTGCTTAGCAAGGTTCCATGGGATATAGCCCCAGAGGGCAAGGGGGCCCAAGACTCTTGGTTAACATTCAAGGATCACCTGCTACAAGCTCAGCAGTGTTGCATCCCGACTAGAAGGAAGTGCAGCAGGAGGGCCAGGAGACCTCCCTGGATGGATAAGGAGCTGCTGAGAAAAATTCTCAGGAAAAAAGAGGCTTATAAAAGGTGGAAATAAGGACAGGTGGCCTGGGAGAAATACAGGGGTGTTGTCAGGGTAGTTAGGGACCAAGTTAGGAAAGCTAAGGCCCAATTGGAGCTAAACTTGGCAAGGGATGTTAAAGATAACAGGAAGGGATTTTATAGGTATGTAGCGGCTAAAAAACAGACTAAGGACAATGTAGGCCCCCTCCGGAAACTTTCGAGAGAACTGGCTACACAGGACTTGGAGAAGGCTGAGATTCTGAATGGCTTCTTTGCCTCGGTCTTCACTGGCAAAGGCTCTGACCGCACCACCCGAGCCTTGGAAGGCGGACACAGGGACTGTGAAAACCTAGACCTTGGGCCCACTGTATGAGAGGATCTGGTTCGAGACTATCTTAAGAACCTGAAGGTACACAAGTCCATGGGACCTGATGAAATCCACCCGCGGGTCCTGAAGGAGCTGACGAATGAAGTTAAAAAGCCACTGGCCATCATATTTGAAAAATCATGGCAGTCGGGTGAAGTTCCTGACGACTGGAAAAAGGGAAATATAACCCCCATGTTCAAGAAGGGGAAAATGGATGACCCGGGGAATTACAGACCAGTGAGTCTCACCTCTGTGCATGGCAAAATCTGGGAGCAGATTCTCTTGGAAGGCATGCTAGGGCACATGAAAAAGAGAAAGGTGCTTGGTGACAGCCAGCATGGCTTTACTACGGGGAAATCCTGCCTGACCAATTTGGTGGCCTTCTATGACGGGGCTACAAAAGTGATGGACAGGGGTAGACCAGTTGATGTCATCTGCCTAGACTTGTGCAAAGCGTTCGCCACTGTCCCACATGACATCCTTGTCTCTAAATTGGAGAGACATCAATTTGATAGGTGGACCACTCGGTGGATAAAGAACTGGCTGGATGGTCACACTCAAGGAGTTGTGGTCAACGGTTCAATGTCCAGCTGGAGATCAGTAACGAGTGGTGTCCCTCAGGGATCGGTGTTGGGACCGGTCTTGTTTAATGTCTTTGTCGCTGACATGGACAATGGAATTGAGTGTGCCCTCAGCAAGTTTGCCGATGACACCAAGCTGTGTGGTTCTGTTGATATGCTAGAGGGAAGGAATGCCATTCAGAGGGACCCTGACACACTTTGAGGTGGGCTGATGCCAACCTCATGAAGCTTAACCATGCCAAGTGCAAGGTCCTACACCTGGGTGGGAGCAATCTCAGGCACAGCTACAAGTTGGGCAAAAAGGAAATTCATGGTAGTCCTGTGGAGAAGGACTTGGGGGTGTTAGTCAATGAGAAAATGAACATGAGACAGCAGTGTGCACTCACAGCCCAGAAAGCCAACCGTATCCTGGGCTGCATCAAGAGGAGCGTGACCAGCAGGTCAAAGGAGGTGATCCTGCCCCTCTACTCTGCTCTTGTGATACCTCACTTGGAGTATTATGTTCAGTTCTGGTGCCCTCAACATAGAAAGGACATGGAACTGTTAGAACAAGTCCAGAGGAGGGCCAGAAGGATGATCAGTGGACTGGAGCACCTCCCATATGAAGACAGGCTGAGAAAGTTGGGGCTGTTCAGCCTGGAGAAGAGAAGGCTGCGTGGAGACCTCATAGCAGCCTTCCAGTATCTGAAGGGGGCCTACAGGGATGCTGGTGAAGGACACTTCATTAGGGACTGTAGTGATAGGACAAGGGGTAACGGGTTGAAACTTAAACAGCAGAGGTTTAGACTGGATATAGGGAAAAAATTCTTTACTGTGAGGGTGGTGAGGTACTGGACTGGGTTGCTTGGGGAGGTAGTGAATGCTCCATCCCTGGCAGTGTTCAAGGCCAGGTTGGATGAAGCCTTGGGTGATATGGTTTAGTGTGAGGTGTCCCTGGTGATGGCAGGGGGGTTGGAACTAGATGATCTTGAGGTCCTTTCCAATCCTAACTATTCTATGATTCTATAAATGTACCCTTTTATTCCAGACTCTCTTCCAAACTAAACTCTCAAAAAGCCTCTTTGATCTCCTGAAGATATTAAGCTCAGAATAGTTACATCTTCTTCCTGAGGCATTTCTGCCAATTTCTTACTCAATTATTGAGGACAATGGTATCATATGTATTCATATCACAATGATGTCATCTTTAACTTGGATTGTCCCTTGTTTTCAAATATCAAAAATATGCCTAAGATTTTTGAGACTCCTGCTGCACAGCACCTCCAAGTGTAGCTTTCCACACCTTCACACAACTGAAATATTTGTCCATGCAACCATCTAGCATCTTCATTATTACAACTTTCTTTCGTTTGGAATTGACAAAAGGAACCTTAATTAACTGGTGTTCTCGAAATGCTGCTTCTTGCAAAGATCGTTTCCCTGGCTCACTGAGACAAGCAATGCTTCATTTTGCAGCACAGCCTCTTCCTTCTCTACCACCATGTAAGTTACTTTTTGCAGCTCTTCATTGCTTTTCCTTGCACTAATATCTTTCATTCAGCTTCAAGAGGTCGAACCTCCCTCCAGTACACAAGTACTTCCTTCATAATTCATCTCGTCAGTTCTCAAAAAAGCAGGCTTACACTCAGCATCCTCTTTATGCTTGGGAGAAATTCCTAGTAAACCCAGCAGAACTACTTAATGATCTTTCAAACAATTCTTGCAAATGTCCTTTCTCTAACAGAAGCTGGACAAAAGTTGGTCCATTAGTGCATACAAACCATTAGCTGCTATTTTTAACTGTGTCACTTCCTTGTTGCCTTTTGCTCCCAGTCTCCTGTGTAGACCAGATGGCAAGCTGGCCGGAGACCAAATTTGTGCTTTGCATCTTTATGAAGGGCTCAGCAGAGGGAAATATCAGCTTATGCATAGGCCCCCGAACACTGTAGTATCACAAACCTGTGAAAAACTATTTGTAACATATAACAACGACAGCAAGCATAAACTTGTCTAAGTGAAAACCACTGTGTTTTTAGTACTTCTAAGGTCTTTCTTACAGAATTGATCATTCTCGTGGAAACCCTATCACATTTGGCCTAAGTAGAGAAGGGTGGAGTTCAGGTCACCTGACACTAGACATCTTCATCTGTAGTAATTCCTTAGACTTCCTCTACTGTGGACAGCAGAGGAACAAACATGGGCACAATGCATCTCATCCTAAGTAGATATCTAAGGCAGATGTGACTCATGGCCTTTTGGTACTTATTTCTTCCTTTGGTTAAAAAGAAGGCTGGAGCAGCAGTGCAGAAGGATAAATATGTAGTGCAGATGTCTAGTTAAGTTAGACATGTTATAATATCTGGAGGCATAAGGCAGTATACTTTTCTCAGAGTATTTGTTAAGTCTTTCTTTAAGATGTTCTAAGCACAAAACTCATAACCAGAACTTACACGCAGGGAAAGTTTGTCTCATCAAACATGGCAAAAGGAACATAATAGTTATTTTCTGATTATTCAAAAGGAATAGCAGCTGCTCGTTTCTGATGTAGAAGACACACTGGCCTATCGTTTCATCTGGCACAAGAACAATGAGAGCTTAAGTCTTGTATTTTCCTTAATCTTTATTTAGTTTTAATTAATTTTCAAGTTTAATCACCAACATCCCATTTGCCAGGTTTTTTGTACTTGACCTGAAAGTAATCTTTAGACAAATGTAAAAGCACAGAGAGCTCTGAAGCACTATCTGTATGTTCTTTTGTCTTCGGAAATGTAAATTAGAGCACTGGGTGAATAACACTGCTTGGCTTTGTGTCATGAAATGTAATTGTGGGGCTATGGCAGGGTCAAGATTTATGAAGCTATTGGGACTGGAGTGGGCAGGGTGCCAGCTTACACCTGCAGCACATTGTTTTTGTTGCTTTCCAGTCAAGTAACATAGGAGTAAGAAACACTGGTTTCTAAGCAGACATTATTTAACAGAACAGCAGGCACTTTCCTAAGATGGGCAGGAAATTTACAGATGGGGGAAAAACAATGAAAATAAAAGGCACGGGAACTGTGAACTTGAATACCTTAGAATTTATACAATTTAAATAGACGATAGCTTTGAATATGAACAAAGATAGTAATAAAGAATACTCTGAGGAACCCCCCAAAAGTAACTATTTAGACATGAACAAGAGAGAAAGAAATTATAATAAATGATTTAAATGAACTAAATCATTTATACACACTAACATGTCTCAATAACAATTTATTTTTAACCCAAGAGGCTAACCTGCAAAAATACAATGCCTTTTAAAACTGCTATTTAATGTGATCTGTTAAAAAGCAAAGCAAAGCAGGCAAATCAAAGCAACCAATCAAATAAATAAAAGCATAAGCATATGTAGTATCTCTGCCTCAGTGTCCAGGCTTCTATTGCTGCTCATCATCTTATTCTCCTTCTTATTTATTCACAGCTCACTGACCAGATTACACATCCACCAGCTCCTCAGGCTTCTAGGGAAAGCAAAGTAACCTTTATATGAGTCAAATGTGCAAAACTAAGGAATTCTGAAAGAAAAAATCAGCTTTCTTGTGTATGCTCTATATTTCTTTTCTGATTTGCAATTAATAACTTATGTATAGAAAACAATTTTTTTTTTACTTAGACAATATCTGAGTAGCCCTAATTTACTTGAATATATTCAGTGTACAAGTTTATATATCTTTGTATGAATTCTCTGTTGACTGAGTGCAAATATCCAACATTTACACTGAACACAAGTGTCAGATCAGATAGAATTATTTCTAATTTTCAAGTTATGAGCACACATTCATATGTCACATGTTAATTTAAATTGCAGTATTTTAGATTATGAAGTTTATGCTTTTTCTAAATATCTTTCCTGAATCATAGAACACAAAAGCAACTGTGCACATAGTAAAAGAAACCATTAAATCCTTCACCATAAATAGTGTATTTTTTTTCTTGGACTCACATAACTAATTAATCAACTTTTCTTCCCAATAACATAAATTTTCATGCTAGGGAAGTTAGCTAAACAAGAGAAATTAGAATGTTATCTTTTGGCATTGTGTAATTTTGTAACAGAGGAAAAAAAGTACTCTTAATTCCAAAGCAAACAAGAAGCTACAATGACATTACAGTCACACATCTGTGCCTCTGCTTATGTGCTCGCACTGGGTGGATACACTAGATCCTTCTCTGTTTAAGATGCAGGAAAAAGAGTTCTGTCCTACCTTGTCAAGCACACATTCTTGTTCATAACAGACAGCTGTCAAAAAGACAAAAGGCTGGTTACTCAGCTAAGACAAATTAATACAGTTAATTTCAAAGTCAGTGGGATTTACAGATAGCAAGATTTTTGGTACTGCCCCATTTTTATTTCTAATTTGAACTTCTATGGATCTTGGTCCAAAGCCTTTTTTGTCTTTACAGAATTCCTAACTATGAGTTCTCCTAAGGACTCATTATACTCTGAGTTCTCTCCATCTGGGCTTGTATTTTTTTTGTTACATGTTTAACTTGGCTTCCAAATGATAATGTTGGCATTCATTTGCAAGATCTTCTAATTTCACCCATTCGAGTGCAAATTTTTAATAAAATCTAAACAGGAAGACAAATAGTACAGAAACGGTCATTAAAATGTTTCCATTTGAAATAAAATGATCTATTTAATGTGTTAGTTCCATCTGGCAAGGATGAGGTTTCTGTTGGCATGCAGAAAATTCAACATGCCAGTCTTGGCATTGAGTTTCTCATTGGAAGCTTCCATTCCAGTAAAGTGTACTACAACATGCTAAATAATTGGATGAAAATCATCCGATTATTTATGTTTTAAAAAGTCAGAGCCTTACTACCGCTTACTACTCAGAAAGAAGATTTAGAAGGGAAGTAGATACTTTAAGTCTGGACTTAAGATAAACAAGAGAGGGTACTTAATCTCTGAGAACAGAATTGCTACTATACATTTTCATTGCTAGCAGCACTAACCAGACAATAGATGTGGAAATAACAATTAAGTTGAAAAGCCTGACTACTTATAACATCAGTATATGAACTTCTGTCTTTTCCCTGCTGTTTATGTCTAAATTTATAAAGAATACAAGAACATTTTGCATCTAATGTTTGACAGATCCTATTACAATTTCTTCCTCCTCATAGTGTACTTCTTAACAGCACATGCAGCAGCAAAGGGCAAGGAACTAATCAGAATGCCGAAAGAGTTGGGTTACACAGTATGTAGAAAGCACTTCAGCTACATTATTTGCACAATTTCTGTAGGGAGTTGTGAAATAGAGGTCTTAAATTTAATGTGTCTGGCCTACTTCCACCTGGATTCACTTCAAATTCGTTGCCTGCAGCTTGCTGAATACAGAGTGGCAAATCAGTCATTACATTAAGAACTGATGGCAAATTATTCCAATTCACATTTTTCAGCTGGCATGTTTTTTAACCTGGAGCAACACCAAATTGAAAAATTCTGCAGTCTGGGCATAAAAGCTGTGCTGTAGACTAAATACATTTCCAGTTCTATGAAGTCAACAAGGGGATTTCTCTTCAGCATTTTTCCAGTTGCTATGCTACCCACTGAAGTTACAAGGCATACTAAATCATTAGCTCTCATCCTGTTCTTTTTCTCCCTCTACTAGTCAGTGTCAAAGCTGTCCAGCTCCTGTGATCTATGGTTTAGCATCGAACCAATTTCAATGCATTTATAAATGCCTGATATAGACTTAAACACTATTGCTGCAAAGGTAAAAATGTACCTCTGAAATTAACCTGCTGCACTTTCTGATTTGAAGCACGCATTTTGATTCTATGACATTGCCAGGAGTTGTGTATTTTTCTATTCTCTATCAAAAATTGAGCCATTACTCAAATGTCTTTCAATAGCTTATAGAGACATAACCCTACCCTATAAAACACTGATACACATTTCTCACTTAACTTTTTGAGCAAACTCTGACAATTTCTAGAGTTTATGGACATGAATGAAAATTTTACTACCAGTCTTATATAGCATAGAAAGGAAATCTGCCAACCCCAAACTCTGCAACTGTTGTTATTTTAATCTGCACAACCTAGTGGCCACTGAACACTAGATGCACTGAAATCTGTATTGATTTTGTGATGTTGACAAATGTAAATTTACAAGCTACAAGATAATATTTTTATAATGTCACAAGATAATATCTCTAAAATAAGTTTCCAGTGTATCATATCTTCAACTTGATACAGAAAACTTGATAAAAAAAAAAAGTAACCAATTCTAATTGGTGGCTTTCTTCTTTTTAATCAACACAGTTTGAGCAGCTACAACTTTTACTCCTGTAAGAATTTAGTGCATACACTCTATTAACTATGTAAAAGTATTTCTACATTTTGTGACATCACAAAGGCAATAGACAATTAATTTGAGCTTATCTTTCAAAGGAAATGCAATTGAGACAAATACATTCCTGGATACATTCATGAGTGCCACTTGAATCAAATCAGTTTTGCCTGGACCATTTTATAAGGTTCTTCAAATACTGTAGGTAGCTGACAAAGCAAGTGGCTTCTATCAGTATCTGTTCTTGTATTTCTGCAAAAGATTTGTATGGTCAGACAACTCTGGTTATAAATAAGTATGAAAACATTGGTCAGTGTAACACTTTCTATCAGTAGATCTCAGCATGTGAAGGTAGATCTTATCATCCATGTGGAAAACTGGGAAAGGAAAAAGGGAAAAAGGAGAGAAATTCCTGGAGATCATAAAGTGAGCAAGTGGTAAAGTTAGGAATGGAAAAACAAACTGAAAAATGAAAAAGAGAACTGCCTTGGGTATACAGCTTTGTCACAACTTTATGTTGAAAGGAAGTTTTTTCCCCAGCTATTCCATCAGAAAAATACTACCAAAAGGAACTTGATCTAGGCAAGAAACGGGTCAGCATTCTTCCCATACTTCCTACAATGGCCCTTGGTGGGATAAACTTTCATCTGGCCCAGGAACAGTGAAGCCAGTGTCTGTACTTGCACATTGAGGTACCTTTCCAATAAAGAAAAGGCAGAGATTTAAGTGTTTTTTAACAGAAGGAAAGAGAAAGATAAAGAAAACATATCTCAGTTACCTTTTTATTGGAAATGTCTCAAAAACTACATGGATTTCAGCACAAATACAAAACCTGTAGAAATTATATTTCTACATATTATTTTCAACTTAAATCTGGCATGGAAAACTTAAAGGAAAAAGGTGCTTTTTAAACCACTTTTACTTATAGCAACAATTGTGACAGTGACACAGTGAAAAGCTCTGTTTATGTCAGAGTGGGGTTGGCAACTCAAATCCAACTGCCATGGAAATGTCAAGATGAAGCTTTCTCAGTCAGAAAGCTAAGATTTGATTCAGGGCCAAACCCAGAATGTTCTATTCCTAAATTTGATCCAGATGCAGACCAAAAGAATAACAGTCTTGTGATAAAAGTTTCTATTGTGAGATAATCACATCTGAGATGCTTTGTTAACCCAAACCATGCATTTGTGCTGATGAAGTTAGTAGAAAAGTGGAACTGTCTGTCAAAATCCTGCAAAGAAAGGGACCATGTTGTGGGTAAGTTAAGCTAATAAACAATACAGGAACTGATTGCAGTTCTAACACCTCGCTCAGTCAAGCTGGACTGAGTATGCTTATAGCACAGTCTGGCTTTAAAGTAATTTGAGAACTGTGTGTTAAGAGCAATCACAAGAGGAAGGAGAGTCCACTACTACAGATGCCACCCAAACATTCTTATTTCCACAGGGAGAAGATAAACCATATCAAAGAGCTAGTAACACATTTCAGTGCAGTTGCAAGCCACGAAGAAGTTATGTACATTATGTGTTTATTTTTCACAGTGATGTCTGCTTATGTAGCTTGTCCAGAATCCATTCTCATGCACAGCTATAATTCCCTCTCCATTGGCTGTTGGTTAAATGATGCCAGGTAAGACTCTCACTCAATAGAAAACATTAAAAATATTCAATGATTTTCTGAATAAGCAACAGTGGAATACCAAATTCTATATTTGAATAAAATAAAAATTTTGCTTATGACAACTTTTTTGTGTGTTCCAAACTGCAATTAAAACAATATACTGAAGAACCGTATAAAAAGTTAATGCTAGCATGTACAAAAAACAATAATCTTTCTTGAAATGTACTTTAACTTCCATTTTCTCGTGCTGATGATATCTGTTACTGGTAAAAAATAAAAGTTTGATCAAACATATTTGGCCCAGAGTTTGCTATTTATATCTTTGGTCTGAATTATGCACATATTTATTTGACAACAGCTGATTTGCCAGTGAATTCCATTGCAAATGAAAGCTTCCACACAGTGAAAGAACACATCTACATTTTTCCAGGACAATGTCTAAAAGAAGGTGAGATGCTCCTGAGAATCCAAATTAAGTCAATTGTTTAATTTTGGTATGCTCAGTTCTTTCAAGTGTTTGAGACTCAGCAAGTTTCTAGCTTGTTTCTGGAAAGGCTGTCTTCCATAAATTGAAGAGTCTGTCATATACTAGCTAAGACTTTCTGACTATATAACAATATGTCTGGAAATTAAACCTAGAGAAAAAGCTTCATGTCCAATTGCAAGCATTTTTTTGTTTCTTCTACTATATAAACATATCAATTTCATGAACTGAATCACCTCTGTTTTTGAAATCTAGTACACAAATTAATTAAAAAATAATTGTCCTAGATATAAATTAAAATTAAGTAAAAATTTTAGCTTTCAGAGATGTCTGTTTCTTCTGTGTGCAAATCATTTTCTCAGAAAGACAACATTCTCAATAACCTCCCTGGTAAGATTATATTCCTTAAATTTGGCCCATCTTGCTCCACTCTATTAGTCTATGGGAACCAAAGCTTGTTAGAAAATTTGGTTCGTTATTTTGTAGTTTTTTTTGCAGCCAGCCAAATCTGGTTTTCATCAAGGCTGATGAAACCCTACTGTTTATAAAACCTGCCCTCAATGTGTTTGTGCAAGTGTGATGTTTGGTTTTTAAGAAGCAATTCTGCATCTCTAGTTTCTACCTTATTTTATGCCTCAGTGAACAAGCTGGAAGAACAAAGAGGCCAAGTTCATTCCTGAAGTAATTCCATTTACTGAAGTTGCCTTTTTTTTTTTAAATACGGTCTGACAAGTCCAGTCTCAGACTCCTCACCTAACCGTATACCACAAAACCCCCAAAATCTGCTGGAAAATTATTCCCTTTTGACTGTACAGATGTTTTCTTTCATTGCTCATGTTAGAGAACATCAGCAGTACCCTGGTGACTAAAATATACTTCATCCTTACCTTTGCTTCTTACCACAAATTACGAAAGTTTTCATCTGTTGATATATCTCCTTGAGATTTTTAGAGGTTGCTGTCAGTCGGGTAAAAACATAATCAAAGCATCAGACACACCTACTGTCCAGTGTAATCTGGGGGGGGAGGGAACAGGCGGGTTGATGTTAGGATGATTTCAGCACCTTATAATTTGCATCAGACTCCATAAGCAAACAAGAACAAACAATTTATCTTCTAGGAACTAGCCATGGTCTTTGGCTCTTGTGATCTAATTGATGTTGCAATCACAGTCAGCAACCATTGTGCCAAGTTTTAAATTTTCAGATAAGCTTTTCACAGTTCACCACAATATTTTAATGATGGAAGTAATAGCAATTGATAAACTTGGAACAGAAAGCTTAATAGATAACATATCAAAAGCTTGAACCCTGGCAGTGCAGTTTTGAATGGAGTTTTGAGTGCCAGAAGCTGTGAAAATCCTTGAACAGAAACATGCCCTGACATTTAATTCAGTCTTTCCTCTTACTTAGGTATAAAATAATACTTAATTTTCTCCTTGCTTTTAATACTATGTGATTTATACCCACACAAAGTGTATTTTTTTCTAATACATATGCAGTTAATCCAGAATTTGCATTCTGTTGTTCCTTTGTCGTATTCAGTCTGGGTGATATGGAATGCCTTTTACACTGTGTTCTCTCCTTACTGATGAAAGCCACGTAAGTCTTTAAATGATCATTACAATCTAAGATCACCAAAATTGAAGGATTTACTGCTGAACCTCAAATACAAAAAAAAAAAATAAATTACAGAGCTTCCAGCAATGCAGTTACAAAAATGCTGAGTAACTTTAATAACTTTGTTTATTCTTCTAAATGCAACACTGTATTAAAGTATGGTTACCTGTCATAAAACCTGTAAGATGCTGCTGATCACCACTTATGGTGATTGTTACACAAACTGTAACATTTTTAAAGCATTTATCATCTTTATGTTTTGCTCTCTCAGGATATGCAGCTTCAGGACAGATGACGGATAACTGAATTTTTTAGATGTTTCCATAAGCAATAATTCAGAGTCTGAAGCGAAAGTAAAACCAGTATTTTTTGGCATAGTACTGCACCATCATTTATGGTATAATACTTACCTGTTCTTAAAAGTTGGTTGGGGTTTTATTTGTGCTTTAAACATTGTAGGCTTCACACTCTTCGTTAAACAGATGAAAATGGGTGATCAGATAATGAGGCATAAATTTTCCAGGGGTAATGATCTAGAATAACCTAATGCGTTTGAACTGAACCTCTGGAATAGTTATCACTGAGCTCACCTTAGTAGCACCCATAGAAACCAGGGAGGTAGCTTCGCTGCCAAGTAATCCCACACATACATTGCAGTTGTGTTTACTCTTTTTCCCTCCCTCATTTTCAACAATTTTTATGTTGCCTACTATGGCAGACTGAGAGTTTTTTGAAGATACAATGAATATACACTCACTATGCCCCCTAAGAGATAATAGCATAGCCTTACCATGCACAGTCAAATTTGGGTTAGAAGTATACAGCCAGTTTATGGAAGAACTGAGATCAGCTAAATAAAAGTTCATTTGTCCCAGGGTTTCTGGTTTACGGAAAGGAACTGAGAAAGGGACAAATAAAAAGAACTAAAGACAAGAAACTGACAAAAACACATATGAAGGGACTTGTAAAAACTTTACTGGTAGGTCATCCAGCCAAGTCAAACTATAGCAGCCTAACAGAATTTAGCAAGCATATAGTTCTACCCAATCATCTCTAGAACAAGTTTTGGGATTTTAGTTTGTGGTTTTTTATTTGGTTGGTTGGTTGTATTTTTTTTAATTTTCTACAAGTAATGGCTATTTTTTAGTAGAAATACTTAAAAGTCCTCTTCTGAGAAAAGTATTTTAGTTCAAAAGCAGTAACTTTCCCCAAAAGAAAAAGAATTCCTGTGATACATAATGCTTTTCTGTAAATGTGTCTGCAGGTAGAATATATTGCTTACAAAAGTTATATATCTTATTAGAGAAATCATTGCTGTGGCTGGGCAAGACAAAACAGAATACTGAGGATCTGAAATCTGGATTAATATTTGGGACAATAATGTGTTTTAAATTTGCAGCATTCAGATTTAGAAAGGTTATTTAGGAGGAGATTATTTATGTTTAAATCCTGTGAGCCAGGGGGGATTGTATTTCACCCGATTTTGTATGACAGACATGAGCTATTTTACCTATTTAAGCTCATATATTAAACACAAATATATAACACAAAAGTAGGTGGAAACAAACTTAATATGCCTTGCTAAGACATACACTGCATGCCTAAGCTAATCAGCTTTGCTGGAAACTTATTCCTTTAAACACAGGGTTGTGCTGACTAACTATCCAGATCAGTACAGGATCCTGATCTGGGACATCTATAGGCTCTCTTTAGCACACTTGCCCCCTGTGTGTGGCCAAGCTAATGGATTTAAAACTAACTTAAGTAGATTCTCCTAGACACAGTAATAGCTGAATTGCAAGAAAACCCTGGTGCACCAAAGATAGTCATAAGAGCATTAGATGTAACAATAAGACCTGTTACCCAAGTTACTTAGGAAATTAGGTTAGGTGAGAAGGTTTTTTTAACAACTATGGCCAAATCAGTGCTGCATGAAAGCAGGGAATTTAAAAGTGACATTCAAATAACAAAGGCAGAAGCATCATGCCAAGATTTTACTGTGGCATTCTATTAACAGAACTTGGATCATCCAGAAAAGTCTGGTATGTGCTACATTTAGCATTTGCCATTGTTTCATCAACATATAATACTATACAAAATGCCAAAATAGGAATTAAAACCTAAACTAGTAAAGTCCTTAACAACCCTTGGATAGCAGATTGATTACATCAGTGTAATCAAGCCCTGAGCATCTTTAGAAGAAAATCTTCCATGATTTCCTCTGGAAGTTTTCCAAGTTAGCTCTTCTTGGAAGCAGAAAAACCCTCCTGTGAATGTGAACAAAAATTAGGTGCAAATCCCCCAGATTTGCTTTTACTGTAAGATCATCATTAGTTGGATATCACTAAATGTTAATTTTTTTTCATAGTGATAGCAGTGTGTTTGCAATGAACAGTCTACATGACTTTTTATTTTGCTTTCAGAACACCATCACCCCATCACACACACCCCCACCCCCACGATTACAAACTGTGTATGCTGACTGGCTCAGCTCCTTTTATTTTGGTGATCCAAGGAAATTCTCTCTTTTCATAAAAACTAACATATTAGCGCATTTTAATCAGTTCTTCTAAGCAACTTTGACTACAAATAAGTAAAATACAGTTCCATTTACTACTGTCCTGGTTTCAGCTATAGGAGTAATTTTTCTCCATATTAGTAGCTGGTGCAGTGCTGTGTTTTGACTTTCAGCCTGGGAACAGGTGCTGATAACACCAATATTTTCAGCTGTTGCTAAGTAATGCTTACTCTGACCACTCTGACCAAGGATTTTCTGAGTCTCATGCTTTGCCAGGGCAGAGGGAGAAACAGGGTGGAAGCAGAGGTAGGATACCTGACCCAAACTAGCCAAAGGGGTATTCCATACCACAGCACATCATGCTCAATATATAAACTGGGGGAGTTATCTGAAAGGGCTAGATTGCTGCTTGGATCGGACTGGGTATCGGTTAGTGGGTGGTGAGCGGTTGTATTCCCTTGCCTTGTTATTTCCCTTATCATTATTGTTATTGGTGGTAGCAGTAATGGTTTTGTGTTATACCTCACTTACTGGACTGTTCTTATCTCAGCATATGGGAGTTACATGCATTTGATTCTCCCTCCCATCTCTCTGTGAGCAGGAGGAGGATGAAGAGGGTGAGTGAGCGAGCAGCGGTGTGGTACAGATTTACCAGCTGGGCTTAAACCATGACAGTTCTTTATGGCACACAACCTGTGGCACAAATGATTGCGATAATGACAGATCTGCTCAGGGTGTGTCTAATTGTATTTGTGATAAGCATTCATTGTTTTGGATTAATAGTCACTCATCACAATGCTGATTTATTTGCTCTCAGAGTTGTTGCACTTGGTGTCTGAGTTTTAGCATGTCATACCTTACTTACAGCCGGTATTTGCTGGTTTAGTGTTTATCAGCTGGGGAGCCTGGGCTAAGGTTATTATTTTGCTGTACTTCATGGCAATGACTTGTAACCCAAAAGACTCACTGATCATAAAACTGAGCTGGTATGTGCTCTCAGTGTGGTCATCACCTCTATACAATGGGAGACATGCAATGGGAATTTTAAACAATTACATATCTTTCTTTTTGCTTCCCTTGGGGGCTCAACCTTTGGAGGAGATGTTCCCTCAAACCCTCTCCTCCCCCACCAGGCTATTTACAGTAGGAGCAGATTCTGGAGATCCTTTCAATGTCCTTGAATGCTCTTTTTGCTGGGAACCAGCTTATTGCTGCATATGCTTTCTGTGTTTTACCCATGGCCATCCCACCCTGAAAACACCCCGTTTCATCTGATCTTGAAAGTCAAGCAATGTCAGGCTCTGGTCTTGTCTAGGTTTAAGTGACTATATCTGAAGATCACCAAGAGATTTTATCCTAAGCTAGACAGTCATGAGTGGCAGGGTGTGGGATCTTATGGGCAAGTACCTAGTCCAGTGGACCACTTCAGTGCTTTGGAAGAGTCGGAGATGGAAGGCAGCTGCATGGAGTCCCCTACAACAACCTGCAGAAACTGCTGAAGGAGAGGGTGAATCAAGTCAGTTTGCCGAGGTGAAAGCCATCCAGCTGGCCCTGGACATTGCTGAGCGAGAAAGGTGGCCAGTACTCTACCTTTATACTGACTCATGGATGGTGGCAAATGCCCTCTGGGGGTGGTTGCAGCAATGGGAGCAGAGCAACTGGCAACGCAGAGGTAAACCCATCTGGGCTGCTGCATTATGGCAAGATATCGCTGCCCGGGTGCAGAACCTGGTGGTGAAGGTGCACCATGTTAATGCACATGTACACAAGAGTTGAAAAGCTCTACATATTCTTATCTTGCAGCATTTCAAATGCACGAGTGTTTCATTTTTCAGGTAAGAGCAGCCTAAAATTGCACAATTTTGTAATAGAGAAAACAAGTGAGATTCCACACTGAAATTCAATTCTATTTTATTCCGAGGCCCTGGCACAAGGACAACTCTAAATATATGCAAGTATGGAGCAGCTCCTTTGGAACACAGCACAACCTTGCCACAGGTCTTGACTGAACACTCACATTGTCCACTGTTCATCCACATAACTGGTTTACAATTGGTTTCTTCAGTGGATGTTCTGATGAGTCAAAAAACCCTAAAACTTTTTTGATTCTTACACAAGATTGCTGTACAAATAATTGTTCATTTAGGTTATAGCCTTACTGTTTTTTACAAGGGAAATCTCACAGCCAAAGTACATCTCTTGTGATGTTTCCTGGCCAGGTACATACTCTTGTCCAGATATCCATCAGGACAATCAGTGGAAATGTTTTAATTTGAAGAAAGGACATATCTGTCAGGAAAGTGAGACTCACTTTATCAGAAAAGTCCAGTTTTTGTCAAACATCCTTTTCTCCTATAGCTTTGCTTAAGCTTTTGGAGAAAAAGATAAGCTTTTTGACCAGCCTTCACCAGCCATAAAACCTTCTCTTGCATATGTCTTAACAGGTGGGTGGACCACATGTTGTTAATGTATGGACATTTAGAGGGTTCTTTTTTGACTGAGGAAGCATTTAACACCCAGAGACTGCAAAACTCAGAGACATAGATAGCTAACTCTAGGGCTTGTTGAAGCCACAAGTGAATTAAGCCATTACAGTTACAAAAACATTTGCCATGGAGTATGTTAACTATTCAGAAGATAAATGTATTTCCATCCTGCTCTATTTATGAACCTTTCTATATACTGGATGTTTTACAGCTTATGCCAGGAGGGAAGGATTTTTTTCATTGGAATAACAGGTCTAAGTTGTAGGACAGAAATTTCACTACAAATTATCTGTTTATTTCTGCCTGTGATTAAGACACTAGTGCTAAAAGTTCATTCAGAACATGAGAAACAGAGAAAAAGAAGAATACATGGATCAAAAGTAGGTGCAGAGAATAAAGCACAAAGTGTTGGTTTTTCACTGAAAAAAAAGGAATCTTAAAACTAAGGTGATGGTATTTTTTCCTTATTGTTTTTTTTCCCATTAATATCAGAAAACATTAGACTTTGAGAGAACACAAAACTGGTATTGTAAAGTGATGTTGCTTAATTTCACTGTTGAGGTTGTTTGTTTTTTTGGTCTTTTTTCTGTGGGGGCAGGTTGGGGCATAGAGGAAGACCATCACATTGGGGGAATTACCATAAAGAAATAAATATGATTTTTTATCTTTAATCTTACTAGAATTAACAAAAATGTAGGAACTACAAAAGTCATATTGAAAATAATTTCCTACAGAGAAAAATACCATGTAACAGAACAAAGTGTAAGCTTCCTGACATGATGTCGTGGTTTAAACCAAGTCCCCCTACTCCCGGAGAGTTAGGAAGGAAAATCCAAAGAATGTAGCCCCCACGGATTGAGATAAGAACGGTTTAATTGCTAAGGCATAACACAAAACCCCTACTGCCATTTACTACTACAAATAATAATGATACAGCGAACAACAAGTGAAAAGAATACAACACCCCACCAGCCACCGACCCATAACTCACTCCACCCTGCCCGGCTGAGCACCGCGTACTCCCTCCTCCATTTTCCTCTAGAGCTCTACCCCTCCAGCTCTCTCTTTCCCAGTATCCATCCTGGGCATCACGTGCTATGGTATGGAATACCTCATTGGCTAGCCTGGGTCAGGTGTCCTGTCTCTCCTTCCTCCCGGACTCCCCTCCTCCACCTGGCTGGAAAAAACCTTGAACAAAAACACCCTCAAAACATGCTCAAACCATGACATTATCCACCCCTTATTCCATACCATTCACGTCATGCCCAGATCCCACTTTTCGAATACACCATCACTCTTAAGTCCACCCCTCGATCATGAGACATCTCTATGTTGCATCTCTGGAATGATGGCCTGAAGTACCTGGGCCCACCAGGCTCAAAATCATTCACTGTCCCCTTCAGCAGTTCTACAGCTTGCTGCTGGGGACTCCATACAGCTGCCTTCCACCTCCAATGCTTCCAAAGCACTGGAGGGGCCCAGTGGATCAGATACTTGGCCATACTGTCCCACATGCCTTGCCACTCATGACTGTCCAGCCTTGGGAACAGTCTACTGGTGCTCCTATATCCTTGTCTAACCCTAGACAAGACCCAAACCTGACTCTGCTTAACTTTTGGGATCAGACAAAATGGTTGTGGGTAGAACAAACTCTGTGTCTGTGCCACCATGCTGACCCCTATCACAATCAGCAGGCAGGTCCCAAGGGCACCCAAAAGCCATTCAAAACCATCAGAACTCTCAGATGATGCTGCTGCACTTGTCACTGGGGCTGATGTAGCTGCCCTGCTTGCCAATTCTCCCACCACCAGCTTCTCTTCTCCTGAGTCCGGATCTTCCTTCTCTGCCTTCCTGGGAAATGCTGTGTGGTCTCCTGTATCCTGCTGGGGCTCGGCGGGTGACTTCCGGGGAATTTTCTTGGACGCTGCGGGGTTCGGAACGGCGGCAGGACTCGGTTCCTCCACTGCCTTGCTGGGAAGTGCTGCTTGGTCTCTTGCATCCTGCTGGGGGTCGGCGGGCGACATCTGGGGGACACTCTCGGCCGTCGGAGGGTCGGGAACGGCTGCGGGACTCACCTCCCCCACTGCCTGGTCCCGCTGCTCAGCTACTGCCCTGCTCCACTCCTCCCCCACCTGCTCCCGCTGCTCTGCCACAGCCGTTTGGCTCCCCGTGCCGCTCTCCCTGGCAGTCTCAGCTGCCGGCAGCTCCCGGGGCCGCTCCTTCCTGGCTTCACGCAGCTCCACACAGACAACGACGAAGATAAGGACAAGGACGGCGAAGAGCAGCGGGACGGCCTAGTCCAAGTCCACGGCCACGTCCATCCCCCCCTGCTGCCGGAGCCCTACCGTATTACAAGCCTCCGACACAAAGTACAGTGAAACAAAAACCCTAGCCCAAGCCCCATGATCGACAAACACAAACACATCCAATCCATACACAAAGTACCCGGCAAAATCCCGAAACAGCGAGATCCAGAGAAAAACCTCTAAGAGCCAATAAATCAGCATTGTGACAAGAGACCATAAATCCTCTCAGATCTGTTCTTACCTCAAATCCTCGGGCCCCACATTGGGCGCCAAAAATGTCGTGGTTTAAACCAAGTCCCCCTACTCCCGGAGAGTTAGGAAGGAAAATCCAAAGAATGTAGCCCCCACGGATTGAGATAAGAACGGTTTAATTGCTAAGGCATAACACAAAACCCCTACTGCCATTTACTACTACAAATAATAATGATACAGCGAACAACAAGTGAAAAGAATACAACACCCCACCAGCCACCGACCCATAACTCACTCCACCCTGCCCGGCCAAGCACCGCGTGCTCCCTCCTCCATTTTCCTCTAGAGCTCTACCCCTCCAGCTCTCTCTTTCCCAGTATCCATCCTGGGCATCACGTGCTATGGTATGGAATACCTCATTGGCTAGCCTGGGTCAGGTGTCCTGTCTCTCCTTCCTCCCGGACTCCCCTCCTCCACCTGGCTGGAAAAAACCTTGAACAAAAACACCCTCAAAACATGCTCAAACCATGACACATGATAAAAAGTCATAGAGAGCATCCCGCATGCTAAATAAATTTCAAATTCCCTTTTTGCTTAGAAATTACACTGGCCCTATTAGAAAACAGTCTTACAAACAACAGAAAACGAAATTTGTTTTATGAAAATAAAATCTTTATATTCTTTAGTAAGGATATTGTGAGGTACTCATGACTGAAACTGTACAGTTGAAAAGAAAACAATATTTTTTTCTTTTGGTGTAGGAACAGAACAAAAAAGGGTCATATTGAAGTGCTGAGAGCAGTGTTCACCCTGCATGTATACTGCATGTGTGAGAAGTCTCCATGGCTTCCTGAATTACTTCTCCAGTTCTTACAATGGAAGGACAGCTGTGAATTTACAGGAGTGGAAGATCATTACCCTATGAACATCCTGTCTGATTCAAGGCAGAGACTTGAACTTTTCATTCAGTTTGTACTGTGTGACCTACCGAACAGGCTGCCAGGAGGATGTCTTCTTAACTAATTCTGCAAAATATATATATATACTTATGCACGCATATATGCATATGTATATAAGCATGCACATGTGTATGCATGAGTATACACACATATTAATTTCATCCTGAAGGGGAATTTTAAGATTTTGTGTATCTAAAAGTCTCAACTGAAGGTAACAAAACTTCTCACCTTTCTCCAAGACAAGATAGAATGACCACACAGAAAAAGACTGAGTGGAAAACCCCAGGCTAAAAGCTCCAAGCCACAGGCCAGACCCATGCATCAGCATCTTTAATTCATGGAGAGGCTGTGGAGTCTCTACCTCCCTAACTGTAGTATCTACTCTCAGTCCTGGCTCAGTAGAGATGTTGTGATCTTTCATTACACCACACAGAAACTCTGCGAACTCGCAAAATACTATGTTGCTGTTCTTCCAGCCTGTCTCTAAAAAGTCTGAGTGAATAGCTGGCAAACCTTCTACCACAGAAGAATTTGTTGGTAATTACCAGTACTGATTAATCTCTACAGACTCAGGTACAACCACCTAAAGAGTATGGAATTGTCTAGCCCACCAGACATACCAGAATGAGAAAACAGAGGCTCTCTATGACAACAAATAAAAGCATATCATGAACCCCACCCTGACTTTTCCCAGACTTCAGACCAGTTCCACTTGTTATTTTAGAGGCAAAAACTGACTCTCATGAGCTTTGATCACCTATAATGGATATTTTGACTGATTGTGAAGCAGAAAATGAAAATGGCTGGTTGAAAAAGCACAACAGCTACTGTGGAAGGAAGAGATTAATCATTTGTTCTGATTAATGAAGACATCATCACCAGTGTAAATCAAAATGGTTGGATATTATCAGCAACTGATATTTTCCTTAAAAATCAAAATGCCTTGTCCAAAAAAGCAAAGGCCAGCATACAAATTGCAGTATATTTATTTTACTAACAGCAAAACTAAAATGGTTCCTTTCCTTTGCAACACAGAGCTGGACATCAACAGACTTAGAACATTTTATGATAACATGAACAAAGGTATAAAATGAGGAGATAAAACAGAGATGCATTCATGAATGCTAAGTTATTCCAATATTTAAATTAATTACATGGTAAAAGAGTGATTGCCTCTTTTTATCTTATACTAACTACAAACCAGAAAAGAGATCAAGAAACACAGCTGGGCACTTATTAATTCTATTCCTTCCTCTACAATTAAACTCCAATCAGTTTTAGAGAACTTTTGGGTTCTGTCCAATGTGGTTGCCATGCTTACAGCAATGATTAAAGAAAATCTATATGAACATTACCTGTAGCAGCATTTTGGAATAAATTCAGTTTCTGGAAGAGAAATACTTTGTAGTTAAAGGAACAAAGGTCTTTATACAGTGGGTAATATCCAAAAATAGTTATAATTTATGTTTCTACAAATATAAGTCTGGATTTCCTTTTTGGAAAGCAGCATTTCTGAAGGTTTATTTAAATATAACTACCTAATCTGAGCAGTCTTTAGAAATATCTGGTACAAGAATTCTTTAACATCATTAGTCCTAGACTGGGATTCACCATATATGGTCCTTGAATACTTAGAAGCTGATGTAAAAATTGTATAATCAAAACCAAGACTTCAATTACAAGTAGGTTCTTAAATGCAAATGTTTATTGAAAGATCAAATGCCTTTCTTCTCAAATTAAGAAAGAGCAGCAGCAATGAAAAGCAGCATGGTTTCCCCCTCCCAGCAGAAAAAGTACCCACTGTCACAATGATAACTCTTTGCCTTGGGCTGCTGGGCAGCAGGATGTGTTTGCCTTCCCCTGGAGCCAAAACACAATCCAGAAAGGAAAGATTTGTAATAATGCTACTTTAAAACATTAGTATCTGCCAGGCCACAAGAAGCTATGGCTGCCTTGGACATCAAATTAGATCAATTGGCCATCTGGGGTGAACACATGGAAGAATATACAGATAACAGTGAGCAACAATTAGTCTCCTGAGGGTTTCAGGAAAGAGACTAATCAGTAGTGCAGAGAATCTTATCTCTAACAGAAATACCATTTGAAGAACTTTTACACTTAACAAAATTTAAAAGCTCCAAACAAATAAGAACGACCACCTAATGAGACAGCTATCTGACTGTGCCACAGATACATGAAATGGAGATACAAACATTAGACAAATGCACTTCAAGAGTGCTGGGACCCTTTGCTGCAGGCACTCCACAATGACTGAGGGTCAAGCACCCTTTCAGGTGGTGCTATGGAGAAGCCTTAACAAGGACCAGAGCACACATCCCAAGGGCAGCAGTTTGTGCAGAAAGACACAAAGAAAGGATCCTTCTCTGAGTTCAGACCAACCTAAATAATTTTGGGTACGGTAGTGATGTCCCACAACATACATTGCCCAGCAGGTGACAGAGAAGCTGTCCCTGCTAAGGCAGATGATACAACATTGGTTTACTGCCCCCAAGGCTAAGGAGGACCTGGGTGTGCTTTCATACAATCAACATCTGCTTGAACCGGGTGCGCGTGAGTGTATGTATGTGTGTGTGTGTGTGTGTGTTTGGGCAGCAGGTTCCTTCTGACCTCAGCCAGTCTGTGATTCTGTCAATTTACAGCTGTAAGTACAGCAGATGATCCCAGAAGACGGATGTTTGTTTTCTGCATTTTTTGACTAAAGCTACTATTGCCAAAACCAAATCTATTGCCAGAGAAAGTTTATGGTTTATATTTAGATTGTAATAGAAACAACAAAAAAAATAAACAATTTAAACTCAAACTCAACAGCCAGCAGTTATGACCAAGGCTGGATAGTTTGTCAGACTCCAGTTTCTTGAGGGATACATAATTCTCCGCAAGGCAGTCATTTCTTCCTCTATGGGAGATGAAAGAACAAATGCTGCTTCTCTCTCCACTAGACTATTCCACCCCAACCCCTTCTGCCCCAGTTCTTCTCTCCTCTGGGGGAGGAGGTTTCTGCCATTTACATGGGTGCAGCAGAGCAGAAATTGGCAAAAATCTGTGGCCTGCTGCCACTGCCCTCCTATAGATGAGGGACGGAGTCCCACCATGCCTCCTGCCTTACCAGCCTATGGATGTGCCAGAGTCATTTGATTATAGACGGCAAAGGTAAGCTGTGTGCTTACAGTGAATAAGAAAGTTCAGCTAGGCTAAATGATCCTAGCTTATACCATGCTTGTCACTCAAGGCAACAAACAAGCAATAGGAAAATAAGGCTGTGAATTGTCTTCTCTCACTGGTGTGCATAAGGCACAACTCCTCAGAGATCGGTAAGATTACATGGCTATGAATTGGGTAGCTAAGTAAAGAGTTTTCTCCTGGTAGTAAGAATTTAGGTGGAAAGTAATATTTTTGTCAATGCAAAAGCAAAAAAAAGCCTTACCTCTCTTGATACAGAGCTATCCAGCAAAATTTTGGGACCAGTTTCTATCTCATTTTAGGAAAGGTCAAAGTCAGTTGAGATTGTCTCTGAGTAAAACAAGGAAAACACATCTAGATACCAATTTATACACAATAATCTGCAAAGTATAAATGATGAATTTTATGTCTAATCACTACACTCACCCATTGCCACATAAATTATACACTTCTGTTCAGTAGCAAACCATTTTCTGATCATAGTACTGAAGATTTTCTACCAAACTGTTGTGGGCTTCTTTTCTTCCCCTATTTTGGTTAAACTACATATCTCCCTTTGGAATTGTTAGATCAGTTTGATTTGGTTTATACTTAGTATGTGAATGGTTCACAGTATATAGGATCTATCTCTCCCTTTTATAAAGCATTCATTTTTTTTCTGGTGCAATTATGGTGCTGTGTGCTTTTGTAATGCATCTCAGAGGCAAATATGATAAATGGGAGATGTTAAAAGTTCTGTTACTTTCCTTCCTGACACAAGCAGAACCTGAAAACTCCAAAATGAGGGTTATAATGCTGTATCTCAATATTCACATTACAGTTTCTACTCTGTACCATATTTTTTTTGCTGATGGTTTACTGTTCTGCTGCATTTGTACTTGATGTTCAACTCTGTCTAGGGGCTTCTCAGAATTGATCTGTCTATGAAAGCACAAATCAATAGATGCATTTTGTAAGGAATCTGAAGTTATTTCTGTGAATATTAACAAGTGTATAGAAAATGCATACAGATATTTATGATGCATCCAAATCACTACCAAATCTGAATAAATAGCAAATGATAAGAATGCAAGAGTGCCTATAACTTATAATGGCTGTATAAAAGATGATGAGATGTTGTGGGTTATTTTTTTTTAGTGGACAATTACAGCTACACCTAGTCTAATGGATATTTTTATTCTTCTGCCTATATGAAAAGATGTATAACTGATACCCTCAAGGCACATGTAAACCATTTCACCCAACAATTTTTTTTTTTCATCAAGTCAGAAAAAAAATCCCTGGCTTCTTCGAATAAAGAAATACACACAAACAAGCTCCTTTATAGAAAAATGTTACACATCCATTTAAAAAGACATTGCACCAGATGTTAAAGAACAGAAGTTATAGAAGAATATAATTCTACAGAAAGATATAATTTGTTACAGTGCCCAGCTATCAGTCATTTTTTTCCTAAAATCTGTAAACCATTTCCTTCATACTGTCACAGTGTATGTGCTAAGGTGAGGTCTTTTATTAAAAAATATTCCCATGGGCATACTGAAATTTCTGATTTCTCTCCTCTTGTTTGGAAAAGTTGCAGTTACAAAACCATGAAACAGAAGAAACATCACATGACAAAGCTAACCAGTCACACATCATATATCTCTAATAGTTACATCTTCTATCAGTCTGTTTCATTATTCTAACATATTTTCCCCGTAAATGAATAAAGTACTTGAGCAATTTTAAACAGCAAACCAAAAAAAAAAAAAAAAAGGATTTTATTCTGTCTGCATGCTGCTAAGAACATGCAAACAGAACAAGGGACTACAATCAATGAATATAACATTTGCAAGAATATGTTCAACCTGTATGTTTTTAGAAATTATAGACTTATGAAAACCATAAAATCACGAGTCTGACCTTAAGAATGAAAGTCAACACTAATACTCAATGTACACAAGAAAGTAAGCCCAGTCAATATAACTTACTGGGCTTACTTAATTTATTTTGTACACAAAATAAATGTACATTCATCTAATGAAAACTCAGAAATGCACACAGTCTGATGCTTGCCTACTCCCATTACAATTTTGTCTCCACACTCCAGGTGATCGTAAGGGAATGAATGTGCAAAAGAAATGGAAGTGGTCTAGGGTCAGATTTGCTTTGGCACATGAGGTGGGAAGCAACCAGTGGTGATGTGCCAGCTTCCCAGTTCTCTCCCTCCTAAAAAGAGTCCCATGTCTCACCCAGGGAAGCCCACAAGTTTCTAAGACTCATGCAGCCTTTATTAGATATCTTGTTTTGTTAAAATAGCTCAATCTGTGGATTAAGCTTTTTAAAGCTACAGGTTTTCAAGATGAACTCTACCTTGCCCCAACCCCCAAAAAGTGAAACATTTGTCAGTCATTAGTGCCTGTAAGATCCCATGTCTACCCAAATCCATTGACACCCGAAGCAGAGAACCCAAGGTCCTAGAAACAACTGTCCCACACAACCTCCCTCTCTGTCTCCAGTCAATATTATTCATCTATCTCAATCACCATTAGGCTACTTAGAAGGTGAGAGTAATGTCTTTGTGGGGGATTGGTGTTTAGGTGTAGAAATCTATGAGCAGCTTTGTAACTGTGGAAGTGGAAATCCTTGAGCTCTCACCAACACTCTTTGATGTCAGACAGCTTGCAGGTCCAGCCACACTGGCAAATGCTGTCTTGAAAACTTAATGAGGAATGAAAAGCCTTGGGAGTGTCCACTGTTAACTTTGAAAGAGAATATTTCATTACCCAGATTTGGCTGGCTCCTTATCAATTGCTACTTACATGAGGAATCTGATTCTACCCATTGAGAATTCCCCAAAGCTCGATCTAAAGAAACGCTCCTATATTTCTATTGTACCCATTTGCTTTGAGAATACGTAGCCTTATAATGTCTTTTCTGATTTTATTTTTCTCACTGGCTTCTCTGGTATATATGTATCCTGTGCAGTCATATTCCTTTCTTTGTTACCAGAGGCTTATGGATTCCACGAACAGCTTCCAATTTCTTTTATTGTCCATTTTGCATTTATCCATTTTGCATAAATGCAGAAAGAAATCTCATGGAGCAAGAATGTCTGAGGATTCAAACAATGACTTTATAGTGAGGGGAGGATCTGGAAACTGGAGGTTGGTTAATAGAGTATGCACACGCTATTAATATAAATTCTAAGGCTGAAGTCACTCTGCCTGGAACTGAGCAAGCCAATTTTTCCTTTTTTTTTAATTAAAAAACAAATTATCCATAGGGTTGAAAAGCAAATTGTCAGTTACCATACTACTGAAAAACTGCAGGAAACATAAATATCTACTGAAAACAAGCATATTGGGAGGGAAAGAGGGAAGTAATTTTTTACAAGAACTTGCTTGTTCTCTCCATAAACAAAATCCCCTTTGTGTGCATATGTGCACAAACCTCCCATCTGTCAAATCCAGACATGGCAAAAATATATATGTATATTTTTTTTTTTACTTTTTTTCATAAAGGCTTGATTTCTGCATGAACTTATATAAACAGCTGTGCTCCTTATACCTACGGCTGCCCACTGAGAGCACTATGAAGACAGAGAGGAAAGCATGTGGACAGTAAGTAAAATCATGTTATGCACACACATACATACACTGGTACCTGGAAGCTAATCTTTACCCTCAGTTCCACAGTTCTGCGTCCTTCTCTCTTACACATTTTTGATTAAGTTTTCTAGAGCAGCCACTACCTTCAGTTGATAACTTTAAGCTAGTGAACACATTCTCAGGTCTTGATAAATAGTTGGGGATGCTGTGCAGATTTGTGGCCCACTGTGAGAGGGCAGCTCAGAAGGGAAGTGTGTAGAGAAATGTGGAAAAGTTATTCAGCCACAGAAAAGTCTGTGGGCTGGGAATGTGTGAAGAAGTTTCAGTCTTAATTTAGATTTCGGGAAGGCAATACTGAAGAAAATATCAAAGATTTCTTTATGCGCTGACAAATGCTGAAATGTTGACATGAAGAATCAATGGCCTGGAAGTAAGAGGGAGACAATGAATTTTTTTAACCAAAGCACAGATTTTGGGCCTTTTTTTTGTTTTCCACATTATTGCAACATGGACTCCAGCAATGGAAACACAGGCTTTCTGCAAGCTTCCTGGTTGAGTGAGAAAGATAAACACAGTTCTCTCTCACTGGTAAACAGAGTAATTTTCTCACCTGTTTCCATCTGTTCAGTGGGGAAATGGCCCCATCTCACCTGTCTTTGGAGGACAGTACGCAAAAAGTCTTGGTCCTGGGAAGCAGTGACACCACTACTGCAACAGAGCTTTAGACAAGTTTGTCTCCCAGAAATACAAAGCTGGGGCAGATTCAACCTGTTCTGTATTGATCCCAAAGGCATAAGTCAGCATCTACACACCAGGCTCCTTCACGGACAACTGGTGAGAAACATCAATGAAGCAAACTACATTTTGTTCTGCTGCCACCTTTCAGACAAGGAAGAAAGAGTGGAACATAGCAGAAAAGACAAAAAGAACCCTACATTTGGAGAAAAAAATGGAAGCAGATGCAAAGATGTAAAACATGTTTCATGTTTTCACCTTGTTTAGGCTTGAACGCTGTCATTCAGTTTGGCAAGTCTGCACAATTAAAACCAGGATATTTCTTTTTCCCTAGTATGTTAATTTGATCTAAGACACTTTTTGTCCACAAAAAAAAAACCCAAAAAAGTAAAAAACCCCACCCAGCCAGAATTCATCCTGAGACTTAATGTGTTGTACTGCTTTATTATGATACCATAGTAAGTCCAGGAAGTATGGTCAATAATCAGGAATTGTCACTGTGAAATCAGAGATCATATCACAATTTCTCAGCTGTGCTCTTCTCTGTATCTATAGTAACTGGATGTGGTTTGCAATGGAGGCTTTTATGATTACAGGATGGGGACAAAGCACAACTGCAGTAAGAAATTACGGAGTAGTTTTTGTAGCAGTTCAAGAGGCAGGAATCTCTGCAGTTTGCTTCTGATGTCATCGTCTGGCACTGCCTCAAATCCTCTTAGTCTTCAGCCCTCAGAACTGAAGATATAAGGAGGAGATCACTGTACAAATACCAGAAATAGATATGTGGGCAGCTAAACAGATGTTTAAACAGGGAATTCTCCAGTTAGGTTTTCTTTCAGTAGTTTTTCTGGTTTGTTACTGGCCCAGAAAGCAGAATAGTATTGGTGCTGTGAGAAGAGTAATTAAAGTTGCACAGTTCATTTGAACACAAGCATGACAAATTTCACAAGATTTTTATAGTCAGTATGATTTGCATCCCTCAGCTAGGAGTAAATCTAAATCTGTCTAGCTCCTTAATGTGTTGTGGGTTTTTTTGTTTTTTTTTTTTTTTTGCAGACATGCCTTTTCCTTGGCTGATTCAAGAGACAACCTCAGTGCTGATAAACTCTCTACGATAAAGTAGGTTATATTTCAGATTCCCTTCAAGCTCATTACTGTATTCTAGCCATGCCTGCATCTTATATTCACTGTGTCCAGCAAAAGTTGCAATGGGAATTTCTGGGGAATAGGATGGTTATGACAGTATTTGAGAAGAATTTTGTAGGCAGGTGTGAAATTGTAATTTTCCATGCCAATTATTGTTTCATATTTGAGGGATAAATATTCTTTTTCCTTTTACCATCAAATGCTTTGAAGCATATCATAAAGATAAGATGTCCTAAGAGTGTGTAGTTTTTTCATTCTGAAGTGGATGGCAAATGCCCATTTCCCATTTTACATTTAACACTGCCTTATAAAAAATCTGAAAAATATCTGTGTTCTTTCACAAAACAAAACCAAAACCAAACATGAAAAAAAAAAACCACCAAAACCAAAACAAACACTGGATATAGAGAATCCTGAGACGCTGTATGAATATCCCAGGACAATGCCTTTTTTTCTAGCATGTTTTCCTCAGATAGGAACACAAACCTGGGTAAATTGTCAGTGTTAGCTATGTTTGTTTACAGCTCTGAGTATTTTTCTGTTACTGGAAGTGCATCACTGTGGGTGTTGTGCATGCTCATTTTAGCTCTCTGTGCACTTAGCTGCAAGCATGAGAATCTTGTTCTAGATACATCTCTGTCCTTGCAGCACATTAACAAGACCTGTAGTCAATGGCCTAATTTCTACCCTTTTTTCAACAGGGAGAGTGACAGGGAGATGACACAAGGGAAGAGGGAGACAAAGACAAAAGGCAGAAAAGAAAGCTTACAAATCTTGCTCATAATCTAAAGGTGATGTCATAACAAAAATCCAGTAACTTGAAGGGACAAGAGCATTTGACATCTTGCTCCACCTCCAGTCGTGCTCTGCTCTGCCTGGGTGCTGTGACATGTAGGTCCACCCTCCCCATGGCCCTGTGTATGCAGAAATACCTGTCTGTAAGCATTGGTTGTTCTGTGAGCAACACACATTTTCTCTGTGTTGCAGTAAGCGTGCACTAGTATCTGAAAAAAGTAAAATTCTTCTCTTTGGCGCATGACATCTTGTGTTTTTTCTCATTAGATGTTATTTATAGTGTTTTCTCTCCACCTACCCATATAATTCTGCTCCTCTTTTTTTTGACCATTATTTTCATCGTTACCATTGTTGGCACTATGAAGCCTGGCAACAGGCTGTTCTTATCAGTGACTGCTGAACAGGAATATTCCTAGGATCCCTGGAACAATTTGGGAACACAGGAGTCTCTTTACTGTGTGACATTCAAGTTACAGCTAATCCGGTGACCAAGAGAGATATTGTCTCTGTTGATCACTGGGTTAGCTTTAGAGAAATGGTAACAAAAAACAGAGAAGTTATCCCTGTAATATCTTAGGAAGACTGCCTTATGTCCTGAAGCCTGAAGTTAATAAACAGAGAGCTTGGCCTTACTTCAGAAAAGACAAAGTAAGAGACTTTGATCCCAGAGGACTGGAGATGAATTAATAAAACCTCTGGCACATCTTACCTGTTTTATCTTGTCTATTGTCCTCCCTTTTCATAGACTTTAATAGCACTGATGGGCAATTTTCCCCAAAATTCTGTTAAAAGCCCACTTAGGCTGTTGATGTCTATAACTGACGTTCATGCCCCAGTTTTGTGCCACATGAAGAACTAACGATAGTAATCTTGAGGTCATTCTTATTTCATCTGTTTGCATTTACAAGTAATCATGTCTTCCTACCCGATTCATCACAACTTCATGTTGCAGAAGAGGAACACTAAGGCAAAACACTTCCCAGAACATGAGCAAAACAAGAATAACAGAACCACCACTTATTTCTAGAATCTGTCTCTCCAGTTATCCAGATTTTAACTGCTACTGTGCTGACAGTTATTGATTCATGCAACTGGTTTCTGTATTTCAAAGTTTAACTTCTACATCATACTTTCCATTATTGTGTCAAGTACTTTTGTCTTGGAAACCCTGAATATTTGTTGACCACAGTTCTACCTGTTTTGTTAAAACTTGTATTTGTTTTGTAAACATATTCATTTCAGTTCTGTTTTAGTGACTTTTTTAAAGAAAAAAAATCCTTCAAAAAACAAGATCGTATTAAGAGAAGGTGTAAAAGGAGTTGTCTTATGATTTTTATCTTTTGTGGAAGGCATTGCTGATTCTCAAAAGACACTCAGTGCCCTTATATGACCTGGATACCAGAAACTCTGTGCTTTGCCTCCAGATTTTACTTTCCTCAGTCTGTCATTTTCTCCAGACTTTTACTATCTGTTATAAGATATGCTGTAAGCTGAGAGATATCGTCAGGTCCTGATTAAAATTAATTTCACATCACCTGATATTATTTGAAAGGAACAAAAGTCTTTTTTTGATTCCTAAGAACTGAAAACCTAAGTTTTCTTTGAGGTGCTGAGCATGAAAACTTTGTTTGACGAGCAACATCTGATGATTCGTCTCTTTTCAACTCAACAACTGGCCACTCTCTGCACAAACTGGGTTTTAGTTTTGTCACCTCCAGGTGCTGCTGACAGCTAACAAACTGCTGTTTGGCAAACAGTGCTTATCCTCACCAATTTCCTAAGGCAAAAGAAAAAGAAAGGTACCACAACTTGAGGCACAGAATTTGCTTTCAGGCTAACAGCATCTTTTTGTCTTGAGGGTAGCTGCTTCATTTCAATGCAATTTTCTTCTGTTCAAGGCCATTTGCTACCTGGTGGTAGCAAAATCCCATTCCCCTTTCACTCTTCTTGTCAGTTATGTGTAAACTTCCAGCAACTTCTGCCTCCTTCCCTTGATTCTGGGCAAGTCTAAGCCAATGTTCTATTACAGGTACAAGGCACTTAAATGAAAATGAAAGTTTAGTAAAAAGGCTTATGTGAAACTTCACTGTGCCATGTAAATCCAAACAGAACATTTTGCTTGCATTTTTTTCAAGACCTCAAAGAGTTTTGATTGATTTTCAAGCTCCAAATGAATCCTTGTATGTTGATATCTAAATATCCAAGCTTCTAAGTAATGGGATGATGATTTTCTGGTTGCAAGAAGCAAGTATAGTTCCAGGCAATGCTAACAGGAAGCAAAACAGCACCACACAAATGGAAATCACACTATGTTTTTTGCTGGTGTTTAGTTGCTTAGTCAGGTACGTATTTGAAGATTAACCTCAGAATATTACTTAAGCTCTTTCCTTCAGTTGTCCAAGATGCTGAACAGAAAATTTACCTGAAATGGCTTCTGTTGGTAGCCACATCTAGTGGCTTTAGTCACCAGGGACATATGCAAAATAAGAGTGTAGTTCCTTAGGTCTTGTCTTTTCCTCTGACTAGCTCTCTTCTGACTTCTCTACACTCCGTTACTGACCGCCAGCATCTAGCACACAGTGCAACTGACAGTCAATAAGAAAAAACTCTTTTTAAAAGAGATAGTGTGTTCAGGAGAGACATGTGCCCTGTAATTTTGAGGTTTGCCAGGGAAATGTAACACTAAAACATTACATTGTCCACTGGTTGATTTAATGAACGTAATTCTTTGGAGAGAATCCAAGTACTCTGCAAACTCTTTGAAAATCTAAGCAATAAAATGTTGGCTTCACAGTTCAGATCTCCTTTCAGCAAAAAGTCCTCCACACTGCCAGTCTTCCCTGGCATTCAGCCAGTAAAGGCAACTGTTGTTGGCATAATAGTTCACATGGTACAAAAAGGCATTCCACTATGATCCTGCAGTTTAGATGGTCTGTCAAATTAACTCACTGCAGGCTCTCACCAGTAAAAATGGTACCTTCTCTTTCTACAGGACCCAGTAAAGTCACAGGTCCCAGAAAGTGCCATGTTACCCATTAAGAGCAGTTAGCTTCAGTATTCATCAATCCTTAGTTCGTGTCAGCTCTTGAATGCTTATTGCCAGCTGGCACATGGACACTACCAATATTGTAGGAAGGCAAAGCAAGCCAGTACTAGCTGAATTCAGCAGTAAGGAATATAAAGAAATTGAGTATTTTAGCTACCAGCAGGGTATGTACAGTTAATAAGAAATTGAGGGCATGAAGCACAAGTAACATTGGCATAGATGTAGACATAGGAGTTCAGGAAAAAATTAAGAACACTGAAGTTGTTTGGTTCAGAGCTAACCAAGTCTTTTGCACAAAGCCCAGATAAGGCTAATGGCATATCTGGTGGAGTGAATGAAGGCAAATTTGTTTTTCAAAGTATACTTTTGTACTAGGTCTTCCATGTAACCTTCTAGGAAAATACAGGAAACTATAAACCATCTCTGTCTTTGGGTGGTTTGATTTAAGAACACTTGCTCCACCAGTGAGGCTCATCATCTGGATAGGCAAAATCCAGGACTTTAACACAGTGTTATCCCAACACATACACAACATTGACAAGATTAGCATGAGGAAGAACAAAAAGTTGAGGGGACTGCCAGATACCCACCATTTATTGCTACATGTGTGAGTTTTGTGCTTTGCTGCAACAAAGACTGGGCAGCAGATTCTTAACAACTCTGCCATTAGGAAAAATTGCCTTTTTCGTCTACTTACGTACCTGTCCTAGATAAATACCAAGTTCCTAAATGAGTGCTTGAGTAACGGCATTGGCTGCTTTGTAATAGGTGTGATTTCTGTGTGGTCTAGACCTGTAGGTTTGGTTTTCCCCATCTATGCAAGCAACATTCTGTTTTGACAACAGGCTGGCTAGGGACCATGCTCTATACAACAGTTTGCTTGTCGCAGCCTAGGTTACAGCAAAAGCCAATGCTGCTAGTTCAGTATGCAGTAAAGAGTTCAGCTCTCTTTTTTTTTCAAATTTACTCCACAAAAACAAAATAAACAAAAAAAACCCAAAACAAAACAAAACAGTAGCAGGAATTATAAGCACCACTAGTGACACTGGTTTGTTGTTAAGAACATTCATTACCAGTTTGATTTCAATTGCCAAAAAGCAGATTGTGTATATTCACGCCAAATCTTGTGTGACTGCAGCTGACTCAGTTTCTTTATTTTTACTCAACACAGGAATACTTTTAGAAAGCAAGGCAAAAGTCATGTGCAGCAAAGACAAGAAAGAATGGGGGAATATAATGAAGGGGATATATCATGGTAATACAGAGGGCATAAATTTTGATATTCTGATTTTGAAGGAATCCAAAGGACTGAAAAATTAAATCATAAACTTGTACCTGGACATGTTATACACTATCATAAGCTATGCCACAGGACTCAGGCAGTACCCCCTTTATCATGATCACCTAGCGTTTGTTTTGGCAATGGGCACCCCTCAGGCATCACAACTGCTGAATCTGCCTAACCCTCTTAGACATGTCTGTCTAAAACATATGTCTTGCAATGCCATTCACATCTTTGCCACACCAATGTCTGTCCTAAAACTCCCTGACCCTACACAGGCAGCAAATATACAAAGCACAACTTTGATAAACAGTCAGCATTCACTTTCTTTCCTGGAAAGACTGGAATTGTCATTCCTTTGGTCTGGTTTCTAGAATAACATAGATTAACTAGGAGACATGTAGCCAGAGAGTATCATAATTACTGAGGAAATGCTGTAATCCTGCTGGTTCACTTAATAACAGCTCATTTCTTCAATGAAGGCACATGTCTCATAGCTGGCAATGACCCAACAGCCATGCCAGCTTTACTCAACACAAAACATGGCTGAAAGCAGTAGTGTGTAGAACCACAGTAATGGTTTCATTTTAATGGCATGTCCTAGTGCAATTATTTCAAAAGGTGGAAAAATTTGCTAATTTTGAAATACATGTGAAGCTAAATATTTCATAAACCAAGCCTGACTTTTTAAAAATGTATTTCTCATTCTCACATATTTCTTTCACACTTGAATCACAGGTTTCCAGGTTATAGATTATTAGCTGTTCCCCAGTGTTATAATTATGGGTGATGCGTTTAGCTCTTATGGATGGCAGGTCCCTGCTGCCTTTCTCATCATTGCACCTCCTTTTCTTTTATTACCACCCTGTACAAGGCCTTTAAAGTATCTTGTAGGCAAAGGATTCATTCACCTCTTGCAAGAGGAGATAAATACTTTCCCTTCCACATCCACTTCCTTTTGACCCTAATAGCTCTATTTGTCAAAGTCGGGTTCCCTCACAAATATCAAAGTGGTAAAGAACAGGTATATTGAGAGAACAGCAATAGGTATGGCAAAGCAGGTAAAAGAGGGATTGAGAGTGAAAGAGAAGGTGATAAGGGTTTAAGATCTCACAGCTGACCAAATCCGGCTGCTGACTAACAGATATTCTACTAATCAGCAGCCAGGGTAAGAGTCATTCAAGGTAGTTTTGTTTCCTGCATTTTGTTTGCCACAGTAACCGTATTAACATGGGTCAATAGTTACAACACCTATAATGTCTAGCACATAAACTATCATCTAACTGTCTGATTTGCTTATTGCCATCTGTCACTTGAAAAGCTCTATTTGAATTCAGCTGCTGTGGATTCCTCATAAAGACTTACTTTCATAATTAGATTTTTAAATGGCATGAAAAAATTAGATTCCTGCAGGATTTTTTAGCTCAGTGATGAATCATAGTTAGCTATTTCAGTATATTAGATGCAATCCCCTTAATGACCTGAACATAAGTTAAGACCAGAAAACCATCTATAGCAGCTTTCAACAAAATGCTGACTCTTGTTCTATTTGCACCTTGGTGCATCAAAATCAATGTAACACTGGAAATGAAAAAAACACAAAACCAGCCAACCAACCAAACAAACAAACCCTCCCCACCGCCCCCCCAAAAAAAATCCAAATAAAAGAACAACAGCAAAATAGCGGTATGTACTTTAACAAGCTTACAGAATTATGGGACTCTGAAAAATGACATGGTATTCTGTTACTAGGTATAAAAAATCCCAGCTTTTTGATACTGTGAGGAAAATATATTGGTTTTACATTTTATGATTTCAAACCCTGTTGTCAACAGGTAACTTATGTTACCTTGTATTCCACTCATTACAGCCTACCATAATTCCTCCTGGCATGGCCGAATAAAATATATCCTTCTGTGCTGACACTACATACTGTTTCTTCTCTCCTATAAATGATTTGTGGCTGTGTTTTGAATTTCCGTAGCATTTCCAGAAGCTTTTGAAAGAAACAGTACATTCAGCAGAGCAGACATACCAATATTTTAAGAAACAGAATAAAACCTTTAGTTCATTGCATGTCCCTGCTTAATTTTCCTCTTGCTACTTCTTGCAAGAGTCCCCCTGGCCCCTCTTTTGTGTTCAGACTCATCAAGTAGTCATGGAATTTATTAAACTACTTGCTTCAGGCTATTTGAGCATGTGAATGCTGCTCACTCCAAACCATATGTCATATATTGAAATGAATCGGGAATCAGTTTTTCTGTTTTTGTATACTGAAGTATTGGTTAAGCACACCTATGTCCCATCTGTGAGGGAAAAAATACCACATAGAGTGAAAAAAGACAAACGCACAAAAAGGGCTGATTCTATCATCTTGGTACCTTAAGCTGCCATTAGCAGTTTCTAGTCCTGATCGTTTTCAAACACCTTTTTTACTACTAATGTATTCATCTTGAATTCCAGATGTCCACTTGGGTTTGACAAGGTTGTCAGGTAGAAAAAATATATTTTCACTTACCAAGAAGGTTCTCATGATTTGAAGCCCAGAATAATGTTTTTTGACAGTGACTTTTCACACTAGAGTACTTTTAAAATGCATTTTTTTCTCAAATACTATAATTTCACAGAATCACAGAATGGATGAAGTTCAGGGACTTCTGGGGGTAATCTAATCCAAACCCTCTGTTTAAGCAGGGCCACCTAGAGCTGGTTGCACAAGACCACGTCCAGATGGCTTTTGAATATCTCCAAGAATAGAGATTCCACAATCTCCCTTGGCAATTTGTGCCAGCACTCAGTCATCCTTTCAATCAAAAAGGGTTTCCTGATGTTCAGACAGAGCCTCTTGTGTTTAGTTTACCCATTGTCTATTGTCCTGTTGGGCACCACTGAAAAGAGCCAGGTTTCATCCCCTTTTCACCCTCTTTTCATATCCTTGTACTTACTGATGAGAACCCCCTGAGTCTTCTCTTCTATAGGCTGAACAGTCCCATCTCTCTCAGCCTTTCCTCATATGTAAGAGATGCTCTAGCTGCTACATCTTTCTGGTCCTTCTTCTTGGTGAAGCTATGCTAAATACTCCTGGTGATTTTTCTTGGCCTTAATGTGCCTGAAAATGGTTTCCAGGATTAGCTGCTCCATCACCATCACAGGAATCAAAGTGTGGCTCAACGGCCTGTAGCTCCCAATGTGTTGCTTCTTGTTCTTTTTTGAAGGTGGGGAAGACATTTGCTTTCCTTTGGTCTTTAGATACTTCTCCCAGTTGTTATAATTGATCAAGATTATTGAGAATGGCCTCACAACTCTCACAGCTTCCTCAGCACTCATGTGTGCATCCCCTCATGGATTTACATATGAACAGTGTATTCTCTGACCTGATCCTCTTCCACCAAGGATACTACTTCTTTGCTGCATCATTTTCCCCTGGTCTCTAGGACCTGAAAGCCAGTCTTGTTAGTAAAAACTGGATGAAGAAAGCATTCAATACCTCAGCCTTTTCCACATCCTGTGTAATCAGGTCCATTGTCTCACTGATCAACAGGCTTATATATTCCCTAATCTTTCTTTTGTCATCTACATACTTACAGAAGCACTTCTTGGTTTTGATGTCTTTGGCCAGATTCAATTCCATTTCAGCCTTCGCTTTCCCAACTTCATCTGAGGATGCTCAACGTTTTTGTATTACTCTCAGGATACTCATCTTTGCTTCCACCCTCTTTATGCTTCCTCCCTGTGCCTGAGTTTGGCTAGGAGCAGTTAGTTCAACCATCCAGGCCTCTCACCTTGTACACTTCCTGTAATAGAAATGAAGCATAGCATCCATTGTGCACTGCCTGCAATAAACAGGGTTTCAGACATTTCCTGCACTTCTCCATGCCAAAATTTTGAGTCATAGAGAAAATTTCTTCAGTTAATCTATTATTTTTATTTCTGTTCATTTTAGTGTGTAATATAATAGAAACTGGACTATAAGTTTATTTAAACACCATTGTTACCTAGGTAGTTAGACTAATATTTATGGAACTAATTTTTCAGTGTTCACAGCAGGTTTCACTACCTAATTGAAAAAAGAGAAAAAGAATTTCCCCCACAACAGACAAATTCAAACAACTATTTTAACAACAACATTAGACATGCTATCAGTGTCATGATCTTTGGCCTTTGATACTTTCAAGAGTTATCCCTAGGGAAATCATCTGCTGGAATGTTAATCTGTTGTTTCTCTGACCTTCTACACATGTACCACATTATTATTACAACCACATGCTTCCCTTTTCATGCTGTCATTCTGACAATGGAACCAACAGACAATTCATCTCCAGACCAGATACTTGGAACAAAGTGGGTACCAATAAATGAAATCAGACTGGAAATGGATACTTCTATAAAATCACAGTAAGACTTCTTTTCTCCAAGATGTCCAGCTTTCTGATTATACACCATGATAGGTAATAAGTGGGTGGCAAATATATGACAAAGGCTCAGAGACAATTCATGGAATTATCACAGTCCTGACATCTGTTTTGAGTGTTTCACAGCTTATTCCTAAAATACAAATTTCCCTCTGAAGAGAGTTTGAACAGATTTATCACTTGAGTTTTCCTAGCCTACATCATAGCTCTTCCTTATATCCAATGAGTGTTTCATCTCCCAAACTTAGAAGAACTACACAATTTTAATGTACCTTAAAAAGAATAACAACAATAATAAGCATTAGTACACAGATTGTTAAAAAATAAAGTCTTGCTAATAATCAAGGACTGTTGGTTTTTATTTGTGCTTACAGTCAACAATATTCTTATCAGAGCCTTCTCATGATGACTCCATATACAGAGGCATGCATTTTCCCTTTCAAAGGCAGCAGCAAAGGGAAACTTATAGCTTGTCCTTCTTCCTGCAAAGGAGGATAGAGGGAATGAGGGTAGTTTCTTTCATAATTTTGAAACCCTCCTGTGAAAGTGTTGCATCCTAGTCCAACCAAAAATTAGCTCACTTCTTGAATTTCCTAGTGCCTATGATATGAGCCACTAATCAGGATAAATTAAATGCATTGTATTAAAGCACAGCAATTGTTGCAAATGATCTAAATACTTTAATCTGGTTTGATTTTTTAACCTCACCTCCTTTGAGACATTAAATATTTTGATGCTACATTGTCCAATAGAAGCCTCTTTCAGAAGTCTTCTCAGATACTTTCAACTCTAGCAAACAGTCAGAAAATACACTTAATAGCATAATTAAATTATATAGTCTGTTTCAACTATATAATTATATAGTTTGTTTTAACTGTTTGCATCTAGAGATCAGGTTAAGAAAGCTAAAGCCCTGACAGAATTAAGTCTGGCAAAGAACATTAAGGGCAACAAGAAAGGCATCTGTAGGTACATCAGGGATAAAAGGAAGACGGGGAAAAATGTAGTCCTCCTTTAGAAGGAAACAGGAGACTTCGTTAACCAGAATATAGAGAAGGCTAAGGTACTTAACTACTTTTTTGCTTCAGTGTTCACCAACAAGAGTGCAAGCCACACTGCCCAAGTCACAGAAGGTAAGGGTGGGGACTGAGAGAATGAAGAACTATCGGCTATAGGAGATGATCAGGTTCAAGATCATCTAAGAAACCTGAAGGTGCACAAGTCCATGCTACCTGATGAGATGCAGCCATAGATCCTGACAGAATTAGCAGATGTAGTTCCCAAGCCACTATCCATCATATTTGAGAAGTCATGCAGACTGGTAAAGTTCCTGCTGACTGCCAAAGTGGAACTGTAACGCTTATTTTTAGAATAGGGAAAGAAGGAAGACCTAGGAACTACAGGCTAGTCAGTCTCACATCTGAGCCCAAAAGATCATGGAGCAAATCCTCCTGGAAACTATGCTAAGGAACATGGACAATAAGAGACAATTGGTGACAGACAACATGGCTTCACTAAGGGCAAAATGCTCCTGAAAAATCTGATAGCCTTCTGTGATGAGGCCACAGTGCTGGTGAATAAGTGAAGAGCAACTGGACTTGTGTGAAGCTTTTGTCACTGTTCCATACAACACCCTTGTCTCTAAATTGGAGAGACATGGATTTGAGGGATGGACTACTCGATGGATAAGGAGCTGACAAGGTGATCTCACTCAGAGATTTCTTATCAATGGCTGAATGTCCAAGTGGAGACCAGTGATGAGTGGTGTTCCTCAGGGGTCAGTACTGGGACAGGAAATATTGAACAGCCATGTCGGTGACATGAGCAGTGGGACTGATGTGCCCTCAGCAGGTTTGCTGATGACACCAAGCTGTGTGGTGCAGTTGATGTACTGGAGGGCAGAGATTCCATCCAGAGGGACCTTGACAGACTGAAGAGTTGGGCCAGTACAAACTTCTTGAAATTCAACAAGGCCAAGTACAAGGTCCTGCACCTGGTTTGGGGCAATCCCAAATGCAAACACAGGCTGGGTAAAGAATGGATTAAGAGAAGCCCTAAGGAGAAGGACTTGGGAGTGCTGCATGATAAAAAGCTCAACATGAGCCATTTTCAGTGTGTGCTCACAGCCCAGAAAACAACTGTGTGCTGGGCTGCACCAAAAGGAGTATGGCCAGTAGGTCAGAGGATGTGATCCTGCCTCTCTACTCCATTCTCATGACACTCTCTCTCTGCAGTCCTGTATTCAGCTCTGGGCCTCCCAACATCAGAGAGAATCCAGAGGAGGGCCACAAAGATGATCAAGAGAGCTGGAGAACCTCTGCTAGGGAGACAGGCTAAGGGAGTTGGGCTTGTTCAGCCTGGGGAAGAGTAGGCTCTAAGGACACCTTATAGTAGCCTTCCAATACCTAAACAAGGCCTACAGGAAATCTGGAGAGGTTCAAGTCCCTGAAGAAGGACTTTTTTCAAGGACATGTGGTGATAGGATAGAGGAATGGCTTTAAATTGAGAGGACATATTTAAATTAGGCATTAGGAAGAAATTCTGCATTATGAGGGTGATGAGACACTGTCACAGGTTGCCCATGAAAGTTGTGGCTGCCACATTCCTAGAAGTGCACAAGGTCGGGTCGGATGGGGCTTGGAGCCACCTAGTCTTGTAGAAGATGTCCCTGCCCATGGCAGAGGATTTGAAACTAGACTATCTTTAAGGTTCTTTCCAACCCAAACCATGCTATGACTCAATTATATGATTCACTGAAATATATGCACTCCAGTTGTGAACTCTAGGTCCTTAATATGAAGGAAGGCTTGGTCCTCAGTGTTGTTGAAACACTTCTGGCAACCATCATGAAATTTTTGTAAAGTATATTTATAAAGAATCTTAGACTCAAACTACATTGAACATTCTTGTTACAGAGCTGTCATTACACAATCAAAATGAAGTTCATGTCTTGATTTCCTAAAGTCACACAAACATTAAGAATAACTTATATCTTTTTTTTTTAATCCAAAATAGAAGCTAAGATGTTTTCTAAGTCAAAACTAAGGTAACCTTTTGAGGTCTTTTATTTTGAGATCACAATGATAAGGAAAAAAAGCTTCTTAAGCTAAAGAATGAAGAATTAAAGGGCAGCAGATGACAGAGTTCAAACTATATATTATGGGTAAGAAAAAGGTCTAGCAGAATGACAAGAATGTAGGGCTTTTGTCTTACTTTCAGACGAAAACTTTGAATGAATGTACCTCTCTCATAGCTGTAATACATTTGAATGACATATTAAATTATTTAGGATACAGTCTCAAGTTTTGGGGTCTGAACATGCAAACTGACATTTCGGCACTTTAGAAAATTTCTCTAATCTTCCCTCTAGGGCAAGTGATAAGAAATTTTGGTAAAGAGTCAAAGATATACCCAATACAAAATATGTGGCAAATCTCCAAACCAGACTTAATAACATTTTGTCATCAGTTCCTGAGGGAGAATATTTTTCCTGAGTTCTCCTGAAAGTTTAAAATAATCATATAAAAAAGATTGATTAAAAAATGTCCATATAAACCAGACTGGATTTCTGTGGACTTAACTCAAACCCCACTAACCATTTATTGCCTTCTTTTCACTACTGATAATATTAGATATGCAAACTGGACCTGGAAAATTATCATAAAGTAAAGCAAAAATGGAAATTAAGTAGAAAGGTGTTCATATCAAAGCAACTTTTTTAAAATGCATTTGAAAAAAAGAAGGTTTAAAAGTTACTAGCAGTGACAGATAGAAACATTAATTAAAGCAGAAATTTAAATTACAAAGTTGTTCATGCCCATAAACCTCATTTTACCATGAAAGAGAAGGAAATCCCTAACCACAAAGCACAAGACAAACTAGGGATTTTTTCCCTGAAAAACATTAAAATTACAAGGAGGAAAACTACTGACAAATTTGAGAAACTGAAGTCATTTGATATTTCAGAAAAGAATAGCATTAAGTAGTGGCAACATTGACAAGAATACAGTATGTGCTGCATCCATAGAAACAGAAATTCAGAAATTATTAATCAAAAACTCCTTTTTGAAACGGGAAAAAGAATGTCATAAAAGCTATCGATTCTTAAGTTAAATCTCTGTGTTCTGAAGAAAATGGACCAATAGCCTAATTAAGAATAAAACAGTACAAAACCAAGATAAGTCTAATTCTGAAAGGTCAAATGATCAGAGTTTAAAAGCAAAATCCTTTTGAGGTCAGTTGTGCTTTAAAAGAGTTGCTAGCAGTAACTGGGTAGACAGAATTTATTTAGATATTCATAAGTTTGAAAAGTGGCTCAAAAATAAGCCATTAAGCTCTGTAACAATAGAGACAGGGATAATATAACACTGTGGACAGAGAGCTAGAGGTGGAGAGAAAGATTTAGTGAATGAGCCACATAGAACTTAAATCTCTCATTGTAAGTAAAGTACACGTCTCTCCATTGTTAGGCAATGATAACAAATAAGCAAGGATGGGGTTATTTAAACAGACCAATATTGCCAAATATTCAAAGAAGTGTAAATTAGGTCATGACAAGTGCCATGTGTTTTTGCAAGTCTTGATATCTTTAAAAATTACAAAATTACTTAACTTCTGTCGTGCCCACACGTGGCCAAGAATGCCAGTAGGATCCTGGCTTGTATCAGCAATCGCTTGGCTAGCAGGTCAGTGATCATCCCTCTGTACTGGGTGAGGCTGCATCTCGAATCCTGTGTTTAGTTCTAGAACCCTTACTACAAGAGAGATACAAGAGAATTGCTGGAGCAGGTCCAGAGAAGGGCAATGAAGCTGCTAAAGGCTCAGGAGCACAAGTCTGATGAGGAATGGCGGAGGGAACTGGACATGTTTAGTCTGGAGAAAGAAAAGCTCACGAGAATTATTGCTCTCTGTAACTACCTGAAAGGAGGATGGAGTGAGGTAGGGTTCAGTCTCTTCTCCCAGGTAATAGATGATAAGGGGAATGGCCTCAAGTTGTAATAGGGAGGCTTAGATTAGGAATTAGGAAAAAATTCTTCACCAAAAGGGTTGTCAAGCACTGGAGCAGGTTGCCCAGGGAAGTAGCTGAGTCACCATCTGTAGAGGTATTTAAAAGATGTGTAGACATGGAACTTAGGGACATGGATCTCTGCTAGACTTGGCAGTGCTGGGTTAATGGTTAGACGTAACGGTTTTAAAGGTCTTTTCCAATCTTAGCAATGTTATGATTCTACATTACTGGGTACTTTATAAGTCATCTTTCCAGGCTATTGGCTGCATGTAGGGAAGACAGAAACATATTTCTAAGAGAACTGAAAGATGACTCAGAGAACCATATCAGATGAACCCAAGATCTGAGATTTTCGGAGATGCTGACCACAGGAACAAATTTTCCTGGTGGCTGGTATCTGGGGTGGGTGGCACATGCAAATATACATGTGCAGCTCCTTGCTAGTGGACAGCTGCAGCCCCCATTGAGCCCCTCCTAATGTCCCCACTTCCCCAGTGATCTCACTGGGGATGCACATGCTGTAAAGCAGAAACACTGAGATGCTGGGAAGGACTAGAAAGAGGGTACCATGGAGCATGAGAGGAGGAAAAAAAGAATAGATTAGGAAAAGAAATCTGAATAATGGCTATTGTGACAGACACGAGAAAGCAAAGTGCCTTGGAGACTCACACAGGCCTCTCCCAAAAGACTGATCCCTGGCAGGACATAAAACTAACTCTCAGCTCTTCTCAGCATTGGCTCTCTTTGCTGGCTCTATAGTATTGTTATTCCTGGTCACTGGAAGAATGTCATGGAGTGTAAGGCTCTTTTTCTTTTTCTCAGCTCTGCAGCAATGCCCTGAGGATGGAAGGAATTTGTTAAGATTTGCTTCAGTACCAGCAAATCAGAGGGTACACCCACGTTAGGAAGGAAAGAGATTTCCCCAGCCTCCTCCCTCACAGCTCTGGTTTTCCAGCTGCCAGATAGGTCACCTGTGTGTAACCCCAAGAAACATAAAATACCTTTCTGGCGGCTTTTTTCTTCTCCTGTAATATCCCAGAGCATGACCTTGCCGTTACTTTCATCTGAACTGTTTATGGTATTCCTGCTTAATTACTGGGATATGTATATTATATTATATAAAAAATGACTCCAACTGTTGAATTGAATGCAATATATTTGTTCCCTGATGCTTCTGCCGATCTGCTCATTTCAGGACATTGTTTTCTCTGTGGGTTCTACATCTCCACTGCACACATCTTATTCTTGGAACATTAGCATTTTTTTTTGTCCCTAAGAAAGGTCATAACATAATCACAGGAGTAATTAAGAGAAAAGTATTTTTCCCATACCACAGATGCTAAGGTTGCCAAACTGATGAAAGTATATTGTCTATTAAAAAAATCAGAAAACATCACGTTTATTAAATACTCATAAAGTTTTGTAATTTTTTTATTTGAAAGAGAAATATTTCTTAATATTTATAAAAATGTCATTTATATACACTTTTGGGAAGAGCCTTAAAAGTACGTTTATTCCTTTAGGATTTGAGAAGTTATATTTTCCATGTTGCCATTTCCTAATATCAGAAAGCAAAAACAAAACATCAAGTACTAATAGTTAGAGATAAAAATATGCTGGATCAAAGTACATTTATGTCATATTTCAGAGTAAAACTTTCAGGCAGATATTGACATCAATTCAAACAAAATACCAAAAGTGATTGTGTGGCACTCAGTCTTAAAACATACTTGTCAGAAGATAAGCAGCAAAAAAACCCAACACCATAAAAAATGGAGGTGAGATGAAAGCAAAAAAAAAAAAAAAATATATATATATATATATATATATATATATATAACTTCTACATTTCAGGAGGAAAGATACCAGAGGAATGAAAAAAATAGTTCAACGTTTTCAGAAGTTTCAATGGTGGGAATTATGCTATAATATCTGCTGCATTTATAATTAATCCAACATGATCTTTGGCTCTGATCTGTAAAAGTGAATGCAATTATTCACTGATTTGAAGTGGAACAGATGTTTAGGAGCTTGGCTGGGATAAAACTTTTTAGGTAGATCTCAATTTCAATGACATTAGTAAAAACTTCCCATTTCAGTTCAAAAGTAAGGAGCTTCATTCTTCCTGCTGGCAGGCACCTTCTGAGGCAGGCAGGTAAACTTTCCAGATACTGATATATTTTGTTAGATTGTATTCTATATCTGTGTTCTTTCATTCATCTTTATCTCCATCTGAGCTAACCACCTTTTTATCTGACAGCTCTATCTTGGATCCAGGGCTCTTCTGGAGCTACCATATTTCTCTCAAGGATGATTTATTTCTCTGTTGTTTAAGCTAATGTAAAATACCGGCTGAACCAAAATAAAAACTCAAATTGTCTTTGCATGATATTTTTAAGCAAGCTTTCTTTAAACGATATTCCTGCTAAGAGTGACAGTATATATTCTGGTTTTTTTCATAAATCTCTAGCTCATGTAACCTACAAATCATTGGAGGCAGATTCCTCGAATTTAAATCAAGTCCTCAAAAAATCCATGGAAGATTAAAGGCAAAGAAAACTAAGAGGTTTGAAGGAATTTGGGAATAGACTTATCTTTGTACTCTCCACACATAATTTGCACTTCACTTAAGTAACAGAGGTTTGCGCTTCATTATTTTCTCTTGGTTTAAAAGGAAGGATTGGTTGGGTTTCCTCTGCTTTCTTTCAGGAGTTTTTGTTTGGCTGTGTTTTTTTTTTTGGTTCCCAGAGGATTTTTTTAGTGTTATTTGTTTCTTTTTACATACCTCCAACTGCACACTAAATACATAAAACCACAGTCTTATTTCAAGGCATACTATCACTGGTGGAGTAAAAGCAGATGTTAGCTATGCTGTATTAGTTAGATTACAGACTTGTAACAAATAGAGCATGTGCTCACTAAAGTCTGTTTCAAGGAGAATCAAAAGCATAACCAAGGTCTTCAAGATAGAGGGGAACTTATCTTTCATAAAATAATACAGGTTGGAAGAGACATCTGCAGGATACCTTATCCAACTTCCCAACCAAGGAAGGGCCAACAAACAGAAAGTGGCTTAGGACTGTGACCATTCAAGCTTTGAATCACTCCAAGGGAGGAAACTCCACAACATCTGTGTGCAACCCCTTTCAGTTTTTCAATACTTTCATGGCATTCTTCCCTGAGAGCTCACTGGGATTTTCCTTGCTGTAACATACAACTGTTGCCTCTTAACTTACCACTGTACATTTCTGAGAGTAGTCTGGTTCTGTCTTATCTGTAGATTGCAGTGAGGTTGTTGAAGACAGCAATAAATGTCTACCATTAGACTCTTCTGCTGTGTGGAAGGAGTATGTATCAAAATGGCACAATTAATTTTAAGAAGAAATTGGGCAAGAATAAAATGGAAGAGAAAAAATAGGAATGGAGCAAAAGAGGATGAACAAAGTGGGGAAATATCTTGATATCCAAAACCCAGGTAGCTGAAGGAAGGAGCTTCAGAGAGGTGTATCTGTTGATGGTGAGTCAGAAGAAGGCTGACAGTGGAAAACAGCACACACAGTGCACATGCTTTGTGCAGTAGATGAGCCACTCTGTTTCACAAGAGCTGGGGGGTTTAGGAGTCTTCTAGTGATGATCATGCATCAATAACCCCTGGAGGACTATAGTGTCCCACACATAGGTTTTAGACCTTCTGTCCCCATATGAATGTATGCCACGGAAAAATAGAATCATAGAATGGTTAGGGTTGGAAAGGACCTTAAGATCATCAAGTTCAAACCCCCCTGCTGTAGGCAGGGACACCTCACACTAAACCATATCACCCAACACTCCATCCAACCTGATCTTGAACACTGCCAGGGATGGAGCATTCACAGCTTCCTTAGGCAATCTATTCCAGTGCCTCACTACCCTCACTGTAAAGAACTTCTTCCCTATATCCAATCTAGACCTCCCCTGTTTAAGTTTGGACCTGTTACCCCTTGTCCTATCACTACAGTCCCTAGTAAAGAGCCCCTGCCCAGAGATAGGGCCTTGTAGGCTCCCTTCAGATACTGGAAGGCTGCTATGCAGTCTCCATACAGCCTTCTCTTCCCCAGGCTGAACAGCCCCAACTTTCTCAGCCTGTCTTCATACAGGAGGAGCTCCACTTCCTGTATCATCCTCATGCTCCTCCTCTGGGCTTGCTCCAACAACTCCAGTCCTTTTTATGTTGAGGACACCAGAACTGTATGTCACTTTCTCCTGGTAGGAATAAAATTTGTGCTGTCAGAAGAACTTACAAATCTAACAAAATATGAGGCAAGCAAGGGAAAGTTAGAAAAATTACTTCAAAATCATTCTGCTGCTCCAAACTAAATTGGTAATGCAGAAACATTACCAATTTGGTAATTAAAACACCCTAAACAAAAATTGAAGATCCATAAAAAAATGCAAGCTGTGTATTTAACAAAATTTGAAATATGTCCTTTAAATATAAATGGAAAATAGATATCAATAATCCTTTTTACTTCATTCAACTTTTTTTGAGGCTAATGAAGCTGCAAGTAGGAACAAGAGATAAGTATACTCACTGATTCAATTATCTGTCCTGGATCTCATGCATGGACTACTTGACCATGTGTCTTCTTCACAGTCACTTTAACTGCTGTACATAGTCAGCTCAGGAACAAATCCAGACTATTTAGAAGCTAACCCGAAACTAGCAGGAAGAAAAAAATTCTAGTTGTTACTGATAGCTCTATCTCTTCTTCTAATGTCATATTCAGAAGCTGAGAAATAATAGTTGGTTCTTTATGCATTATTCTTTACCTACGGAAAGTGCATGTTGTGATAACATTCATTTTCCAAAGTGAAATATCTTTCATTCAATGAACATACTATGATTTTTGCAGACATAGTTTCTATTTCTGGTAAGAGAGACCTCTGCCATGTCAAAGAGTTTTATAGCCTTATAATGGTAAAATAGCTATTTTTTAAAACGTGTTCTGTAAATGCTTTTGTTTAAACTGTTAAATGATAATTGCTTCTAAGCAGATGAGATACTTCATGAACAGTCCTCTGTATCAGTACAAAAACTCTCTTGTGGCATTTCAAAAGAGCATACTCTTTTATTTGTTGGTTTAGATTTTCTTCAAAGGAAACCGTCTTATACCTTCACAAGTCAGAACCTTCTAAAAGTGTCTGTCAAAAGTATTTGATAAAGATCTAAAGACATATGAAAACCTTTGATATATAATGAAATAATTTTGAATCATCCTTCCACACACAAGATCAAGACAATGCATCTTTTTAAAGAAGTATTATCTACTTGGCACATAACATCAATATGAAGGCTTTCTTTTCCCATTTGCTGCTGAGCTAAAGTAATTGCAGTGACCAGGCATTAGTTCACAAAATCAATCACTAATTAGTAAAATAAAAATAACTAAGTTTCATTTTTTTGAAAAGATAAAAGACAGAAATATAGAATATAAGCAAGAAACAGTAATGTGGCCAAACCCCAAAATGCTGAGACTAATAATATGAATAGGATCTCAATGTGCCGTTTGTGATCTGGGAAGGACAAATAAAAAGTTTAGTTTACATGAAGTTTTGTGTCAAATGGGCTTTTTCAATGTTTGTTTTCATTGATTAACAGGTGTCTGACAGAAGATCCAAGATAGAAATATGAGAAACTGAGCTGCAGATGAAAGAGGAAAAATTTTGCTCATTAAACCTAGCCTGGTAGGACTGATAGAACTGTGTATTTAATGACATACTGCAAACTCTTTAACAGTCCATGCAGGGTGGACTGCCATTAGGCATTAATTCCAGTCTTATAAAGGGTTTTGGTACCTGAAGCATTGCTTTGACAAATAAATTTAAGACAAAATAATTTAAGACAAATATGTGTCATCAAAATTTTCTGCTTTCAACTTCCTCATTTATATATTGTCGTTTCTTGTGTTTCTACTCACTTGTTTTCTCTCTCAATGTAACCCCCTATTATTAGCCCAGTTACTGAGCTACACCCTTTCTGGCACAATTCTTTTCAGTAAAATAAGTTTTCAAGCCAATTTTGTTATTTGAAACTTGAGATTGTTTTCACTGTTACAGTAGTTTGAAAATTGCGTAGTGGTCACAAATCAATATCCAATACAGAACCAAATTCCAAATGATTCTCTGTGAGTGGCCATCTTTGCTAAGTACCCTTTGCATCCCTATTTTGCATAAGATTATATTAGCAATGAATAGTTGAGCACATCAAATTCAAACACATGCTGCTGTAGACACTGACACCAACAAAACAAAAATTATGGAAGTACTCATGTAAGCAGAAGGTATGAAGTTCATTTTACAATCTACCCACAATCTCGTAGAATTGCAGCAAATACCTGAAGATTGCTTCTTCTGCTTTTTCAAGCTTAACTGTTTAATTTGTTTCCATACTCTTCCCTGCCTCTTTCCCTCTCCCATCCTCATTTTTCTCCAGTCTCTGTGTTGTGCTGACTGGGCACTCTTCTCTGTTTCACAGGTAATGCCAGCAGAGCAACACTGATTACAGACACTGATTATGGTGGATGTCAGTGAGAATCTTATTGCAGCATTGCTCCTAATCCCCAGCAACAGGAGGAGAAAGACAGCCAAGCTGGAGGAAAACCAACCAAATTTCAGATTGCTGGTAACTTCACAAGCTTGAGGGAACACACTTATGCCTAAAAACCTAACTGTTTTGAAGTTAGATTATTTTTCATGTTAAAATCTGTGCTGCCTCAGATCAGTTTAGACAGAATGGATGTCAGAATGATAAAAACATTGTATAATTATGAAAATCCTCAAGACTTGATATTGGAATGTAGTAAGATACAGCAACAACTTTTTCTAGGGGAGTTTTAAGGACATCTATATAGATCTGTAACTAGGGCTGTATGGAATAAAGAGCTCTCATGACACCAAACAATGCTGGCTCAGAACTTTGTTACAAAGCTAAAGCAGACTTTGCAGCCTAATTTCCCTTCTATAGGGACTACTTTCTTTTCTTACCTGTGAAGGATTATTATTAATAAAGCTACCCTTTGTACCTTGAACTACCTTCAGTTTTTAGGTATTTTTACCAAGATATCCTTACATCAAATCTAATGCTTACATCAAAGCACATTGGGAGCTTACCAAGTTACCATGCATTCAAGGCCATTGCAGACTCCCTCTCTTAACCTTCACAGAATATTTCTCGTTCTCCATTGTAAGGATTAGGAAAGTAAGCAAAAAACCCCAAACTGAAAAAAAACCCAACAAACCACAGCCTAATCAAATCAATAGTACAAAAACTTAGAAAATACCATTCATGTTATGTCAATACTAAGTCATGCATTTAAAAAACAAATGTCTTGCTTACTGCTTTCCCTCCAGGTGTTTCACTTTTCATTAATATCATCAAGGCACTCACCACCCGGCTTCACAGACAATAGAAAAGATGCAGCACACAAATGTAATAGAATCACAGAAGAAAAATCAACCTTTGGACAAAGAAGACTCATGATTCAGAAGTGGTCCAAGACCATGCTGAACTTCAACTACAGTACTCCAACCCCCTTGTGAAACATTCTCCAGCAATTTCAGATGTCCATTTCACAAAGAAATTCATGAATTTCAAATAAAATTGTACTTAAAGATCAAACCTCCTGTTCACCTGAAGTAAGAGTTCTGCCAAACAAAGAACTTCTAGACAGCCGGGGGAAATCTAGATTCCTGCTGGTTTTCACCTCATTACACTCTCTGTGGGTTTGTGCAGTTACTTTAAATGTGTGCAAAGGGTGGGTATGCAGTTCTTCATGCTAGCTGACTTTTGTAATCCTTTTCATTTTTTGTAAAGCAAATTTCACATGAAAAAGAAGAAAATGGAGGGATAAGAGGTAAAGAAGAATAGGGGGGAAGAGAAGAGAAAGAGAAACTAGGAAAGCCAAGTGAAGAAAGATAAGCTCCCACAAGAATGTAAACAACCACAACCCCAGAAAGAAAACTGGCAAGGAACTGAGCTTGAGGCTGTGCAGCACAGGAGTGAAGACTGGAGGACTGGGGAAAAGTTGCTGAGTGAACAGAATAAGCACAGAGTGTGCAAGGGAGAGTAAGTGTATCTCCTTTAACTGTCTATCTCCAATCCCCTTACATTAAGAGATAACTGTCACTACTAGAGATAGGAAGCAAAAGCTCAAAGGGTAGGGCATATGGATGAAAAAAAAAATATAACAGTAGATTAAATAAGACATCTGTGTATGAAAGATAAAGGAAGGACATAGAAAAGGCTGCAGGGAAGAAAGAGGCATAGGAAGGAGAATGTCAGCAATACAGAAAGAATAAATAAAAAAGACAGAAAAAGGACCAAGCAGGAAAGGACAGAGAAGGAGATGAGCAGCAGAATAAACAGAGAGGACTAAACTCAAAGTCAAGCTGAAGTGAAAGAGAAGGGACAGCCTCTTAGAAACTTTACAGCTGATAATTTATTCCAGTCATTTTCTGATCAAGCTGTAGGTCCCCATACTACACTGTCTTGAAGATGGTCATCTATGAATGGACAAAAAAAAATCAGAATGAAACAAATTCTCCACAATTCTCAGGGGGTCCCAGAGCAGTATTCTTGCAGTTTTAACTGCTATGCACACATCATACATGGCTACATTGCCAACAAATGATGCTATGCTTTAAGACTTCTGACAAGGGAAGCCACGTATTAACTGAGCATCACTTACACACCAGGCATACACAGGACTCTACTTTCAAGACCACATCACAGACCCTCAAAGGTCACTCTGAATTCAAAGTAGACTGAATGTCCATGCAGAGCTCCATTCTCTTCATTTAGTTAAGAGACAAATGTAGCAGCTTCAGCCCACTGTCACCACAGAAAAGATTTGTTTCTTAGCTAAAAGAGAAGGACTGCAATTGCTCCGAATCCACAGGGTTTTCTCAAAACAGAAAATGTCCTATTTGTGTGATATGAAAAAGTCCTCATAGCTCAAGCTCCCTCACCTAACTGTGCAGCTCAGGTACAGTGTTAATAGAAAAGAGTATCACCTTTAATTTGAACATTCTGAGTTCTGAAACATTAAAGCCCTTTCTTTCCACTGCTTTCAAAATTCACCTTGCACTGTACTTTGTTACCATGTGTCCACAGTGTCCTTTAAAAGCAGACTAATCAACCACTTTACATCTGTTTTGTCCAGTGTTTGGATTATCTCGTCATTGCTATTTTTTATCCTTGTCTAAGCATACGTTCACTTGAGATTAGAACACCAAAACCATTCCTTCCCCCACCTCCCTGTCCACATAAACAGAATTGCACTGTTTTGGTCAACTTTAATTTGTTTTCCTTTCCCCAAGGGGAGAATTAATGTAAAGCAAGCTGTGATAACATTTATGCAAGTGATCACATACATTTACGAGTTACTCCTAAGATTGCTCCATTTCCACTCTGGCATAACCCCCTTGGTGGCTGTGGCATTGAATCATCTGATGACTTGTGGAATTCCCTCCCCTCCTCCCTAGCCAACAGGCACAGCATTTTTGAGGACACTTTATTAAAATGCCCGGGAGTTCCAAAACTTTGCTTTTAAGTAGAGCAGTAGGAAGTTGCTTGAGTAAGTGGGAGATCAAAGAAACTATCCCTACAGCCAACATGAGCAAAAATTTTATTTTACTCTAGACCTTTTCATCTGGCCTGACTGCTCTCCAAAAGGCAAGAGAATGATCAAAACACCTCTATATTCCTACAACCATTTCTGCATGTGTGATCTTTAAAAGACTTCTAGTTAGTTTGCTTCTTATTTCCAGTTGCCATCAGCCCTAGTATCAGAAACTTCCCCTGGCATTTAGCAGTTATTGGTCTTCTTCCCTGCCTCTGCTCCAAAAGTTGGGGCTTGATAATTTTCATTTACAGAGAGAGAAGTCGAACCTAATGCTGCACACAGCTGCTGTGTAATTCAAGCAGTTTTATGGGACTTCTTTGCAGATTACTTCACTCTGGTGCCTACACCTTAACAAGACTGAAATAAATAAGCTAAGTAAAATAGGTTTTATATGTTTTTAAGAAAACTCCAGCCCATGACTAGATTCTTTCCTTGACTAAAACCTTCCTATTCTCCTCTGTCGTATCAGTCTTGGCAGGGCAGAAATTTAATTTGCATTCATTGTGCCACTATCTGTATGGCAATTTCGATCTCTTCTTCCTTCCACCATACATTTGTATGCAGGAAGAAGATAGAAAGTGGAAACTCTTGGAAACTGGACATTTTTGTCATTACAGCAGAGTTCATTTACTGCAGAAGGGACTTTGTGTCCAAGCTATGATTATTCTTGTTCTTAGATCAACACATTGGCAAAAACATGCTTGTCCTCGATGATGACTTTATGACCTGGGGCTGAGCACCTGCAGCAGGAACATATGGTATTGCTCTTCTTGCTGCTGTCCTTGCAGTGACAAACCCTGCCACACAGCCAGTGCTGAATGACAGAGAGAGATGAATTTGGTACCCACAGGAAAATTCACCAAAGCCCTAAAGGAGACCAGTCGTGAACAGAAATTCTATATACCTACCTTAAACTATCTTCCAAGGACGCTCCCACCTGCTCCAAGGTAGTTCCTTACATTGCACTTTTAATAAGGTCAGCAGGATTACATCTTCAAAGGAAACATCAGTCCTATCTATTCACAAAACACACAGCTGTATATTGCTTCGTTTTACTGTCTAGAAAGGACCCAGGACTGTTCACAGCTGGGGCTGGTGATGAAGGGGATAATATTAATTAACTCTACTCTTTAAAGAGTAAGTAGGGTCAATTAACTTGTACTGAAAAATGCTTTGTCACATGAAAGTAACAGTGTCCTTTATTAGTTATTACAAATCAGTTATTCCAATTTAATTACATATTTATTCTGATGTTTGTCTTTTATAAAAAAAGAGCATCTAGTGAAAAGTATCCAATAACTTTTACATTCTCAAGAAAACTGAAGGCCTGTACATTATAGACAGTATAAAGCTTTAGAAAAAATAAATAAAATGAAATCAATGTAGTATTGGGAAAAAAAAATACCAAAAATTCAAAAAATTTAGGAAGATATTCTTGAATTAATCCTCTAGAAAATCTGAAAGCCCTGAGTAAGAGTTAATCAATAGTAGGTGTCAAGCACTTTAAAAACATGGGATTGTGTTTTGTTGAGATTTTTTTGGATGCTAATCCACGAAAAAATTATGAAACTAAGGAAAAACATCAGAATAACAGGAATTTTCTTATAGCACTACATATATGGATAAAACAATGCATTCCGCAAAGACTGCCCCATTCCTAGCAGTGTTTAAGGCCAGGTTGGATGGGGCTTGGTCTAGTGGAAGGTGTCCTTGCCCAGGAGAGGGAGGCTGGAACTAAATGTTACTTCAGATCCCTTCCAACTCAAACTATCCTATGATTCCTATGATTTTTGGTGAAATTTTAAAATATTTTATATTAAAAATAGGATAAACCAACTGCAGTTTTACAAATATTCTATTGCTAAACACAATTATAAAGTAATAAGAAGATATCTCACTTCTACAGTGGTGATCTTGAAAAGGTTGTATTAAATGGTATCATAACCTTTGTACATAGGCTAGAAAAATACCTGCTAATATTGCTGGTGTAAGATCAGAAAAAGAAAGAATATGTACCCTTTATATCCTTTAATTCACTTATTGCAACAGTGCTATAGTTCATTTTGCTAGCTGACTACTGTCATGGTTTAACAACTATAACTACATATACTTAAATACAGCTGAAATAACAAAAATATTGGAGGTGATCCTGATGACAATGCACAGCACAAACATATTTCCAAACTTGCAGCGAAATAAGGACATTAGTACTTACTGATTTAGCTGGCCTGGTTTTGAATACCTCTCTGGCAATACAGGACTGTTTAGCTTGCTTCCCATCTACACATGCAAATAGAGACATATTCAGAGATGAATGCACTTTTAATTTTTACATAAAGGGTAGGGGATTCACGTGTGTTGTGCTACACATTCCTTATTCAGAGAAATCAGTAGTCTATAAAGAACATCAAAGCAGTAAACAGATCATAGCATTCCCACTGAACATTTAAGTTAGCTGCACCTTCAATAACCTTACTAAGGACTGAGTTGAGGGAAAGAATTAGCTGCAGAGATCAAAAGGACAAGGTATATCTTTGAAATCCCTCCACAGTTCAGTTTTTTTTTTTTTTTTGTATGACCAAAGCTCTTGAGCTGAATGTGAAAGACAGTTTCCATGGATATTTAAATGATATTTTTATCAGGCATGTCAGAATGACATACTTTGACTTTTCGAAGTCTTGCAAGGTCACCTCTCAACCATCCCTGACTTCATTTCTGTCTAACAATCAACATTTCTTGTAAGGAACAAGCAGTGTTTGTGGCTTGTCAGCAGGACCAAATTTCAAAAGAACTGAAAATGTGGAGTACTGAAGCAGAGAAGATTAACCACACCAGCAACCTGTGACAGAAACCAAAACCCCTTTGCTATCTCTTTTTCCTCACTTTCTGCTCCCCCAGGCTGTTTTTTTGCTCCCTACATAGCAGGACAAGCCACAGGTAATTTTGTGCTATGAGCAGATGGGTCTGTAAACTGAAGCAGAAGATCAAAGGACTGATTCTGCAAACATGTATTTACTTTACCTACATTGAGAACCTACTGAAATAAATAAGATTGCTTACTTTGTAAATCAGACATATTTGAGGAATTGAGCCTTGCATTTGTGTATGACATATTTTAAGGGTGCATTGTTTCAGGGCCGGAAAACGTGGTATCTTGGGCCTTCAGTGCAAGATTTCTGTCATCATATTAGAGAAAAAAAAATCAGCAAGAGTAAAAGCTGAAATAAAATTATTGAGAAGAAATTAGCAATAAAAATGCTTTTCAAAGTAATGCTTCAATTTTGAAATAACTATTATAAACATTTGTGCTTGCTATGGCTTGCAGTTAAATTTTAAAAATAGCACTTAAATATGCATGTTAATAACATCCAGAAGGCATTTCTTTCAAGCCTGTTTGGGCTTTTGAAGGGTTTAATTTAACCACAGCATTCATTTATGTCTAGCAGTTAGAATTTTCTTTTAAGCTCAAAGGAGCCGAGAGTTGTAACTATGATCTAATTGGTAAGGAATGAAGAACATTTTTCATGTTTTATAGACAGCATGAATCCTGATCGTTTTACAGCAGTAAATTATAGAGTGGTCTGCTCACTGTGTCTCCCTCTGGAAGTATAGACCTATATCTCATTAAACTATAAAAACAACTTGTAGGGTTCAGCACTCCTCAAAGGCTATCCTGTGCTATTCCTGTGTTATTTTTGTATCGCTAATGCACGTCAGCTACTCAGCCCAGAGAAAGTTAGGTTCTTTACAGCCTCAAACTAAATTAATTTATAGCTGCATCCCCATGTCAGAGGGTATGCATGAGGGACCTAAACTGCTATAGAAAACAATCATTTATTATTGATTTTCAGTTTCTTTTTAAAAGCAGCTACAACTCATTGGTTTCTCAGTTCTTTCTGCCCTGGTTCAAATGATCTATACAACGCTAGCAATGTGACAAAGCAACTCCTGTGAATAAGGCAAATACCATAAAATCAGATGTGCTTTACTTCTTTTTGGCATAAGACAAGTTGGTTCATCACAGAAACATGAAAAAAAGATCAGAGCTGGGATGTTATGATTTTTGTGGATCTAACTTTAACATGTATGACTAGGTAAATATCTCCATGAAATGAATTGTCTTTTAAATAAAACCTAGCATTTAACACTTTTTTTAAAGCTGTACAGTTGTTATGTGCTTGTACAGTCTAGCTGAATTTAATTCCAGTGAAGGCAGTGCACTGCACATGTCACACTGCAGGTCCTTAATTCTATTTCAGTATCTTCAGTCTGTGTTAAGGCAAAAAATAAAAATCATCTGAAAGGCATAGATACAGAATTGCTACTGAAATTGGTGAGGTCTAGGTTGCCAGCTCTTTAAAGCAAGGGTGGAGTGGACTGGAAAAGGGCAACTCAAGAGTCTGGGTAGGAATTGTACTCTAGGTTACCCTGCTCTTGCAGGGGGGTTGGACTAGATGATCTTTCGAGGTCCCTTCCAACCCCTGGGATTCTGTGATTCTGTGAATGGGCCCAGCACTAGGAGCAACTCTTCAAGGAGTGAAGCAATAAAATAAGAGCAATAGTCTTCTCTCTTCTCCCAAGAACACAGTGATTAACCACAAACATCTCCTTTCATAGAATAATAGCTTAATTAGTCAACTAAGTTATTCCCATCTTAGAACAATACAGCAATTTTTTCAATCATAACTGTTTTGGGTAGAATAATTAATAAAAAAATACAATACTAATTTTAAAACCATATGCTTCTCTGTGTGTTGTTCTCTCTATGACAGGGAGAAAATGGACCTTGTTGTTAGAAAATTTAGCCTGCACTGCTTCTGCACAAGGGTTTGCTGCCAATACCACAGCTTCATCATTGAACAGCCTCATGACCAAACTCCTCTCCCCAAGCCTGGCTGTCTTGGTCACAGTCCTTTGAACCAGATTTTCTCCTCATAGAGCAAAGTGTCAGTTTCCCAAGAGAGGAAGCCAGTAAATCATCACAGAGTGGTGTGTGAAATCCTTTGCATTTTTCTCCTTCATGGTTATCAACATATACACTCTTCCTTGGAGCTGCAGGCCATAACAGATCTTGGTCTCTCCAGGGCTAACTCAACTCTCAAAGTTGCTCAAAGTCACCCATGGCTGAGAATGAATGACGAGAAAGGTCACCCAGATATACCAGATATGTAAGTAAGTAATGTTAACAATTGCTCTCTCAGGTCATGAGTTTCCACACACAGGTTCCTGGAACAGATTTCCACACCCTCTTTGCAAATAAATGAAAAGGAGATGAAAAAAATAAACAGAAAATGACAAAAATCTTTCTCATCTTGAGCAAATCCCATCTATCCTCAACACACCCAGAAACGCAGATATGTAAACCCTCTGGAATCAAAAGCAAAGAATTAGAAAATTATTAATTCATAGAAATATTTATACCCAGGAGAAACATGGAAACACATCCAGAGAGGATGTGGAATGGCAAAGATCCTGATTTATTAGGCATAAGAGAATATGGCTGGAGTAGTTGCATCCCAATTATGATCATTAAAATCTACATTTAGAAAGAACAGAAAGAGGCAGTAAAGATTAACAGCCACCTCAAAAATTTTAGGGAGCTTTTAGGATCACTGTGGGAAGTAAGACTTCCTGCAAAAAGAGGACTAGGGATAAAGATGCAATCACAAGAACTCTGTACGGTTGAAATGCATATGAGAGCCCACAACTCCTGGGGCAACATGCAAGCTGCTCTTGCTTGCTAGACAGCACACCACAGAGAAATTTTAACTACCTGCCCTACTAGATGAAATGAAAAGCTGGGAATCACACACAGCTCTGCTTCTGTCTCCAATCTGGACTGTAACAGAGGACATGGGGATCTCAGTTCCTCATTTTCTTTTATGTACAAAACAAAGACAACTCAGATTATCAAGTGAAAAAGCAGAAAACTTTACCAGTTGGGAAACAGAGGGGAGTGGGGAAACATGCTGAAAGAAGTCCCTAACTAAATAGAGAACAACTTTATGGTCCCAAACCAGATGGATTTTCATTATTTACTGCATTATTCACCAGTAAGAGAAGCTGATTAGAACTGTGAACCTTTGCTCACACAAAGATAACAAGAAATTAGTTCAAAGTTCAAGAATCTGAAGGATAGAGGAGGAGAATGTCATAAAGAAATCCAGTCAAGCAGAGCACAGAGGTTCAAAGGACCTCTACAGTATCTTACAGCAAACCCAAGAGTGTAGAGAATGCTGTGATGTGATATTTCCATCCATAGATGCAATTATATTTCCATGATGTGAAACTTCGGATCTCAAATACGTATACATTTATAGGAGTGGCACTCAACCACATATTAAAGTTATAGATGACTATAATTACCCAAAGCACATAAATACCATCATGAAATGTATAAATTTAGAGAAACTTGATTAATATTGGCTCAGCATTACAAAGTATAACCATCAAGTATGATCCAGTGTAATTATGGTTTGCAAAACTGCAATTTAGTCAAATCTGAAAAGGCAGTATGTCGTAAAAACATACAGATGCTGCCATTCAAATAATTTTCAGTGCTGTAGCTCTTAAAGTATTTTGTATTTAGTTTTGTTTAAGCCTGTGTATTTGTAATCTATCTGAAAAGTCAATGTGAATGAGGCTGAAGTAAGTCCTGTTCTAGCAGAACTAAGTGTCTGTTGAATTTTAATGACACAGATTGTCGCTTTTAATTTGTTTTTTGTACAAACTGATTATGTTAAAGAATACTATAATAGAATTATATGTTAAGCTATTATTTAGAATTACTTCTTGTTTTACTTGCCCTAGATTCCTGCATAAACATTGTAGGTTCTAAATATTTTAAAAAACATTATTCAGATTAGATATAGGTAAATTACATGAAATTGACTTGTTTGTGTTGTTTAAAAGTGAAGTATACATATTTTTTAATTATTTTCTTCCGTTTTTTATTTACATTTTTCCTTTTGTTCTACGTAGATGAATCCGATGTTCAGGGAATGAAACAAGGCCAAAACCTTGGAAAGTCATCTCAGTCAAGGATAAACTGTTATCCTTACATCCATTATCATTACTAGAGATCATTTTTTCACAGCTCCAAAATTCTCCCCAGTGGGTAGTAGTCCATCTTACTAAACTACCTACCCATAATTCAACCTAATATCATGCAATAGTCTGTCTATGGTCATGAATGTCCAGCTCTGAACTGCAATAGAGACTATTTTCCATAGCCTCCAGGGAGGTAGCTAATTTTGTTGGCTGCCTCTATTTCATCCATCTTCTAGCAAATAAAGAAGGGCTTTCTTTTTCCCTAGTGCTGCCCACTTTCAGAAATCCAAATGTCTGTTCAGTGGAAGCATTAAATTAGTACAAATGCTGCAATCCCGAAGCAGAAAGCTATTAATTCTCATGCAAACTCAGAATCAGCTTTCACAACCTCAGCAACTACAAGACGCAGGACTAGGTCTTCAGAAGACAAAAACTAACATGTAAGTCTGGTGGAAAAAGTCTGTAGGCAAAGTCAAACTGAACTAATGTTTTTCAAGCAGCTCTTCTTACAGGTGCACCCTTATCAATAAAATAGAATGAGACTGTTCAAGATCTTCCTTTACTCTCTAGTACTCAAATTAACATCTAATTCATAACAGGGAATTGCTCTGGTTCAGGTTATTTTAAGGATTTTAAACAACCACCATCCACTATTGCCATAGAAATAACAATATGATTTAGATTACTGAATTCTCATTCAATTCTTACTGGTATGAGCCAACCATACCAGTTCGATCAATGGTGGTTGAAGAAAACAAATCAGTAATTGAACGAACTAATTTGCAATCTTAATGATTTTTTTTAAACATTAAATAAATTCTCCTTCTAGACCTCAGTCCATAATTTTTATGGAAATTTACAGGCAAGCTAAGTGCATGTGATCCCATTTTGCTTGTACAAACAATTTATAACAGATTTGGAACTTTTGCCCATTCTTCAGTTATGGGTTATGAAAGATCTAATTTTAAAAGTATATATGCTGTCTTGTTTCCATTTACATTAATGGAGTAGAAAAAGATTCTTGTTGTGAAGAATGGTTACTTTTAAAAATTACAAAGAGTAATACCCTGTTATTATATAAACAATGAAAAAATTGCAGCAACATCTTACCAAGTGCAGCATGAATCTAGATTCTGTGTGAATATGTAAAAAGAAAATCTGATCCATGAGCAGCAATAAAGTCTTTTTGTATGGAAGTTATAAACATTAAGTTCATGTCAATGTTTTCTGCAAAAGGATGTGATTTAGTGCTCCAGCAGAGCTGTTTTGCCAGCAAAAGCCAACAAATTACTTCTTCCAGAAGGTCATGGAAACTCAGAAAAAAAACATTCTACTACTTCCTCCACACTACATTCACTAGGGAATAGAAAACTTTAATCCTGGATGAAAACAAATCACACTGTATCCCTGCAAGCTTAGCCAGGCAGGACAACTTTAAATGTATAGTCAGTGCTGTAAAACCTTTTAGGTGAAGACAGTCCTTCCATACGATGCCTAACACAATACGCTTGTGATCATGACTCCTGTTCCTTACTGCTAGTAGAAAACAAACAAGTAATAATATCTTGTGTATATCTATGTACAATGTGTAGTCATTTTGCTATAAATCACATCAATAACTAACATTTTATTACATTCTGCTCATTTTCCTCTCTTTCATAATAGAACAGCTACATTAATTTTAAGGAACTACTATTTTGCATGTGCCAAAGAACTAATAATGTATCCTGTGCTGCGAAATGGGCATCTACATCTTTATCATTGTCTCTAACACAACCCTTTTGCAAAAAGTGGCTCAAGGAATAGGTAGCACAAAAGATTCAGCTGTCTGATGGACGGTTTGCTGGTTAGCCTTAGAAGCAAGTTGCAAAATCAAGTGTCCCTCATTGAAATTCCTTGCCCACAATCCCTTTGCATTTATAACTGTGGGAAATGAGCTCTGCCACCTGAGCTGGCCTCAGCTGCCATGGCATCACATGAAGATAGATGTGATCACTTATAGAGGTACGACAGGGAGCACTCTTCTCCTCTGCTTTCATCTCACTTCCTGATCTCAGATCAAAGCAGGAAGACAAGCAGAGCAAGGGCTATCTACATGGGGACATTACATCAATCTAGTTTGTTCACTCTAAGAGCAGTAATTTAAATACATCTCATTCAAAGGCTTTTGCACTGGTTTGTCATGCTAGCTTAAAATATTTTTGTTATTAATGATAACATACAAACAACTCTGTACTTGTCTGAATTAACTACCTCAACTTCCCAACGAATATTTCATGGCTCAGTGTTTGCAATTGTGTTATTTTTCTTGTGCTGTAGGAGGCCCACTTGAAATTAAAGAAATTTGTGGGTGAGGGAACAAAACAGAATCAAATGAATGCACTCCTTGAAATCTTTTCTTGGTATCCATTAACATCATCAAAAGCATTACTCATCTGCTGTCATGCAACATCAATGACCCATTACTTAATACTGTAATTATTGTAATATGAACAGAACCACACACATATCTGCCATAGCACCACTGGGTATATTTTTCCTTTTTGCAGACACAAGATCACTGGCAGCACAGTTTCAGGACAGAAAGACCTGGTTTCCTCATGGGAAACAAAACATGCAGAATTATCTGAGCAGAGCTCACAGTCTGCAGCAGACAAATGTCACCATAAAGCTTTTCCTCAGGTCACAGGAGCACTGTACTCCCAGGGGCTGGAAGCTCAGCACCCATAGCCATCTCCAGGCATGAGCTAATTCATTTGATGTTGGCAAATCAGCTGTCAGGAGTCCTATTCTGGAGCTTTGTTAGGTCACCTGGAGGATCTTGTCCTGCTCAATGCCAGTGCATCATCCCTTCTGTAGCACATTTTTAGTCTAGTTTATCTTGGTCATACTCAAAATACTTTATAGCTCTTTTAAATTTTTAATTAAATTAAGTGAAACATTACCAGAAAGGAATTTTTTCACAACAAAAATTGTCTTAATAACTTAATGATACCAATTATATTCTTGATGTAGGTCTTTATCCAGCTTAATGCTGGCATTATTGGACCCAAAAGAAATTCAGTCTTGAATTCTCAACAAGATATGCAAGCCAACTAGTAAGTAAATAAACAATAAAACTAGTGGTTTTTATTTTTAAAACCTGCATTCTAGCAGTCTAGCAGGAACTTATTTTTCCTTCCCTACAAGTTGGAACACAGTAAGATCAATTGTATGTGCAGGAAATTGCACTTACAGAGCACTTCAAAAATTAAAGATGTCATAAAAGTCGCAACATGCGTATGAGAATTCCCTGAGTAAAACTACAAAAATCTAAGTTTTCTCAAATATTTGACTGAGTCAACCTGTATTATGTCCTTGGACAAAACCTAGAGCTCACAATGGAAGACTCCACTAGTTAAAACTGACATTGTGGAAAATGGTGAAGCTAGGAAACAGAACATGTAGAAAGAAATAGACTTTTAAGAGCTGTATGTGTTCTTGCTAAGCAGAAGAAAGAATCTCAGTATCACCTAGTGGTTTACTCTTCAGAGTCCCTCTGACAACATATGAAGAAGCTACATAAAGCATTATCCAGTCCTATTGAAAGCTCCATAGGTTATCTTCATTGTAGATATTTAAACACTAGTACAGCTTCTAAACAGAGGACAAATATTTTTGGTCAACAGAATAATTGTTGGTACACAACAAAGAGACATTAGAAAGCATGGAAACCTGACTCAGGATAAAGCAGTAGTAATTCTCTATCTTCAAAAGATTTGGCGGCACTTCATCTTTACATAGGTCTAGACATCAGCTTATGTCATTTATTTTGCTAAAAGTTTTCCTTTCTCACAAATGCAAAACCAAAAAAATCTGGAGTAGTAATAGTTTAAATGTTGATGCACCTATGATAAAAATGCTTGTGAAATCATGAAACTGGAAGAAAAATAAAGTAAGACGTTGTAATAAAAAACAAAAGACCACAAATAACCCCAAGAAAATAACCCGAAACCAAAGACTGCCTCTTCCAAAACACAGAAGAATCATCACTTATTGGTCACTGCCTTAGAAAGAACAGAGTCATACTTTTTATGAACTGAACATGAAAATTGAACATACCATTCATATACACAACATAACTGCATTTTGTGCAGTCACTATAAATGTTAACCCACCAGCTGCATGCAAAGCTTTGATAGAAAAAAGTGAAAGCCCATAGAGAAACACAGGTATGTTTTTATTCTTCTACCTTAATACCATACAGTAACAAAACTGATTTAATTCAATCTGATTTCATTGACAAAGCTGCATAATCTGTTTGCAGAATACTTACCTTCACCTTCTGCATGAGCCAAACAATATCTTCTTGGATATATTTCTATGTTAACGTTTGGCAAGCACAGCTTAAAAGTTCAATGTGCATTGCACTTGCTAAAAGAATTTGATAGAACATGTCTGGTAAAGTTATTCTTAAACTAGTGACCTTAAGATTGAAACAGTCAGTTATAGTAGCCCTGACATAATATGAAGGTGATTTCACATCACTAAAATCTCAGAGAGAGAGCCTAGTTTCAATTTCTTCAGGGACAGAAATTATTCATGCAGTGATTGCTTTGAAGTTGTAAGTTATACAGAATTAACAAACTACTCATAGATGAAAAACATAAACATGATAAAAAGAAGATGCTAATTATAATGATTTGTTAACCTTTCCTTTTCCAAATATGTGAGGTGATTTGGAAATAACCCTGTGTCTTTTTAAATTACTTCACAATCACACCTTTGTTCAAGTTTGACAGTTAATATTTTTGAACATTACCACAATTATGCCAAATGTGCATCACAGTTAGTTGGTAGGTCAATGCTGGTCACACACATTTCTAAAAATCAGCCAGATTTCCACTTCTTGTCAGGCTAAATTTCATGATCAGAAAGTAATTTCAAATGAATTCCAGTAGGTCACTAATTGTCAAAAAATAGTATTTGAAAGGCATTTTTTAGCTTCAGGAATCTTTTTGCCAGGTATAGACTATCCATTTTTTTTTCAGTATCAATCATAATCATTAAGGAAAAATGGATGCACTAGCTATCTTGGATGCAATATTTTTATGACAGTTTTACAAAATCAATTTAAACCCACGCAGAAAACAGAATGTATTTCTTCAATTAACATTGATTTTTCAAATATTTGCAAGTAGACAGAAATTACCTAAGTCCAGTGTTGAAAATATTTAGTGTACACTACAGTAAAAAAAGTAGTAAAAAAAAAATCACATCAAAGGCCCTATGCAAAATATTTTGAGTTTTGTTAACAAACTTTTTAGTGGATTAAAAGTAGAATAAAAAGGCCTGTCACTGTTGCATGTTCCTTTGTGGTGAAGGAGTCACTCCTTCAGAACAGTCAGATCTCAGAGCAGTTCTGACAGCCAAAGCCAGTAATTACTTGAAACTTTCAGCTCTGTAGCAGGATCACAGAGCTTGTTCCCAGTCCTCCCAAAATCTCAAAACTTGGATAGTTGGATGATTTAATTTTAAAATCCACTGAGATGATGGAATAAGAATTTGTTACACATTGTCCTTGTCTGTGTTAACAAACACCACAAGCAGGCACAGAACAGAATGCACCTAAGTCCATTAACCAAAACTCTTGATTATTTTGTTTTGAATGATGCTCTGACATACACTGAGGCAACAGACATCATTCTTATCTAAAAGAACCTTAAATAAGCCTGCTTATAAACCTTAAATAAACACTGCTAAAATCAAAGTTTTGGCAGCAAGTGGAAGCAAAACAATATACTGCACAGAGCACCAGGGAAAAGGGTGGATCTGTTTGCTCTTTGGCACTTACATCTTCACAAACAGCTCTAGAATGATCATGTTGCAGTTTGTTTTATTATTGTCAACAACGTTTGCAACTGCAAAAGCAGCAAGTGCTTTAAAGAGAAGGGTTGGACAGAGAGATGGCAAAGGTTCTTCTGTACATGGAGAGCAACAGAACTGAAAACCACACAAAGAGCAACTTTCTTTATAATGTGATCTGCCAGAAAACCTGTAAGAACCTCAGAAAATTGTGAATAATTCGGTGGTAGCACATGGATTCTTTAACATAAAGAAGGAATAAGAAAATAGGTTATTCTTATTAAACAAGATGTTATTATGGATTAAATTTATCACTTCTTACTGCTATTATTACAATACAGATGGCAATCTAAAACGTGACAGACATGATAATACTATGAGAACAAGATCTCATTGGAATTTATTTAATTTAACAATGTGTTTACATAGTTACATACATGAGAAATTTATAATGATAAAATTTTGATTTTTGTCCTAATAATGCCCATTATGTTGACAAGAACTTTTCTGGTTTATTTTCATGAATGGACAAATTCTTTACTGACAGGATGAAAAGTACATTCTACTTTGCACAGCAGTAAAAAAGTGAAAGCATACAAGGGATAAAGGCAGAGGAATTTTCACCATATCATTTCATGACACATCTTTGAGTTGTTCAGCTCAGCACTGATTGAGATGGATTACTCCAATTAAGATACATCTGTCTGAATACATTGCTATTGCAGGAGGCACTGGTGGCACTGTCACACATCATGTTACAAGTTCTTTTTCTAGACAAGTGAGCAGTCTTTGGTTTACACAAAAATATCAAGCCATTGTTATTTTTTTAATATACATTTCTCGGGAAAAGTATGGTAGCATTCTGTGCATTTTAGTCTCCTGACTCAGCCTATTCCCACAGCATAAGGGTTCTACTGGAACTGAGCAGTTGGGTTTGTGATCACCTCCACTAAAGGACAAAACCACACACCATGCATGAGCTAATTCCAACAAGCTACTATCCTAGCTTAGCAGCACTAATTTCTCCAGCAAGAGCATAGATTGCCATGCCCCAGCTTCTGCTGTCATGTACTAGATGGTGACAGTATGACCATAAAAAAGAAAATGTGTATAACATATGTTAAAGTATTCATATGTAATTTCTATTCAAATACTCTTTTTTTTTAACCCTATTAAACGTGGGCATTGATCTGAGACTATTCAAATACAGTAACACAGATCATTTTGATTATTTTGCTGGGAGAAAAAATAGCAATTTCTTCCCACCCAGAGGAAAAATGAAAACGTCAAATAAATCAGATCTGGTGTGTAGATCCCACAGATATCTCTACACTAAATTCTTTAGTGACCAAGTTGCTAGTATGAGTTACAAGTTCTACATTAGAGAGTGAGAAAAAGCTGGTAAGTGGGAAAGTAATATCATTTCCACTGATAAAGTAGGACTACAATGACAGCTGTAATCTACACAAAGAGAGGATAAATGAGGATGTAAAGTAGCAAATACCAGTCCTGTAATTCTTTGGAAGCTGGTTTTTCAGATCTCTACACTCACACCCCTTTTTATCCCACTCCTAAAAGCTACATCTTTAAGATTATTAAAAGAAAACCAAGCCATTCTTTAAAAATATTAATAATTTTCTTTATAAAAATTCGGTCTAAATGTAAGTATATTGGATTTGTCTGGCAAGTTTTGGTAGCATGAGGGTTACAAGAGGGTCTTCCAAGAGAAGCTGCTAGAAGCTTCCCCATGTCCAACAGAGGCAACATCAGCTGGCTTCAAGATGGACCCACCTGCTGACAAAGCTGACTCTGTCAGTGACAGCAATATCACCTCTAGGATAACACAGTTAAGAAGAGGAAAAACCCTGCTGTGCAACAGCAGCTGGGAGAGAAGAGTGAGAATATGTGAGAGCAACAGCCCTGCAGACAGGAGATGGAGACGATGCTCCAGGCACTGGAGCAGAGGTTGCCCTGCAGCCGTGGGGCAACCCATGGTGAGGCAGCTGTGCCCCTGCAGCCCATGTAAGTCCATGGTGGAAAAGATTCCATCTGCAGCCCATGCAGGACCCCACACTAATGCAAGGGAATGCCTGAAGGAGTCTGTGATCCTGGGGAAAGCCCACACTGGAGCAGGGTCATGGCAGGAGCTGTGGCCCCATGAAGGGAGGAGCCCACACTGGAGCAGGTTTGCTGCAGGACTTGTGACCCACAGGGACCCACATTGGAGCAGTCTGTTCCTGAAAGGATGCACCCTGTGGAAGGGACCCACACTGGAGCAGTTCATGAAGAACTGCAGCCTGTGGGAAAGACTCACACTGGAGAAGTTCATGGAGGAGTGTCTCCTATAGGAGGGACCACACACTGGAGCAGGGGAAGAGTGTGAGGAGTCCCTTCCTGAGAAGGAAGGAGCAGCAGAGACAGCATATGATGAACTGACCATAACCTCCATTCTCAACCTGTCTCTGCCTTGTGAGGGAAAGAGGTGGAGAAATCAGGAGTGAAATTGAGCCCAGGAAGAAGGGAGGGGTGGGGGCAAAGTGTTTTAAGATTTCTTTTTATTTTCATATTACCATACTCTGATTTGATTGATAATAAATTAAACTAATATCCTGCACTCAAGTCTGTTTTACCTATGATGGTAACTAGTGACTGATCTCTCCCTGCCCTTTTTCTCGACCCATGAGCCTTTCCTTGCATTTTCTTTCTCCTGTCCAGCTGCGGAAGGAAGTGATAGAGAAGTTTTGGTGGGTACCCAACCAGGGTAAGCCCATCTCAATGAGCTTTCATCTGAAAAAAAGGCATAATTATTACTGGTTCTGAAAGAGTCAACCTTTCAAAATTTAAATTGCAATAAGAGAACATTGAAGGAAATAAAATTTATTTCCTGTTTAAAAAGAGCTAAACAGTTCTTTATTTCAACTTTTTAAGATTTATCATTACAAAGTAAGGTAGATGTATCCTTGGTTTAAGAGGATTAGGTCAGAGAATACTTCAGAACGCTGGGCATATGTAAATCCATGACCCCTGAGGGGATGCACACACGAGTGCAAAGGGACCTGGCAGATGTCATTGTGAGACCACTCTCAGTAATCTTTGATTGATCATGGTATGTTGGACAAATACCTGAAGACTGTAGGAAAGCAAATGTCTCTCCTGTCTTGTGCTTGTGGGTGTGAAGTTTCATGAATCTTCAAGAAGAGCAAGAAGGAGCACATAGGGAACTACAGGCCAGTGAGCCTCACCTTGATCCCTGTGAACGTAGTGGAGCAGCTAATCCTAGAAACCATTTCCAGGCATATGAAGAAAAAGTAAATAATAGTAGTAGTCGTGGCTTCACCAAGTGGAAGTCATGTTTGATCACCTTGATAAACTTCTAGAGTGAATTCACTGGACTGATAGATGAAAGGAGAGCAACGGATATTGTTTGTCTAGACTTCAGTGAGGCCTTTGTTTCTTGTAGGATCCTCATAGAGAATCTGCTGAAATATGGGCTGGATGAGCAGTAACATGGATGGAAAACTGGCTTAAGAGGAGCGTCCAGAGTGTGGTGACCAGTGGCATGAAGTCTAGATGGAGACCAGTAATTCAGATTGTACCTGAGGCATCAAATTTGTGGGTGATCATTGTCATTAATGATCTGGATAATGGGAAAGAGCACACCTTCAGCAAGTTTCCTGATAACACAAAAGCAGGTGTTATCCCAGAGGATTATGTTGTCAACCAGAGAAACACCCTAGAGAACTGGGAGGACAAAAACACCATGGAGTCCAACAAAGAGAAGTGCAAAGTGCTGCACCTGGGGAGGAACAACTCCAAGCACTGGTGTGTGTTGTGGGCCAGTCAAGTGGAAAGCAGCTCAGCAGAAAAGAACCTTGGAGTCCTGGTTGACACATGAGCAGCAATGTGTCCTTGCTACAACAAAGGTGAATGGTATCCTGGGCTGCCTTAGGAGAGTGTTGCCAGCAAGTCAAAGAAGGTGAACATTTCCTTCTGCTTAGTACTGGTGAGTACTGGACTGCTGTGTCCAGTGCCATGGACATGCTAGAAAGAGTCCAGTAAAGTGACACCAAGATGATGAAGTGACTAGAGTATCTTTCCTGTGAAGAAAGGCTAAGGGAGCTAAAAGTTCTTCCTTGGGAAGAGAGAAGGCTCGGGAAGATCTCATTGATGTGTACAAATACCTGCAGGGAGGGTGGAGGGAGGATGGAAACAGGCTCTTTTAGGTGGTGCTCAGCATCAGGACCAGAGACAATGGGCACACAATGAAACGCAAGAGATTCCCTCTGAACATCAGGAAACACTCTTTCACTTATGAGGGTGACCAAGTGCTGGCACAGGTTGCTCAGAGAGGTGGTGTTCTTGAAAATATTACAAAGCCTGAACATGGTCCTGGGAAACTTGTTTTGATGGATCCACTTGAGCTTGGGGGTTGGACTAAGTGATCTCTACAAGTCCCTTCCAACCTCAACCATTCGCTGATTCTGTGATATCTTTTAGCTCATGAAGGAGGTAAATATTTATTTTAAAGATAAAAAAAGGTGTAATTGTATCAAGTTTCAAACTCATCTTGTAGGTCTACAGTGATAGACTTTGGATTCGATTCTTTCATCTAAAAGCTTGTAATTTTCTTCTTAACTTTACCTAAACAAATAAATTGTTTGTTAAAATATATTCTACTTGCCCTTCAGAATCCACTCCTGACATTTGTTGTTGGCCATCCCTGCCCATTTTCCAGCAAGCATAAATGAATCATAGAATGTGGGCTCATCTAGTTCTATCCCCCCGCTACGGGCAGGGACTCCTTCCACTAAATCAGGTTACTCAAAGCCCCATCCGATCTGGTCTTTAACCCTGCCAACGATGGGCCAGCCGCAGCTTCTGTAGCTCACATGACTCACTGCCTTCATAATGAATAATTTTTTCACAATATCTAATCTAAATCTCCCCTCTGTCAGTTTAAAGCCATCCCCCCTTATCCTGCCTGTGCACCCCTTGCAAAAAATCCAGTCTGCAGATTTTCTGTAGGTCCTTTTTGGGTACAGACAGACTGCTGCTGCTGCCACATCTTGTCACTGGGAAGAATCTAGCTCCCTAGAAAGCTTCATCCCCTGACCCAAACCCATCCTTATAAGCACATGGAACAGCACTCTTACTACCATCTACCCACAGCTCTTTAAGAACATTTCCCATCAAAAAATGACGCAAGTCCATTCATTGCAAGATTCTTCATCCCCGTAATGACCTGACTCTTAGTTCATGCCATTCAGCATTGAGGGCATTCACAACTATACAATTGCTAAAAGACTTATTTTCTATCATCTTACCTCAGAGCAGCTAGGGAAAGCCATCTATTGAATTAGTTTATTATATTGTGCTGCTTTTATTTTATAAGCTCGCATAACACCATCTTTTGAGCCAGGGACCCTATAAGTTATATCCAGAAATAAGTGTCAGAGTGACCCCCTTGTAGAACACAAAAAGACTTGCTTTTTTAATTATCAAAACTGAATAAGAGATGCAGTAACAATGTTTCTTTCTAAGTTCACCATTATTTCTCTCAAAGGTAACAGATGAGGGCTCATAGAATCATAGAATAGTTAGAGTTGGAAAGGACTTTAAGATCACCTATTTCCAGCCCCCCTGCCATAGGAAGGAGCACCTCACACGAAACCATAATGTTTCTCTCAAACTAATCTTTACCTCAGAGAACAGTTCTGATTAATAAGTTAATATATGTACAATTTATTTTTGAGCTCAGTTATTTTTTCTGCCTTTCAAATGCAATCCTATATTAATCTTAGCACTCATGTCAACAAGGAAGAAAGCTGTCCCTGCTGTCCCTTGGCATTTAAGGCTGCATTCAATGCAGCTACAATTTGTTTGGGAATGTACAGGGTTTGCTGAAGACAATCACTGGAGATAGAGCCTTAATTTAACCTCAGGCCTGTAGTATTTCCCCTGGGACCTGGATGACTAATAACACAGCAGAGGGCAAGGAAAGCATAAAATTATTGGGAAATGGAAGTAGCAAATCTCGAGTGTTGAATTTCTTCCTCTAAATCATTGTTTATAGGGATAGTCATGCATGTCTGACCCACTCTGAGGACAGTAAGAAGCAACTTAAAAGAGTAATTTTCAAATGCACTGAAAATTGATGTTTTTGAAAGTCATTTTCAAGGCATACGAAATAGAGTGGTCATAAGCAAAATACACTTGTTCAGAGTATCCTATGTACAAGGTAGGTCAGCAGTTGCTAATTTAAATGAAGTAAGTCATTAACAGAGAGTTTCCCATAGGAGCATTAGAAAATGATGCTAATGAGCATTATTAAAGTCTGCTTCTTTGAGCAGATAGATCTTTATTAACCGAGGTTGTATGTGATGTTTTCCTGTGTTATAGCTCTAAATAGGCAGCATGAAATGCCAGATAGGATTTTGTTTTAAATGAAAAGGTTTTCTCTGATCTAAATATAAAATAAAGCTATTCTATTTGGGTTAAATATAAATAACACTTTTATTTGTCAGTGATGAATTTTATTGCCTGAAGCCAAATTGAATTAAGTTGATTTATATTTTCTTTCTATAGGGATAAAAGAAGCATCCTGAGTAGACATAGCTAGAAAAAACAGTTCCAGCTTCAGAAACCTTGTTTTCAGAATAGAATAATTTATTACTTTAAAATAGAACACTTGAATATCCTCCATCAGGCAAAAAGGTGAAAAATACCCTATGTTCTATGAAAAAAAAAAAGCATGATTTTGTTGTAACTCTAAGTGTAGACTCTCTTTTAATCACATCTTCTGAGCCACAAAACAAAAGCAATTTTTCTTCCTCATATCAACCACAAAACATCCAAATCCCTGAAAAATAAAAATAAGACCAAAAAAAAAATCAAAAATCCAACTGAGAAACGCCCAAAAAACCCAAAGGAAATTGGAAAATTCATCTAACACCCAGATTCCAGATTTCAAGGAGAAAATGTCCATCAATTGTTGAGATAACACAGTAGTCTCTTGGTATAAAATCAATTACGTGCAGTTAAAGAAGAATTTGTGTTTCAATGTTAGAGGTTGATGATATTTATTTCTTGATAATAAAAAGCAAAATACCCAATCATCATCCTCAGCTGGTACTTTAAAAAACTTGCATGTTTGTAAAATGAACAGACACAGCATTTTGCTAAGGCTTTTAGCTCCACTGAAGGGCAGGACAAAACGTAACCCTTTAAAACAACATCCTGTGTTTCAACTCGAGCAACAGTTAATGAAATCCTAAGAGGGTTTGTTACATAAGCCAGTGGACTGAAGAAACCTTTAACATGTAGGAAATGGGAGTTAATTAAACTGTTACGGGTATCCTATCCATCATCCCACCAGATCGCTTTATTCTAAACCTATTTACATTCTGCAATTGAAAAATATAGTTGGCGTGGTTGATAAAGCATGTTTACTGTCCTTATTGATTTGACATTTGTGTGTAACCTTTATGCTTTAATTATCTAATAGCATTTACCGAATCTTTCACTACTACAGAAAGTATTTGATTTCCAAGTAATTAGACATATCTGACAATTAGCAGACTGTAAGAATGTTCCCTATAACAAATTAATCAGTTTGTGAAAGTACTGGTTCACCACTGCACTGAATTTGCTGAAAAGTTGTTTTATTGAATGTCATTTCAATCTGCTCCAGTATGTTAGTGTAATCAAACTGCATTTCAGCTCTACTCATATTTCACTCAGAGAGTAAATTGCCTTTTAAGAAGCTTCTTTTCCCATATAATAATTCTGAAACCTAGATGCAACATAAGGGAATTTAAACTTCAGATTAACAGCTAGCTGCATTGGGGGGATTAGCAGAAGAAATGGGATTAAATATACATATATGGTCAAGGAAAGGAAGAAAACTAGTAACTGCAATATAAATTCACCTTCTATTTTGAATCTTTGATAAGAAAGATAGATTTTTTTATATATATATCCTGTTTCAGATACAGTTTCTGAGGATTTTCTTTTAAGATATTGTGTGTGTCAAATCACTTTATGGTACTCTTATCCATGAATTACTCTAGCACGTATTTCTGGCAAAAGTCTTCACATTGCAACATTAAAAGTCAGCAGTCAGCTTACAGAAAACATGCCTGTTTCTTTGGTTTGGAGACATTCCTTCAGAGAGAAAATTTAGCAGTAAAAAATTAGTAATTAATTTTTTTGCATGTTTCTAACATTTATGAAAGAACGTGGTGGAATTCTGCCTTACCTGTGAAATTAGATGGGTGACTTGAGGTCAGACCTTGAAGTTCATGTTTGTGAAAGGTAATGTCTTTTCCTGAATAGACCACATCATTGTGAAAGAGGCCTAAGGTAGTACATTCAGCTGAGTGAAATTTCTGTGAGAAAGAGATGTACCATCATAGCCTCTTATAAGCCTTAATGCAAGAAACACAATATGTTAGAGGCAGGAGCCATAATTTGCTCTAGATTGCAGTAGAAACCATGGGAGTACCTGGTCATCACTAAAAACAGTCAATTAATGTGGAGCTCTGTCATAATTTAAATTGCTTGAACCCTTCCTAACAGTATCCAACATCATTACAAAGAAAGAAGAGGCACAACTTGTGCTTCATTTAGGGGTAGAATCAAGATGGTGGAACCTTGGCTCAAAGCTTTTGCTGGATTTCAGATTTTACACTGTACCTCTAGACAGTGAAACCCAGATCTTTCAGTGAGAAGAGGTATAGGATTATACCCACAGAACTACAGAGCTATAGCACATACAAACCTTGTGCTTCTTAAGCATCTCCAAAATACATTAGGATCTAGGCAGTGTAAGAATAGTCATGCACTTTAGATAGATAGCGCCTCTAGGCACTAGTTTTTACAAAGTTTTACAAAGGAGATTTACTACAAATTATTCGTAAACTAGAGCAGAAGAGAGAATTATTCCTCTCACATGGAAGGAAAAGACTGCAATCTGTTCCCTTTCTTCACTTTTTCACACTGTTCAAGCAAGAAAGGAAATTAAACTCTCTTCTGATATAGTGAGCTGTCGTGGCTTTAACCTCAGCTTGTAACTCAGAACCATGCAGCCCCTCGCTCGCTCTCCCCCTTCCTTCCCTCTCTCCTGGGGGGATGGGGAGGAGAATGGAAAGAATGTAACTCCCACAGGTTGAGATAAGAACAGTCCAGTAAATAAGGTATAACACAAACCACTTACTGCTACCACCAATAATAATGATGATGATAAGAGAAATAACAAGGCAAGAGAATACAATCACTCACCACCCGCCAACTGATACCCAGCATGGCTGAGCAGTGATCTAGCCCATCCGGGTAACTGCCCCCAGTTTATATACTGGGCATGATGTGCTGTGGTATGGAATACCTCTTTGGCTAGTTTGGGTCAGATGTCCTGTCTCTGCTTCCTCTCGGCTTCCCCCTCTCCCTGGCAGAGCATGAGACTCACAAAGTCCTCGGTCAGAGTACACATTACTGAGCAGCCACTAAGACATCAGTGTTATCAGCGTTGTTCCCCGGCTGAAAGTCAAAATCACAGCACTGCACCAGCTACTAAGGAGGAGAAAAATGACTGGCACTGCTGAACCCAGGACATGAGCTAATAAAAAGCTGACCAAGAATCTAGGGTTAAGATGTTAGAAATTTTGTATTATTTTTTTTATAGTGATCAGAAAGTGTGGCTGGTTTGTCTTGTTATTTCTTGTTGAAATAATACTTGCCCATCAGTTCTCATTCCAAGAGTTATTTCTAAGCAGAATATATTTATCTCATCTAATAAAATTATGCCATTCTTTCAACGTAAGCTTTTACTGTTTATCACCTTTTACATTGCCTTTAAACAAGTCCCTCACTCCTAAGGGAACCTTATATTGTATCAGGCATAGAAGTCTGGACTTAATACCAAAGTCCATGTGCAGGCAAATTCTCCTTGTCCATCAGACAATTTTATAAATTTTAGTGACATTTTATCATGAGCCAAATGAGCCAAATGTGGAATAAGCCACAGTCACAAAGAATGACACTTGGTGAGAATACATGAAATATTTTTTGCCATGGCACAACATAATTGTCTTTATAGTTCACCAATAACTGGTTTGGATGTCTTGGTCTAATTTATGAGTTTCTAAATATACATATATACATGTATATGTGCATATAAAAATAATTATTTCACAGAATATTGCTTTTGTTTCCTACACAGTGTACAATACTCCTGGGGCAGGGGAAATGCTCTTAGACAAGTTTACAAAAAATAATTTGCTTTTCTTTCAGCTAATTCTTGCAGAGAAAATCTAAATATCTCTGATATAGTGGAGTACTTTAAGAAGCTGAATATCTTGCAGCTGGGCAGATCTTAGCTGCATTGCTTGATGTTTATGTCATCCTATATACAGAAAGTCTTGATATGGAAACCTATTTGCATTGGCACTTAGGAACATGCCTGTAATGCAGACTTAAATTTTTCTCCATAATAATGATTTGAAGATGCTTTGTTTCCATATCCCATTATTTTGCTAGAGATGTCATTCAGAATTGATTTTTGATAAATTCAGCCTGGTGCCTCTGTGACTACTGCATAGGTACAGTAGTTTTAAATATTTATATTGTGCTGGTGGTGATAATTATTATTCCAATGCAGTATAGTTACAATGTATTTAAATGTCAGTGTTTCTCAGTTTAATTCATCATGCATACATTCAGATGCTTGTATACATATATTCAGTATGCATCTCCAAGGACCTAAAAAGACCTATTCATGTTTTAGCAGCTGTGAGAAAGTGAGGACAGATTTCCTTTACATTCCTAACTGTAAACATTAATTAGATGCTTGACACTCATTCATGATTAAAACTTTCTGTAAAGTACTCCATCATAATTCTTTTATCACTGTGCCAGCCCAAAGAATTATTTCATTGTATCATGGTATCTCTGATGACAAAGTTAAAAAGGATGTGCTAAAATAAAATCAATTTATTTGTTCTGTTTCCATGGGAAAAAAGTGAGTTTGCTGTGATACCTAGTTCAGTTTCTGAATACAAGAATGTCATGCCTTATTATCTGTTTGTGTGCGTTTGTTGAAAAGCTATTATGCAGTTGTCTGTACACTCAGTGAGTCTTCTCAGGCTTAGACTTTGTGGCAGAACAGAATCTCAAAAACAAGTACCTGAACATTTTCTCCAAAATATTAATAAAATGCTGAGGGTTATCACAAAAATAAAAGAAAAAGAGAGGAAAAAAAAACCAAAACCAACCAACCCTTTTGCAAACATGATTGGAATGCATTTAACCTTGGCTTTCCAAGTGGTACTACTTGCAATTGTTGCTTAAACAAACCACAGAGGAAAAGAACATTGCATTCTCAGGAGGCCTGATAAATGATTTCCAATGTCAGGCATATGCACAAAAGAAGTCCCATACTCTGTGTCCTTTTGCAGAATTTCTCTTTATGCTACCTGTGACACTGCCTCTGTTTGGTCCCCTTGAAGGGTTATGAAGACTGCCATGTAGAATGGTTCCAGAGTTGTACGAAACATGAGATTGAGATTGCCACTTGTCAGTACACAGCTAACAGTTCAGAGAATCCCTCTATTGATTTTCGTGGTGTGACTCCACCCCAGCTGTTTTCTCAGCTTAATGCTGCATTTCCAGAATGTGCAATAGTAATTGACCAGAACAGAGTGTCAGGACTAATTAATGTACTCTCCTTATTGGTGAGAACACTGATTTTCAAAGAATGTCCTAGCTGTTATTTATGTCATTTGATTAAGGTACAATCTTATCTAAATAATCAGTGTGGTGTAAAATAGGAAAGTCAAGTTACATAGCTGAAATAAACCAAACATGACATGCACAACCACATTTGCACAGAACATTTGATATTTTTGCAAGTAACAAAAATTTAGGAAATCTGTAGGGGGTTTTCAGCTTTTACAGGGCATGTGAAAGCATTCTGTGCCTTCTAAATGGATTTACTTTAACTGCCTAATTCATTATGCTAAAACCATGAAGCAATTTCCTATTCAAAGCCCAGCTCACAGACTCGCTGTTATCAAGTATTTGAATTTCAGATTAGAAATGTGTTCATTTGGATAGCATAAAAGGAAGCTTTGTTGTCAGCTTTGCTTTATGTTCTGCCAGCAGCCAAATCCCTCTTCTTCAGCTGTCACCAGCAAAATACCAGACCTCCGCTCTGGTCTTGACTATCTTGAAACAAACACAAATGCCCTTGGCCTTTGTGGCCTAAACACTGGTTTGAGGATTGCTCTTCCCCCCTCTCCCTTAATATTTTTTTTAGGGATTATTTCTGATGGATGATATCAGCAAATATTTAGGTTGCAGCAAGTTTCATTCATCCCTATAGAAGCAGAGGAGGGGGAGGGAAGAGCATTTCTATAGTAGGGGAGAAGAGCCAGGATATCTGGTTGCTTGAAGCTCTGTAGTTTGTTATGGAACAGCAAGCTGAAGTGGCTACAGCCCTTTTACCCCCAGCATGTTTCCAGCTATAATCTACACTGAATTTTAACTATGCCACTGCTTCCTTGTTAGCAGCTATTTCTTTACTAGCTTGGAAAAAATACAGACAGCTGACTAAAGTCAGGGGCTGTGTTTCATGCAGAGTAAAACAAAGTTATCCAATTCATCCTGCAGGACAAAAGCCCCTAAGCCTGCGTATCTTTGGCTAGTAATATGGAAGTGAAGGAATTCCAGCCATATTTCTCACAGCAAAGTGATTTTTAGAGCTCCTCCATTATTGTAAGGTATTTCTGCTAGGTGGAAGGACAAGCCCAGTACATCCTTCTATTAATTAAAAGCAAGTATTCACACGAGGAATGTTGTAACCTAGACATGAACTTTAATGGTTGTAACATAGCTGGAAGCAAAAATAATTACCAGCAGCTATAGAAGACATTGAGATATTTGTAATCCCTTTGCTTTTGAATACAATAACCTCTATGTAGTCATAATGAGCTCTTCAATATAGGAAAAGGTAATAGAAGATTTCTCTCCTGATACTGACACTGTGCAAATAATTGATTTCTCAGCTGAACAGATGAAGTGAAAGAAAAAGGGGGGGAGAGGGGGGGGGTGAAGGGGGGAGGAAATCCAAGCTGAATTTGATTTTTTTTTTTTTTCTTCCTTGCATTTGTGAAAGAAAGCGGAGGCAGGAAACATTTTGTCCAGCCTGGAATGTTCTGCTGGAGTCTGAATATATCACCCTAGGTAGCAAAAGGGAAAACCAGGAGACACTCCACAAAGACACAGTGGCATAGGGACCCTTCCCCTCCCGCCTGATACACAGCTTGGTGTCCTGTGGGGATGTCTGCACTACAGTCCCAGCAGCAGGACAGAGGATGCTGCTACTGCCAGCTATGGCACACTTGGCTAAAGCACACAGGTCTCCTGATGGCAAACACACATCTTTCCTTTCACAATTACCCCTGTAAACCTCTTGCTTCCAAACTAGGCCATGGAGTTCCAGATCCCCATCCCTTCTCCATCAGGTGAAAGAGGTCTGAGTCAACACTTTATCCTTTGCATAAAGAATTACCTCAGCAGCTGGAGGTAAGTGTCCCAATCAGCAGGTTAGAGACATCCTAGGGAGTCACTTTTTAGAGCTGTTTAATGACTCCTTAGTTTGTATGCAAAGTGGCACAGACCCCAAAGAAAGTGCTGAAAGAGCCCCAACTTGCTGAGTACAGATATTGCTGGGAGTTCATCTCAGTTCATTGAGAGTGGGAGGTCTCTGTTGAAATCCATGTCCAAATTCGGGCACAAAGCAGGTTTCTGTTTCCACGTCTGACTCCCGGGAGAGTGAGCACCAGGTTTCACCCAGCTCTGAATGACACATTGTTCCAACATGTGTTTCCAAGTGTTAAAAGTGAAGACAAATAAGGGCATGCCTCCATGACATTGACCAGGTTGCTGGCCTGGTGAGCAGAAATGAGCCTAAAAGCCTACAGAGTTTAAATTCTCTAATTCAAGAATTCTCTTGTACTCCAATTCTGTATGCTTTACAATATTTAAATGCAAATAATATTCAGGTCAGGTTTCTGACTGGTTGCTAAATACTCTTTGGTTCTCTTGCGAAATTTATTTCCTCAACTTTGGATTATACAGAGAATTAGAGAGCATTAGTATATATTATATAAAAGTTAAATAAGAGGGCTAAGAATTCAGGTCCAAATCAGTTTAAGTCAACAATGACATAAAACAATTATGTTGTAAATAACATACTCAAGCTATTACCAATGCCCACACTTCTATTATTCTGAAGCAGAACAATTTTACTTCACGCATCAGCCATTCTACAGTGCTGTAGGTAAAACCAAGCTTAATAATCCCCAATAACTTTACCACACTCTATCTTTAGGCACTACTAAGACAGTGCATTACTACATGTCCAGGGGGTGGGAGGATTCCCACCATAAGAATGCATGAAACATTTTTTTCTGCTACTTTTCATCCATACTGAACAATGGAGCAGCAGCAGGCACATGGGACTCTTTCCTCTTAAAATTTAGTAACATTGAAATGCATAAATGAGTCTATTTTCACATGACAGCCTACAGAATCTGTATGTTCATACAATCTAACTAGGCATCTAATATAGGGCCAGAAAAAGAAAAAAACACCAAAAGAAACACAACAAAAAAACAAACCAACCAAAAACCCAAGACCATTCTCCTCCCTATCACCTGTTCAGAAGCTAAATAGGCAAGAAGTGGCTACAGTACAAGTTAAATACTCCAGTCTAGCCAAAGAACCATCCTCTGCCAGTTCTAGGAAAGGTCTCTAAGGAGCAGGTGATACGAAATTATACTGAAAAGCAGCTTTGCAGAAGAGGACGTGGGGTCCTGGTGGAGCCAGCATGTGTCAACGATGTGCCCTTGCCACAAAAAAGGCAAACAGTACCCTGGGCTGTGTTAAACAGAGTACTGTCAGCAGGTCAAAGTAGCTGATCTTTCCTTCTGAGCAACAAGAAACACTTTTTCACTTTTCTTTCGCTGTGATTTCTCTGGCACAGGTTGCCCAGAGAAGTGGTGAAGTCACTGGATATATTCAAAAACTGTCTGGACATAGTCCTGGGAAATCAGCTCTTAGATGACCCACCTGATGTTGGGGGATTGGACCAGATGACATCCAGAGGTCCCTTCCAGTCTCAACCATCCTGCGATCCTGTGTGGCTTGTGCTATGCTTCGGTTTGTTTTTTTTCCAAACAGCATCATTCTCCTGATCATTTTTGTTGTCTGTCCTGTTGTCAGATAATGTTGCTTAAATAGAAAAAAAAAAAAAAAAAAGTGTGCATATAGACAGTTATATGCATACAGATACATATACTTTCATATCCGGATGTTTATACAGAAGCACGCAAAGATTTGTCTATAGCATAAATAGCTAAATAAACTTTTCAGGTGTGTTGTGCAATTTCTTCTGATTCCTACCCTAATACAAAGCTGGTATGAAGGGTGATCAGCATCTTGGCAGAGGAAAGGTATATTTCTATCACTGTGCTCCCCATGAAACTGTTAGAGTCCCACTGCTCCGGATTTCTGCATCAAGTACAACTGCTTTTAACAAACTTTGGCAAACGTCCCACAGAGAGTTCTCCCAACATTTCATACAATGGTTAAAGTCAACTAGCACAGAGGCTTTATAGTCTCTGTAAAAAACTGCTTTTTACAGCAGTTTTGTAAGAAATTGGAAGAAAATGCTACTCTCGCAAGGATGATACCTATTAACTTCTAAAAGTGAACTTCAGCTTTCCTCATTAGAAAGGTTAGGAACTTATTGTCCAGTTAGGAACTCATTACACCCTGTAGCACTGTTTTTAAACTGCATTAACTGGCCACATCAACAATTTAATAGATAAAAAAATAATTAAAAAAAAAGCCAGCATGTAAATGCTTTATGATAAAAAGTAACAATTTTAGCCTAACAGTGAACATAAAGCCTCATGCCTTGATCACTTGAAAGATGAGCAGACTTTCTTTGAAAAGTAAGGCAGCCTTTCCAATGTTACACACAGATGTTTTTGTCCTCTGCTGTTGTTCTGTTCCAATAAAATGGGACATAATTATTTCTTTGTGTGATCTACCTTCTGATGTCCTCTACCATAAACTCCTTCCTTATGGAGTCCGTGATCCTAATCTGTTTTCCCATTTTGCAAGCCACACTAGCTAATCTGAGTGGTGCATTTTCCATCTCAGCACAGTCTTCCTGAACAGTCAAAACCAGATCAGCTACATGGTCTCAGGATAACAGGCACAGAGCTTGTCAAATAAGTCTCAGATCCCATATAAAAGGACAGTTTAATAACTCTACAGCAAATTGTGTCAAGATGCAGCAAAGTAGAGAATGGACTTGTGGGACTCATCTTACCAAAATCAAAGGCAAAATATTACAGTACAAGCTACACTGGCCTTAGAAACAAAATGAGGTACAATAGTACATTTTGGTAATTCCACCAGGTATTGGATATTGTATTTCATTAAGATGCAACAAATGAGAAGCTATTTCAACACCTGAAAAAACAAAGTCTTGACATTTGGCTCACCTGCTTACATGTCCATTGTGCTTGTCGAGAAAAAAGTTCTTCCCATGTGTCTTACTGATGGGTGCTGTGTGTCACAACAGTTTTAGTGTTAAAAATAAATTACAATAGTTCCATATGACACAAAGCATAAAAATATGAGTAAATAAATGTTGGTGTGTCTTATCATTCTCTTTCCTAGTAAATGGAGAAAAAAAAATCTGTTTAGCTGGAGAACTCCTATTCAGAGCAAGCTGTTAACACCTCAGTAAATGTTTAATGTTCAAGCTAAAGAACATAGGGTAGATCCATGGGAGGGGGATTTAAAAATATTCTTGGAAGCATAGACATACAACAATACATACAAGCATATATTTAGGAAGGCTAAAATCTTTCTAGTGTAGCAAAGCATACAGGTAGTACCACAGAAATATCATCAGAGCAATACTGGGGGTTTTAAAGTAAAGCAAACAGGCAAAGTAGCATATTGGAAAACTTTTTTATCCAAAATGCATAGCCTGCATAAACAGAAAATACTCATCATGCTGTATATGTGAGGAAACCCATTAGCATGTCAAAGATGACATTTATTCAACTCTGAGTTGCCTCAAAGTAGTGACACAGAGTTTTGTTGATTTCGTACTGAGACTTCCACCAGCTTTCTAAGAGAGACAGCCTTGGCTTCGGGCTAGAGCTCAGATATTTCCAAAACTCCAGAGATCTGCAAGGTCCTTAGAGAGCAGCAAAGATCCCAACATAGCCAGAGCAGTTTCCCTCTTACTTCCCTTCAAGAAACCCCAAGCCCAACAGGTATTCTGTGCTAAGTCAGGTGCCCTCAGCTTTGTGCTCTGCTGTTTCTTGGGGATGATGATGCATCCTGGGAAAAGCAAGGTAAAGCAAACCCTGAACTGACCACCAGCAGAGCAATGCAGGCTCACTGAGAGAGAGCCAAATCGCTCCTGGCTGAGTGTCATCAAACCAAGGGAGCTTTGGTCAGCTGTTTAGAAGAAACTGGATAAGGGAAGGCCTGCTGAGAAAAAAAAATAATTAGTCAGCGGAAGTAGTTTGGATTTAGTAAGGGCCATGAATACAGAACAGAAGAGCAGAAGGGTGGGGAACAACCTGTTTGGGTTACAAGGAAAAAGTAGCACTTCAAAAAGTTCAAATACATAGCTGAACCTTGGAAGCCTTACAACTACAGATTCAGACTTGGAAATCCTTTGATATTTGCCCTGTAGTACTTTCAGCTGGGTGAAGAAAGTCCCTTTGGCTCAGCAAATGAGCATCCCCGTTCCCCAGACTCTCACAAGAGCCTGCATTGAACGTTGGCAGAAGAACAAAACCTCCTCATTTGGCAGGTGTTGTTGCCAGGCAACTGATCCACTCTATAGCAGAGGCTCTGATCAGGCGGGATCCTGATTAACCCATTAGCTTCTTAATTAAAACATTAATCTGGGAGTTGGTCATGGGCAGATTTATGAACCCATTACTGTCCTTCCCTGTGCCAGTGTAACATCCCACCAGGGCACTGGGACACATGGACATTGCCCATGCCAGCCAGCTCTGCTGGAATGTTAAGGGCTGTCACGGAGCCCTCCACCACAAGGGTATGCCTCTCAGAACTGGTGAACAAAAGACAAGGGAAGCGATAATAACTGTGATGAAGGAATGTGAATTATTCATGACAAATTAATGCAAGCCACAAGGGGCTAGCAGGAAGAGATTTTTTGTTTTGTTCACAGGATGGGTAGCTGCTCAGCTGCACTTTTGTGGGATCTCATCCATGCCATTCACAAGACAACAGTTTTGCATCATAAGAGGTCCCCAGATGGCATGTATTAATTTATAATAGAGGCAAAAGGAAGGGAGTATTTTTGTGTATCACGTTACTAAAACACACAAACTACTCCCTCAAGGCACATATATGCATACATTAAAACATTAGAAGTGGCACTAGAGCTAATAAGAGCTATAACATGCAACACAACCATTCACACAACACTTCATGGTATCCCAAAGGCAACTTCTGGGACTTCATACTACTCATAAGACATGAAACCACACAGCTCAGATGCAGACAAGGAAAAATCAAATTATTAAATGCTTGGCATGTGCTCTTAAGAAAAAATTGAAAACTAAAATGTGCCCAAGTAACTTTTCAGATGGAAAAGATTTTATGTGAGAAGGACTGTATATGTTAATGTGCTTGTCAGCACATCTATTACATTAGTCAACAGGGATTAAACTATGTAAACATGGAGTACTGTAAATGTATATTAATTCAGCTGAGGCAAGATTCTGGCTGAAAATTAGTTCTAATTTTTGCTAAAGCATATTTTATACCCCTCTATTCCTTCAAATTAAATTAATTTCTGATTATGTTTAACCTAGTGCAAATAAATATCTGTGTTCCCTTCCCCTCCCTTCTTCTCTTGCCACACAAAATAGTAATAGAAAGCAAATGTTTGCAAAGTTGAAGATAGCAGAGCACTTGGAACTACAATTTGACACAGATTGTCTCAGGAAAATATGAAAAAATAAAGTCAGACCCCTTTGAAGTTGTTCACTGTTCTTGATAGTGATGTGCTTCAGAAAACACCCCAATGAACTACTGCAGTATTGTCGTGGTTTAAACCAAGTCCCCCAATTCCCGGAGAGTTAGGAAGGAGAATCCAAGGAATGTAGCCCCCACGGATTGAGATAAGAACAGTTTAATACCTAAGGCATAACACAATAATAATGATACAGCCAATAACAAGCGAAAAGAATACAACACCCCACCAGCCACCGACCCATAACTCACTCCACCCTGCCCAGCCGAGCACCGCGTGCTCCTTCCTCCATTTTCCTCCAGAGCTCCACCCCTCCAGCTCCCTCTCTCAGTTGCATCCTGGGCATGATGTGCTATGGTATGGAATACCTCATTGGCTAGCCTGGGTCAGGTGTCCTGTCTCTCCTTCCTCCCAGACTCCCCTCCTCCACCTGGCTGGAGCACGTGCTCAGAAAAGGCCCTGAACAAAAACACCCTCAAAACATGGTCACTATCAAGCAACTGTTCCCAGCCCAGAAGTCAAAACACAGCACTGCACCAGCTACAAGAAGGAGAAAAATGACTGCTACGGCTGAACCCATGACAAGTATCATTATAACAAGTAAATAAATTAAATAAATTTTTTAATTAAAAACAAGCAAAGACTAAACCATGAACAACAGCAAATGCTAAGCATTAGAACAGCTGGACTTTTATTCTTCCCAGTTGTGTGACCATTGCCAAATCATGGAGTAATCATTGCTGCCGAATATAATTCAAGTGGTTTGCAGCTAGGAAAAAGGCAGAATAAGGCAGGTTTGGAGCGAAAAGAAGATACTTGCTGTCACATCACTTTACAGAGTGGAAACACAGCTACAACTTAGGCAAAAAGTTTGATCCTTCGACATGTGCCTTTAGACCTTTTCTTTACATTTTTTATTCTGAATCTTAAATGGCTTCTTTTTTCCCTCCTGAAATTTTATCACCCATTCTCTTCAGGTTAAAGCTGCCCAGGAAACACAGCAGAAGATCTTCTCAGACACATAAACTGAAATTTTGTGAGAAAGACACCCTTTCAATCCCATTTGGTCTTGAAATCACCTCATTTCGAACTAATATATTCTTTTTCTGAGGAGAAAGTATTTTATCCATTTTTTTTCCTGTGATGTCGTTATATCATGGCAAATACCAATGAGTACACCTATTAAATTCTAGTTTGGCACAGGGCAAACAAAAAACACTGAAATATTTTCATGTCCTCCACTGGTGAACACTCTTCTATTTGCTCCCTACCACTTTGATTTTTGTTAGAGTTTGAAATAGTTGGAAAAGAATAGCTCAGCTTTCTTTTATGAAGTTTTATTCAAGTTTTATTACCTCTTCAGTCATAGAGACCAGTTCCATGGTCTTGTGTACCACCTTCAGAGAGCTGCAAAAATTAATTCTGCCTATATTCTGCCTTTTGCCTACATGGCACACTATTACGTTTATTTGAGTTGGGTGCCAGAAGGAGTACACAAGAATTATATCTTCTGAAACTAACTTTAGATTGTGATTTGCTGTAGTATCAGTGTGAAATAAAAGGCTAATTGGTAGATGCATAACAACATAGTAACATGATTTGTATGGTAGCATTTTTGGAGTATTGTGTGCAGTTCTGGTGTCCTCAACATAAAAAGGACATAGAATTGTTAGAACAAGTCCAGAGGAGGGCCACGAGGATGATCAGGGGACTGGAGCACCTCCCATATGAAGACAGGCTGAGAAAGTTGGGGCTGGTCAGCCTGGAGGAGAGAAGGCTGCATGGAGACCTCGTAGCAGCCTTCCAGTATCCGAAGGGGGACTACAGGGATGCTTGGGAGGGACTATTCATTAGGGACTGTAGTGACAGGACAAGGGGTGATGGGTTGAAACTTAAACAGCAGAGGTTTAGACTGGATATAAGGAAGAAATTCTTTCCTGTGAGGGTGGTGAGGTACTGGAATGGGTTGCCCGGGGAGGTAGTGAATGCTCCATCCCTGGCAGTGTTCAAGACCAGGTTGGATGAAGCCTTGGGTGATATGGTTTAGTGTGAGGTGTCCCTGGTGATGGCAGGGGGGTTGGAACTAGATGATCTTGAGGTCCTTTCCAATCCTAACTATTCTATGACTCTATGATTTTACATATAGAAAGCGCAGAAGAGAAAATGTGGGGAGAATTACAGCTGAGATTTTAATTTTTAATTTAATTACAGTGCAGGCTTGCAAAGGAAAATATATTCTAGTAAACATACTTGAGCCATTTTTGATTGTCCAGCAAGGCTTTTGTCTAATCACTAAAAAAATAGATATGTTATAAAGGTCATAGCCTACCATTGCTGAAAGGCTGCAATACTGATTTGCTATGGAAATGTTTTTAGTGTTTCTTACAGTGAAATACATCTATGTTACCAGCCTCAGAACCGGATCCACCATTCAGAACCTGGCATATGCGTCTTTGTTTCATTTTGCTCCCAAACAATAAAGCAAACATGGTGATTTCAATACTGCTTTGAACTGAAATTTTGAATTCCGGTGTTAGTGTTACATGATTAAGTTTCTACTCTCTTTTGGAGAAGCTGTGAAAATAAAGAGATCAGACACAGCTAAAAAAAACCTTATCCCAGTGCTGTCATTGCAAATGGAACTTCAGCAGTTTTGTTCTTTTTACCCTCATTCTTAACACTAGCTTGTTTTTAGCTGGAGACTCCAGGTCAGATAGCAATACCCCAAAACATCTTTTTTAATTATTTTTAAACACAAACAAATACAGTTTTAATAATCTTTAAAAATTAAATTTAAAATATATGACAGAGAAACATGATATTAACTTTTTCCCTTGTGTTGAATTACTAAACTTTCATGGATTAAAAAAAAACCCAACCAAACAACAAAACAAACAAACCCTCCTCCCCCCAAAACAACAAAACATTAAATACTACTGTGTATGTCCCTCTTTCATCTTAATGGTCTTTAAAATCACAGTTTAAAAATTCAGTCCATAAGTCTGTATTTACAGTTCGGTGCACAGAATAAAACTTCCCAGTACTAGGTCATCACTAACATGATATTTCTTTTGTTTTGAGGCTATGTTCAAGAAATGAGTTTCAACATATCACTATAAACTTTGCACTATCATGTAGATACATATGTATGTATACATAGGTATATATATATATGCACACATACATAAAAAACAAGAGTCCATAAGGGCTAATTCAGAGCAATCAAAATTCACATAAACTGCCTTTTCTCCCTTTCCATGCCTTACCTTGATTCACTAGCTACGTGCATCAGTTCATATTTATACCCAAATTAATATTCATTTCATGTAACAACTAATTTTCACACTCTAGGTATAAGAGGCTAATTTATACTCAGATGATGTAGACCTGAAATGTGTTAAAGAAATGGGATGCATAGAAGGACATACCATTCTTTAACTTGCACTTTCTAGGCTTCAAAACTGGGCACTGAATTCCTTCCACCCACTTAATGCTGCCTGACTTCCACATCAGTCCTGAAGTTGTCCCAAAGAATGAGACTGCACTCACTAAGGAACCCCAGATGCATCATGCTTTTTACGTTTCCACTGATCATTGTACTCCATTTGGTTCTGAATGTACTCTTCTTTGAAAACTCAGCTCTCCTCTATCCCTATTTTGTGTGGGTCAAATTTTCATTTTCAGCTCCCTCCCAGGTTTTTTATTCCCACCCCTATAATCTCTCTCTTCAACCAAAAAGTCTTCTTTGTTCCCTTGTGCTCTTATGACAGCCATGGACACTTTTTCTGGCTGCCAGACACAAAATTTGTAACACTTAAGCACAGCTTTTATGATTTTTGTTCTTGCTATTTTCTTCATCTCTCTAGAAAGTTAATGTACTTATACAAATTTGAGGCAATTTATACTTGCTTTTCTCCAGTCTGCAAAAAGTAAGCTCTTCTGCATCTCACATTGAAATGTCCTATGTACATAATGCAATTTTTGATTTTTTTTCTCCAGCACATAAAACTGATCAGTTTCAAGACACTGACTAGAAAAAAAATTAAAAAGAATCAGCATCTTCTCTGAGTGCTGAAGTACTTCTTGTAACCTGTTTCCCCTTTAATGAGAAGACACATTGTTGAATATAACAAGAACTATGAATGACTAGGATTTCATATTATGTGCAAGGTCTGGAGTGTGTGTTTATTCTACTTATTTCTGCGTTTATGTCAATTATCCTTAGATCAAAATTGTAGCTGACACTTCTTATACGCATAATGTCTCAGAGTATCTGGAACACCTGTTTCTTCCTAAATTCATTTAACAAAATTCATGTTTGGTTGGTTAGTTTTTATTTTCCAAGAAAGCAGGAGAGGGGAATTCAATTAAATTACATCATACATTTCTTCTACTCTGGGCTGTATGCGCAGTGCTGTAAATTAATGGTGAAATAGCAGTGAATTCCTATTTATTTTGTAAATACTAATTCTTTCTTACAATCTTGGGTTTGTTCATGTTCTCTTATCCTTCCTTTCTTCTCAGAAACAGTGCTTTCCCATATTTTCATCTTCTCTAAAAAAACTTTCAAAAATCCTCTCTTTTCAAGTCTGAATCAAACCTATTTGAAATGATGCTCAACTCAGCAAAGTGACTAGGTGAGTTTTCTTCAGTCTGTGATATTTGGAGAGGAGCAACCATTAGAAGATGCTTTGTGAAATATCTCCATCTCCCATGACCACTCCCAAACTGAAAAAGAACACAAAATAAATACAGTGGAAACAAAGTAAAAGTAAACACCATTTAATATTATTTTTATTAAATAATATCAAAGGAAACTGCTATGCAAAAGCTGAGCAGGGTAGACCTGAACTAGCACTTTTAGACGAGGAAAAGGATAAGAGAGTGTTTTTCAAAAAGCTAGAAAGTCTTTGGATGGAAAATTAATAAACGAAATGGTATCGTGGTTTAAGTCCAGTCAGCCACACACCTCACTCACTCACTCCCCTCACTTCCTCCCCATCCCCGGCCCAGAGGGATTGGAAGGAGAATGGAAAGAATGTAACTCCCACAGGTTGAGATAAAAACAGTCCAGTAAATAAGATATAACACAAACCACTACTGCTACCACCAATAATAATAATGATGATAAGGGAAATAACAAGGCAAGAGAATACAATCACTCACCACCCACCAACTGATACCCAGCATGGCTGAGCAGTGATCTAGCCCATCCGGGTAACTGCCCCCAGTTTATATACTGGGCATGATGTGCTGTGGTATGGAATACCTCTTTGGCTAGTTTGGGTCAGATGTCCTGTCTCTGCTTCCTCTCGGCTTCCCCCTCTCCCTGGCAGAGCATGAGACTCACAAAGTCCTCGGTCAGAGTACACATTACTGAGCAGCCACTAAAACATCAGTGTTATCAGCGTTGTTCCCCGGCTGAAAGTCAAAATCACAGCACTGCACCAACTACTAAGGAGAAAAATGGTTGTTGCTACTGCTGAACACGGGAGAAATGGGAAATAGAGTTGGTCACTGTCAGCCTAAATTCAGAGGCTTTTTAGAGAGGGAGTATCTGTAAAAGCACATTCTTTCCCTAAAAATACAGTTTGCAAGACAAACTTCAATCATTTAAGAGTTATGTTGAGCCACTTGAAAGACAGGTAAAACAGTCTAGAAGTCCTCTGGACCACTGGATCTTTTTTCTTTGTGACCTAAGCCCAAGTCACTTCAGAGGGAGTAAGTAGCCATAACATGAATAATTGTAAATTGTCAAAGAAGGGAAAAAGAGGACATGCACAGGCTCATACTTTTGGTACCAAAAGATGTATTAATGAGTCATTGCTACTTTACAAATGTGATCCAACCCAAATCAAATCAGGTTGCCAGCATCTGACCTGCATTAGCATTGCCTTTCACTTGCCCAAGCTTTCCAGTTTCTGCTCATTACAGATTGTTTTTTAAAGAAAACAAACCAGCTGGCTTGTTCTTTCCTTTGATTTTGACTGTGACAAGTGTAATTTGCACATTTACCAGGCCATCTATCCTGTACCTGTGCTTGTTACACCCTCATAATCTAATAATCTATTTCCTTTTTCTCTAAAGGTTTACAGACTAAAGCCCCAATATCTCTTCATCTTTCTTGGGATCACTTTCCTCGCTGAAATTTTACTTTTTTGCTGTTTTCTGAAAAGCACAAGTAGAATACAGTTTTATCTCTTCCCACCTCCTTGTAGTGATTTCTGTTGCTCACCTTCTGACATGCAGCTCATAAACCTGCAGTATATGCCCAATTTCTGCATTGGCTAGCTAACACAGAAGGAAATGACTAGTTACTCTCAAAAAGCAGATACTCCTCATTCTTCGCTTTTGAAAAATTGTAACCTTCTTCACTGTCATACAGGCATTAAAGGTCATTCAGATCCTCATGAGGCTTAGGTGTACACTCAGTGACACTGACAGTTAAGCTAATATTAACATAATAAAAAATGGTTAGCATTTTCTGCATGTTATGATATTTTTGAAACTGCAGAAAACATTCTCTTCTTTAAAGTTAGGCACATATTGTGAATGGAAACATAAATGCTTGACCATATTGCAACCTCACTGGCAAATTTGAACCCCAAATTTCAAGGGTAAGATACAGCAGAATGTGCACTATACATCAAATGGCCCAAGTTCCACAAATATTGACCCATATGCATCTGCTGATAAGGCACTTATTAAAATAGATTCATAAACTGGAAGGGATTGTAGCAGTTACATTTTCCATCTCTATCGCTTTCTTTTGCTGTACTGGTATACTCTATTGTCGTGGTTTAAACCAAGTCCCCTAACTCCCGGAGAGTTAGGAAGGAGAATCCAAAGAATGTAGCCCCCACGGATTGAGATAAGAATGGTTTAATTACTAAGGCATAACACAAAACCCCTACTGCCATTTACTACTACAAATAATAATGATACAGCAAACAGCAAGTGAAAAGAATACAACACCCCACCAGCCACCAACCCATAACTCACTCCACCCTGCCTGGCCGAGCACCATGTGCTCCCTCCTCCATTTTCCTCTCCCGAGCTCTACCCCTCCAGCTTTCTCCTTCCCAGTATGCATCCTGGGCATCACGTGCTATGGTATGGAATACCTCATTGCCTAGCCTGGGTCAGGTGTCCTGTCTCTCCTTCCTCCCGGCCTCCCCTCCTCCACCTGGCTGGAAAAAACCTTGAACCAAAAACACCCTCAAAACATGCTCAAACCATGACATCTATATACTGGAAATGCTTATTTATCTTTGGCATTGAGAATTTTTTACTTTATTTCCCACAGTTTGATAGACATATTCACTGAAAGGTTCCCTTTAACAGAAGTTTGAAACTTCTGATATATTCCAGTTACTTAGACAATTCAGATACATGAGTATGAAAGTTTTCATGTAAGCATATGTTTATAAAACAAAATTATAGTTCTTTTAATTGATGGGAGGAAAAAAAAATTGCTAAAATTTCCTGCAATTATTGAATAGTGCAACTAAAATCCCAGAGACCTGATAGTTTACAAAGCAATGTCTATAAAATATATCCATGCGAATTTTCAGTAGATTAGCACAAAGTGATCACAATATTGCTAACTATTTGTTGCTCTTAGCATTGTTTTACTAGGTGTTCATGAATGTGCAATTTTTAACTACTTAGCATATTGTTAACACTGCAGGTTATTGAAGCAAAGCTAGCTATAAATGTAGAGGTCTACTAAATCTATGTTTTCTATGAAGCATGTGAATGGACTTACAGAAAATGTGGCCTGAAAATGTTTTGCGAACATTTAATAGAAAGTGCTTTTCATTTTGACAATTCACTTTGCGCCTTACCAGCAAGTATATGGCTTTCATTTCCGAAGAAGTCTAACCAGTTTTGCTGGAAGGTGTTTGATAACTATGTGCTTTGTCTATAATTTTTTTTAAGCTAAACACTAGTGTTTTGTAATTTTTTTCTCTTTTCCTCACAACAATGAGTTCATCCACACACTATTCACGATTAGAAATCTGTGTATGACTCATCTGCAGAGAAAAAGAAAGCTATTATATTTACTGTACACACAGTGTGCATTCAGGTCACAAGCATTATGCTTGTGTACTTTTAAAATAGCTAATTTTGACAAGTGCTCACAGCTGCAAGAGCTTTTGCAGAGGACAAAAAACTGTAAACATGTCAGAAATCACAGGATAACTCATGTATCTGAGGGAACAAAGCTCTCCTAGAAATGAAGAGATAGATACAAAGAAAAGATTAAAAATCAGAAAAAAAAAAACCAACCCATTTTGAAAGGGTCTAACAATGTTAAAAATCTTAGTGAAGCAGCAAAGTAGTCTGGCTGGTGTTGTATCACTGAATAGTATCTCAACGCAACACTTACCAGAAATAAAATCTAATAAAAAATATCACCATATTAAAATTAAAAACCCATGTATCTCCATTTTAGTAGCTATAATTCACTCACTGTATAAAATCTAAAATTAATATATAGCACCAATTTTCAAAACTATATTAAAAATATTTTTGTTTTTCAGATTCTATTCATTAATATTTTTCCATCTCATTCATCTCAAAGAAAATTGATTAACAATGTTATCCAGTGGTGTTGTTCCCTGGAAGTTGAAAAGCCTCTAAGGTCAGCAAAATGTCTTTCATAATACACAATAAAATTAATACTTAAAATAATTTCAGTTAATTTTTGAAAATAATTTCAATTAATTCATAATTAATGTCAATTAATTAATTAATAATTTCGTGCATAAGCATGGAGCCCTGTTCTAAAGGACTGCTATTTCTGGCTGTTTCACCTAGTGTAAAAATACCCTATGTCAATTCCAGTACATCATACCTTGAAAGACTGGATGCCTGGTCATTACTCTTATCTGCATGCCTCTACCCATGTTTCATAAAGAAGTAAATATTTCATTTTTTCTAAGTACTATTTACAAGTTTGCATGTGCAAAGGCATAGCACATATATCAGAAAAAAAAAAAAAAGAGACATTTGTTAAAAAACACACTGAACACTGCCAGTTTGATGAATCTTAAAATCACTCACTGTTCTGGTTTTGTATACACAGATGAGGGCATTTTAATGTAACCAAAGACATAAAAAATCAACACATTATGCAAATGCAATAACAATGTAAAATGATAAATTAGCAAGCAACTATTCCGTTATTACTGTGACTAATTCCTGTAGATGGTGCTACAGTAAATGAGCCTGAACTTGTTCTGGTTGACTGCAGTATTATGTTGAAAGATTTCCATTTGGTTTGTTTGCTGCTTATGTAGATCACTGAAGTAGATAGCATCTGTTTAATGAGCTCCCACTTCATTACAGAACTGCATTACTTACTGAGTCATTCTCCCTAAGCATGCAGACTGCATAATCTGGTGTTGTTTTAAAGCAAATACTAATTTATGATTACCTGTTACATTAGGCCACTAAAAATTCTACTTACACTGTTTTGCATGAACAGAATGCTAATGACCTGATTACAGACTGTAGCAATGTCTCATGCTTAGAGTCTATGAACATAAATTCCCATCTCAAGCATACTAGCTGAACAGTGCATGCAGAGTAGAAAGGAAAAGGGATAAAATACATTCACTCGTAAAGCACACAAATTACAGTCTCCATAGCCATCAAATAGAGAAATGTAAGACATAATCAGAAACATTTCGGTGATACTATGCCACCAGTATAAACAGTTGAATGACAGTGGATTTATTTATTGAAGTGTGATGATTATTATGTAACTGATACCGCAGTGTTAGCTAATCAGATCTTTTTCTGAATAAAAAGATTACAAAGCTCCAAAAAAGTTACAATTACAAGAGGTATCACTCGCAATCTTCAGATCATGAAAAATCTGCAGATCACAGCTATAAGTGGGATCAAAGCAGTGAAAAATAAACACTGTATTATAGCTCAGAACTGGTCAAACTGCATGTTCAGGTAAGGTTCATAGAACTGGAATAGACACACCATGAGTCTGGTCCTCAAGGTCACTGAGCCTATTCCCCAAAATTAGAGGTCACAGTGCATTAGACATTTACTTCAGATGAGGCTACTGGATATATTTTCCAACACTATCTGTACATAAGCAGCAAAATATTTCTTCATACATTAAAAAGACACAGCATGTCCCCGTGTCCCATACCACACAGTAAGACAGTAAATAAATATGTAGTCCTTTACTCTGCTCACACAGTTGCCAATTTTACTTGAGAGAAAATTCTTTCTTAAATAACAAAACTTTTTTTCAGAATCTGTGTCTATTTTTCTGCTCAGAAAACCTGGTTCTGTAGTGTACAAGAGGGCTTGCTATTAGTAAAGATTAGGGAGTACTATTAAAGATTAGGGAGTGCCTTCAGATCATCCATTGAGTAATATTGACCACAATGTGCATAAATTAACCTTCATTTTAGGATGCAATACTGGAACCAAGAACCATTGACCTAACTTTGGTCAAAAACCTAATCATGAACATCCCAGATTAAAAATTTGGAGACTGAAACTATCTGAAATGGAATTGACCACATAGGCATGAAATCATAGAAGAGATACATCCTCTTAGGCAAAGTAGCAACACAGAAACACAAAAGCAAGATCACGAGAATACTGTAAAAACTCAGGTGAAAGAGTTACACAAGACTGACATGAAAGGTAAGAGGACTCAAACAGTTCTAATTAGTTGCATAAAAAATTGTACAGGATAAAACAGAAGACAGGAATCAGGAAGTCTAGAGAAAACCTAAACAAAAAATCTATTGTGAGAAATGCGAAAGAAATTATTTAATAAAATTAAAATTCCAGATCACAGTGATAGATTTTGCAGACTTGCGAAGAGGAAAGGCAGCTATCAACAATGAAGATGACATTTTAGAGAAGCTAGAAGATTCCTCAGTAGCAACATTGACCACAAATGATGTTAAGAAGATATTTACCCTTCATCACTTCCTCCAGTCAATAAAGATGAAACATTAAAAAAACCTGAAGAGTCTGTAACAGAATTATAGAACAGTTTGGGTTGAAAGGGACCTTAAACATCAATCTAGTTCCAATACCTTAAACTAGATCAGGTTGCTCCTGCTCCATCGAACCTGGCTTGAACCCTGTCACATAAAAATGTATAATTTTCTACCTAAATCTGTGTCATTATCCACTTACAGGAGCACTTCCTTCAAAGCTAAGCACAAGACGAAAAAACAAGCAGACTGTAGGCCTTTAAGCTACAACAGAAGATAAATATTACCTACTTTGAGGCAGGGTATATCGAAAGATTTTAAGCTTTTATCCAATAAAAGTGATAGGCTAAGAATTAAGATAAGGTGAAAATTTTGTGTATATAGCAAGAAGCAGCAACAAGGACACCCAATAAACTACTGTACCTCTGTGACATAATATTAATATAACACTGTACCATGATAGCTGTTGTTTCCTGTTACAGTGTTAGTTCAGCCAGCACTTTTACATATAAAATGTAAAATCAATCAATAAATGACATCATACATTTTGTTGTTTTGAAAACAAAAATATTTAACATGAAGTAATTTACCCATATTTTGTCAAATAATTATGGAGTTTGAGGGATGAAATTAAAATATTTTTTTAAGAACCTGACATCAAAGTTGATGTTTCAACTAACAAAGAGCAGAGTGTTTTTAGGTAGTCATCCTTTTTGATAGTTTTGAGTTTAAAAAAAAAAAAATCAATACATTCATTAGACACTGAAATTTTGCAAAATATTTTTTTTAATGTAAATCTATCTAATCAACTTTTTTCAAAAATCTGAGGTCCAAGGTCAGCAAAATCATACACGACCGTCTCCACAATAAAATTTATGACTATACAATAAGTTAGACTCCCTGCAAGTGAAATACTAGATGAATAAATAGAATTTAAGCATGCTTCGGTTTAATTTGCTCTTTCGCCTATTCTTGCAGTAGTACAGCCCTCATTTGGGTACAAAAGAGAAGGGACTAAATGTGCAATACCTATCCATATTTTCAAAAGAACACTATTTTTCTGAACACAATTTACCAGTTGCCAATTGTCAGGTAGATGACAAGCATACTGAAAAAAAAAAATGGTTAGTGTTCCTGTTCAGCAAGACTTGAACTACAGTACAAATCTTCACTTGAACATGACTACTAGCAAAATTTCCTTTTTACATTATTTAGGGGAAGCACATATTCTCACACAATAATGCCCACTGAAACTTTCCAAAAAGTTTATGACTATCCTATGTATACTCCCCAAAAGATTAACAAGTGTTCGTGAAGTTTTCAATAGCTTCTGTCTGGAAAAGTTTCAGTAATATAATAAGCGAACTTACTGCTACTCATTTTTAACTCATTCTGACATCAGATCTAGTCTCAGGTTATAATTTTATACATATAAAGAACACTTCTAGACTCTAAGCATGATCTGCTTTTCAGTAAAGAAGAAGAATGTAATAAGTATTGTTTGGGTTGTTACAGTGTTGGTGGATAATGGAAGAGCAACTGATGTCATCTTGATGTCATCTGGACTTGTGCAAATGACTTGATACTGTCTTACAATGACATCCTTGTCTCTAAACTTTGATGGATGGACCACTTGGTGGATAAGGAGTCAGCTGGATGGTAGCACTCGAAGACTTGGCTCAACATCCAAATGGAGACCAGCTATGAGTGGTGTTCCTCAGAGGTCAGTATTGGTACCGGCGCTGTTCAACATCTTTGCCGGTGACATTGGACAGTAGGATTGATGTGCCCTCAGCAAATTTGCTGGTGACATCAACCTGTGTGGTGCAGTCAACAAACCGGAGAGAAGAGATGCCATCCAGAGGGACCTTGACAGCCTGGAGAGGTGGGCCTGTGTGAACATCATGAAGTTCTACAAAGCCAAGTGCAAGGTCCTGCACCTGGTCTGGGGCAATCCCAAACACAAATACAGGCTGGGTGGAGAACAGATTGAGAGCAGCCCTGCAGAGAAGGACTTGGGGGTGTTGACTGTTGAGAAGGTGAACATGAGCTAGCTTCAGTGTGTGCTCACAGCCCAGAAGCCAACCTGCATGAGCAGGTCAAGGGAGGTGATTCTGCCCCCCTGCTCTCATGAGACCCCACCCGCAGTACAGTGTCCAGCTCTGTGGCACCCAGCAGAAGGAGGATGTGGGCCTGTTGGAGAAGGACCAGAGGAGGACCACGAAGATTATCAGAGTGCTAAAGTACCTCTCCTGTGAAGACAGGCTGAGAGAGCTTGGTTTGTTCAGCCTGGGGAACAGAAGGCTGCAGCCCTGAAATACCTGGGGGTCTGCAAGAAAACTGGAGAGGGACTTTTTACAAGTACATGTAGTGACAGGACAAGAGGAAATGGCTTTAAAATGAAAGAAGGGAGATTTAGATTAGATACTAGGAAAAAAATCTTCCCTGTGAGGGTGGTGAGGCACTGGAACAGGTCTCCCACACAAGTTGTGGATGTCTCATCCCTGGAAGTGTTCAAGGCCAGGTTGGAAAGGGCCTTGAGCAGCCTGGTCTAGTGAAATGTGTCCATGGCAAGAGTGTTGGAGCTAGATGATCTTTAAGTTCCCTTCCAACTGAAACTATTCTGTGATTGAATCCTATGACATATTAGCAAAGTGAATTTTCTCTGACTTTGAATTACAGTTCTCTCATAACAAGATGCAAATAGCAGCTTCTCTCAGCTCTGATAAGATGAAACTTAAAGCTAAAGTACAGAAGACAAGATGATGAAGTTACATAGCTCCATAGCCCACATTACCCATGAGTGTAGTATCTTTTGTTCCCTAGGTGGATGTCACTCACGGCAGATTTTTGGCTCTAAATGCCTTAAAGTAAGGTCAGCTACAAGCTTCAGAATTTGAGACAAAACACAGCACACAGCTTGTAGGACTCGCAATGCCAGTAGGCATTTCTGCCCCTCCTCACCCTTGCTCTGTGATGCAGCCTTGTGCAATTATGGTGGCATTTTTATTAGCCAGCCTGCAAAAGCAAAATGGGAGCACAGTAGTCAGTAAGCAGCATTTGCAATTTTCATTTCAGCTCCACAGACATGCTGAAATAATGATTCCTGGCAATATGTTAGCAAAACATTAGAAAGACTTTAGTGAGCAAATAATTTAATTACATCCTTTTTTCAAGCAGTTTGTATTACACGACCCCTGACCTTTTATATTGCTGTGCCTAAACTCAGCATGCGATTCACATTTCCCATTCCTGTCACAGAATCTCTCCATCTTGTACCATTTAATATAGTGTGCTCCAGGTGCTCTGTGGTGAATGAATAGTTATATTACTACCTGTCAGACACAATCACACTCTATTCATCATCCACGGCTGGCTGCGTGAAGCCCTGCTTCCAGGAGGCTCCCTCTCTATTTCCTTGTTCAAATGTCTGCAGTGCTTTCGGCCCATCTGTCAAGCCTGTCATTTAGAGGGAAAACAGTATCAGCGCTTTAAATATATGGAGTTCTTTATTGAAACAGTGCTGTGATTGAACTGTCAGCATTCCCAGTATCACAGACAGTAATTCATGACTGGTCAGAGCTCCATTTAGGTTGCTATTACTATGTTGACCTTGCTGGGTCACACTGAGAGTTTTTTCCCTTTGCAGTTAAGTCTATAAATAGTACAATTAACCTTTCGAGAATTACAGATTGTTTTCAGTTCCCCTCCTCCACAAATTCACTTGCTGTTTGTGGCATTTACAATAATCAAGGCAGAAAAAAACCTGTTCAACACCAAAGAGCATTTCTCCCTCCTGAAGTGTCAGTGAAAAACAAATACTGTAACACATCTAGTCCTGCAGCCCTTTTTCAGGCAAAGTTTGCATCACAGATTGCCTCAAGTTCCTCTTTTCTGAATTCAAACCTAACATCTCAAAGTACTCTAAAATATAACACACCTGAATTAAGCCCCTCTGCTTGTGCTACGGTAAAGCTTTATGCTTTATGGATTTCTTTTTGTTACATAATTGAATGCAAAATACTGAAACAAAATAATTTAGAAAAAAAAAAGTCATTGCAAAATAACAAAAATGTGCTTCTTAGGCACATGCAGTTCCTGGTCATTTTTGCAAGAGTACCCTTTAGTTTAAGAAAAACATGGAACAGGAAAAATCTCAGGAGACCAGAAGTTCATGAGATAATTCTATCTGGTAAAGACCAATCTCTGAGTAGTTTACATGTCGTTTATCAACCAGTGAATCTCTAGAGCTCAAAACATTTTAAATAGACTGGCTTTCACTTGCACTTTAATAAAAAAAAGCAATGATAGTAAGCTTGTGTGATCCAGCACATCAAAAGTCCTCTGAATTTTGAGGATTCTGAATTACTGAACAACACAAGTGTACCTTTAATAAATATATGCCTGCGTCTAAGTTTGAGCTTACATCTTCATCCACAGTCTTTTTCAGCAGTTAGACCATGATCCAAGGGCTGAATATTCTCAACACAGCATCTCAGAATCTCCCCAGCTGGAGGAGGGCCAGCAACACTGGGCAAGACAGACTCTAAATACTTGTGAGTTGTAAACAGTTTAAGAGAGAAATCAGAGGTTACTTCAAGTCACAGAGCAGCGTGGAGAAGAATGTGCCCCAGCTGTTTCCTTCAGTCTAAGACTAAAAGCCATAATTTAATCACAACAGTCATGTCTCACTAGGCTTGCTGTGTTAAAGCTTAGGGCTCCAGCCTTGATAACATTTTTAGATGTAGACATGGTCTTGTCACTGTTCTTCTCTGGGAAGGTGTCTGGACTTTTGTGATTGCAGCTAAATATACATAACCATGCTAGCTAACCCAAGGTAATTAATGAGATTTGCATTCAGAAAATTATTCACAACACTTTAAAAAAAATACAGAATCTAACTGTAATTGTGCTCACAAACATTAATGTAGGCAATTTTAAAAATTCAGATAATACATTTTCTCAACAACCATCCAAGATGGGTGATTCATTGGAAAACCCCTCCCCAAGTACAGCTGCAAAGAATACCATGCTGCAAATATGCAAGAAACACAAGTGGCATATAGAAGACTCCTACTTAGCAAAATTATTTAGTATACGAACATAGAAAGGCAGCAGAGAAAAAGGCAACAAGGTCTTTTCAAGGCAATATTATCTTCTTATTACAGACACAGAGTGAAATTAATTAGGTAACTTCAGCCAGTCTGAATATTTTGGAATCTGAAAGAAAGACACAGCAGCATAAATCACTCCCTGTCTTGTTAGCAGTTTCCTGAATGTCTCTTTTTTTATTTTTTTCTATAATGAATGCAAATGTCACAGCTTATTACAGCTACTGAATAAGTATAATTAGGAAATAATTTCATCTAGTTTCTCTTTTCTTTGAGAGAGTCATAAAACAGAGACACAGAACAGTGTCCTCATTGTTGGATTTAGCATTTTTAATGAATAGTTCAGTATCTGTCTGCCCTCAATCTGAAGGCAAAAGCTTTTACTTATTATAGCTGCAGAATAAGTGTAAGTCTCATCTCATTAACTGTCATATTACGAGGCTTTATGTCATACCATTCAAGTTTCACTGAGCATTCAGAATTGCTTAATTACGTACAGTAAAAACAGTCTGCTGAGACTTTCCCTTTCAGATTATTGTGTAGGCGTAAGGACAGAGGTCATCTTCGTGATTCACTTTTGCTTGCCACTGCATTAACTCAAAATGACAGAGGCCTTTTGTTAGGGACAAAAACTGTAGTAAGCATTTGAAAAATAAAACGTTTACATCTAAGGATAATAGACACCTTCAGTTTTTCAGACCAACAATTCTTTCTCTCCCCCTTTTCTCTCTGCCTTGGTGTTAAACCACATAGTACATTTCTTATGAATTATACCACCCTATGATAATTATAGTGTGTTGACATTGCTTGTCATTCCTAAACCTACATGCTTTGTGTGCTCAGTTTTCAATAGCTATTTGTTCCACGAAATGTGGAAAAGCCATACAAGTTACTGAGACTGGTCATTGCTCACGTCTTTCTTTAAACCTTCCCATTTTGCTCTATTTTTAAACCAAATACACATACAAATCCCCGTTGTGTGGTCTGCATTCCAAAAATGTTACTGTCCACAGCTGAAATGTCCTTACTGGGAGTCTCACATTTCTGTCAGAAACTCCTTACTCCTTTTCCCCCACTTCTCATGCAACAGAATTCCTAAAGATTTTAGATATCAAGCACATGCCATAGATATACCACTCACATTCATGTATAAGCACCCATACACACGGGATAGTATTGCTTATCTCTGTTTTCCAATGAAAAACTCAGAATGTGCATTTTCTCAAAAATCTTTGTCTCTCATTTAACCACTTTTCAGAGCTACATCCTGCAAGTGGAAGAAAGAATCCAATATGGTTAATCAGCCAGTATGCTACATTTTCAGAAAATAAATTAGACAGATTATCATTATTCATCCAGCAATTTTTTTATGATTTCTTCAGGAAATACATCCATTTGTGTAAAATGTAGACTTTCATGAACACAAATCCTAGCAATCTCACTTATACAATCTTGCCTTATTTGCAAAGTAATATATGCATCTGTGTTTGAAGAAAAAGATGTGTCACTGTAAATGAAAGTATGTACTCTCTAAACATCATCGAAAAACCTCGTGTTTTTCTGAAGTTTTGGAAATGCAAACTTGTTTCAATATATAATTGATTTTCTGGTTTTCCAGCTGCATTACTTGGCTTAAGCAATCTCACAACTTTTGCTCATTTTTAGATAAACACAACTATAATACAATCACTACAGTTCAGTATGTATTTATTTTGTGTTACCAGTCAGGGAAGAATCTGAAAGACTGTCACCTTGTCAGGGAAGAACCAACACATTGCTGTTACTTGTAATAACTATTAGCTTGAAGAATCTGGATAGAAAAAAATTGTTCAATAGCTTTGCTTTTTCACATTTATCTGCCTTCCAATATTTTCCCAGCATAATACAGCTCATCATGGATTTACAATTGTAGACACTGAAAAATATTCTGAAATGATGAGAAGAGCTGATGTTGCTATATTATCATTACACTATGCCACAAGTTGCAACATTCCTACATCACAACTTTAGAAGGTTTATATCTACAACCTACCACTGGATAAAGATCATCTGAAAACTTCTAACCAACAAGGATATTGTTGTTAAAATAAATTGGGCTTCAGTATACTCTGAGTGATTATTTACAGACCTCTAGAACTACACCAAGCTATTACACAAGTGTTGATACTTTGGCTCATTATCTACATGCTCATTTGACTTGTAACATGGTATATTTTCCCTATTGACTCATTACTATCAAAAATGACACAAACTTTAAGACTCATATTGAGGGTAAAGTGCAAAAGGGTGGTAAAGACCAAAGGAGGCAATTTCAGGAAAGTTCAGTATTAACAAGTGAATAATTGAGATAATTGCCAGAAAAGCATAGTAGCTTACACCTTTAACTTCCCAGCTGAGTTCAGTCAGTCATTAAGGGGCAAAGTGAATTCCTTCTAAATTCAGTAATAAAATGGAGAGAAAAAGAAGGAAAGGACTGGCATATGAACTACAAAAGGAAGATTGCTAACAATTTCACCTTTTTAAAGGCTGAAGGGATATTTTCAACAAAGACCTGGCTGGACAGGTAGGAGTTTGGAGACAAAGACCCAATCCAATACCAGATAAAAAATGCTGGCAGTTTCAGTAACTGCCTTCTGGACCCCACAAGAGGTACACTGGTGCTGCAGTGTTCTTCTTTTCCTGCAGCTACATTTTGTGAGATAAAGCCTAGTGAACAGTTACTTTGTGCTTATATTCCCCACCCTTTAAAATTATTTGTGCCATGACATAACAGGGCCTCAGGCTGTATTTGACCTAAATAGTGTAAAAGTTGCAAGTACCCCCAGATAGCTTCTGGAGAACATTATTTTGAGCAAAAACAGGGATTACAGCCAGAATACATGCACAGAGGAAAAATGGCCCCAGGTGCCTGTAAGCTTGAGAAAGATAGTTGGAGGAAAACTTCCCACAATTCAACAGATCAAAATTACAAGTTTTTAAAATAAAGATCAGGGTAATTAGAACAAACACACACACGTGCATTGAACTTCTTACACCTCTTATGCAATTAAAAGTCTTTTTGCTAATGCACTGGAGTTAACAGCCTTTGAGATTTATGAAGCAAAAGAGATCAGTGTTAATTCAGCACCTTCCTTAAAAAAAAAGTAAAAATTAAAAAAATAAAATTAAAAAACCCAACCTAAATCGTTTGGTCAGACCATAGAGAACAGCAGAACAACTATTGTCTCATGCTCCAGAGAAAAGCAACTAACCACTGGAGAAAGTAAACAGAGATTTTGACTGCAGCCCTGGAAACAACAGCTGCATTAGAGCAAATTCCTAGTCTTATTTCTGCAAAGAGAATTTGTAATTTTGGGAAAGTAATCTTCTTTCCAATAGTTTAATTAACATGTTTTTTCACATGTATATTTTTCATGTTATAAAGAAAGTTGTGGATAAATCTAAAATCACCTTTTAATTATAATAGGCTCGTTTTCAGCACAAACCAGTCACAGCACAAACTGCAGATGCCTGAATAATTCTCATTTGCTCCAATTTGGTTTTTGTGGTTTTTTTTTTTATTTCCAATAGTTTTTTGTTTTCCATTACGTTTGTGGTATTTTAATTTTATGTCATGCAAACTGTCAAAAACTGAGATACTGCTTTAAAAAAACATGATTTGACCCAGTAAACTCCTCAGTACCAACCTTTCAAAACCCAGCTTGCACAAACAACATGATGCACAGAAGAAATCCAATTCAATTACACACATCTAGCAAGAATTAATACCATCCAATATGTTTAAAATTATAACATGCAAAATAAACCATATCAAATCAAATTACACTTGGTACAAGACAGAATGCTACTCATATTGCAAGAAGATGAAATTAATATCATCATACAAAAGAATTAAGTAACCTGTCAATTCTTTGAAGCAGCTACTTACAGGATTGCCAGTGATTGAGAGAATATAAATGAGAAAGTATGAGGACCAGAAGATTGCAATATCCAGCTTAACTCAGATGTTTTTTGAATGAATGAAGGTTCTGATTGAATAGTTGACCCCTCTTTCAACAAGCTTGATAACTAGGTTGATGCAAGAAAACTCAAGTTACTTACATCCTATGCCATGGTTGTCTAGGACCTGTGTAGCAAATAAGGTTTATATGTTAGCAGATTTTTCTTATTTTAAACAGGTATTTGACCTATTGTGGTATCTACTTGACTGCTACAGCTGGTGTCATCAAAAAGCCAACATGCTCTTTGAATAAGCTACCTTTTTCAAGGAAAGCATGATCCTCTATAGAGGATCATTTTACTACAAAGATATGAGCTAACTCAGTTCTTATAACTAACACTTTATACCACAAAAAAGAAAATCCTTAAGATGATTTGGACCTTCTTGATAGAAGATATACCCCATTCAACTTTCAAAATTTCTATTCATTATTTACATGCTATAAATGTACTCCAGCTGTGTATAGTTACATGGTAAATACCTTATTGAGTCTGTTTCTCATTCTAGTAGAAATACAAAGCCAGTTTTGCAAAGCAAGAGGTCTAGTGTATGCACAGAAGTTAGACTATGCAAGCATCCAATAGTTCTTATTTCCAGAATGCAAATGGAGCTATGTATGCAATGACAAGCTTTGTAAGTTCTTCCAGGCTGCCTAAGGAAGTTGTGAATGCTCCATCCCTGGCAGTATTCAAGGCCAGGTTGAACAAGACTTTGAGCAACCTGGTCTAGTGTATGGTGTCCCTGTCCATGGCAAGGGGTTGGAACTGGATGATCTTAACGTCTTTTCCAACCAAAACCATTCTGTGATTCTATGATTGTTACTTTTCTGCATGCAACTAGCATGCTTATTGTTATAATCATGATTTGGGAGTGCATTTTGTAAAAATTGGTCAAAAAAATGTGCATCTTCAAGGATGATTAAAGCAGTAAACCCGTCAATATAACCAAAAATAGGGTATACCTCATCATAACCATGTCACATATCTGATTGTGAATTTTGTACTAAAAGCTTCTTGCCTTTGCCTTCAGGCCAAATGCCTTATGATAATAGCAAAATCTAAGATCTAAAAGGAGCTAACAGCTTCAAGACATTTCAAGCTATTTGATTTCTGGCATTCAGATTCTCATAAAATTCTAACAATTTTTTCAATGACTTTTTAGAAACTTTGTTTTCTCTTTTTTTCACAGTCCCCTTCTACTATACCTACTTTGAAGTGAATTCTCAGAGAAATATTACGTGACTATTAATGAACATCTTGCATATTATTAATGTAGAAAAAAGACACGCAAGCTCTATTTATGTTCTTGAGTAGCATTTAGGCAGATATTTCAAATAAGTTGTGTACTTCTAAATTCTTATATTTCCATAAGAAGGATTAAAATCAATATTTTTCAATGGAACCTACTACCATAAACTTTCATTTCAATCACAGAACATCCTATTCAGCAATGCAGTAAATACACTGAACTTAAAGTTAGTTAATACTGACAGAAGTATTTATTAAAAACTTAAAAAAATATTCTGTAATGTTTATATAGTACTGTAATAAAATCTACAAGACTAACTCTCATGAATTTGTACTTCACGGATTACTTTCCATTAATGTTAATTTTACCTCCATCTTTAAATTTATGACCTCTCTCCTCCTCAGGTTTGAGAGCAAGAAAGTATGTTCAGAAGAAGCTATAGCATGAACCTTCCTTTGTCCTGCTCCACCAAAGTCTCTCAGAACATCAAACTGTATCTCTTTATTCACTATTGGCTTTATAAGCTTCACATGTTTTATGTAATAGCATTTTAATGGAGAGGTATGTGATTAAAAAAAAAAAGATAAGCCAATAAAAACTCTAATTTGTTTCAACTCTGACTCTGAAAAACTCTGTCTTGACTTCTTAATCTCCTCTGAGCTTCTTAAGCCCTGCTTCCTACTCTGTATCCTCACCAAAAGTAATGTTTCGAGCAGTGGAGTCATGCCAATGCTGCAAATTAGGTGAGGGGACAAAAACAAGCCACAGACTTTCACTGCCTCTCACTGCCCTACCAGTGTGCCATATGAGCTGTGTCACATAAGCCCAAAGAATTACTTCATGAATATGTGGCTTGCAGACAATGCGTTGTCCTTGAACAAGTACAACTATGACAGCAGAGTCTCTGTTCTCCCAGATGGACCTTATTTACAAAAATATTGGAAACTAGCAACAGTGAGAAATTATCAGTGCTCTCAGTTCAGGAATAATGAATAGAGTACAAAAAAAATGGGGTGACAAATGAAAACATGCCTCGAAAATCTCACACATGCAAACAATTCTTTCCTGGGGAAAATAAAAAAGAAAAAAGTGAATTGTTTTAGTTCAGGTAGAACTTATTTATTATTTACAACTGTTAAATTTCTGTAGAATGACCCTTTCACTGACACAACCAGGTGCTAGTTCACCAGTTTATTAGGTATGCATCCCTCAGAATGCATGTTCAGAACTGCATGTAGTTTTCAAAAATGTATAACACAAAAAAGATACCCCAATATTTAAATCTGCCAGCCTACTGAATGGGGTATAAAAATATTATTTACTATTCTTTCCTATTTTCACTCATCATTTGGATGCCAGAAAAAGACAATTCAAAGACTGCAGATATAGGTATATTGAAATCACACTGGAGAATAGGATTTGAATTCTTAAAGATTCCATTAGATTGGTAATATGGCAATGAAAAAAAAAAAAAAGGTTTGGTTCAATAAAGACAGAAATAAAATTCTACCCTTACTTGGAATAACGATATATCAGATATATTACACTGGCCAGGTAGTAACTCTGGCTCTGGGGATAAGCAGAGACCACAAACAGGAGGTGAAGGACTATAACTCCATGCTGGAAAGCAGCACAGCAAAGAGCAATCCTTGTGTCCTGCCCTAGAAGATGCTGATGGTCTGTAAAATGTGCTCAACTGAAAAAAGGAGCATAACAGTGACGAGACAGATAAAGAAACTACAAAACTACAACATCAGGTTGGGAGTCTTGATCTACTCAGGGGTAGGAAGGCTCTGCAGAGGGATCTAGGCAGGCTGTTTTGATGAGCTATGGCCAGTTGCATAACATTCAACATGGCAAAGTGCTGGGTCCTGCTACAGGCTGAGGGAAGAGTGACTGGAAAAGAGCTAACTTCAGTTAGGCGACTAAGCTAAAGATTTGGAAGCAACATTTTGACATTTTAAATATTGCTACATGAGAAGACTATGTAGCAATTCTCATCCAGTTTAATGCTTGCTAATTTTACATATCACATAAAGCATATTAGGCTTTTATTATCATCATCTTACAAAATATCACCTATTGCCATACAACAGTTTCTTTAAAAACTGCAATACATACTAGTGAGAAGAATCTTAGAAACGTCTCCGATATATTCTTTTAGTAGCAGCTGATTTTCTCTGCTTAAAAATACATTCTGGAAAAGTTCTCAGTTAATTTTTAAGATCTCTTAAAAGGCCCATAAAAACACTTGCAAGAACAAATCAGATAGAAAAACCACTCCTTGAAATGAGTGCACTATAACCAGCACAATCCAATGTCACCTTGATCATTGCTTCATAACTTACCTTACAGCACTCTTTGGCAAGCAGCTGGCTTGTCAATGTAATATATTTCTAGACTCAAAATGAAATTTGTAAAATTTCTTTTGCTTCCATTTAAACAGTGTTAAGCATAAATTAAAGACAATCCAGTGTCAGAAATAGCATTAAGTCCCTTTTTGATGTACAGCATTTGCACGTTTTACAGTGTACCACAGCACACAATTACAGAATCATCAAAATACAGTTAGACACATGTTATCATGGAAAATGCGTTTTTTTTTCCTCATCACCATTTAGAAATGCCTTATTATATAACTCTCTTGAACACATTTATTCACAATTCCTGATTAAACAGTCTCATTTTCCCCTGCAAGAAACTGATTTAATATACACTGTGAATACAAAACACATGTGGAAGTGCTTGCAATGTAAGAAGGTACGGTATATAAACAGATTAGGAGTATTAGTAAGGAATGTAAATCAATCTGTCCTCTTCTATCAAGAAATCTATTAAAACAGAGGTGGCTATACATGTAACAAAAATGCTGTAGGTGTGTTAGGCTGAGAAAATAATCCAAGTTATTGAACTCATTGGAAAATAGTAAGAATCCTCTTCCTTCTGCCCGCAGCTGTTCATCATATTCAGCCATCTCTGGTTATTAATATTAGTATTAAATATATTCCTACCCAATTGGGTTCACTCATGTTTCCAGGTTTTGAATCTATTGTTTTCCCCCATGTTAAACAAATCTAATCATTTCTATCCATAGTAAATGTGGAGCTGATGAGCAAATGGATGATAAAAATTCCTATTATTCCTTTGTGCTCATCTCTTGCACTTAAGATTCTTGTCATGCTCTGGGCATTCTAGCTGTCTGGTACTGTTCTTTTATCTCCAACTCCAGTGCTTTCTCTGCTGAACATTTCTCTGTCCAGAATATTTGGTGCACTGCACCAAGCAAAATCTGCTTGCAATGTAAGAACATGTGGAGAAATTATGTGTTTTTGTCACACCCTATTAAACGGGATTCAAAACACAGTGCCCCAGAAACTAAACTGATTGTAGGTTTTATAACCCTTTTCAGGCTAATGGAAACAATTTAGTACCATGAATGGAAACATAGCTAGTGCAGCTGTGGGAATCTTAAATTGCTCAGCTCAGCAGTTCTGTTCCAGCTTAAGCAGGATAAAGTAGTTAAAGTCCAGTTAGATTCCATTCTTCTGGATCTTTGACAGATCACTTCAGATTTATGTCTTCAAAGTTTTAACATTCCTGTCAAAGTCTTTCTGAGGAATTCCTGGTCTGTGCATTTAACCTAGGGAGCAGTGGAAGGGAGCTGTAAGAATTGGGAAGAGAGAGGAAGTGGGAGCAGGAATGACATGGGGAAGTTTTCAATCATTTTGTTAAGAGTCTTGAACCATCTTTTTTTTTCAATTTGGTTTTATTGCTAATATAAAAAGTGAAAAAAAAGAAAAGATCCCCCCACAAAAAAAAAACAACAAAACAACCAAAAAAACCCCCAAACAATAAAAATACTAATTACTTTTTTATAACTTTAATGATTCAGCTAAGACCACAAACTCTAGAGGCAGAGAGCCAAGTTTGAAAGTCAGCCCTTAAATTCACCCCAGGAATCAATTGCAGCTGCTTAAGGACCTGTGCTTAAGAACCTTTCCTTAAAGACAGAAATTTTCCCCTATGCTCATTCACATTTCTATATTTAAAAGTGAATGTCATGATTAAAAGCTTGACAGACAGGAGGGAAATTTGGCTGCTGGAGAACAATATACTACTCTTTACAAAACAAATCCTCTATCCAGCCACTTATGAGAAGGAATAATTCATATGGGTATTACCTGCACTGTACTACAAGAAAAACATCTGTGAATATCATTCCACAAATTGATCACTAAATGAGCCATTATCTTGCAGGGTTTTTTGATTGCCTTAGGAAAGGAGGGTGCTATATAGCACAAAGGCTAACAGATGCAAAACACTGAGTGGCAAAAAAAAAGATGTTGCAGAAGAAAAGTAGTAATAAAGCAAGGCTAGCATGAAAATGCACCCTTTCTAAAAAGTAAGCCGTTTATGAGAAGCAGTAGTAAACCTGCTTAATTCTTCTGTGCCTCTAGGGAGAAATCTAAGCCTTTTGAGAAGTGATGGAGAGAAAAATGAGGGCAATGGTGTGTTTGTCAGTGAGAGAATGCTGTGGAAACAAAGTTAGTAATTTTACTGTTCTTGCTTGCCAAGAGCTGACAGGTGTGTAGTTTCTTATTGTTCTGAAAAGCAGCCAGAAACCACAGTTTAATATCCATCTATGTCTTCCTAGTAGGGGAGAAAACAGCTTTCTCTTTGGCACATGATACAAGATTATAGAAAAATCAAGACATACTCTTCTGTACAATATGTTGCCATCATATGCATGGCTTTGTTTGATCTTTCAACAAAGCACATAGCTGGAAGAAAAAAAATGTTGCAGCCCAGTTCAGATAAGATGTGATGTGGCAACCTCTTCTACATTTGTTACTTCAGCTAATCACCTCAACAAGAACTTTTCACATGAGCAAACATTTAAAAATTAGAGCCGTATTTGCAGCACAGTGGACCCAAGACTTTCTACAGACATTAAACATTAAACTTGTAAGTAAACAAAAACAGGGGATATAAGTAAACAATAAGCAGGTTATTTCAGATAAACATGCGGTAGTCATTTCCAGCCATTCTTAAAGAATGACTCCCATAAATCTGTCAGTTTTCAAACTGGTGAGAGATGTCTGTGATTAATAAAGCCTTTGAACACAAAAGGTTTCCTCACAGAAGAATGATGTGTGTTTTCCCACAGTATGTGGCAAAGTAATCTGTCAAACCCTAATTCCCTCAGGAAGGGAAGAAGTACATACATATTATACACGCACATAGACACACACACAGACACAATGTACCAGATGCAAGAAGTTGTAAGAAGTGCTAGGCTTTGTGTATTGAATTTCCTTTCTGTGCAGAAGTATATGCCAGCTTTAAAAGCTCATCATAACTGGCATATTGTCAATTAGATATGCATAAAATGTCTGCACTGTGTCCAGTATGATTTGCTAATTTGACAGATGTAATTTAAGCAATAAGACTTGCAGGTTTTATGTTTGCCAGAGTATGAGAGGAGAGATTAGTATACTCATTCACATGAAAAAGTTGGAAATTCTGAAAATCTCTCAAAAATAGTAACATTCAGAAAAATACTAGGCTTGACCAGCAAGCTTCAAAAAACTCAACAAAACATGTCATTATAACAGAAAGGTCCTCTAGGCTTATGCTGCATACAGTAACTTACACTAACAATGCCAATCTGTTTAAAGTATTAATAAAAATAAGACTCCATTACCAGAAAAATTAGGCAAGTCAAAAATAAGCACAAAATAATTACTAGACTAGAAAGCAAATATGCAATTTTTTCTGCTTCAATGTCTGCAGCTTCTGATATGTAAGGAAGGAAATGATTTTATGATAATAAACTATATTTTTGCACTAAATTTTAATACAAGCAGGGAACAAAAACTTGGTAATTTATTCTGTTGTATACGAAAGAACATCACTGAATTAAGACTCAGAGGAAGTCACATGATGAAAACTATTCATTCCTCTCCAATACTCCAGTTCACCACATTTTTATAGTCTTAAGTAAACCCCAGCACACATGTGCTTGCCCAAACTAAACAGATACCAGATACTAGCATGTAAGATCATGCCTTTCACACTGTACATAGAGACCTTGTAAGCTGCAGTGAGAGCCTCTCAAAAACAGACCATTGACAGACTCAAAATCATTTTCTCCTGCTTAAGTTTCTTCTCACAAAGAGCCAATCTGATCCACTCTAAATTCCCTGTCCTTAAGAGTAAGATCAGACCATTATATTAAATAACAGATTGGAAGAAAAATTACATTAGCAAACCTGTATATAAAGGAAATCTAAAAGAAAAAGATTCATATCAAGCCCTTTAAAAAATGTGTAAAACTTGTATTTTCCAGTTATTTTTCCAAATCAAATTAGGTTATGAAAGAAAATGGGAGAAACTGCTTCTTCCACAGTTTTCATTTTTGTGCTCAGCACCTGTCAGCACAACAGTTCCAGCAGAGCTGACATGAATGTGTGACTGGTATAGTTAAAGTTAGCTGTGCACTGGTGTGGCTTTGCAGTGTTGACAAGACATGACCTGAAGCTGTAACATGATGTCTGACATCTTTCTACAATTTTACTTTCCACTGTGGAAAACAAACACAAGAAATGAAAGAACATGCATGTTTGTGACTTGTTAGTCAGGTGAAACCTGAATAAATATGAAATAAATAAGAATCTCATTTCAAATACATTGATGAATGGAAACAGCTCAGTACTCAAAGGATGGTTACTCATATTGCTCAATTTCTCTTCACCCTAAAATCACTGGTTGGTAGCCTTAACTAAGAGCACAGTGGTGATTGAATAGACAACTGTTTAGAATAAGTATGTTAAAAACTAGTCATAAACCTTCAGATTCCTGGTGTGGAGAGAAGCTAAAAAGTGTCTTTAGAAGACTGCATCTCCCGTAGAAACCTTTCAGAGTTAAATCCTACTCCAAGGCACATAATGTCGAAGAAGTATTGCAGCTACTACAGAGTCCTTAAGACACACTGAAACTTCATCCAGGCCTGATTTATCTCACCATATTCAATAAGTATGCTTGCCAGAATTATCAGTCTTATTCTGTTGTTCCTAATGCTACAGATCCTTTCCCATCTAAAAAGTCCTCAAGCGTCCTAACTCAAATCTCAATCTGCATCACACAAGCAAATCCCTATTTGATGAAGGAAAAAAAACCCAGTGTCTCACTTTCAATCAGAGTCTTATACACATTGCTTCCTAAAGTGACACTTAAAACTGAAAATCTGAACATGTTGTCTCCACATCCACATGAACATGTGAACACATACACACAACCCCCTCCTCAAAACACCAAAACCCACATGAGACACCAAAAGTTAGTTTCTTATTTTTTCACTGCAGACTTGTCAAACAAAACTGCAGAAACTAGCTTTAAGGGTTAAGGGTTAAGACAATTTTTTAAAACTATTTTTGAGCACAGTTAAGCCACTTGTGTACTAGTGTTCTGCCACAAAGGAACATAAATGACTGATATATTAACATTGGTTTGCAAACTGAAAATAATGGCTCAATAAGAATGCATAACCCTGGAGATTAAGCATGTAATCCCACAGTTGAAGCACCTCAAAAACAATGGAAGTAATGTATTCTTTTTGCCTGTGTGTTTCTCATCTCCCCAGAAGCTTCTCTCCATTCCCAGAAGGAAGGTTGCAGCATCACTGCCATTTGAAGGTGGCCCTGTCACAAGCTGACATAGCAGCAGAGAACCTCCAGCAGCCCTGTCCAGCCCCTCGTCTCCCTCCTCAGCCCCTTCAATTAATCCCATGGCACCTCAGAGACATCCTCTCCAGGCCGTAGTGTGGTTCCCAGCCAGCTCTGTCCCACTGGGGCAGCATGGCAGGCTGGTGCTGGGCATGGAAGGATGCCCCTTTTATCCTGCCCATGCAAAGGGACGCTGTGTTGCCAGGCACTCGCCTTGTGACTTGCGGGTAGCAGGGCTGTGTTGCTTGAGGCCCACACAGGAGAAAGGCCTTTGGGCTGCTGGCCCTGAGGTGGTCCCTGTGCCTGGGGGCTGGGGCTGTCCCTGTCTCTGATGGCCATGCTCTGGGCACAGCAGGGCTCCCTTCTGTGACACCATGCAACAGGTGGCACCTCGCCTGCTCGAGGTGGCACCTCAACAGGGCCAAGAGTCCGGTTGCAGCCTGACCCTGGCAGGGGCTTCTGCTTCTGCACCATGAGCAGCCAGGGTCTGGTCAGCTGAGGACAGCGCTGCCTGCACTCTCAGCGTGGGAGTCCAGCGGAGCCCTTTCTCCCTACGGCCGAGGGAGGCTCCCGCAGCCAGGCTCAGGCACTCCTGCAAGCCCTGCTCCCTCCCAAGGATTCCAGTGGGCAGAGAATGTCAGCCAAAGCCTTGGCAGTGTACCAGGGCAGGCTGAACAGGGCCTTGAGCAACCTGGTCTAGTGGGAGATGTACCTGCCCTCTATCTTAAGGTCCTTCCAACCCTAACCATTCTACAATTCTATGAAGTCCTTGCAGTCATTCCTGCTCTGCTCGTCCTGTTCACAAAACCACAGAATCATTTAGATTGGAAAAGACCCTTACAATTTTCAGTTCAAACTGCAAAACTAACACTGCCAAGTCCACCACTAAATCATGTCCTTAAGTGCCACATCATAAAGATTAGTGGCTGGCCCAGGAGGGTGGGAAACACTCTGTCATGCCTTGCACGTCTGCAGTCACCTTCCTGAGCAATGCCATGGCCTGGGCTCCTGCAGGAGAGAGCAGCCAGTGCCTGTGGCATATGGAGGGCTGCTACACTTGAGAGGAATGCTTGCAGTAGCAGAGCACAGCACCTGCCATTGTACTGAGTCTTTTTGTTGTGAGCTCAGCTGAAAACTTGGTCCTCCAAAGGAAAAGCTGACCTGGGAAAGCAAGCCAGCCCCTTTGCCATCTGCGACCTTTCACAGAGCTGCAATGATGGAGTGAAGCTCAATTTCCCTGGGGCTTTCCCCTGTCCCAGTCACACAAATACCATCTTCAGTGCTCTCAATAGAAGTTGTGGGGATGAGAAGGCACTCTCTCCTTTTTTTCCCCTTCCTTAGTGATACTTTCCCACCATCTGTGAGTAGCAATGACAGGACCATCTCAGGGCAAAGCTGGCAGGGGAGAGCAGAACAGGGGGTAAGTGTGTGATGTGCAGCAGGGCTTTGCCCACCCCTGTAGTGTACCAAAGCAGACCTGGAAGGGAAGAAGAAATTCAGGCATTTGGAACATCCGGTCTTTTTTTGTTTTCCTCTCTTGCATGGACAATCAAACCTTGCCAGAGCTTCTCTGGGCTTTTTTTTTTTTTTCTGGTGTCTCTCATTGGCAAGAACAAACAATAGGAATATGCTCTCTGAATCCATAATTAGAAGCATTCATTTAATAAGAGAGTAAAGTACAGGTATGACAGATGTGACTTCAGCCAATATATCTTGCCTACATATCACATCCATGAATCTGTACTATCTTCCTATCAAGACATGCATGAAAAATTAGTAGCATCCTATCCGCATATCAAAATCACATAATCATGTGTATGTCATATCCTTAACAGTGAGAATTATGTCTTCTCTTCCTACCTCCATTTCCTATGCTTATCTTGTTTCTTTTGTTTTTTCAACGAATTCCAGTTTTCTTAAAAAAAAAAAGTAAAAGAATTATGTTTCTGTAAAACAACTATGGTTGCTGGTCTGTGTAAAGCAGCTATGGTTGCTGGTCTATGTAAAGTCAGAGTCTCCCAAGGGTACATTTGTTTTTATAAAGTACTTTGCACTCAGAAATTCAGATGATGTAATGACTATTCTATGTTCTTAGTGTGTTATGTAGGGAAACATTAGCCATTACCTCCATTATTTATAAAATAACAGAATGACCTGTGAATACATATGTGTACAATTAAGTAAATTCAGATTTCAGGATTCAGCAACTACTACCATCTGGTACATTTTCACTTGCACCTTTCCTGAGCTGCTGACGAATGTATCACCATTCCAAAGAGGGTGTTTTGTTTAAAGTGCTGACTTGCAGCATTTCCAATTCTGTGCTGGGCAGAGAAAACATAAGTACACTCCATTCCGTCATCTTTCTATAGCAGACTTACATTTGTGACTGTCCTTAATGTTCCTGAAAATAGGGCATAACTGTTAGCTGACAAACAAATGTCTTAACTGAAATCAGAGGATTCTTTATGCCAAAAGAGCATAGTTCCAAGAGGAACTTATCCAGTCAGATGCTTCACTAAAATGTATATTAAAGAAAATTTTTACACTCCAATCTCAGGCAAAAGAATTATGAAAAAGTGGATCAGTTTCATACGTCAGCAAAGGCTGCTCAGCAATTTGAGTTAGCTAACAATTGACTTGTTCTGTTTCTGAATATAAACACCCACCTTACACCTGACAATCAGAAAAAAAAAAACCATCTGGCAGCAAAAATATATGGTACTTGAAAACAAGAACTGCGATGAATGCCATAGTGATGCTGGCTTCTATGGCAATGGAATTTGACATGTGCAGAAGGAGTAAGCAGGGCTGAGGACTAAGCACTGGTTCATATGTATAGTTTTCAAAAGTGTATGTCTACACCAAGAGCTTCTGGACAGATTATACAGATCATTCAGGCCAAAACTGTGTGAGCAACTTCACTGGAGCACCAAAGCAGAGGGATATGCAACACTGATAGTACTGAGGTCCAGAGATTACTGGCTAGCCAAAAGAGGCATCATATCTTAAGGCAACAGTCTGCTATTGTCTTGTTGCCCTAAAGGCTTTCCAGCATTGACCACAGTACAGGAAATTAATAATACAAATTAAGGCTGCCAAGGGAAGCAGAATACTAAAGTATGTTATTGACCATTGTTATTTTTTTACCCATGTGTCAGCCTAATTGGCAACCAGTGCTGGGTCCTTTCTTTTCCAATGCTGCAGAGAAGAAGGCACTGCCAAGACAGTAGCAGAGCATCTATCATTATTATTTCTGGTCATCTTGCTTTCTATAGTACAATGACAAGGAATGATAACTACTGATATATGTATGTATACCTTTGCTTCTCAGAAACTATGGCATTCCAGGTTACCAACCCACACAAATGAGTAAGCTTTCCATTCTTCTTTATCTTTTTAAGGGAAACAGCCAGATTGCATTGTGTTGTGGTTTAAGACCAGACAGTAACTCAGAACCATTCTCACTCACCCTCTTCTTTCTCACCCCACTCCCAGAGGTATGGGGAGGAGAATCAAAAGCATGGTGGGATGGCTCCTGTGACTGGAGTGTTGGAATGGAAGGTTACAGGCTCTTTAGAAATGATAGGCCCGGTGGGGGGGGGGGGGTTAGGGATAGGCTGGAGAGTATGGAACTCTGTCTGGGGACAGGTGATCAGTTAACAGAAAGTTTAAGGTTAAGGGCAAAACAGTGATGGGACACATTACTGTAGGGATCTGTTACAGACCGCCTGATCAAGAGGAACCTGTGGATGAAGAACTCTACAGACAGGTAGGAAAAGCCTCACACTCACAGGCCCTTGTTCTCATGGGAGACTTCAACCACCCTGATATCTGTTGGAGTGATGGTATGACCCAGAACAAGCAATCCAGGAGGTTTCTCAATTGTGTAGAAGACAGCTTCCTTCTGCACACAAGGAGCTGATAAGGAGAGGTGCCTTGTTTGACCTCGTGCTCACCAACAGGGAAGGGCTCAGAAACATGACACTCCAGGGGAGTCTTGGATGCAGAAATGACAAGATGGTCGAATTTGAGGTCCACAGGACAGTGAGAAGAGCGTGCAGTAAGCTCACTGCCCTGGACTTCAAGAGAGCAGACTTTGGGCTCTTCAGGAACCTGCTTAGCAAGGTTCCATGGGATATAGCCCTAGGGGCAGGGAGGCCCAAGACTTTTGGTTAATATTCAAGGATCACCTGCTACAAGCTCAGCAGTGTTGCATCCCGACTAGAATGAAGTGCAGCAGGAGGGCCAGGAGACCTCCTTGGATGGATAAGGAGCTGCTGAGAAAAATTCACAGGAAAAAAGAGGCTTATAAAAGGTGAAAGCAAGGACAGGTGGCTCGGGATGAATACAGGGATGTTGTCCGGGAAGTTAGGGACCAGGTTAGAAAAGCTAAGACCCAGTTAAAGCTAAACTTGGCTAAGGATGTTAAAGATAACAGGAAGGGATTTTATAGGTATGTAGTGGCTCAAAAACAGACTAGGGACAAGGTAGGCCCCCTCCGGAAGCTATCAGGAGAACTGGCTACACAGGACTTGGAGAAGGACGAGGTTCTGAATGACTTCTTTGCGTCAGTCTTCACTGGCAAAGGCTCTGACTGCAGCACCCGAGTCTTGGAAGGCGGACGCAGAGACTGTGAGAATGAAGACCTTGGGCCCACTGTATGAGAGGATCTGGTTCGAGACCATCTTAAGAACCTGAAAGTACACAGGTCCACAGGACGTGATGAAATCCATCCGCGGGTCCTGAAGGAGCTGACGAATGAAGTTGAAAAGCCACTGGCCATCATATTTGAAAAATCATGGCAGACAGGTGAAGTTCCTGATGACTGGAAAAAGGGAAATATAACCCCCATGTTCAAGAAGGGGAAAATGGATGACCCGGGGAATTACAGACCAGTCAGTCTCACTTCTGTGCCTGGCAAAATGTGGGAGCAGATTCTCCTGGAAGGTATGATAGGGCACATGAAAAACAACAAGGTGCTTGGTGACAGCCAGAATGGCTGCACTAGGGGAAAATCCTGCCTGACCAATTTGGTGGCCTTCTATGATGGGGCTACAAAAGTGATGGACAGGGGTGGAGCAGTTGACATCATATATCTGGACTTGTGCCAAGCATTCAACACTGTCCCGCATGACATCCTTGTCCCTAAATTGGAGTGTCATCAATTTGATAGGTGGACCACTCAGTGGATAAAGAACTGGCTGGATGGTTGCATGCAAAAAGTTGTAGTCAATGGCTCAATGTCCAGCTGGAGACCAGTAACAAGTGGTGTCCTTCAGGGATCGGTGTTGGGACCGGTCTTGTTTAATATCTTTGTTGCTGACATGGACAGTGGGATTGAGTGTGCCCTCAGTGAGTTTGCCGATGACACCAAGCTGTGTGGTTCTGTTGATACACTGGAGGGAAGGAATGCCATTCAGAGGGACCTTGACACGCTTGTGAGGTGGGCTGATGCCAACCTCAGGAAGTTTAACCATGCCAAGTGCAAGGTCCTACACCTGGGTAGGAGCAATCTCAGGCACAGCTACAGGTTGGGCAAAAAGGAAATTCAGTGCAGCCCTGCGGAGAAGAACTTGGGGGTGTTAGTCAATGAGAAAATGAACATGAGCTAGCTTCAGTGTGCGCTTGTAGCCCAGAAAGTCAACTGTATCCTGGGCTGCATCAAAAGAAGTGTGATCAGCAGGTCGGAGGAGGTGATCCTGCCCCTCTACTCTGCTCTTGTGAGAACTCACTTGGACTATTGTGTTCAGTTCTGGTTTCCTCAACATAAAAAGGACATGGAACTGTTGGAACAAGTCCAGAGAAGGGCCACGAGGATGATCAGGGGACTGGAGCACCTCCCATATGAAGACAGGCTGAGAATCATAGAAACATAGAATAGGTAAGGTTGGAAAGGACCATAAGATCATCTAGTTCCAACCCCCCTGCCATCACCAGGGACACCTCGTACTAAAACATATCACCCAAGGCTTCGTCTAACCTGGCCTTAACACTGCCAGAGATGGAGCATTCACTACCTCCCCAAGCAACCCAGTCCAGTACCTCACCACCCTAACAGGAAAGAATTTCTTCCTTATATCCAATCTAAATCTCTGCTGTTGAAGTTTCAATGCATTACCCCTTGTCCTATCACTACAGTCCATAGTGAATTGTCCCCCACCAGCATCCCTGTAGGTCCCCTTCAGATACTGGAAGGCTGCTATGAGGTCTCCATGCAGCCTTCTCTTCTCCAGGCTGAACAGCCCCAACTTTCTCAGCCTGTCTTCATATGCTTAACACTTCACAATGTTAAAGGATTAGACAGCTTCCTGAATGTCATTTAGTGCATCTCCCTAACCAAGGAGCAATGATGCATTTTGTGTTCAAGCTCAGCTGGACTGTGCATCACAGAAATGCCACAGGCAATGTGAAATAGAAACACTGAATGCTTGCCCCTATAAACTGACAGGCATCTGGGGTATGGAAGGAAGCCTTGCTAAATTCTGTAATGAATTTATAATAGAGCAATATAACAGATGCAACAGGTAGATGAGAAAACAAGTTGATTTCAGTTGTACTGCCAAACATAGAAGAACAATAAAGGAAAACACAAGCAATCTCTAACTGGTTTGTGTTTTCCATCTGTCCACTCAGTGAAAAATGTTAAAGTTACATCTGGTTAAATGGTCAAAGGCGTCTTTAAAAACAGCTTAGCAAGAAGAGGAACTAAGGTACACAAAAAATTTCATTAAACATGCAAGACACTTCCATAATTCATAATTTATCTCTACATTACCTAGAAGCATGTGCACAAATATACATCTACAGATCTATGTCAGTTGGTGCTGGAACTTCATTTTCTGATACTGGCCAAAGGAGAAAAAATATCTTTTCCCATCCAGAATGGGCTTCTAGTTGTTCTGCATGGTGCCTAAGCTCCTGCTCATCAAAAACGTCCTACAATTAGTCATACCAGACCTGACACATTTTGAAGACCCTCCACAACCTGTGATTTTGTAAGACATGGATATGCTAAAGGGAACCTAAAATAAGGCAAAAATATATTGACTGAATTGCAGCTCTGCAGACAGCTGACTGAACTCGAACACAATTCAGACCACTTTTAGTCATCAATTTGTCTTGAAAGTTCCTTTTTTATCCAATAAGAAAATGCAAAGTAATTTATAGCCTTTATATGATCCACCTTCATACACAAAGAGCAAACACACAGTTTGAATTACAATTATTCGGATTTTAAGTGGAAAGAACAAGTGGAAAAAAGAGAAAAAAATACTAAACAGCTTCTAAATCAACTTTTCACCCAAACTGAGCAAAACATAGCTTCCCATTCCTGCAAAATCAGGGCAACATGTCATGTTAAAAACATAAAGTTTTAAAGTAATGGTACAACTATTTTAAAAAACAATAATAATAATTTCTTAACACTTCAGCTAAGGTATCTCCAAACCATGACTTTTTGTAGTGCTGCCCTTCAAAGAGAGCTATAGCTCAAGATAATTTTGACACTGAAAATGGCATGCAGTGCAATAGTCTTGTAGCAGTGCTTTGCACTCAGAGTACATTATGCTTACCTTCTTGGACCACTGTCAGTGAGTTTACAGGTGAACTTCAAGTGCTTTTTCATCTATAAATTCCGGAATGTTTATCAGCAATTCAGAACAGAGTTGTTTCTTTTTCTATTCCATTTTGAATACCTATCAAGGATCAAATGGGACAGTTCAGCAAAGAATAGCACTGATGTACTTAGCAGCTGACAAAGATGTCATCTCATTGATTAAAAAAAACTACAAAACCAAACTTTGGTGGCAACAAAGAAAATCATTAAAACACCTACCTTATAAAGTCAATGTCGCCTTGCATTACATGAAGCATCTAACACCATTTATTAAAAGTACAATCAATATAAAAGCTCTCTTAAAATGCTCTTCGAAAAAAAAATTGAAAGGTTACATATTCATTAAGGATGCACATATAGGTATGATAACTGCAAGCTGTTAGCTCCTGTGACACAATAAGATCTTTCAAAGTGCATAATCAGAAATTTATTTTGTATGAAAATATGTATATTCAAGGCTCGTTGCCTGCAAGAAAAAATTTCTCTGTAAGAAAAAAATATTTATGCCTACAATCTTTCCCTGCTCCTCCCTCCTCCCACAAATAAAAAGACCACCTGAAATAATTTGTCCAACACTAAAAAACCCCAATGACTCACGTAGCAGGTTTCAGTCAAATGCATTTTTAAATGGCTGAGTTATAAACCCCTTGAAATCAAGTTTTATAATGAAATGCTGATAGACCCTTAACTTTAATGGCTCTTCAAAGTGCTTCTGGAGCAGGCATTACTTACAATGTCATAAAGTGACGTTTAAAACACTACAGAATTTTCTCAAGGCAGATAAGCAGGTGTTCAAGAGGGCAGCACAATTTAAACCTCGCTGATTTATGAGACATGCTGCATGAAAGGCCAATAAGCTTTATGGAAGCTCACTGCAGAAACTCCAGACTTTAGTATACACAGTACCACCATTGTCTGAAGATCACCAATACATATAAATTTTCACGTTGTTGTATTTGAGCTCCTGTATTTTGTACATGTTACTAGTAATGAAATATACACCTCACCTCACAGGGTAAGGCTCTTTTTCACTGTTATACTTTGCACAGAGGACTGAATGTAATAAAATTCATCACTCAGCTACTTCATCATACACTGTAGTGAGTCACTTGGTACCCAGGTCTCTTACTGATACTTTAGCAACACCATTTCTGACCCCTTCAAGAGCTGAAAACTAAGTTACTTCCCTCAGACTTCTTTGAGCAGAATTAAAAGCAGAAGATATGTCAAAATTTACCAGCTATATTACCAGCTGGTCAAAATTATCCTCCTGAAAGTCATTTGCTATCAGAAAAGCAACCAATAAGCCATGAAGCCACTTGATATAATTGATTAGCATTTTCTGCTTGTTAACACACACACACAATCAATAATCTTATGGTAATGGGACCCAGGCTCAATGATTTAATGAGATTGTAATTTACTCTAGGCAGAACAAAAAAAAAAAAGCAAACAAAAAAGCCACTATTATCTCACAATAACAAACTCTATTAAACAGAACTAGTAGTAAGAAAATAAAAGACCATCCTGCTTAGGCTGTAGTTAGTGCTGGAACACCTGGTACATGTGGATAACTTTTTCCATTTTCCCTTAAAGAACCAAAGAAGCTCTTGTCGCATACTCAACCTATATTTCTGGTGCTACAAGAAAGGATACCATCAGCTTCACACTGATGTATAGTAGTAAACAAATAGTAATTAAAAATTTCAGAGAGAAAAAAAGCTAGGTTACTATCCTGGTTCAATTACTCTCAAAATAAACATGAGCACTTTTGGTTTGGGGGGAGAGAGGGGAGTTAATATTTTTTCAAATCAATTTACCTGCACATTGATACAATTTTAAGAAACCTAGACAAGGTCATGTGAAAATCAAAAAGTATATGCACCAACAAAGGCTAGTTTCCTAGTACATGGATTTTACACTGAAAATAACAATACATTACTTTCTATTATTTGTCCCATTACTATCTGACTTTATATACTACTAGATATTAGGTAGTTTACACAGCAGTAGCACAAGTAAAATGTAGGCAGTATGTACAAATGCAACAAATAAATTCACTTTAATACTATAAACAAACCGTGCTCTGCAGTCAAGTTTGCAAGATAATTGTCATATGGTATATATTGAAACAGAGGTAAAAATCAGAGGACAGAGGAGAACTTATTCAGCTAAACACTACTTAATGAACTGCTATACAAAGAACACGGAGCTTAAGTCTATCACAAAACTGATTATGGCCCTTGTTTTGCTTGATGTGGTCACCACTCATGTTTTGTCATAAGTAAAGTTCAGCACGAGCAAAGGAAGAGTAAATCTAAGGTTCTCTGTTTCTTATTTTTTACGTACAGTAAAACAAAAATAGTACAGTAAAACATACAGTAAAACAAAAAAAACAGTCTTCAGAATAATTATCATCTTATGACATTGGGCTGAACCTTCTTCCCGTAGTCTTTATGGCTTTCCTTGTCTGACACATTGACTTGGTGGCCATGAAGAAATATTCTTAAGTTGGATTAAATTCCCCTGCTCTCCAGGTACCACCTACTGCACCTTCTCTGCAAGGCTGAGACCTAAGACAACAATAGATGTGAGACAAGGTAAACTGATGAGTTAAGAAGTGAGATAGTGCTTTAGTGTTGTTTTTACTTCATGACCCGTTGTAGGGGTCATTCATCTGAATATTGAACTTTTTTTTTTTTAATGAATTCAAGGAGTTACAAGTTCATACTTGGGATCTAAAGGAAGTTGTGTTAACAAATGCCAGGTTTGATACACCTTGCTGTAAATAATAATTTCAGATTAAATTACTGTAACACATTAAATAAATCCATGTTTTTTAATTGCCTAGACCCATGTAGCTGGAAAGATTGCAAGCATCTTCAGACCTTTCATCACAAGTAATCTGATCTGTCTCTGTAACATAATTGCGAGGAAGCAACCTCTGAGAAGGTTTAGCTTTATCCCTGATTTATTTACCAATTTATTTTCTTCCCAGCTTCTCACTACTTTTTCCCTTTTTAGCTTTGCTGTCGTTCCCAGCAGTCCTGACAAAAATCATCACCTTTAGACAACACTGAAAGATAAGGAGGGCAGGAGCAAGGTCAGAAGTCCTCTTCCACTGACCTAGAGAAAGGGTCACAGTAATGTTAAAATTACAGACCCTTTACAAGGTGATCAAACAAACCATCTAGAGCACAGGGGTTTGATACCATCATGATATATTGTACTGCTTCTCTGCTCTTCTCTTGTATCCTATTCTTCATGTCAGCGGGAAACAGAATTCACAAGATTGTAGCTCTCTGAACACATCAGGAAGTTATAGCCTTGTCCTTTTCAGTCTCCTGCTGGTTCAAATAAGAGGAACCAATAGAAGGGATAGTTCAAAGACCTTATAGTGACTGAAACAAATCCAGAATCCTTGAGGTGATTGCTGTGTACCCTGAACCAGCAAGCTTAACATAGTAGAAGTCTCCTTCAGTTTTTTCACATTCTTAACAGAATTAAAGAAGAAATCTTTATTTTCTGTATGAGTGAACAAGTCAAGACTGAGAGAGAAGGTGATGAAAATGTGGTTACCCACTCTTAAGGAGTATGAACTTGTCTGTTATCTGCTTTCTCCTAACCCCTCCTGCTGACTTGGCATTTTAGGGTTGAGACAAATCATAAACAGAAATTATTCTACAAACTCAAAGAAAAATATTTTACTCTACTTTTTTTTGTGGGTGTGTGTATTTAGTAATAAGCTCCATTCCTTCAACAATGCATAGGTCCTTATAGCAACCATCAGTGACTTTTCTAATCCTTAATTATTCCTTCAGTTATCTCTTACATATAAAGACATTCAAAATGAATCTGCATAGTTATTTGTTTCTCCTGTGCAGACAAGCAAAATCTTTAGCTTCATTTTAGTCCCACTTCATTTTACCAGTAACTCAGATGTAGTGTTTTGCTTATTCAATTATATTTAGCAAATATCATGAAGGTTGTATAGTGTCTCAAAAAGATTGTCTTAAAAATTCATTGGAAACATTTTTATCCCAGTTTTACTCTGCAAGTGTCGGAGTGCTCTGCCAACTTTCACAGCAGATCAGCACAAAGCTCTTTACCACAGGTGTTTCTGTAACTGGGATTTGTTAGGAAAAGTTTTTGCTTAACAGCTTATAGCCCTTTTAAAGCCAAAAATATCTTTGACATTTTTCAAGATCTTGTTGAAAATACCTGTGCATTTCTTGTAGAGGCACTTGCCACAGATCTGATCATTTGAAAATTGATGCAAATAATATTAAGTAATGTTTCTAACTCTGAAGAGTACTTTATCTTGCAGATTCTCATTTACTGCATTCATACACATTTGACAGTCAGTTAACATAACCTTTAATCACACCTTTTATAATCAAATGATGTATAGGGGTAGAGCTGAGCTACTGTGATGAGGAGTTATTCCTTTAAAAGCATAAGACCGGTCTTGTGTTGGTTCATTTTAACATGCTATTTCCACTGACTTATTGCCAGTTCTAAGAGTTACCACAGCACTGCTTAATAACAATGTGTAGCTTCTGACATTTATTTATAGTATACTAAATCCAAAATCAGGCTGGATGGTGCTTCAGACCACCTGAGATGTCTTTAAATCTTCAACACATGT